>NC_084480.1:5919166-6563333 GCF_030035675.1 Rhineura floridana | reverse complement strand
TGCTCCAGCTTGACTCAGTGGGGTTTGCGCAGGAAGATTTTGCTGCTGGATTGCACTTTAACCCACACTGTTGCTAGTTCAGTCACTGCCACCAAATCACAGACACAGTGAAGAAGTCAAAGGAACATAGGAAGCTGCCTTATAATGAATCAGACCATCTAGCTCAGCATTTACACTGACTGGTAGCAGCTCTCCAGGGCTACAGACAGGGTTTCTCCTATCTCTACTTGGAGATGCCAGGGATTAAACCTGTGACCTTTTCTATGCACAGCAGTTGCTCTACCAATAACCTATGGTCCTGCAGACAAAGTTACAATTATCTGGAAATAGGCTGTGCATGTTATGTCCACATATTTAGGGGTCACTCCTGAAGTTGGGCAGAGAACAAGCCTGTGCATGTATTAGGAATTGAGCCCACCACCAGCATCTGATGGGTATGGGTTAAGCAGGTGTGCCACCAACCCAGCTCTGCCCAAAGGGAGAAACTTCAAGGTTGTCAGCTTGATGAGGAAGGAAGCGTCCATTTCCACCACCACCACACAATGTCCCTCAGAGGCTTATCTTGTGGCTGTTATGGCAACAGTAGCAGTCTGACAGCAATGGCAATGCTCCGGTCAGCTCTGGATGGCCCTCCAATACCAGTCTGAGAGCTCCCATTTACATTTCCAACAAGGCCCCTGAGCAATGCTGTATGAGGAACTCTGCGGGAAATTGAAATAGAGGTGCGATGTCTCCCCCCCACCCTGCAAAAAAAGAAAAAGAAAGAAAAGAAAAAAGAGAAATAAAATAAAACGCTTAAACATGGTCCAAAGCAAGGCTGTAAAAATAACCTTGTATGACCTCAGAACAGCTGAGGGGAAATCTGAGGACCTCCATGATTCTGGCCACTGGCCTTGCTTCCTGGAGGCGATGGGAGATGGAGTCCCACCACACTTGGAGGGTCACGGGCTCTCCATACATGTCTTGGGCAATGAACAGTACAGCCTTATGCATATTCTACTCAGAAGGAAGTCCCTCTAACTCAGAGCTTGGAAAAGTTACTTTTTTGAACTACAACTCCCATCAGCCCAATCCAGTGGCCATGCTGGCTGGGGCTGATGGGAGTTGTAGTTTTAAAAAAGTAACATTTCCAAGCTCTGGTCTGACTTCACTTAGGCATGTCTAGGATTGCTGCCCAAATATCAAAGGGTCAAAATATCCAATCCGAGGGATGGACTGGCTGCGTCTGCGTTATTATGCTCTATCTTGTATCGTGAACCAAAGCACTGTGCATGGACAAGGCACCTGGTTCAGTCCCACCCTATCTCTGTATCCACTTTCTCAAATATCAGGGCCTGGACTATTGCGCCTGTGATGTAGGAGAACTGCTCCCTGTCAAAGCAGCAGACCAGTGGTTTGACTCAGCATGAGGCATTTCCTTAGATCCTTCCTTATAAAAAAAAAACCCACCACATTATGCATCTTCCATTGTATTCCAGGCCTCAAACCTCTTTAGGGATTGATTATAGGGGTTGGTGTGACCTTTGCTGCAATTATTATCCATCTGTGTTCCGTGCAATTATTATTTATGTTGTCGAATACCCTGGTGGTGAAATTAAAATAGAGCAAAGATAGAAGGTGCCCCCCCCTTTCCTCCCTTCTCCAGTTCCTGTATATTTTTTTTCTTTTCTCTTTAACAACCTAGCCCTCCCAGGAGGGCACTTGATACATCCTCATGTTTCCTGGAGACTGTGGTTCAATAGGATGACAGTTAATTACTGGTTGGTAGTTTCCAGATGTGTGTGTTCAAGCTGAAAGAGTTGTCCTGGGGAAGTGAGATGTTGAGAGAGGTCCCTTTTTGCCAAGCTCACAGACCAAAATCAAGATGCTCCTCAAAGCTCTACAAAACCCTTCCTCTTAAAGGAGCCAGAAAAATACACAGGATCTTGACCCATCCAGATAACTCTCTGTCGCTTCAGAGATGGAGCTGCACCAAATAGCTTCAGATAATTGAATGGACCCGGTGGCCCCCTTGATTCCATCACGGGAAGGTTTGTCTCTGCAAGGCTCTAGGCCAGGAGTGGGGAACCTCAAGGGTGAATGTGAGCCAGCAGGGCCCTCCATTTGGTCCTCAGGATCCTCCTCTTCTCACACCCCTCTCCCCAGCCTGTCTCCTGCTTTGCATCCCCCTTGACTGTTTTTATCTGGCTTGAGATGTGGTCCTCAAACTCTGACAATGCCTTTGGCTTGCCTGGCTGGAGAAAAGAGCTGGGCGGATGAGCGTGTGTTGGAACTAGCCTACTGTGCAAAGGTAAAACTTCATTGCTGCACCCAGAGCTTGGAAAAGTTACTTTTTAAAACTACAACTCCCATCAGCCCCAGCCAGCACGGCCACTGGATTGGGCTGATGGGAGTTGTCATTCAAAAAAGTAACTTTTCCAAGCTCTGGCTGCTCCCACTTTTGCCTCTGGCTCCAGCTATGTCTGCCATGTGGGCCCCCAGAAGGTTGCCTAGCAAGGAATGCGGCCGTTGGACTGAAAACAAGGTTCCTCACTCCTGTGCTAGACTATTGATCCTCTCTCTCAGATTCTGGGATATAATCTGTCAGCACCGATTGGGAGCAAATCAGCCTCAAAAGGGCTTGCTTTCAGCTGATGACTCATTACAGCAAGCCCCTTTGACATCGTCATGCTGACATCAGGTGACTGACAGGTGGGGAGCCCCTCAAGGTTGGCCCACCCCTGCTCTAGGCTCACTGTCTTAATGGACAGTGTCCCAAAAGTGAGCCATCGCCAGTTCAGGGTGCTCCTTTTATTTATCCATTTAATAAAATTTATATACCTCTTGACTGTAAAAAACAACAACCCTCAAAGCGGTTTACAAATTGCAGTTTCCAGATCAAGTGCAAGGGAAGCCCCGCATAGAGTGCACTGCAGTAATCCAGCCTTGTGATCACCAGTGCCTGAACTATTATGGCCAAGCTCTCCTGGTCCAGGAATGTTCATAGCTGTCACACCAAGAACAGGCTGATAAAAGAGGCTTGTCTTCTAGCCCCAGACTGCATACCTGCTCCTTCATAGGGGAGCACAACCATGTCCAGGGCAGGCAATTGACCAATTTCTTGGAGCAGACACAGATACAGGGAACCTGGGAGCCCTCTGTCACTTGAACTCCCAATGCAGGAGGAAGAATCCTATCCTGCTGCAAGTGGAGGGATGCTATTTTTGTAAGGAAAGGAGGAGTTTGCCACCTGCAACATCTAAATTACGGTCACAGTGTGGGAAGCATTGCAGAACTTCATTACTCTTACCTGTCATCAGGGCCATCACCAGAAGAGGAAATATATAGCTACCATTACAAGAGCTTTACACTCTGTAGTTTATCTCTCTAACAGTGTGCTATGATCAGACTAATTAGACTGTATCAACTACTCCAAGTTTGCTACTAGTGGCAGATCCTCCTCTCATTGTCTGGTCAGCAGAGAGCACTCAGTGCATGATTTAGCACTGAAATTAAATTTTAAGCATAGCTTCCCCTTTGATTACCCACCGACTATCTTTTAAGGACTGTTCTGAAATCATTAGCTTTGCTTTGCTTTCTTCTCGCTGCAAGTCCTTCTGCATGTAAAATATAAATCCACAGGGAGAGGGAATTGTAACACTTACTGTCTCATCAGCCTTAGGCAGGGTGATCTATGCTCCCTGATTGTTTGGGTTGTTTGAAAACAAACAATGCAAATGCTGAAGTGATGCACCAAGACAGCCTGACCTGAACAAATCATGCAGATGACATCCTGGTCTCTAGCCAAGCAGAGCCACACCCCTATTGCCTGGGTAACAAGGCCATAGCTTGCTGCCTCTCTCATCAGCTCTTGACCCAGCTCATAAATGATGGGATTCACTCCCACAAGAGGTAGCAATGGCCAAGTTGGAAGGCATTGAAAGAAAATTAGACAAATTCATGGAGAATAAGGCTATCAATGACTACGAGCTACAGTGGCTATGTTCTGCCTCCACTGTTGGAGACAGTATGCCTCTGAATATCATTGTGATGGGGTTGTCAAATGGGTAGAGCGCTATTGTGCTCAGATAATGCTTTCAGGCTTCCTAAAGGCATCTGACGGGCCGCTGAGAGAACAGGATGCTGGATTAGATGGGCCATTGGCCTAGTCCAGCAAGCTCTTCTTATGCTCTTAAAGGTGCTCCTCTGTTTCCTGCCAGTCCTTCAGACCGGGCTGTAGACTGGACACTTTGCTCTTAATAAGGTTCATGGAGATAATTCAGCGGTGGCTTGTCATGCCGTTTCCCTCCCACTGTGGCCCAGGCTCTACGTCCGTGGTTATTAAGGTCAGGCTCTGGGAGAATACCCCAGTGGCTCAGAAGGGCTCCTCGCCAGCCCAGCCTTTCTATATTGCCACCTGTCACCCTCCTTGCCCGTCCTCTTGAAGACTGTTTTAGCAGTGGCCAGGCAGTGGCACCACTTTTGAACTGGAATTAATTTGGCTCCCATCCACAGTGGCCACCCACTATTGTAATTCACCCAACATGCCTTGCCTCAGAGATCAGTATCTATAGATTCCATAGATCTACAGGCCACATAGGACTATAGATCTATGAAATCTAAAGACCTTATAGATTATAGGCTGGGATATTGCAGATTAAGATGGCAGGTAGTTATCATGGATGGGCGTTGAGATTGGCTCCTGTTCAAAAGCTACCTGCACACTGCTAAAACATCAGCCCAGGGCCAGGTGGGCTGCAAGGGGAGCTGCTGCTGCTACCAAGGCGGCAGCAGAAGTGTAAAATATGAATGAATCGTTTTGGGGGTGGGGGGACATTGGCAACACGGTGCCAGAAAGGCATGACACAAAAGGAAAATAGATTGGGAGGGAGGAGGAAATAAGCAACCTCAGGTACAAGTTCTTAAGTCAACCGCACCTCGTAAGGCTAACTTTTCTTAAAGCCAAGAGCACTTAATTCCCTGCTGCTTTGGAAAGAACAGATGGCCCATTGTGAGTTGGAAGTTAGATGGACACAAAAGAGTTAACCAGAAGGGCACAGCAGAGCTGTCTCTCCCCCTGGAGAAAGCTGGGCTAGGTGCAATTGCTGTTCCTCTTGTTTCTTACAAAGCCCCTCATGCTTTTAGTTTTGTGGGAAGAGTTGGCTAGTTGCGGTTCCCTTCGGAGGGATCTCAGCAACTCATGCCCTTTTGTCTTTAGGGTCCTGATGAAAGTCCAGAGGCCATCCTTCCTTGAATTATACCAACAATGTTCTAGCTGGCTAGAGTTTCTTACCCAGATTTAATGATGAACTGACCTGGGTTCAGGCATGTGCTGAAATAACCTGGTAGTTTATCAGAGCAGACTCAGCTACAGTATTCCATGGCCTCAGCATCCCCCTCGATCCAGCAGTTCTCCTTCAAGTAGGTGAGTGGGAAAAGAAGGATAGCTTCTCACCTAGGATGCTGGGCTCCTTCTGGGAGGAAGGGTGGAAGGGTGGGATGTCAATGTATTTATTTAGTTAATTAATAACTACTAACAACATTACGGGGTTCAGCATGTTTATGTCTCTTTTTCTCTACATCCTTTTCTCACGAGCTCATGGGTTCCTTCTAGGAGGATAGGTGGGATATAAATTTAATAAATAAATAAATAAACAAGTGAACTTCCCAAAGCTGTTAGGGACAGATAAATCTGTCAGTTTTGTTTGCTTAGTTTCCCAATCTTAAATCCAGTTCTACACATTTCTGCAGCAATTTGCATTTTTAATTAAAAAAAACCCTTATGACAATTTTTGCAACCAGTTTCCCTTAATATATTGCATTTTTGTATGTTATTTTCACATAAATGCATTTTTATGCACGCTTTAGCCTATTATATGCATTTTTTATACATTACGTGGCAGGAAAACTGCATTGCAACATTCAGAGAAGTGCAGATTTCGGAAGATGGCTGTGTTTCAGTTCTCATATTGCTTCAGAAACTGCAAATTTGCTAGGTTTGCCTTTAAATGCAAACTGAATCCAATTGCAACCCCATACCTAGTTCTGCATGGGACATGGTGGCATATTCTATTAATGTACTTGTAAAGTGACTCTGAAACCAGATGGAGGTGCTGTGGGTGGGTGTTTCCTGAGCAAGGATAATTGCTCAATTGCCTGTTTGGGATGGGGTCCTACTTCCCCTGAAAGAGCAGGTTCATAGTCTGGGGGTACTCTGGGATCCAATTCTATTGCTAGAGGTCCAGGTGACCTCAGTGGCTAGGAGTGCCTTTTACCAGCTTCATCTGGTAAGAAAGCTACGGCTGTTTCTGGACTGGGATAACTTGACCACTGTTGTCCATACACTGGTAACCTCCAGGATGGATTACTGTAAAGTGCACCACATTTTGCACTAGCTGAAGCTTCCAGAACAAGATCAAAAGCAGTTCCACAGCTGGTGCAAAATGTGGCCGTGTGAATGCTTACTGGAGCAGGATATCGCCAACATGTTACCCCCACTTCTGAAAGAATTGCACTGGCTGCCCATTAGCTACCAGGCTAAGTTCCTGGTGTATAAGTTCACGGTTTTGGAGTATAAAGCCCTGTACAGCTTAGGACCAGGATATCAGAAAGATAGTCTTTCCCCTTACCCACCCTGTCTAGTCACTATGCTCTGCAGGTAAGGGCCTCCTACAAATATCATCTCACCAGGAGGTCATTTCCGCACAACATAGGAAGTGGATCTTTAGCATTGTGGCACCGACCCTTTGTAATTCCCTCCCCTTAATATTCTGCTGTCTTTTCGGTGCCTACTGAAGACCTGCCTCTTCCTCTTTTATGTAGAGACCTTACCCCAGTCTGCATCTATGTTGGAATTCTTTTTAAGATGCTTTTATTGTTTTGCTGCTTGTTGTTTGTCTTCCTGGGCTCCTTCCGGGGTAGGGTGGGATACAACAACAACAATAATAGACAAGTGTGTGTGTTGGGGAAAGGGCGGGGGGCTTCAGTGCTCTCCTTTCTCAGGGTGGAGGTTGCCCAGCACAAGTGACGAGGTGAATGCTGCCTGATGGTAGAGACAAAGGGAGAAGACCATATATCAGGTGATGGAAGAGACTTTTGTGCTGGATACCCTGGGGAGCCACTGCCGCCTAGACTGAGTAACAAACAGGCCTGTATGAAGCCTGGTATCTTCCTATGATCTCTTCCCCCTCATTCACCAATGCCCTGGCAGAAGGGCATGAAGAGAACCCCCAGCGGCTCTTGGGAAATGTTGCTGCTGGATAGAAGTGTGATTTCCAAAGTCAGTTTGGCTTCTGCCAATTTCTGTATCCTTAGCTAGTTTTGGATGATAGCATGATGCTCCTGCTTTTCCCCTTTCAGATGCTGCTTTGGGGGAAGCTAGCACGTCCTCATTCTTCCCCTTTGGGATGACATCTCTTTCCTATGTATGTGCTCTATCTATCTGTCTATCTATTCAGCTGCCTTTAACGGCAAAGCCCTCTCAAGGTGGCTTCAGAAAGATAAAATATAGTACAGTCCCAAACCTCCAACAATAAATAAAAGCTGAAAATGATAGATTGGGGGAGGCTCAGTGCCGCACGGCACCTCCTTGCTCTGATGCTCCCATCTTGACATTCTAGTGTGCTGCCTGCCAGCTGGGCATCACTGGCAATCTGAACATCTACCTGCATTCTCAGAAGACTATTGTCAGAGCTTAGTAGCAGAGCCTGCATGCTTTGCCACCCTGGGCTCCTACTGGGAGGCAGGGCAGGATACAAATCTAATAATAATAATAATAATGATAATAATAATAATAAAATAATAATGCAGAAGATCCCAGGTTCAATCTGTGATAGTATCTCCAGTTATTTATTTAGTTATTTATTACACTTTTATACCGCCCCGTAGCCGAAGCTCTCTGGGCGGTTTACAACATAGAAGCAATATACCATCACATTTGGTACAATTGATAGCAAAAGAAAATGGATATATCACATAACTGAACAATAAATCGCAAGCAATATGCATATCTTCAAAAACAAAATATAACAATTATAAAAATATCTAGACAAACAGAAAAGAAAAGCCATACATCACATCACAAAACATAAGCCGAACAATAAGTCTCAAACAATATACATTTCATCAAAAGCAGAACAAAACAAGAATAACAATTGTAAAATATGTCTAATAACAGTTATAAAATATATCTCAAACAAAGTTCTCTACTGGCCCGTTGTGATTCTCCCCACCTAACCACCATCTTCTATAACCAGCAGGACTATAAACATTTCTTCCATTGTCCTGTTTCTCCAAGGCAAACCCAATGCGACTCCAAGTGCAACGCTAAGTGCGCACTTAGCGTTGCATTTGGCGCAGCGCTGAGGCGCTGCCTCAGGTAGCCTTTCCCCTTCATATACCTGGAGCAGAAGACACAAAAAGAAGGCAAAAAGAAGGGACTGGCAACAGCTGCAGCACCACACAGTTAGGGCTAGGAGAGACTCCTGTCTGCTTTGGCTCCTGCCAGTCAGTGTACACAATACCAAGCTAGGTGGACCTATGTTCCTGCAACCTCCAGGCTTCTTGTTTCGGGAAGGGCCACAGCTCAGGGTAGAGCATTTGCTTTGCGTAGAGGAAGTCCCAGCTTAAATCCCCAATGGCGTCCCCAGCCTGCCTGAAAGTTTGGAGAGCTGTCGCCAATCGTTGTAGTCAATATTGAGTTGGATGGACCAATGGCCTGACTCAGTATTGCACAGGTTCCTATGCTGCTATGTCCTTATTGCGCCCACAAAGTGAAAGTGCCCCAGCACCAGGTCTCTTTCCTGGCTGAGGAAGGAAAGCTCTCACTTTAAAGGGTATTAGACTAGTAGCCAGAATAGTTAAATGAAGCATCCTCATTCAAAAGCAGTGTACCTCTGCACTCCCAGCTGCTGGGTGGCCAGGGAGGGGCTATTGCCTTCAAGCCTTGTTTGCAGGCTCCATGGAGACATTTGAATGAGTGTCATTGGAAAAAGGATGGGCTAATTCTGGAATGAAGGGCCCTGGAGAAACCCCCGCACTCTGCCTTTAGATGCCCTCCTCCCTTGCCCCCCTCCCAACCACCCCATAGTGAGTGAATCCTGCTGGAGAGTGGTCCCAAAGCTGGAATGGAGGAAGCTGGTGGTCCCACAGGGGTGAAGGAGGCAGCCAAGGAGTGGGGCCCCAAGGAATGTCACGTGAAAAGCTAGGCTTTTGGGGAGAAGGAGAGGGAAGTTTGAACAGCAGCTGAAAGTTTGGGACAGCTGCTTTTTTTTTCTTACATAAGAGGAGAGCACCTGGGGGGGGGGTAAAAAGTGAGAAGGCAGAAAACTGGAACCTAACTGACAAACAGAGAACCCACCCCACATCCTGCCCACCAACCCACCCCAAAATGGTAGCACAGGGCCATTAACATGGAAGCTCTGGAGACGCTGGCATGACAGGGGAGGGGGGCTCACAAGGGCTTGCCCTCCAAGCTGATTACAGCCACCCAACGTCTCTGCCAGGGTGCAGCAGTCCTTCACTTCCTTGTAGCAGTTTGCTTGCAATTTGTGCTTGGTCCCTGTAAGTTAATTGTAAACTGCCCAGAGAGTTTCGGCTATGGGGCAGTATACAAATGCGACAGACAGACAGACAGACAGACAGACAGACAGATAGATAGATAGATAGATAGATAGATAGATAGATAGATAGATAGATAGATAGATAGATAGATAGATAGATAGATAGATAGATAGATAGATAGATAGATAGATAGATAGATAGATAGATTCTGGTCCTGCAGAGCTCTTAATGTCCTTCTGCTTTTCTTTTTCAGGCTGTGCCTTCCTAACATACTGTGAAAGGGAGTCTGCTCTTAAAGCCCAGAGTGCACTGCACGAACAGAAGACACTGCCAGGGGTGAGTCCAGATTGCTCTTTTGATTGCCACAGTTTTGCAATGTTCTTGGTCCTGTTTGGAGGATGGTGATAGAGACAATAAATGACCTGTTGCTCAGGGTGAATTATGGTTTGCATTGGGTGCATGGTGGCCACCAGTACTGCTTCATTTAGCCTTGGGATAGATCGACTCCTTTCCAGGCTCAGGAAAACCATGAAGTGGGCTGCTGACGTAAACTGCACTGGGGCCAGATCTTGCTGGCTGTCCTGTTTTGTAAGAATTTCAGAATCTGGATGTATCTGTATGGTGTCATTTTTCCCCCCTGGGAGGTGGGTTAACTTTAAGAATGTCAGTCTTGTCTGTTGAGTTCTCAAGCAAAACACAATCCTGTTGACAAGTGAGAGTGGCACTGTTCCTGTTGTGTTTTGAATGGTTCTGGGGGGTGGGAAGGTAGCAAAACAGTTTGTAGGAGGATAAAGTAGAAACTGAGCAAGAAGGACGTGCATGAATCTGGAAACAGAGGAAATTAAGTTTGAGCAACACCAACAGAACCTCAAAAGAAGAAAAAAACATTCTACTATAGCATAGATGGGGAACCTGTGGCCCTTCAGGTATAGTTTGACTTACGTTTCTATAAGCCCCAGTTGGCATGGCCAATGGAGTTGGACTCAATCAACATATGAAGGGCACCATGTTGGTTATCCATGCTGTAGAAGGGCATGTGTGTTAACAGAATGACTGGTACAGGGAGACAATGATTTGATGTCTGTGTCTATACATACATAGAAAATTTAAGAGCAAAGATAGCCAGGGAGAGGCAATCTGTGTGCATGTGTGTGTGATTTTCAACACAATTCCGGTGTATATTCATTGGCAAGTATGCAAAGGATTGCAGCCTTAGGGCATGTTTCAAAGTCTCGCCTATCAGCAATTGCAAAGCATAGAGATGAAAAGAAATCTTGCATATATTTGGAACTTATTTCCAAATTAGAAATTTAGATTTGGTATTTGAAGCTGGTGCCTTGGTTGGGGGACCACTGGGGAACCCCATGTGAGGGTATGATAAAGACATAGCTTTTTAAAAAAACAACTAAGAATTCAAAATGTGGAATTTGGGGGTCAAGTTGTTGTATAAGCTTGTAAAATGAGTTTTATTACCAACACTTGCATCCTGATGTTTGTCTGCTTTGTTGCTGTTATCTGAATCATTCTTCAACTTTTAAAAAAATTATTGCAGTTTTCTGATCTGACAATTTGAGTCTCGTGCCCCGGCAACTCTACATCGAGAAAGAAACTTTGTTCACCTCCACTGCAGAGTTAATGTAGGGTTGTATTTAACTAAGTCCTACTCAGAGTAGGCCATTGAAATGAATGAATCTAGTTTGCCATGCCCATTAACATCAGTGGGTCTACTCTGAGTAGGATTAGCACTGAAAATCACCCATTAGTAGACATTTCCACCATTCCATAGTTTTGTCATCTCTCTAGTTGTTTGCAATCCACTTACCACAGTTATGTGCTAGCACTTACTTATGTGGTCTGTATGGTAAACAACAAGGTTTATCTAAATATTTTGTATGTAACAAAGACCTCATGCCACCCTTTCAAATGACTTGCCGTCCTACCTGTTTACCTCCAGTCTTTGCATTGTGAATGAGTGATGGAAGTAGTTCCAGTTTTATTGGTGCTACTAACATATGCATTCCCCCCTTCTATGTTCTTCTCTTCTGCAATCTCTGCTTCAGTTGCAAGGGAAAGGTTTTGTTTTTTTTTAAAAAAAGAAAGAGAACAGAGGAATGTAGGCTGATACTTCAGTGTGATGTTTCAAAAAACAGATTTACTAGAGATGCACAAAGAAAAAAAGCAAAAGGAGCATGATGTTCATGATGCTTTTTTTCTGGGTACTTTCCTAAATCCATATTCAGATGGTTATTTTCTTCCAGGGTATCAAGTACTTGAAGCAGCTTCTCCTCAAAACACTTGTTTGATGGAGACATGAGGTTGTATCCAATGCTGTCCTGCTCCTCGTGCAACAAACTTCTGGTTGTGTAATACTGCCCAATGTGCATCTGGGAAAAAAAAACCTGTTCCAGAGAGCTGCGGGATCTTCTGGGGCAGAGTTTGGGGAGAGGAGTGCAAGGAGAAGCCCTGCTGCATGAGCGGAACATCACTTAGACAGTGTTGGGTACAACCCATCATTCCCATATGGCTACATACTGTAGCCCCTAAAGTTTCATTTCCTTAATCCTGGTGACTTTTTTTTGAAGTGGATGAAGAAGACTGTACCCCCCTGTCCACTGGAGGGTAAGTTGATAGTTCCCACATGGAAGGATTTGGTGGTGTGAAGGAGCCACAGATGGAGCTGGCTTTTTCCTTTGCGTGACCGATCTCCTCCTTAGGCAGTGCAATGTTGTAAAGACAGACAGCCATGGTGCTGTGTGATGGCTCTTCAAATGAGATAGGAGGTTGCTGAGAAGTTGGCTTAAAGAACAGTAGCCTTTTCTCTTTCTAAGGCAAAAATCAGTGAAACAGAAGGGCCTTATTACTGGATTGAATATGGCCAAGAAATACATTACTTTTTGCACTTGCTGGGCAAGATCCTGACACCAACACCATATCTGTGGTTCTGCAGACACAAATTCTGGAGACGGTCTAAGTGTGCCATCATTCCAGAACCTGGGTGTGCATGGCTTCTGTTGGGTCCTAGCCCCAAGCCAGTCTTAAGGGAGCCACTCGCATGCAAAAACCCTCCCTGGTCATGCCAGGTACATCAGACCATGGTGCAGCTGTGTAAGAAACGTCACCCACCCCTGGAGTAGCTGCAGGCAAGGAATCCACATGCTGGAAGACGCTCAAAACCTGTGAGATGATATAATTGGGTAAGGTGTCCTGCAGTGTCCTAATGGTGGTGACACTAAGTTCCCTGCAGAGTAGCCTCCTTGGGGCAGAGGCCTGGCAGTAACCACCACCCAAGGACTGTGGGTGCAGTTAGTTACTATCAGTAACAAATAGGCCCTGCAAATGTAAAGCCTGATATTTATTTAAGGAAAACAGCCTTTTTGGTAACCTTGAGGGTTTTTTCCCCCCATCCTGTGTGTGTGTTTCAGATTTATACAATTCTTAACTATGGTTGATAAACTATGGTTTCTGTTACCAGCATATGTTATCACCATAAGAAAGGGAAACACTCTTTAGGTCAGCAGGGTGATAGGGAGGGAGGGGGAGAATTCACTCATGACTGACACGTATGTAACTCATCCCCTTGTCCTGGCAGCATCTGTGTGGTGGCACGACAGTGGTGGTGGCGGTAGTAATAGTAATTTATCAATAATATTATGGCAAGCGCCTTCATGGTATTATTTTCAGTGCCTGCTAAAAACTTTTTTGTTTAGGCATGCCTACCCGGAAAAATAATTTTGACATATATATGTTTTAAAACTGCTGATTTTAATTATATTTTGATAAATTTTTATGTCGACATGTTGTAAACATTTGATTTTTTGATCTCTGTGTTTAATGAATACTTTGAATGGTTTTATGTTAACTTTGTTTATTTAAGAAGTATATAAATCAATAATAACAACAACAACAACAACTATTCAGGGAAATGGGGAAAAAGAGAAGGAGCAATCCACCTACCAGCTCATAGACTAGGTCTTCCTCCCCACCCTCAGTAAGTGATTCAGCATCTGTCCTACTAAAAGCCTGAATCAAGGCATTTTAAAACTGTCTACACATAAATGCATATATATGGAAGTGCTGTTTGCTTTGTCCTCTGTGCATAGGTGTAAGCCCTTGCCTTCTGGCTGCATATGCTTGTGGTTTTACACAGCACGAATTACCTGCATATATTTTACTGTATTTATTACCAGGCCATGCTTGTAAAGTGACAGAAATATGTTTCGTGTATTTCTGTGTGATATGTGGCATGTAAAGTCAGCTGGCGGAGTCACTGCATGACTCCTGAGCTTGTGTGGGTGTGGCTTTACCAAATCTTTATGGTACTTACAATTTTTCTTGTTTTTTGAGGGGGGGGGCAGTGGAAAGGAGAAGAGCAACCGATATTTTGTAGCGAGTTGAACCAAATGGGAAACATCACATTGCTGCTTGACTCTCCTTTGTCCTGTTGGGCTAAGTGGCTTGGACAGTCTCTCCTTCCTTCGTCCAGAGTCGAGGCAAACTATTGCCAACTTTGCGCACTGGGCAATTTCAACTGTCTAACGTGTTTGCGGCTGGTTGTTTATATTTTACATATAATAGAATAGTGGGATGATGAAGTATATTAGTTCTTTAATAATTTGTAGAAATGCTTTGATGTTGTGGTAATTACATTAAAGGTCACATATCAAAGGTAATTTGGGTGAGCAGCTGTGATGGTTTCTCAAAAGCAATCAATATTGCTGTCCGTGGTGCTGATTTCACCAAGGGGCCTTCCAGATTAAAGGAGGCTTATTACCAGCTAGACATACACAGGGGAAATCAAGAACAGATTGAGGAGATTCTTTGCTCTCTCCCCCCACCTACAATTAACACTATTCCCCCTTAATCTGTGCTAATCCTTCATACAGGGGACAACCACTGGCATTTTCAGACAAATTAGGCAAGTGGCCTGTTTGATGGAGGGGAGAGCGGGGGAGAGCAGGCATATGAGTTGAGTCATCCTTAGTGGGGATTTTTGTCTGGATTTTTGTGTGTGCTTTGTGAGCAATTCAAATAAATCTGCAGTGATAAAAACTGCCATATCAGAAATTCATCCCCATGATCTAGGAGGGAAAGCAAATGCTATCTAGACTGTGACAACGCAAGAGACGTGAGAAAAAAGTTCCTGCAGATGTGGTTCAATGTTTACTGTTCCACTCCATCTCAAATTTGTTCCCCCAAAAAATGAAATTTGGAGGGGGAATACAATTATTATAATTGTTATATTTATGCTAATTTTTAATAATTAGTATTATCATAGTATTGATACGATTTCTTTTTTAAAAAAATGTCATTCTGATTCTAAATTGCACTGCCGCCAACTTTCCCCCTCCTTCCCCCCCTCCTGAGGTTAATGTCAGAGGATAATGTTGCGAAATGTAATTACGCTATCAAAATCAGCTTTTATTTATGATTCAAATAAACTGAGCTCATGTCTAATAAGCACAGTGGTATATTTTCCTCCTCTCTCCCACCCGCTCCCTTCGTTTTCTTTGCTAAGAGGGAGCAGGTCATATGGTAGACGGGGCTGCCTCTTTGCATTACCTCACCAGATCACTATTAAGACTCCAAAGGAGAAAAAACGGAAGTAGAGAAGCCAGCAAACTGTTAACTTCAGCAGTTTAGGTGCCTTTCCAGATGCCAGGTTCCATTAAAATCTGTGCCTCGGGAAGAAGGAGAGAGCATGTGAGAAATGTCTTAGAGTTGTGTTTGATTTCTTCTTGGCAGATTATTGAAAACTGGGCTTTGTTTGAGGATGTAACACTATATCCCATACATGCTGATCCTATAGATAAGCATGTATGCTGCCACTGTAGTACTGTAACAGGAAAATGTTGCTTCTTACAGAGCAGGATCAAAACAGTCTTCTAAGTTTGTCACTTTTGCTATTGTATTTTGCTGTATTTACTATATGTACGTCGCCTAGAGTGGCCATTGGCCAGATAGGCGACACACAAATTAAATTTTATTATTATTATTGTTGTTGTTGTTGTTGACAAGGAACCTTGTTTTTCTAATGTGCTTTTGACTGTCCCTCTCAACCTTTTCTCTACTTTTTGTCCAGGGACCTAGAGGGAAGCATGCACAAGTCCTCCAAGGCTAAAGAATAAAGATAAAAAGAAGCATACTTTTGAATTTTGTACAGTTTGATTGAGCTTGCCAAATGTTGTCACAGTATCCCACACTTAACAGGATTTTGGCTCAGCTCTAATTGAAACTCTGTTTTCAAAGTTTATTGGCTTCACCCACACGGGGTCTTCAGATATGCTTTCTGATCTTGCTCTGGGAGAAACTTAGTGGCTACTGTAGTTCTAGGTCTTAACAACTTCACCTCATGTGTAGAGAATTCCTGTATCAATCTTTTAACTCCCAGGAGGGCATCCAGTGCTTGGTGAGAGGCAGATGACCTCCATAGCACAGCTTAACTGAACAAACTACTGCATGTTAATGTTTACTGTGGGCATGCATCAAGGTCACATCTTAGGTCACATGTATAAGGTCACATCTTAGGTCACATGCATAAGGTTGCTCATCTTATGGACGGTACTTATTTTTATTTAAAATATTTCTGTCCAGGCCTTCTACCCTAAAATAGGGCATTCAGGGTGGATTTTGGAATCTCCAGCTTCTGCCCATCTTGCATCTCTCCTTCCCTATTATTTATTTATTTATGCTGACTGGACACCTTGATGGACCTTCTTCCTGTTTATACAGTTTCTTATCCTGAGATCACAACTCATGACTTCCTAACTTCAGTATCTCATATCAGTTAATCATTCAGAAGGTGAAACAGATTTTTGGGAGGGAGCTGTTGATATCTAGACCTTATGCACAACAACTCAGGCAAGCCCCTACAATGTCCGTGGTCTACAATCCCAAGAAAACTAGTCCTGGTTCATTGGTTTGCCTGCAAGGAAGCATCATATAGAAAGAAGCATCCCATTAACTGACATGCCACAGCCAAGGTGCCTTTCTCTTCAGATCTTCCACCTCACCCATTCTTCCTCTAGTATACCAGGGAAGCATAGAGGCACTTAGGAAAGCCCTGTTAATTTTCACTAGCTTTGGCTCAAGGTCAGTTTTTTTGTGTGTGTGTTGGTGGTTTTATGTCATTTTATGATGGCTTTGAATTATAATTTGGCATTGTAATTTTTGGGCTAGATGGGTTTCTCAATAGTGCTGGCTTTTATGAGGTATTTTCAGACTGTTACTGTATTGCATTTTATCTTGTAAGCCACCTTGAGTGGTTTTGCCCTTAAAGACATATTTAGAAAGTATTTTAAACAGATGGATGAATAAATAACGTTGCCAGCACACACTCATGCCCATGGCAGTACAGCATATTGCTATGTCCCCCCCTCCCCAATCAGCAAAGGGGATCTCAACCCAGGACAGGGATTTCTGTCTACCCTCAAGCCAGCAAAACAGAATGGCAAGGTGCTTTCATAAGTGTGCAATGAGAATGATCTCTTTGACTTGGGTGAATGGTAGTGGTAGCATCCTAAGAGAAGACTACAAGGATAATCTCTCAGTGTAGTTGCTTTGGGGACTAACAATCACTATAAGCATTTTGGAGACTTTGCTAAAAGGCAAATGTATGAACTGGATGATGTGTTCCCATATCAGGTCCTTAGGATAGCTCATGAGGCGTCTCCAGGTCCCCCTCTGTCTCCTCCTTCAGTGTGTGTACATATGTGCTGCACATTGCTTTGCTATCAGTATATTGGTGATGCTGATAGAAATATAAATTGCCAGTTGCTCTGACAGCAATTTTCCATTGCACTGAATCAGAATTATAGCATATCATCTTAAGGCTGGAAGGTCCAAGTCATACATGTGGCCTCCCACATTCTTGGCAAACCACAGTTTTGGTCTCCCTAGGTGATATAAGGACCACAAGTTTGGCAGTTTTAGCTTGTAGCTAAGCTACATCATGTATGGTGTTGCTCTTGTTGAGGAAGGAAAGAAGGAAGGAAAGAATGGGAACCACCAGAACAGAGACAAAGGAAGATGAGACTTCAGAATAGCAGTGAGTAGTTTATTTGAGTTGCACAACTTTTCTCTAAGGGCAAGTGGGCTGGTCCTAAGGATACTTAAAGCAGTCTTGCATACTATTTCAGATAATTTGAAAGGACTGGATGAGCTATCCTTGAAGGAGAGATGCATGACTTGAAATATGCCATGCCAATAGATTAGTATGCCTTTGTGATCTCTCTCCATTTATCTTTTTAGGACTGTACCACCTTAGTTTGCTGCTGTAAGGATCACATGTTTGAATATTTCCCATATTTTATTTGTTAAAAAAAAACATGATTTAGATTAGCCTTCTTTCCACTTACGTTTCCTACATGCATGGAGATTTTGTGTGTGTGTGTGACAACACTCCAACTTCTACAAACTGCACGCTGAAGTGGTACAGTCCTCTTATAGCTGTAGGATGGGATTTTGCAGGGTGTGTAGCTCAGTTGACTTCTGACATCTGGCTTCCTTCCTCCTCTTCTTTCTGCAGCCATGGCCTCCTAATGTCAGTTGTGGTTGGGCCAGCAGCAGCAGATGAGTAAAAGACTCCGTTGGCTCAATGAATCTGCTGAACACACGCAAACCATTTGCTATGCCCTTAAGACTCTTTTTTTCTTTTGAAGGGAAATGTATCTAATTGTTCCTCAGGGAGAATCTTGCCTTGTGTCTAAAGTTAAAATAAAACACAAATAGTAAAAAAAAAGATGAAAAGGGATTGGGGGAAGAGACTGATTTAGGAGAAAATGGGAATGGAAAGGCCTGGAGAAAAGCTTTTGCTTTACAAAATCTTGGAACAGCAGAACTCTGGTTCTGTTGTAGAGGGGCTGTGGCTCCCTGGTTAGAGCATCTGCTTTGCATACAGAAGGCCCCAGGAACTCCCTTATGAGGAAAGGTTGCAGCATTTGGGGCTTTTTAGTTTAGAGAAAGGGCGGGTCAGAGGAGACATGATAGAAGTGTATAAAATTATGCATGGCATTGAGAAAGTGGATAGAGAAAAGTTCTTCTCCCTCTCTCAGAATACTAGAACTCGTGGACATTCAAAGAAGCTGAATGTTGGAAGATTCAGGACAGACAAAAGGAAGTACTTCTTTACTCAGCGCATAGTTAAACTATGGAATTTGCTCCCACAAGATGCAGTAATGGCCACCAGCTTGGATGGCTTTAAAAGAAGATTAGACAAATTCATGGAGGACAGGGCTATCAATGGCTACTAGCCAGGATGGCTGTGCTCTGCCACCCTAGTCAGAGGCAGCATGCTTCTGAAAACCAGTTGCTAGAGTCAGGAGGGGAGAGTGTTCTTTTACTCGGGTCCTGCTTGTGGGCTTCCCCCAGGCACCTGGTTGGCCACTGTGAGAACAGGAAGCTGGACTAGATGGGCCACTGGCCTGATCCAGCAGGCTCTTCTTATGTTCTTAATTCTCGGTATCTCCAGGCAGGGCTTGGAATGTACCCTGTCTGAAACCCTGGAGAGCCATTGGACAAAACTTGGTTGGATGGATGAGTGGTCTGACTCAGTATAAGGCATCTTCCAATGTCTCCATAAGTTCCCAAGATCCCCACAAATTTCTCAACCAAACAATAAAGTAAAAACATAACTTCTGTGGGAAATGAAAGCGGCAGAAGAGGAATTTGGGGAAGCTATTTCCCATTACAAGGGTCCTTTCTTGGCAGTATTTCAGAGATTGCCACCTAGGATGAAACACCTGAGTCCTATCTCTTTTTTAAACAATGAAAGTTCCATTTCACTAGGTAAAGATTGGCTGTCCCCATCCCCCATGCCAACCACCTCTGGAATGCTAGAGAACTCTTTCTGTTCCAGGCGAAAGAATTCTGGAGTGAGGAGTTGACACAGGTGCTCAGGTTTCAGGACAGATGTGTGTCTGAGAGAGAGTAAGGAAACTTGTGGGATTTGATGTCTATCAATTCCAAAACAAACTGATCTGATCTGCACCTCATGAGCTAATGTATGTGTTGGAATGCAATTATCATTCAGATTTTGCACTTCTCTGAGTAATACCATTTCCAGAAGAAACCCAAATGAGATTTAGGATACAATACATATACAAATGCATTCACTGAGATAATGTGTTTATAAGGTTTTTGTATTAATTTACAACTTAACAACTTGGGCCCAGGATAATTAAGGGACCATCTGATCTTGGGGGAGCCTCTGTTGGTGGTTCCCCATGGCTCAGATGCATGGCTCATATCCACCAGGAGCTGTGCATTCAGTATTGGGGGACCCTTCCTTCTTGAATTTTTGGCACCTGCTGAAGATTAGTTTCATTCTAGCTAGCTTTTTTAATTTTATTCTAATTTTATAGTTTAACTCATTGTTAGTCATTGTACTGAGTCTCGTGTACACTGTAAGTCAGCGATATATAAATGGTCAAAATAAATAAATTGTGATAAAATACACACATTTTTGTGCTAAGGTTTTAAAAATAAATAAATAAAAATGGCAGATTAATGCAAAAACAAGGCAGAACAGACTTGTAAATGAACACATGCAAAATTGGCAGGGGCTGGAAACAGAGGGATCTGTCCACCC
Source organism: Rhineura floridana (assembly GCF_030035675.1). NCBI lineage: Eukaryota > Metazoa > Chordata > Lepidosauria > Squamata > Rhineuridae > Rhineura > Rhineura floridana. Next base: position 6,543,208 of record NC_084480.1, on the reverse strand, counting down.
CTTACAGCAGCTGGTGTTGCTACAGCAGACCCTGTTAGGCATCCTGTTTATTCCTGCACTCCATCTTAGCTCAGGCCTTTGCTTCATCATCACATCTTGCCAGGCTTTGGGGAGTGACAAACTCCCCATAGCTGATGCAGTTTATGTGGCATGCCATTTTATCAAGAAGGCACTCCTAATTATTGTCAGGTGGAAGTGAGGGCCAGGTGTCTTCTTCTTCTTCTTCTTATTATTATTATTATTATTATTGCATGTATATACCACCTCATAGCCAAAGCTCTCTGGGTGGTTTACAACATGGTGGCTGGTGCCTATTGGGACTGGCAGGGGAGAAGACTGAGAGCCCAACAGAAGGCGGAGCCAGAGCCAATGGTAGGTGGAGCCAACTAATTATAGCAGGAATGGGTAAACTTTGGCCCTCCAGACATTGTTGGTCTCCATCTTCCATTAGCCCTAGCCTGCGGAAACAGTGATGAGAGTTGCAGTCCAGGAACATCTGAAGGGCCAAGGGTTTCCCATCTCCAAATTACAGTTTTGTCCCCATCTTGAGTTCTCCAGGGGCAAATCTGAGTCTGAGGAAGATGCTGACAGCCAAGGCCACCCCCTGGGCTGGCAGTCAAGGAATGGCTGGCTATGGGCAGACCAAGGTTGGTAAGCCAGTGCCCCTCTCACCCTAATACACTAGTTTCCCCTGGCCCAGTGAAGAAAAACCCATAAGAAGAGTGAAGTGAGGATGCATTCAGAAAGGATAGGTGTCCTGTTTGTTCAAACCAGTGTCTAGTCGAGGGGCTTAAAAAAAAAGACATCCAGAAGTGTCTCCTGACTCACTGTAGCCTGTTGGTATAAAGAATCTTCTGTGTCTGATGCAAGTGTTTCCCTGTGTAACCAGAGTTGAATTATGGTGCATGCAAAGCTCATCAAGCCCAACCTCCTGCTGATGCAGGATATTCACACATAGAATCTTAGCATCCTGCACCACCCTATGTCACTGCCCCACTGTGAATTTCTCTTAAGCTTTTTTAAAATATGTATCTGAATATATCCGTTTGTGTTCCAAGGCATACCCTCACAGTTGTGTATGCATGTTTCTCCCAGGACTTGCTGATTTATTAATTTGGAGTGTGGCAGGCAATGTGGTGCTGATATATGTGAGTGTGTTGTATAATTTGTTGAGTGTTGTGCAGAGCCCCATTTGCCATATAAAGTGTCAGCTGCACATGGCAAGGAAGGTGTGTGCACCCAAAGAAATATAGATGGCCAGCTAGCTACTGATTTTTTAAATTATTATTTAAAAAATGCTGGGTAGACTTTGCCTGCAGTGTAAGCTCAGTTAAACAGGTCATATTCACGATACACGTTAATTGAGTTGACATATTAATGAATCAGAATTTATATGCAATCTCATTCAGGAAGCACACTTGAGTTTAATGCTGAAATTAACATCTATGTGATCCCATGTCACCAATAAGGAGCTAACTCAACGATTCTGTGGCAAATTTCAGTTCAGGATAAATTGGGGAGCCTCTCTAGTCTACGCTGTGAATGTGGAAGCCCTTGATTCAGATTCTGCCATGAATCTAAAGAGACAGACGAAAGGCTATCTAATCATCTGAATTCCCAGCTGCGATGCAATGTTTTTTGTGCTTTGCATGTAGAAGATCTTGGGTTCAGTTCCTGGCATCTCCAGGAAGGACTGGGAAAGATCTCTGTCTGAAACTCTGAGACAGCCACTGCCCATTGAAGGTAACAAAGGTGGCACAGCTGGACCAAAGCTTATACCATGAAATCATTTTTTAAGTGAGCATGATAGCATTATAGACAGTTTTCCCTTTCTGCCTTTGTGTTCACAGGTGTAGTCGTCCAAGGTCTCAGGAGGTCTTAGAACCCTTATTTTGGGGGGAGCAGGGTCCCAGACAGATCCCTATGTCTCCAGTGCCCTATGAGCTAATCAGCATGAAAGGGGAGTGTGTTAGCTGCTGAGAGGAACCTTCTAACATGCTTCCTTGTCCTTTCTTGCAGATTGGAGCTAATCAGAGTGAAAGGAGGAGAGTCAGCAACTCATCTTAGTAGCTAAGACACTGCCCTTTCATGCTGATTGGTTCCTAGGGATGTCCGCTTTTGTGAGAGAAAGGGTGTGAGGGAAGGACTGAGGACTGTGGAGATGATGGTGGAGAGCAAGCAAGAGAGTGAGGGGGCGTAAATGTGAGGGGGCATGGCATGGCTATCATGAAGGTACCCTGCACTTCTGAACTTGCTACTGCAGTACTGTGTGTGCTTCTTTCTCCCCCACCCCCACCCTTCCCTCTTGTCCCTCCACTGCCTACCTGTTTATTTTTGCCTGTGCTGATGGGGAGATTATTTAAATAATACCATTTGGCAAGCTGCTATCTCTCCGCTTTGCCTCCCCAAGTAGCATCATGAGGTTAATTTCCTACCTAACCGGATACTTACAAGCATTATTTAGATCTGGGGTAGCCATTTTGTTGCCCCCCACAGGTGTTTTGGACAACAACTCCTCACCTTCTCTGAACATTGGTTGTGCTGGCTGGAGCTGACTGGAGCTGGAGTTGAACTCTGTAAGGTACCTTGTTGGCAACCCGAGTCAGATCATTCAGCAGGAAGGTCTTGCAATGTCTAAAGTCCTATATGACTGCTGAGCACTTAGCAATACACCATCTCTATAGCCCAGGCAGAGGAATATCAAATTGTATCTCAGGGTAAGGCATCGGCCAAAAATCAGCAGGACCAATTATCATGGCTAATGCACATAATATAGGGTTGCCAGGCTCAGGGCCTGAGAATGATTCTGTATCTTTAAGAGAAGAGAAAATTCAGCCAAGTGCATGTTTTCTTACAAGCCTGTAATGGGAAAAACCACAAGGTGGAATTCTCCCTTTCCCCTGCACAACTTTTAAAGATACAGAAGGCCTCTTGGAGGCTGGGCCTGGCAACCAAGAGGTCTTCTGTATCTTTAAGAGTTGTGCAGGGGGAAGGAAGAATTCCACCTTGTGGTTTTTCCCATTACAGGCTTGCAAGAAAACATGCACTAGGCTGACTTTTGCCTTGCAATATTTTTAACTGGGGAGTGTGGTTTAGAATCCCCCAAAGTCCGAGCCATTTGATTGCAAATTAAAAAATCAGATTACAAAGGTAACCATCTCTCTCTCTCTCCTGACACCTTTCTCATTTGGTTCTCAAAGGACAATTTCCGTGGTGTTTAAGCAAAGCCTGTCATCGGGTCTTCGTTTGCTTTATGTGTTATTCAATGACAAGTTTTCTCTTCTTGAGGGGTCTGGCAGAGGCGGATCAATCTAATTTTATGTACAACTGTAAAGATGAATGATAAGTAGAAAGGAACCCTGCAAGAACAAGCTGAATAAATTATAAAGGGCAATTCATGACAGGGACAGGGGGTCCCGAGAGACAATGATATGATAACAGAAACCAAAGCAGAATTTATGATAGAATTAGTTGGCGTGTACTGAGGCTCTTAATTCTTCAGGAAAGCTTTTACCATTTTTTTGTGACTGGAACAATCAAAGTATTTCATTTTAAAGAGGTGCCATATATTTGGCACTTGGTCCCTTTCTGTGTATTTTTGATTGGCTCATTTCTGAGCATAACCCACAATGCCCAGAGGCTGCCCAACGGTCAGGGCTGACCCATGTCTCAGAGGAGAGCTGGGAGCCAAGAGTCAGAACTGAAAATTGTTATTGCTCAGGCAGTCTTCCTGGCTTTGACGTACTTTGATGCAAAACCCCCACAGAAACCAAAAGCTCTTCCCTGTCAAGGAAGGCCCAATGGCCTGCCTGTGTGGGTGGAGTCAGTCTAGAGCTTGAGAATATTTCACTGCCCTGGAAGATCCTCCAGACTGCAGCTCTGCAGGCTCATCGCAAGGGGCAGCTGTGCACAGAGCCAAGGATCCTTGTTTCTAGCTCTGGTGACTCCTGATGACCATCTTGCCTCTCGTGAAAGGTCTCCCTTTAGGCTCTAAACCCTGATGTCATGTTTTAGAAATAGCTTCGCTGCTGTCTTTTTGGCATTGTTGTTTACAACCATTTGAAAACATGTCATTTGACAGCCAGTATCGTGGAGCACCTCATCCACTTCCTTCTGCATGTGAAGAGGACTTGTCCTGTGAATACACGGGATCCCCACAGCCATTCTATTATTGTTATTTCTATTCATTCCTGCCCTTTCTCCCAGTAGGATAATTCTACTGAGATTTCTCTCTTGGTCTTCAACCAAATGTGCTGCCACTGTGCTGGATGTACTTAAATGCACATGGTCACTGTTAGTGTGAGGCTTCTTGCATAAAAAGAACCTGGCAGCCACCTCTGAAGAACTAAGCTGGGTGAGTCCAAAAGGCACATTGAGACCAGCATTCTGTCTGCAGCAGGGACAATCCCCATGCCTCAAGGAAGCCGTGATGGGTATGTTCTACCTACACTGTCAGAAGCAGTATGCTTCTGAATATAAGTTGCCTGGAATCACAAGTGGGGAGAACACTATTGCACTCAGGTCCTGCCTGTGGGCTTCCCATGGCATGTGGCTAGCCACTGAGAGAACAGGATGCTGGACTAGATGGGCCCCCTTTGGCCTGATCCAGCAGCCAGGCTCTTCTTGGGTGCCTCATAGGGAAGACTGCTGAATGCTTTGCCAAGGGAGCTGAGTGTGCCCTGCTATTGTCCTGCTTGAGATGGCTGGAAAATATGTTTTAAAGGGGTTTGAGGCTGAATATTTCCTCTTTATGGCATGTTGGTGTTTGATTCTGATGTCTGCATTGTAACTGTTGTGGTCTTGGTTTTTATGCTAATGTTTATGATTTGGTTGAATTAAAACAAATTGTGGATTGTTTAATATTTTATTACTGCACATTTTCATTCTTTGCTACCCAGCATTTCTTCTGAGAAATCGGTGGTGGTGTGTGTACTGTCTATCCATCCATCCATCTATCCATCCATCTATCCATCTATCTACTGCCTTCAAGTCAATTCCGACTTATGGCAACCCTCTGAATAGGGTTTTCGTCATAAACGGTATTCAGAAGTAGTTTACCATTGCCTTCCTCTGAGGCTGAGAGACAGTGACTAGCCCAAGATCATCCAATGAGCTTCATGGCTGTGTGGGGATTCGAACCTTGGTCTCCCAGGTCGTACTCCAGCATGTTAACAAATGCACCACATTGGCTATCTATCTATCTATCTATCTATCTATCTATCTATCTATCTATCTATCTATCTATCTATCTATCTATCTATCTATCTATCTATCTGTCTATCTGTCTGTCTGTCTGTCTGTCTGTCTGTCTGTCTGTCTGTCTGTCTATCTGTCTATCTGTCTATCTGTCTGTCTGTCTGTCTGTCTGTCTGTCTGTCTGTCTGTCTAAACAGGGAGCAAATGAGAGGAGACTAAAAGGGAAAGATGAACACAAGACCCAGCCTTATATTGAGTCAGACCATTGGTCCATCTAGCTCAGTATTGTCTACACTGACTGGCAACAACTCCCTAGGATTGGACCTGGGGCCACCTACATGTGAAGCAGAGGCTCTGCCACTGCGCTATGGCCTTTCCAATGGGAGAGACTGTTTCTCCCTCTGCCCCATGCAGTGACCTCTGCGCAGAAGAGAATGGGTTTGCTATTACTCTCTTGTACCTGACTATAATATTCATATATACTGCATAACTGTGCGAGAGGCTCAGGAAGGCCTAATGTTATCAGCAACAGATGAATGTGTTTGCAGTGAACTCTTAACAGTGGCAGGCTGACTACTGGAGATCCAGTGGATCCTTGCTGCTTGCTGCCTTCTGAGAGAACAATATAACGAGAATGGAAGTCATTGTGCTGAAACACTTTTTCTTTCTTTCAGTATAGCTAGATAACCGTTGAGAGAAAAGAAAACTGGCCCATATTTAGGATACAGTAAGGCTTCCAGTACCAAAGCATAGTGGTCCATCTCATTCTGCACTGCCTACCTTGATAGGCCGCAGCCTATAAAGGTTTAGGGAAGAAGTCTTTCGGAATCTAGAGACAAGTTATCCTTTTTGATAAGAAGGGGGGGCAGGATTGGTGGAATTAAATCTGGGACAGTAGGTTTGGAGGCTTCAGTGTTATGAAGGTGTGTCTGCCTCAGCTTCCATCAAAGGCAGGCTTTAAATATTATTAGTCAGAGTGCCTGATTAAAATTTGATACACCAGACGGATTTCAGTAGGTCAAATTTTGAGCTTCTGTAACTTTCAGAAACGTTTGATGCAGCTCCGTAAGTTTGGAAGCAACCTGGAACTTGCTTTCTTAAAAAAACAAAAAAACACCCCAAACAGTTGCATCCCAATCCTAATTTGAAAGTTCCTGCTTGGACAAATCATTTCTGAAATTTTAAGGGAAGCCAAAGGAGTTTTTTTAATATTAAACTAGCACATATTCTCAAGGGGATGGGGTGGGGTGGGATGAGAGGAGGATGCTTAGGCTGGGCTTAGGGGATTTTAACTGGTGTCAGCAATGGAGCAGGTGGGTGTGGTTTGAGGTAAATGGTCTCATGGGCCAAATTAGAATCCCCCCCCAGACTTTATTAGGTCTACACTGGAGGTTCCTCATCTGTGGTTTAAATGGCTACCAGTTAGTTGGCAACCAATTAAGTGGCTCTAGCCCACAAAATTCATACCACAATGAATTTGCTACTCTCCTACAAGCACAAAGAGAATCTACCCTTCAAGAAGGGTACTGTATAGTGTGTTGTTGTTGTTGTTATGTGCCTTCAAGTCGATTATGACTTATGGTGACCGTATGAATCAGCGACCTTCAAGAGCATCTGTCATAAACCACCCTGTTCAGATCTTGTAAGTTCAGGTCTGTGGCTTCCTTTATGGAATCAATCCATCTCTTGTTTGGCCTTCCTCTTTTTCTACTTCCTCTGTTTTCCCCAGCATTATGGTCTTTTCTAGTGAATTATGTCTTCTCATGATGTGTCCAAACTATGATAACCTCATTTTCTTCATTTTAGCTTCTAGTGACAATTCTGGTTTAATTTGTTCTAACACCCAATTATTTGTCTTTTTCACAGTCCATGGTATGCACAAAGCTCTCCTCCAGCACCACTTTTCGAATGAGTCGATTTTTCTCTTATCCGCTTTTTTCACTGTCCAGCTTTCACATCCATACATAGAGATTGGGAGTACCATGGTCTGAATGATCCTGACTTTAGTGTGCAGTGATACATCTTTGCATTTGAGGACCTTTTCTAGTTCTCTCATAACTGCCCTCCCCAGTCCTAGCCTTCTTCTGATTTCTTGACTATTGTCTCCATTTTGGTTAATGACTGTGCCAAGGTATTGATAATCCTTGACAAGTTCAGTGTCCTCATTGTCAACTGTAAAGTTACATAAATCTTCTGTTGTCATTACTTTAGTCGTCTTGACGTTCAGCTGTAGTCCTGCTTTTGTGCTTTCCTCTTGAACTTTCATCAGCATTCATTTCAAATCATTACTGGTTTCTGCTAAGTGTATGGTATCGTCTGAATATCTTAAATTATTAATGTTTCTCCCTCCAATTTTCACATCTTCTTCATCTTGGTCCAATTCCGCTTTCCATATGATGTGTTCTGCGTACAGATTAAACAAATAGAGTGATAAGATATTCATACCCTTTCTGAATGGGAACTAATCGGTTTCTCCTTATATAGTGTACTCACCTAGAATGTCCCTGGGTGCAGGTACTATACATTGCTCATATATGTTGGATGGAATTAGACTGGTTGAATGTGATGGACTCAGGGTTAGGTTAGGGCCATTGACAGCTCTACCAGAATCCAAATGTGGAGTGTGCTTTCTTGGAGTCCAGGTCAGTCTGGTTGACTTGAGCTGTTGCTTGTGACTGAGCTAGGACTGAATGACCCCACCCCATTTCTCCACTCCTTTCATAGATGAGGGTACCATTTTGTTTTTGTTGTTTCAGGAGGTGGTATATACCACTTGATGACTACAGGGCTCCCCCCATTTCCCCCTTTTGCCACTGCTGCAGATAGAGCTCCTCGTGACAGCTCTCTCCTGTCATTTGGGGGAAGAGGAGGTGATTGCTGTTAGATCTGCTATCCCCTCTGCCCATGGCAGAGAAAGAAAGAAAATTGCCACCATAAAAAACAAGACCCCCCCAAAGTATCAACTTTCACACACAACTCTAAAATTGCTTTCTGATTTTGCCCCCTCTCATCCCTGCCCCCCAAGTTGGAACCCAAAAATCCTGAGACCTTTTGCCTCGCCATGTAAGAGGTAAGACTTGAAATGTAACAGGGGGAAAAAAGATAAGAACATAAGAACATAAGAAGAGCCTGCTGGATCAGGCCAGTGGCCCATCTAGTCCAGCATCCCGTTCTCACAGTGGCCAACCAGGTGCCTGGGTAAATGGGTAGATGTTGAGTAAATGTACAGGATCTTCATATTTTCACCAGCCCTGGCCAACCCAGATGTTAGTCTTACTCAGAGTAGACCCAGTGAAGTGAACAGCCATGATTCACTTTGGTTTATTCATTTTCATTGGGCCTACTTTGAGTAGGGCTTAGTGGAATATAACCATGTGTTTATGCTGCTGTTCAGCTGCATGTACCTTGATTGCCATCTGTGCTTTAAAAGCAAGGGAGAGGAACCCCAGTTGTGTGTGTGGGGGGGTGAATGCAGCCCTCCAAAACTACCTATATGGCCCACAGGAATTTCCCTCTCACCAACCCTGCTCTGCGCCTTTTTTGAGTGCTTGTGCCTGGATGGAACTTGTCCTTGAACTGTGCTAATGCCTCTTCCTTGCTGGACAGAGGTGTGTGTGTGTGTGTGTATAAACCTTTGTCTCTTGTGTGGCTGGAATTTAGCCTGCAAACTGGAAAAGCCCCCCCCCCCCGCTCCTGCTTAAAAAGGTGACAAGGTCTAAGTGCATCCAGTGATACTGGCTAGGTCCCCAACTCAAGATGACTGGTCCAAGCTCAGTTGGAAGGGTTCAGTTCTGTGAGTGGCTTTGCGGTCTGCCTTTGTAACTGATGGCGGCCCTTAAAATGCCCCTTTCTCTGAGCTGCTGCAGTTGGCAGCTCCCCAACGATCTCAGATCTTTCTGATTAGTTTCTGTAAGTACAAGGACAAAAGTAAGCAGGAACAATTTGTCAAAGAAGAAACATGTACATTTATTTAACTCTTTCGCTTTAATTGGAAACTCCAGATTTCTCTCTCTCTCTCTTTCCCCCCCATTACTAGGAAGCCTAGAAGGCTTTTGAACTATGGGATATGTGGAATTTTGCAAAGGATTCAATCATGTTATTTTGTCAGGGGAGGCCAGCCCCTCCATGTCAGTGGGGCAGTGAAATCCTCTCTGGGTTTTTCCAGGAGCTGTCCAATTTGCTGAACCCATTCCCCAAATAGGTTTTAGCACCTTGAACAGCTCCTGGAAAAACCTGAGCTCCACTGCTTCACTGACATGAAGCCACCAGCCTCCACTGTATCTTGTAATCATTGCAACAACCCGGTAGGGTGGACTGGTATTGTTACGTCCATATCACAGATGGGTCAAGCAAGGACTGAGGCCACCTAGAAATTTTCATGCTGAGAGTATGACTCATACCAAGGATTTTTAGGCCCTGCGCTTCACCAGCTTGGTTTGTGAATGATTATTTTAAAATGTTGGTTTCTTGCTTTAGCCCTTATGCTGCCCCACATTCATTTCTTGTAGTGAAGTTCCTGCAGGACTGAGCCCCAAGCCTATAGCAGGTGTGGGGAGCCTTTGGCCTGCCAGCTGTTGTTGAACTACAACTCCCATCAGCCTCAGCAAGCATGGCAAGGTATGATGGGAGTTGTAGTTCAGCAAAATCTGGAGGGCCAAAGGTTCCCCATATATGTGCTATAGGATCATAGCAAGCTGGCTTATAGTGAGTCAGACCATTGGTCCATCTGACTCAGTACTGCCTACACTGACTGGCAGTGGCCCTTCAGGGTTTCAAACAGGGGTCTCTCGCAACCCTACCTGGACATGATGGAGATTGAACCTGGGGCCTTTGTGATGTTCCTATATATTAGTGTATATATGGTAAGTGCTGGTTGTTTAGAGTATACATGGTAAGTAGTGAAAGAGGAGGGGGAGTGAATGGGCAATAGAATGCTTGATGATTGGCTGAATGTTTAAGATGGCTGACAGTATAAATGAAAGGATGACAGGTAAATCTGGGTGAATGTGAGGTGGTGAATTGTGGAATCTGGGGGGAGAAGAGAAAGAGTGGGTTGCTTGGTGGGGTTTAGAGAGTTGTTTGCCAGGAGAGCGTGAAGAAGGAGGGAGGTGGAGTTCGGATTAGTATTGCGTAAAACCATATGCTTATGTGCCTTAAGAAGAAATCTTGTTAATCTTGTTAGCTTTGTTATCTGTAATAAATACTTAATTTGGTTTACCAAAGGCCTGATCCTTGGCTGGGGTTTCACAGACCAGAAGGGAGGGTAAGGTAATGACCAAGGCTGAAGGGGAACTGTAACGAATGGTGGCAGCGGTGAAGAGAATAACAATACCAGTATTCAGAGTCTCTGGGAATACTAGTATTGGGACGTTACTGGTGGTTGCCTAGCAGGGGGATCTGTTGAGATCTGTGCTAGAGCGGGGAGAGAAATCATAAGAGAGAGCGGTCTGGACTGGTGGAGTCCCTGGTGGTGCCTAGAGACAGGCAGTAACCACGAGCAGGTAGGAACCTGACAGGGAGAGCCAGGGAAGGACGCCTCACAGCCTTCTGCATGCGAAGCAACAGCACCAGAAAAAAAATGGGGGGCATGGACACCAGAAGAAAAAATCAGGGGGGGCACAGTCAGTGCAAAATATATTTCCAGTTGGGTGAAACATACTAGGTGGGGGGACAAGCTCCTGGTTTGGGGGGATGTTTGACACCCCCCCATGGCACCGGGGAAAAAGAGGGGCAGAAACCAAGATGCTAGAAAAGTAGACATTTATTGTTTGTAAAAACCCAACGAGTTTCTGCCTGTTGATTTTCAGGCCTTCGTCAGGGGATTATAAGCTGGTGAGAAGTTCAAATGAGCAGACTGCTTACAGCAATATAACAATATTTATATTGTCACCCCCATTGTCACCCCCATGGCACCGCCCTGCACAGCAGATGTTCTGCCACTGAGCTATGGCGGTTCTCATCCTGTTGGCTTCTGTGGCCTTAACCTCTGTGTGTCTGGCTCATTGTACCCATTTCGGTTCACTTGTGAGACATTCTTATAGGCAGAAAGTGAGTTTACAATCTTCTAGGATTGGCAGGTGTGGTTTATGTTTGTTGTTGAGCTGGTTACGCTCTCTGTCTGGATCAAGTGGTGTTGCATAGCACTGCAACATTGCCACCGGTGAGGCAGCAGCAAGAGAGGGCATAATGGATTAAAAACTCACATTTTGAATCTGAGATTAGTGCATTAATTACAGTAAGGATTAAGGGCTCCAGTGTTTCTCTGCTAAGTGTCTCTTTTCTGGAGAAGACTAAAAGACTGCCTGCCTCCAGCACAGCTAACACAGTCTGCGCAGATAGAGCTCTTTCCTCATCAGTTGAAGGGTACCTCCACAAGATTGGGTTAGTGAGTCCAGCTTGGAAGAATCAAAGTGAGATTTAAAATGGATTTTCCACTCTTTCCTTTTGTTTCCTGATGCTTATCCTCCATGGATTGTTATAACTGCACTTGTGCACAGCCAGCCTTGGTCTCATTTCTCTCTCCTCTCCCCGTTTTATTCCCATGATCAAATCAGGTCCTGACTAAACGTTCCATGGATGTCTGTATAAGTCCCACTCTCAGCCTGCCAAATAGGATATGTATCTTCTAGAAGAGGGGTGGGAAAACATTTTCAGCCAAAGGGCCATATTCTAAGGATGTTGTCCATTCACCCAACATACCTCAGCCCCGGCAATGCAAATGCGTCTTTGCTTGCACTTCTAATCCCTGCGCCTTCAGCTTCGAAAACAGACATGATGAGTGAACATTTCTCCCATGTTCTCAGCCCCCTCTCCCCCTTTCCCTCTAGCTCAGCGGTAGAGCATCTTCCTTGCATGCAGAAGGTCCCCAGCATCTCCAGGTAAGGCTGCGAGAGACTCGTGCCCGAAACCCTAGAGAGCTGCTGCCTGTCAGTGTAAGCAATGCAGAGTTAGATGGACCAATGGTCTGACTCGGTATAAGATCACTTCCTTTTTTTTTTATAATTTTTATTCAAATTTTCAGAAGACAAACAAAACAAAGTCAAACAACAAAAACATAATAATGCAATAAAAAATCTTCTTGACTTCCGATTTGTCGCAGATCAGCTATAAGTATATAATATATATCAAACCTGTCCATTAATACATACAAGATCACTTTTCTCCATAAGCTATCTTAATTAATCGTCAAATCCCATTATCATCATTTCATTTTTATCTTTCAACAAAAAGTCTAAGAGAGGCTTCCATTCCTTAAGAAATATATCTGTCGATTTTTCTCTAATTAAGCATGTCAATTTATCCATCTCTACTAAGTCCATTAACTTCAATAACCATTCTTCCATTGTTGGTGTTGATTCCATTTTCCATTTTTGTGCATATAATAATCTTGCTGCCGTAATCATATATAATATTATTCTTCCATATTTCTTTTCTGTTTGTTTATCCATAAAACCCAATAAAAAAAATTCTGGCTTTGACTGAATATTTATCTTTAAAAAATTTTGCATCATCCTACCTATCTGTGCCCAGAATGATTTTGCCTGTTTGCACAACCACCACATATGATAAAATGATCCTTCTTGTTGTTTACATTTCCAACAAACATTAGGAACATTACTATACATTTTTGACAACTTTTCTGGAGTCATGTACCAACGGTACATCATTTTATAGAAATTTTCTTTAAGATTATAGCATAATGTAAATTTCAATCCTTTTTTCCACATATTTTCCCATTGATCCATTTGTATGTTGTAACCAAAATTTTTTGCCCATTTTACCATACACTCTTTTACTTGTTCTTCTTCCATTTCCATTTTTAACAAAAGTTTATACATTTTCGCAATTATACATTCATCATTTGTACACAGACCTATTTCAAAATCAGATTTACTTATTTCAAAACCATACATTTTCTTATCCATTTTATATCTTTCTAACAATTGTAAATAGGCAAACCATTGAGAACTATATCCTTCCTTTATTAGTTGTTCTCTCTCTTTCATTATATATTCTCCATGCACATTTTCTAATAGTTCTTGATAAGTTAACCATTTCTCTTTTCCGGCCATTTCTCTTCTATAAAACGCTTCTTGACTTGAGACACATAATGGTATTTTGGAATAAAACCTTGGTCTATATCTGTTCCATATTTTCAACAAAGGATGTCTTATAAAATGATTGTTAAAGTCCACATTAACTTTTACTTTGTCATACCATAGATATCCATGCCATCCCCACTTCAGGTTATGGCCCTCCAAATCCAATAGTCTTTTATTCCTCAATAAAATCCATTCCTTTATCCAGACTAAACAACAGGCAGCAAAATATAGTCTCAGATTTGGTAATCCCAGTCCTCCTCTTTCTTTGGCGTCTTGCAATAATTTAAATTTAACTCTTGGTTTTTTTCCCTGCCATACAAATTTAGAAATATCTTTTTGCCATTGTTTAAAGGGTAAATCAGAGGATATTACAGGTATTGTTTGAAACAAAAACATCATTCTCGGTAATACATTCATTTTTATCACAGATATTCTACCCATTAATGACAACTGTAGTTTATCCCATTTTAACAAATCTTTCTTAATCTCTGTCCATAATTTTTCATAATTATTATGAAACAACTTTGAATTTTTATTTGTCATAATAATACCTAGATATTTCAACTTTTTCTCTATTGAAAAATCTGTCTTGTCCATTAACTCTTTTTGTTCCCTTAAAGATAAATTTTTCACCAACATCTTTGTTTTTTGATTGTTGATCTTAAATCCTGCTAACGGTCCGAATTCTTTTAATTTGTCCATCAATACATTAATTCCTTCCAAAGGGTTTTCTAATACAATCATCAAATCATCAGCAAATGCTCTCAGTTTATATACTTCTTTTTTATCTTTAATCCCGAAATCCTTTTATCTTGCCTTTTATCTCTAAGTAGCACTTCTAAGACCAAGATAAGTAAAAGGGGAGATAATGGACATCCCTGTCTTGTACCCTTTTGTATTTCACATGAATCTGTTAAGCCCCCATTGACAATTATCTGTGCCTTCTGAGATGTATAAATTGATCTAATCCATTTAATAAAATTATTTCCAAAATCCATTTGCTCCAGAATCTTAAACATAAATTTCCAATTCAAATTATCAAATGCTTTCTCAGCATCTAAGAAGATCAAAGCTGCTTGTTTATCATTTCGTTGTTCTAAATATTCCAACACATTCAAAACATTCCTGACGTTATCACGTAGTTGTCTTTTAGGTAAAACCCCCGATTGATCTTCCTGAATAAATTGTTGCAATATTATTTTCATTCTTTCTGCCAAAATCATTGTAAAAATTTTATAGTCATTATTCAATAGAGATATCGGCCGATAATTTTTTGTTTTGGTTAGGTCCTGCTCCTCTTTAGGTATTAATGTTATATTAGCATTTTTCCAACTATCCGGTATCTTCCCCTCTTGCAAAATAGAATTCATTGTATACTGTAAAGGTAACAAGAGTTCCTCCTCCAAACATTTGTAGTACACTGCTGATAACCCATCCGGTCCTGGCGCCTTTCCTAATTTAATTTTGCTTATAGCTTCAGATATCTCTCTTGACGTGATGGGACCATTTATAACTTGTCTCTGAGAATCTGTAATTTTAGGCAAATTCTGTTTAGATATATACTCTTCTATTTTTTCAGAGGGAATTTCCTGACACTTATACAAAGTTGAATAATATTGATGAAAAGCCTGTATAAGGTCACTTCCTATGTTCCCCTCAGATATTAGCCCAAGGGGATCTCTTTTTCTCTAGCCTAAAAACAATGCTGCAAAATCAGAGGTCCAGTTTCAGCTCAATTCCAAGGATCTCCAATATTGTGAATATTGAACAGGGACTGAGTATGGGTTACAAAGGTGTGTTTCTGACATACATGATATGTAGAGAAGCTGAGAGTGAGGAATAGGTCTGAACTTTTACATAGTATGAATGATGAAGATCAGTGGCAAATGAACTATATTTTGATGTGGGGTATATGAGTTTAGCACAGATGAGCCATGGACTCCTGGAAGCCCTTGGCCACATCATTGCTCCAGCTGTATGGAATGGGAGTGGAAATTGTAATGCATTTGTTAATGGAAAGTCCCACATATGTGCAGGGCCAGTTTAAGCTTTTTTGCTGTACAAACAGCTGAACCATGTGCTCCAAAAAGACATTTCAAACAATGCTGATGCAACTCTCAGACAGCTCATAGACACACACAGCTCAGAAGTTGCACCACTGCAGTGGTTTGTAGACTGTGATATTTCTAGAAGAAGAAGAAGTCCTGGAGATCCTCTTCCCCCCCCTTCCTTTCCTGATCCCTATTGTGCCTAGTTGACTTGAGTTTTGCAGGTAGCTGATTTATGTTGCAGAGAATCCCACTTGAATAAAGCAGGCTGATAACATGTTTCGGAAAAGCTGTCCTGTACTTGTCGGGCTATGAGCCTGTGCAGTGCAGACGAAGGGCTCAGTTGGACCAAGCTGGCACCTTGTAAACAGATATCAGGCAACTGCAGTTGGTTTCAGGGCTGTGAGAGCTCCCTAGTGAGTGAGATGTCACTTCTCCAAGGTCCTTGGCTTGTTCTTAAATAGCAAAGCAGTGTCCTGCCCCTTAGCTGAGAATTAACGAGAATGTGAAGGGGCAGAACCTCGAACTCAAGCATTGGTGGGTGCTCTCTGCGTGTCTCCCTTGTCATCCCTGGGAGTCAGGGACTGCAAGGCAATAAAGTCTGGTTTCATGCTCCTCAGGTAAAGAGTCTGAACAAGAACTGAGCAAAAAGTTCTCATACAATAATGTTCAGCTCAGATTTGAAGGTCATGGGGTGGGGGGAGCAAAAATGAGGAGACAAATCACCATCGTTTTGGGGGAGAGATGGGGATTCAAAAGTTAGATCGGAGGCAAAACGCATCACTGTCATCAGAGATCTTCCCAGCAGCTGATAAGTGGCAACCATCAGTTGCCCAGAATGATACCGCATGGTGATGTGGGGCTTCACCCTCATTTTCACAGCCTGAGAACCGGGCTGTAAAACTGGGGATGGGGCTTGTCTTATGCTCCTGACCTTGGGGACCAAAGTGTTGAGTGCCTTGCAGAGTGCATTCTCTCTCAGGCTGGCTCAGGCTCTGTCAGGTGTCTGACCCCCCTCTCACATAGCTTTCAAATTGAGGTCCAAGGCATCTTGAGATGGGGGCATGAGAGAAACTATTTGGATCCTGGCAAGCAGTCAGTTTTTTGTTGTTGCTGAAAGGAAGCTAGCCTTATGTCCAGGGAGTCTTTTTGCTTTTGTTGAGTGGAGGAGCTGGCAAAACTGCTCACAACTCACCCAAGCAAGACTCTGTTTCTTGGACAATTTCCCCCTCCATAATTGCATTTGGGCCTAGGATTCTTCCTGCAGGATGCGGAGTGCAGAGCTCTCCAGCCCCTGTTATTAGTTTACACCATAAATGAAGCCCATTAGAAGAGGATAATCAGAGCTCCAAGAAGGCCACTTCACTCCTTATCTGAGGAGGATATGTTAAGCCTGGGGAGTTATTAATCATCTTTCTGTATGCGGATAGCTGGAGATTAAGAGCTCCATTTAACCACACTTCCGGGAAGGGTGACTTCGCTTGTGCCTGCTTTTGAGACGGGCTCCCGCCTCAAAAGAAGCTTATTCAGATATAAATCAGTCAGAACATTTTTTTTTTGACTGATGAAATTTCTCCCGGGCAGGGAGAAACGTAGAGATTAACCTCAAAAGCCTGTTTTTGTTGGGAGGACTGGATTTCATTAATTTATGAGAAAAGGTCCAGCCAGCAATGCCGGACGGACTTCCGAACAAGCTCTATCTGATTAATGCGATACGTTTATCTTTTCTTCAAAGAGAAAACGGACTAACAGGCAAGCACCCTTCTTTCTATTATTTTTTTTACTTGGTTTAAATTGTTGCAGCAAAAAGAGATTTGTCAAATGAATCAGCTTTAAAGAACTTCTGGGTGAGCTATAACTCTTCTCTGTTATTCACGAAATTAACAGCTTATCTCTGTTTCTATTGCAAAAAGCTGTCCTGGAAGTGCATTCTAAAGATATAAACAGAAGAGGGATTTCTATTCCGAGGAACATTATATTGTCTGGGACTATTCTCTTTTTGGTCTATTTTATTTTGACGAATCTGCTTCTTCACGACGCCACTAACTGTTTTGATGCTGGGAACTAAATTTGTTTTGTATTCTTGAACATAGAGAGATAAGGCAGGCTGCTCTGTTTATACTGTGATGTCATCAAGCCTGGAATATTAACCCAATTGTTGCTGAAATAAGAAGTGGTTCTTCTTTATTTTTGTTTTGTTTTGTTTTCGTGGTTTTAAAAATGGCAATCAAGAAAGTGGCTGAGAATCTGGAAGTAATTATGTTTCAGAAAATAATGGATGAGATTGAGATAACGAAACAAACCCTGCGACAGGGCAGTAAGGAGCTGAAAATTGAACTGAGCAAAATGACGCAGGAGCTTAAAGAAATAGGGGATCCTGTGAGAGAGGAGAATGAGATCAGAGATGAGAAAAGAAAAAATAAAGGGAAGATACAAGCCCTGGAGATTGGAACAAATGTGGAATTGGAAAAAGATCTGGAGTTTATGGATATTAGAAATAAAATCTACTGTTTGGAATTTAACATTATCTCTGAAGAAATTAATGAAGATATTAGAGATAAAGTTATCAATGGCTTGGATAATCTTCTGGACTGGAATGACGTGATGGAGCTTGATATAGAGAAGATATATGGAATTAACTGCAGCCATGTGACAATGGAAAAACTCTCAAGAGATGAGCCAGTGCATTTTGTAAAAAAGAAGAACACAGATATGACTTTACAACAATATTTCAGCAACTTATTCAGAATTGATGGCAAGAAAATATTTGGGATAGAGGAAATTCCCATCAGACTCTTATTATATGACTATGGCTATGACAGCAAGATTATTATGGAATACTGATAATGGAAGATTGGACACTGAAATTACTGGACTTAACAGGACTATTGAAGATGGAAGATGGAATTAATAGGGATAATGGAATAATGGCTATTGAAATTATTGGACCTAACAGATTTTGATGAGATGGATTAATCAATATGTTTATTTGGACTATGGTTATGACAATAAGATTATTATTATTATTAACGAGATGGATTAATCGACATGTTTATTAGGAGAAAAATTGATAGATATATTTCTTAAAGAATTGAAACCTCTCTTTGACTTTTTGTGGAAAGAATAAAGTAATGTTTATGAGATTTGATGATTAATTAAGATAACTACTGGAGGAAAGTGATTTTATAATATAATTTAAGGGACAGGATTGTTATATATTGTAGACCTATAACTGATTTGATCTGCGACAAATGGGAAGTCAACATTTTATTTTTTTGTTTAATCATTTTTGTTTTGTTTTGTTTTTTGTCTTTGAATGTTTTATGATTTTGTTTTGTATGTTTTATGAAAATTTGAATAAAAATTATTGTAAAAAAAAAAAAAGAGCTCCATTTAACCTCATTCCTCCTCATTCTTTCTCATGATGTTCCTTGGTGCCACACTCATCCCTTTTATGCCAGAAGCTGAGTTGAGAGAAGATTCCTGGTGCCCCTATGTGGGAATGGGTCTAACAGCAGTTGACCCTGCTGGAGGGTTGGGCCCTGGCACTTGCCCCAGTATGCCAAGTGCTGGTGCCAGGTCATCTAGGGTGGCTTCAGAACTGGCACCACAATTTTGGGGAGAAGGCTGTGCAGGAGACGCACATTTTTTCACATGTGTTGGTGCCTGCCACACTGGGAAACAGTAGTACAAGTCAGAAATCCTTGTATTGTAGCAGAGGCCTCTGGGGCTACCTCTGATTTTCCCCATGGTGTTCTCTGGCACGTCCAGTTAGTGGAGAACTCTCTGCTGCTCTCTGGGCTCCCTACAGCCAGTGACTGACAATGACAACAGCCAATGCCAAACTTGGGAGAGATACGACAAATGCTGTCCACTGTGCTGGGTGCACTACAGAAATCTGGATTTCCAAACCACATCTAGCTCTTTGCATACCAACTGAAGGTGTGACCCAAAGTCCTGTATGACATTGTGGTGAGTTTTGGGGTGCATGCCCAGTTTAAGTGGCTTATGCCCAACTTCCCTATCTAGGACAACAAAAACTTTGAACTTGTTCTGAACAGTACATTTGTTGGTATTGGAGACTTTGTCCAGACTGGAGCTGTGAATGCCTTTGTTTCAGGCTCATCCTATTCACAGAGGCTGATACCACAAATGGGATCTGAAGTAAAAAGTTGCAGGGTTAAATATTGCTGGATTATCTGAATTTTTTAAAAAATAATAATTAAAGAATAGTTTCAGAGTTGAGTGCAAAATGTTCAGTGTTCTAGGCAGCCATGCCCTTGTCCAGGACACTCCATTCCACCCCAGCTTGTTTTTCCATTCCCCTAACAGTTGGTAATCATTCATTGCCCACTGAATAAGCTCAGTCCTCATTTGGCTGGTGTATGTATGTGTGAGATGAGGGACAAATTTGATTCAGTTCGCATTTCAGGCCGAACCTTTCAAATTTGCACTTCCAGATACAATATGAGAACCAAAACACAGTCATCTTTCAAAATTTGTACTTCTCTGAATTTTGCAATGCAGTTCTCCAATCAAACAGTTTACAACAATGCATATATTTGGGGAAAGGGTGCACAAAAATGAATATATTCATGAACAACAACATACAAAAATGCACTATATTAGGAGAAAGTGCTTGCAAAACTGCATACATAACTGTGTTTATTAGGAGAAATTTGCACTAAAATGCTGAAGAATTTCCATGAGGATTTTTTTAATTGCAAATTTCTGCAGTTTTGCTTTCCATTGTTGTCCTGCAGTGCTGTTCACAGTGCAGTTTCACTTTCTCCCTTTCCCAATGTTAAGCTCAGTTTGTCCATTTCTGCATCAATTCGTGACTTTCTTCTAAAACAGTCTGCATGAAAAATCTGTATGCGTCTTTGTGGGCATTTCTCCTAATATATTCTGTTTTATCAGTAATTTTCCACAATATAATTCAATTTTGTACCTTATTTTCACTCATACGTGTGTGTGTGTGTCTGTGCATACGTTTTGCTTAGAAGACTTGCATTGCAAACTTCAGAGAAGTGTGAATTTCAGAGGATAGCTGTCTTTCAGTTTTTGGTTCAGTGAGTGCAAATTAGGCAGCTTCGTGTCAAAATGTGAATCGAACAAATTTCATCTCCATCCTTAGGTATAAGACAGCATCTTATGTTCAGTTGGAAAAAATAGCTTATTGGTAGGTGAAAAATGCCATTTTATCCTCCCCACCCCCGGGCAATGCTTTTTCTCCCTTCTGCCTGCAACACAGTCACATTTACTAGCTAACTCATATGAAATTCAGTGGCTCTCTTTGATGTCTCGCACCTGAATCCCCCCCTCCCCTTTCCTTCCTTCGGTTCCAAAGTCTAGTTACATTCCTTTCCACATTTCAGGTGCTGGCTCAGATCAAAGCCCTCATAGGATCAAATAGCCTGCCTTACGCAATCCTTACAGTTACAAACAATATCTTCACTTGACAGAAACACACTGCTCTGCTGCAGCTTCTGCAACCCATCAGGCTTGGTTCAGGGGATGCTTTTGATTTCATGAAGAAACTTTCTCCGCCCACCATTTCTTCAGTCAGTACCATCCCCAGATGCCGACAAAAGAAGACAGAATGTGCTTTTGCTGGGGAGGAAGATAAGGAAATGTGAGGAATAAGTCTCAACTCAATGACTTTGGTGGCAGATGTTTGTCTCTTATAAGCTCTCATTTTTTATGTTGCTAATCGCAGCAGGCATCTTTGAGGTGCGTGTGCAAGGCAGAAACTGGATAGGATCATGGCCAAGTAGGATGGATGAATTCTGTTTACGTTCCATGTCAGTTTTTGCACATGTTCATTCTTCAATCCATTTTGCACATTCGTAACTCCTTTAAAATCTGTGCAAAAAACATATTTACATTTACATTTCAATTTGTATTTTATCTCAGTGTACACATTTCTAACCTTTTTTATCCTAAAACTCATTTTGGCATTTTTTTTTGAGACAAAAACTGTCTCACAAAATTTGGAGATGTGAAATCTGGAGGATAATTTCATTTGGATCCATGCAATAGTCCTGCAAATTAGGCCAGTTCACTTTTTAAAAATGAACAAAATCTCCTCCAACATTAGGAGCTTTGGCATCGCACCATCAGCACACAAAGGATATTGTACTAGTGATATTTATCAGGGCAGAGCAATTGCAGTGGTGTAGGTCTACCATGCAACGCCTTGCATGTCCCTGAAGTGAGTGGAAATGGAACATGGCAAGAGAGTCGTAACCCCAAATGCAATCCAGTGTGATGTTGGAGATCAGAGAGATCTGGGTTCAAATCCTTACTCAGCCACAAAGCTTCCTGGGTGAATTTTGCACCCTAGCATCGTTATTCTGGTGTGGAAGGGTAATGCCAGATCTATGTGTGTATGGAAAATGTTAAAAAAGTGTCTAGTCCCTTAGGAAGCACCCCTTTGGTAGTAGCACCAAAATACACATTTACAAATTCAGCCAGATGAACCTCCCAACGCCCTCCGCTATGCTGAATTTAATTATTTTCACTTGAAACCTTTTGCATTTCCAGGAAATAAATCTTTCCTGAAGACCAGATCTCAGGATAACATTCAGAGCACACACCCCTCCCCCTTCCGCATTTTGCAAGAATCTTGAGGCAGGGAGAACAACAAATTATGACAAAACAAAATGATTAAAATAATTGTGCTTCAGGGGAAAATAAATTGGATAAGTGGGATGAATCTTGAGAATTCATTCAATATTAGCTAAGGGGTTGGGTCAGCTGGGAATCAAGGAGACTTTATGTCAACCCCAGGTTATTGAGCTTGGGTTAGGACTTTCTAGACCACTCAACTCTGAAGGGCAAATTACGTGCTTAATTGATCACGTTCCTAGCAATTCATTTATTTCTCCTTTTTGGAAATAGAGCATTCCTCCTCTTAAAATCTGAACTGGGATCCTGGCATGGGGATAGGGGATTTATCCCTTTGGCCCTGCTGTAGTTTAAATCTGGATTAGGCCCCTGACCTACAATTTGCTTCTGCTTCCTCTTCTCATGCACAGGAGTCTGACCTAGGGGTGAGCAAATGTGTCAACTTTGGTTTCACTTTGTTTATAACCCCCCCCAATATTAAGTTCCATTTTCCACATTTCCACATCAGTTTGAGAATTTTTTTGGAGGGGGGGGAGTTCTCCTGAAAATTCATCAGCATTTTTTGTGTGGATTTCTCCTGCTACTTTGCAAAGCAATGTTCCCTAACATAATTCATGTTTGCCTGTTATTTTCACTGAAGTATCCCTTTATATGCCCACTTGACCCCAGTACATGCATTTCTGTACACTTTTCTTGACTGGGGAATGGCATTGCAAACATGAGATGAGTGTAAATTTCAAAGGATGGCTGCGTTTCAGTTTGATATTGTTCCAGAAAGTGTGAGTTAGGTAAACTCACCTTTAAATGCAAACTGGATTGCATTTCTCCCCTAGCCTGACCCAGATCAGAACAAGTTTAAGGGACAAAAGGGCAAACTCCTCCCTCCATTCCCACATCAGGATCCCATTCCAAATCGAGCTCCTGAGCTGGCTATTTACAAATGAAAGGTTGTGTGTTCAAAGGCAGAACACGTGATTAACATCACATATTGTTTGGCCCAAATAGTGTCTTTCATCGGCACAATATTTTTCTGAACATACTGCTGGGATGGGGAGTGTCATTTTGAATCCTTTTACAGATTTAGGTCCTCAGGCTGCCTCACTTACAGCCGCAGGGTAGTTCCTTATGAAAGGACACAGGCAGACAAGGATACAGACAGAAACTTCTGAGGGTAAATAAAAATCCTGTTGGTTTATTGGAAGAGCTTCCTCTCTGAGAACGAAGAGGAGATTTTTAAAAATTAAAAAAATTCCTACAGAGTTTTACATCCCATTTAATTGCAAAACCATACAAATCAGCCTCCCTAGTTATGCAGCCTTTTGGTCCGTAGGTAATAAAATATTCTCCAGATCCCAAATTCCTTCATGCTGGAGGTTGTATTCAACCAAGTCCTACTTAGGGCAGACCCATTACATTTTACGTTAGTCATGTCTGCTACCTTCACTGGGTCTACTCTGAATAGGACTAGCAATGAATACCACCTGGATCTTTATGAAGTGGTTGTTCTTCCAGACCTGAAACCAGCTCCCAGTTCTATCAGTTACAAGTTGGTGTTCTGTTGTAAAATGAGCAGATTATCTTAAACGCAGATGTGCATATGACAGGCAGTATCACATTGTGAGTTTACAGCAAGTGTTCAACAACACTAGTGTTCAACAGCAGAGAGGGAGAAATGTGTGAAATGATACCCAACACCTTCGCAAGTGCGATTGGTGGGGACGCGAGATAGGGCCTTCTTGGTGGCTGCCCCCAGGTTCTGGAACTCTCTTCCTAGGGAAGCACGAATGTCCCCTTCCTTGCTATCCTTCCGTTGGCAGGCAAAGACTGTTTTATTCTGACAGGCTTTTGGACTAGAAGATGTTTAAGATAGGGCCTCATAAGGTCTGTTGTATTGTTCTATGGTCCTATTCTTAATGTTTTAAATTGTCTTAGTATCTTAAGTGTATGCTTCATGGTTTTAATGTTATGAATATTTTAATTCTATTTTAATTGTATATTTTTGTATGTTTCTTACCTATGTGTAGTTTTTATTTGTAAGCCGCCCTGAGTTCCAGTTTTGGGAAAAGGGTGGGGTAAAAATAAAGATTCATTCATTCATTCATAGCCCCCCCCCATGCTGTGAGTTTTTCAAAACTATATGAAGGAGGAGGCTGGCCAGAAGGATGCCAATCCATGTGACAAATGAAAAGTGAGCCTGCATTCCTGATATTTCTATTTTAGATCAGAGCTTGGAAAAGTTACTTTTTTGGACTACAACTCCCATCAGCCCACTCCAGTGGCCATGCTGGCTGTGGCTGATGGGAGTTGTAGTTTAAAAAAGTAACTTTCCCAAGCTCTGTTTTAGATATAATTCCTTGTAAGAGTAAACAACTGAGGAGCTGTGGTGGAGGAATAGTGACTTGATGAAGGCCACCTCCACATTAAACTGGGACCAACACTGAGCCATGGTAAATCATCAGACTACAGATAGTGATGGGGGGAAATTGTTTAATGTGAACTTCCCAACTTTGCACTTCCCAAACCAATACATGAACCAAAACACAGTTCTCTTTTGAAACTTCCACTTCTCCCAATGTTGTGAGGCAGTTCTCCAGTCAAAGAATGAGTGGCAAAATGTTTATATTGCTGACGTGCATTCAAACATGCATCTATTATTAAACATAACATTTAATAATGCATTTCATCAGGGGGAAATTGCAAAAAATACTAGGCAAAATTGTATAGAAAAATGCATATAAATTTTCATGCTGATTTTTTTTAAAATGAGGTGATCTGAACATGGGACTGGAAAAATGAGAACTTAAGAGAACCCAATATTGACAGATTCATCCATCACTAACTATGGACAACCTGACAACCTCTACATTATGCAGTGCTGCTGAGCATGTAGGATTATGTTGGAAAAGTGGTTTAGAGGGGGAAAGAGAGGATTTGCAGCACCTCCTATGTAATAACAGTACTTGGCACCGTTCAGGGTTCTTCATGTTCATTTTCTCACTTAATAATATATAGTGTGTCAGCATTATTATCCCCATTTTGCAGAACTGGTGAGGGAACAATGAGGGTGAGGAAGCTTGCCTAAGGGACTTTCTGACTGGCATAGCTGAGTCTCCTGGTCGTGATGCTAAAGAAACTCCTATCTTGCTAGTAAATTCTGCAGTCCTTGAAGCCCCCCTCCCACTTCATAATTCTGGTCTTGCCCCTGCTCTGGTAGATGTCCCCCTACCAATGTGCCCCCCCCCAACTAGGGTTTTTATTTTATTCCTGTATTTACTGTATGCTGCCTTTCATTTAAAAGAAATGCCAAGATGGTTTCCAAAACAATAAAACAGCAACATGTAGCAGAATGTAAAAATAGAAATCAAATTAATAAAAGATAAAACATCAGTACCAATAGACAGAGATGCCAAATGCGAAGTCATGGGGGGAATGGGGTGAAGAGAGAAGCTTTTAATTGCTGGTGGGGACACCTATTAGTCAGTGCCCACCTGCTCCCCGGGGAGTGATCGTGTCAGAAGATAACAGCTCACAAGCTTTTATCTGCACCTCTGTGAAGGGGACATCTGCAGGCCATGGTATGGTTAAGAGGGCCTCCATGAGGAATTTGATTCTTGAAAACTCCACCAGAATTGACACGGATTGATTGATTGGATTTATACCCTGGCCTTCCTCCTGAAGGAGTCCAGGGCAGTGCAGCATTGATCCCCTCTCAACTAATATGTGGATGAGAACTTACTTCCATCACCTTTGCAGTTCTTAAATTTTCCAGCATTGTTCAAATTATGTATCATAATACATTAAAAATGGGTCTTTTGAGAGGAGATATGTTTAAAAGTCAGTTGTTGGTTATATCAGCTATAAGTCAATGTTCTATTTAAGTTAAGAGTGTGAAGTGGCTGAGTGCTTGGCACTAATAACAAGCCAAATTTGGGTTATTTTACCCCTCTCCAGTTCAAACTGTTATGTCAAGAAACAATTCAGTTCAAGGTGTCCACAAATCCTCATGTCCCTCTGCTTCTGTGCTCTACTTTTTGATACACTATATATCTATATGTCCCTCTAGGTCCATAGGCTTTGTCAGAAATGAGGCTGACCAGAAAGCTGCCTGCACAGCATTTTTTTTTTAAAAAAATCAGATTTGTAAATCTTCAACTGCTCTGCTTGGAAAAAAAAATCTCTTCAGCACTTCACAGGGAGCATTCTGGATAACCTCACCTTGCAATGCCTGTTTGAGGACACAAGCAAGCACCAGAAAGCTAAGTCGGTCAATGTGCTGCTACTAATTTTTTTAATGTATAAGCAAGAACACACTCCACGTTGCCACCTCCTAATTATTTTAAGGTATGAAAAATCAAGCAACAAACCCCCAACCCCCTTCTTGAAAATATAAAATTAATATAGATTTAGGAGTTTTAATCCAATTCTTGCAGAAATGAAAGTTATGGACTCCCTGATATTTTTTAAAAAAATAGACTTTAAAGTTCACACACACACACAATCCTGAAGGTACCTGCCTGTTAGGGTTGTGCACAGCCCTCCCTGTCTGCCTCATGGCACCAGTCTGTGGCCCTGAGGAGGGCCAATCCATCCTTTCCTGAAGACGGGACCACACACCCCACCCTGGATTCATCCCTGAAGTTATTTGTTTTTTTAAATGAAAATATAGTTGGGAGGGGGGAAGAAGGAGAGGCTATGTCTCTTTCTCCCCCCAACTGAGAGCAGGTGCTTCAACCAGCACAGGATGGAATCGTTTTGCCTACCAACTGGTAAGCAAGACAATTCCATCCTG
Source organism: Rhineura floridana (assembly GCF_030035675.1). Taxonomy (NCBI): domain Eukaryota; kingdom Metazoa; phylum Chordata; class Lepidosauria; order Squamata; family Rhineuridae; genus Rhineura; species Rhineura floridana. The sequence continues at coordinate 6,516,443 of NC_084480.1, read as the reverse complement.
AACATTGCTGGTTGATGCTGGTTTGCTAGCATCTTCTCTGTATGCAAGGAAACCATCCATGAATGAGCAGTGACCAGCACCATGCACAATGACTCCTACTGCTTATCAGCTGATAAGCAAAGGAACTCACTACTATGGGGTGTTGCTGCTTTGCATGCAGGGAAACCACTTGTGGAGGGGATTTGGTTCATGGGACTTGGGGAGGCCTGGCAGGAAGGAGAAGAGATTGGGCGGAAAAAGCAGGCACCTACTTTCTCCTGCAAAGAGGTGCCTTTCCCATCTGACCTTCTCCTTCCTGCCCATGCCCTGCCATCCGATAGCCCTGGATCACTCTGGGCCACCTTACCCAACCCATAGTGATCTGGGGCTATCTCTTTCTGAGTTGACTGAGGCCCAAATGCCTCTGACAACGCCTGATTCAGGTCAGGGCTAAGTTAATTATGGCACTAGTGCCTGTAATTCAGCAGGTTCAATTCATTCTGGAGGGGTTCCTGTGCCTGCAAATTTTATCTGCTTCTGCCAAAAGGGATGCTATCACCATGTTTTATATTACACATTAGAACGAATGAAGAACACACGGCTTCGAGTTATGCAGATTGGTTTGGAACCTGACTCACCGACTAAAGCAGACAAAGTACAGAGCAACTCAGAAGCACGTCTAAGCAAAACTCCCGAAGGGGAAGGGCCATAGCTCAGTGGTAGATGGACCACCCATGATCTTACTCGGTATGAGGTGGTTTCCTATGTAGAAATGTAGATTCTGAGACAAAAAGTATGTTTAGAGGCATGCATTTAAATATATGTCTAAATGCACTTTTATTAATATGATATGAGTATCAGCACTTCATTTTTTTACCAAAAAAGTATTGCCTGCAACTATCTTCTGATTATTTTACATTGGTGCAGAGAGAGGACTTTCCACGTGTGTAGCCATTATGCTTAATATCTTAGAACAGCCTTGGCCAATCTGATGCCCTCCAGATGTTTTGGACTGCAACTCCCACCAACCCTAGCAAACACAGCCATCCTTTCTAGGGCTAATGGCAGTTGTGGTCCAAAACCTCTGGAGCACACCAGGTTTCTGAAGACTGTTGTAGAACACAGGTTCCCTTCCACATTAATTCCCTGTTGTGCTGAAGAATGAGGTCTAGAGCAGTTTTGTTCCATAGCGTCACAACATTCGAGGTAATTGATTGATTCATAAATGGATTCTTGAATTACAAGTCAACAGTAAAATTACTCTGTGTGATGTCCAAAAGAACCATAAAGCCAATATAACACAATGATAAAAAGACAGGGACAGCCACATAAAAAAAAAACCCCAAAGCTAATTACATCATTATGTTAGCCCTTCCCCACAGTACAGGATGATTACTAATACATTCATAAAGCAAATATTTACAAAAGAAGGATGCAAAGAGCCCGCACACCCTCAGGAAAGTTTTAGGTCTACTTAGCCAAAATTTGGAGCAGGAATGGGGAACCTGTGACCCTACAGATGTTGCTAGACTGCCACTCCCGTCATCCCTAACCTATAGCCATACTGTCTGGGACTGATGACAATTGGAGTTCAATTGCATCTGGAGGGCTACAAGTTCCCCATTCCCAGTCTATTAGTTTGTTGCAGAATTCACCAGAGGTTTTTGCAGGAGAAATCTCCATGTCAGACTTTGTATTGCTCTTTAGATGAAATTTTATTAAGCATCCAGTTTTAACCCCCACTGAAAGGGGTTACATCTCAGAACAGTGTGTGCTTGAACCTGCTCTCAGGGATTAATTTCTAACTATATGATCATGAAAGCAGAAGAAGACTATGTGACATATGATTTGGGAAGAGTAACCATATTAGTCCATCTCTGTTTGAACAAAATGATAGCCTTTTATGGTGGAACAAGGTGCTGAGGCACTTATTGCTACAGGAGCTTTCACAGGTAAGTGAAAGCTTGCAAATACTCAGCTTACCAGTGATCAGTCAGTGGTGGGTCAGGCACCTGCTTTGCATACTAAAGGCTGCAGATTCGATCCCTGTAATTTCCAGATAGACCCAGGAAAGACTCCTGTCTGTAACCATGAGAGCCACTGCCAGTTATGCATCTGTGTGCAAAGTAGATGCTCTTCCATTGACCTATGGCCCTTCCCCTATAGGAACATAGCTGGGAGGCTGGTGGCTCCATGCCAGTGCAGCAGTGAAAACAACTCTGGGTTTTTCCAGGAGCTGTCCAATGTGCTGAACCTTATTCCCCAAATAGGTTTTAGCACCTTGGACAGCTCCTGGAAAAACACAGAGTGGATTCCACTGCCCCACTGACATTGAGCAACCAGCCTCCACTGGAATATAGGAAGTTGCCTTACACTGAGTCAGGCCATTGGTCCACACAGCTCATTACTGTCCACACTGACTGGCAGCACTTCTCCAGGATTTAAGACTGGGGACACTCCCAGCCCTACCTGGAAATGCTGGGGATTGCACCTGGGACCTTCTGGCTGCAAAGCTGGCACTCTACCACTGAGCTGCAGCCATCTGCACACAATATCCCATCACACATTGTCAAAATAAGATTCAAGTGTCAGTCCAATCAGCTTCTGTATGTGAAATGGGGGCGCCATCTCATCCTTTGCCTTGGGCAGAAAAATGTCTTGGGCTGGCCCTGAGCTGGAAACTTTTCCCTTTTTAATAAAAAGCAGCAAATGAATAAATTGGGTTGGAAGAGAGGTGCTTTTTCACAGCCAGGCATGATGTGCAGGAGTGCTGGCAAGGAAAAAGCCACAAGGCCTCACCTTCCCTTCCCGGCATGGTTTGATGTGCCTCTAATCTGATAATGAGAGTCTTTGTACATCATGCATGCTTGTAGTAGCCAAAGTGCCAACAAAGGCATTCTGTGTTATCAGGGAAAAATTGCTGCTGTTGTTGATGTATGTGTTTGCTGCCATAAACGCTCATTGGAGAAGCAAAGGTCACCCGGAGGCTCTTAGTAACTTCACTTTATGACATGAATCTCTGGTCTTCCGTATGGATCAGCAGGAAGAGAGGATGGGGAAGGAGGTCTTTAGATAGAAGGATGACTTTTGCAGATATTCTTTGATGGGCTTTAACTCTTTTCCCTTTCCTCTTCTCAACGTGTTCAGTTATTTAAAAAGTGCCGAGCTGATTGCTGTGAGACCTGGAAAAGTTTTATAGATGGGATCTGCCTTGCATAAGCCTAAAATAAAGTTCCAAACATGGACTAAGTATCTATCTGTTGTTAACAAGGTTGACACGATCGCTCCCATGCACCCCCTCCTATGTAGAGCTCATACAGCTCCATGGTATACCTCGGAGCTGAGAGCGATGAAGCAAGAGAAGAGGAGGCTTGAGTGCAGGTGGAGGCGAACTCCTGATAAATGCAATTATGCCTTGGTGAGTGCCTGTTCTAAGCAGTATATAGTGGCGGTGAGGGCAGCAAAAAAGAGATATTTTGCTGATATTATTAAGTCATCACTCTCCCGCCCAGCGGAGCTCTTTAAAATTGTACGAGGGCTTTTACATTCTGGCCCTCGGGATAGTATAGATTCATCTGTAGCCCGCTGTGATGAGTTTGCTGGGCACTTCCAAGATAAGATCGCATGCATTCGTCGGGACTTAAGCTCCAATATTATAGCAGTTGGACCTAATGAAGCTTCCAGATCACGGTCTTGTCCTTACTTATTGGATGAGTTTCAGTTTGTGCAGCTTGAGGATGTTGACAAGATCCTTGGACTGGTGCGGGCGACCACATCTGTACTGGATCCTTGCCCCTCTTGGCTGGTGAAAGCTAGCAGGATCAGAACCGCCGGCTGGGCCAAGGAGGTAATAAATGCCTCTCTAAGAGAGGGAGTGGTTCCTGACTGCCTAAAAGAGGCGGTGGTGAGACCACTCCTGAAGAAACCCTCCTTGGACCCAGATAATTTGAACAACTATAGATCTGTGGCGAATGTTCCGTTCCTGGGCAAGGTCCTGGAACGGGTGGTTGCTGGCCAGCTCCAGGGGCTCTTGGATGACACTGATTATCTTGATCCATTTCAATCCGGCTTTAGGCCCGGTTTTGGCACTGAAACAGCCTTGGTCGCCCTGTATGATGACCTTTGTCGGGAGAGGGACAGGGGGAGTGTGACTCTGTTGAGTCTCCTTGATCTCTCAGCGGCTTTTGATACCATCGACCATGGTATCCTTCTGGGAAGACTCACGGAGTTGGGAGCTGGGGGTACTGCTTGGCAATGGCTCCGCTCCTACTTGGTGGGTCGTCGCCAGAAGGTAGTGCTTGGGGAACATTGCTCGACACCCTGGACTCTCCATTGTGGAGTCCCGCAGGGATCGGTACTGTCCCCCATGCTTTTTAACATCTACATGAAGCCGCTGGGTGCGGTCATCAGGAGTTTTGGGGTACGTTGTCATCAGTACACTGATGACATGCAACTCTACTTCTCCTTTTCATCCTCTTCAGGTGAGGCTGTTAACGTGCTAAACCGTTGCCTGGCCGCGATAATGGACTGGATGGGAGCGAACAAACTGAAGCTCAGTCCAGACAAGACCGAGACGCTGTTGGTGAGTGCCTTCACTGCCCAGATGGTGGATGTTCATCCTGTTCTTGATGGGGTTACACTCCCCTTGAAGGAACAGGTTCGTAGCTTGGGAGTTTTTTACGATCCTTCCTTGTCTCTCGAGGCCCAGGTGGCCTCGGTGGCACGGAATGCTTTTTACCATCTTCGATTGGTAGCCCAGCTACGTCCCTATCTGGACAGTGACGACCTCGCCTCAGTTGTTCATGCTCTGGTAACTTCTAGATTGGACTACTGCAATGCGCTCTACGTTGGGCTGCCCTTGAAGACAGTTCGGAAACTACAGTTAGTCCAGAATGCAGCGGCCAGATTATTGACGCGGACCAAAAGGTCCGCCCATATAACACCTGTTCTGGCCCGTCTGCACTGGCTTCCTATTTGTTTCGGGGCTAAATTCAAAGTGCTGGTTTTGACCTATAAAGCCCTACATGGCATGGGACCGCAATACCTGGTGGAACGCCTCTCCCAATATGAACCTACCCGTACACTGCGCTCAACATCTAAGGCCCTCCTCTGAGTACCATCCCATCGAGAAGCTCGGAGGGTAATGACTAGAACTAGGGCCTTTTCAGTGGTGGCCCCCGAACTGTGGAATTGTCTCGCCAATGAGGTGCACCTGGCGCCGACGCTGCTATCTTTTCAGCGCCAGGTGAAAACTTTTTTATACTCCCAGGCATTTTAAACTGTATCTTACGTGTATTTTATAGTGTATTTTAACAGTATTGCATTATTGTTGTATTTTGGTGTAGTTTGGTTCCTTGCTTGTTTGTTTGTTTTTTGATTTTGTTATATCTATTGTATTTATATATTGTGCTTGTTTTATTTCTGATGTACACCACCCAGAGAGCCTTTTTGGCTTAGGGCGGTATATAAATGAAATTAAATTAAATAATAAATAAATAAACACATGCTGTGACTCTTTGAAACCTGGATAAGTAAAGAAAAACTCTAGTAGGAAACTCATTCTCAGTTCAAGTGAAAATATGAATAGTGAAGAGTAGGATTCACGTTTGGGTGAAAGTGTGAAAGGCCCTCTCTTTCACACTTTCTGCTGAATACACATACAGAGTGAGGGCAAAGCCAGTGCCTGCAAGTGGCAGGATGTAGCTTCCCCTATTATGTGTGTCTGGCTCAATGTGCAAAAGAGACTAATGACAGAATCTCATGGTCTGGTTTTTGAGAACGAATTGCATTATTCTCAATTAATATCCCAGATTTTTTTTTTTGAATATTCCAAAAACTAATCTGGACTCCAAATTAAGTCTGTTTCAGCCTCCTGGGAGTTGCTAGGTTGCACAGATGCCTTTTAGGCCTTACTACAAGGGAGTGACATAATTGTACCCGAAGGACTGGAGGCCTCAGATTTCACTGAGGTGGAAGAGACAGTTGACTGTATAATTGCATACCATCTGACATTTTACAGACAAAAACAAAGGGACAGTTGTGTACATCCAGGGATGTTGCTTGGATTTTAACATGGATTTTGGAGTTCCAAATTATTTTGTATAGAGCCATGTGCATGCATATTTTACATTAATGTGTCTCCCCACATACACCCACACATATTGCCAACATAAATGGGTGCCTGGCATATTTCAGGAAGGGCCATAGTTCGGCAGTAGACCTAGGAGAGCACCCTCTCCGTGTTTGAAACTGTAGAGAGCAGCTGCCAGTCAGTGTAGACAACAGCAAAGTAGATTTTGTCAGATTCAGTATGTCAGCTTCCTATTTTTTGTTTGGCTGGTTTTTTCTTGCGGTGTTAGAGTAGCATCAAAATTGTTTTGTGGGGTGTCTTGCTGATGTGCAGGAGTACATGTTCACCCTTTCTAAAACACTACACAGTCATTGTCTTCATGCAGTCATGCACGCAATCATGCCAAGATTTGTTCATATTTATTGCGGAAAACAGTCTGAAAACAAATTTAGCTCCTAAGAGTTCCATAAGGCTGCATAAGAGGAACAGATCTATTAAGGCATTGCAAGCCTTCGTTGGCTAGAATCTGCTGCACCATCAAAGCCTACATGCCTCAATAAATCTGTTAGACTGTGCACATACCAAAAACCCAAAGCACATGGCTCCCTGCTGAAGAATCCTGGGAACTGCAGTTTATATACCACCCCTTGTCAACACAATTAACACTGTAACCATTGCACAACTCAAAACACTTTTTTAAAAAAAAAATCTCAGTGCAATTCACAATGAAAGCGGCCACATCAAACTGTTCATAACTTCATTTAATTACAGTCCCCCTCATCCAAAAAGCCTGCTGGAAGAGGTGCAATGTCACCTGTTTCTTAAAAGGATTCAGTGATGCAGCTAGGTGCTCCTGAGTAGAAATAGCATGCCTTATTTATTTATTATTTGATTTATATCCTGCCCTTCCTCCCAGCAGGAGGCCAGGGCGGCAAACAGAAATGCTAAAAACACTTTAAAACATCATAAAAACAGACCTTAAAATACATTAAAACAAAACAACGTTAAAAACGTTTTTTAAAAAAGGGTTAAAAACATATTGTTTTCAAAACACACATATTAACAGCAATTCTAACACAGACACAGAATGCGATAGGTCTCAACTTAAAAGGCTTGTTGAAAGAGGAAAGTCTTCAAAAGGTGCCAAAAAGATAGCAGAGATGGCGCCTGCCTAATATTCATGCCTCAGATGTGGCCCTCTAAATTGAATTAACATAAGAACATAAGAAGAGCCTGCTGGATCAGGCCAGTGGCCCATCTAGTCCAGCATCCTGTTCTCACAGTGGCCAACCAGGTGCCTGGGGGAAGCCCGCAAGCAGGACCCGAGTGCAAGAACACTCTCCCCTCCTGAGGCTTCCGGCAACTGGTTTTCAGAAGCATGCTGCCTCTGACTAGGGTGGCACAGCACAGCCATCACAGCTAGTAGCCATTGATAGCCCTGTCCTCCATGAATTTGTCTAATCTTCTTTTAAAGCCATCCAAGCTGGTGGCCATTACTGCGTCTTGTGGGAGCAAATTCCATAGTTTAACTATGCGCTGAGTAAAGAAGTACTTCCTTTTGTCTGTCCTGAATCTTCCAACATTCAGCTTCTTTGAATGTCCACGAGTTCTAGTATTATGAGAGAGGGAGAAGAACTTTTCTCTATCCACTTTCTCAGTGCCATGCATAATTTTATACACTTCTATCATGTCTCCTCTGACCCGCCTTTTCTCTCAACTAAAAAGCCCCAAATGCTGCAACCTTTCCTCGTAAGGGAGTCGCTCCATCCCCTTGGTCATTCTGGTTGCCCTCTTCTGAACCTTTTCCAACTCTAGAATATCCTTTTTGAGATGAGGTGACCAGAACTGTACACAGTATTCCAAATGCCTGTGTGGCCTTCTAAATGTCATTGGACTCTTACTCCCATCAGCCCCAACCAGCATGGCCAGTGGTCATGGATGATGGGAGATGTAGTCCGGGAACATCTTAAGGGCCACAGGTTCCCCATCACTGTTTTAATAGAATGTTTCCTCACACAATCTATTAGGCTATAGAAATAATGCAAGTGCAGAGTCATTCGTCCACATTTACTATATGTGTAAGGGGGTGGGAGGGAAACAGTCATGTCGTAGTGACTGCTGTGCATATGCACTCTATTTGAGATTCATCTGCCTCCAAAATGTAACTTCTAGAGACTCTTGAGGAGGGAGCTGACCCTGAAGAAAGACAGCAATAGCAACTCATACTGAGAAGGTTTGTTTATTTTTCCACATGGGATCCCCCAAAGGCAAATATAAAAATAAAATTTAAAAAAAAAATAGAGATCAGGACCAAGAATAGGAACTGTCCAGGGCAAATCAGGACAAATGGAAAGTATGAGAACATTAATCTGCTTATTCAGAAATCAGTGCAAGATCTGTGCGTGTTTGTGTGTGTGTTGTAGAAGCTGTTCTGAAAGAGAGACCAGTTCATCTAATTTCCCTCCTACTCAGAGTCTGAAAATGTCAGCCTCTCTGACCCATAACTGTTCTTCACCTTGGGAGGAGCTGTCGTAGTTGCCCACGTTAGATTCTCGCATTTCACACACACCCAATGTAGGCTTAACGTTGTGATGCTGTTCTGTGCTCCTCAGTTCGTGTTAATAATGATAATGCTAAAAACCCATTTATCAGAGGAACTTCATATTTTCTTTTTGGATAAACTGGAGATAATACAGTGTGCTTGTTTTAATTTGCAAGGTTAACTGATCTAATTATCTCTGTGTGTTTATCTAAATCCTTTTGTGCGTTCTGCCTGTGCAGGTGGCTGTTTTATATTCTGGGAACAGGAAGTCTCTTAAAATGAGCTCAGTGGGCCTCTTTGCAAGGGGGAGGGAAGATTTCCCCCCCACTAATAGTGTATGAATTTATTAACAGACAAAAGATAAACAGCACATTTATTTACATTAAACATATTTTAGAAGGAAACATTTTTTAAAAAATGGAGAAACTATTGATGGCCAAATACCAGCTATGCCTCCTCTAACAGCTGGATCCTATGAAGTAGTCCCTTTTCATTCAGGTACTATGAAGTCTCATGTATTAGCTTCAGAGCATGTGCTTTGTGTGCAAAAAGTCCAAGATTCAATCCCCAGCATCTCCAGTCATGAATGGGAAAGACCTCTGCCAGTAACTCTGGAGAGGCAATTTCCATTCCTTGTCAATTTCACATGCAATGGTCATAAGAACATAATAACATAAGAAGAGCCTGCTGGATCAGGCCAGTGGCCCATCTAGTCCAGCATCCTGTTCTCACAGTGGCCAACCAGGTGCCTGGGGGAAGCCCGCAAGCAGGACCTGAGTGCAAGAACACTCTCCCCTCCTGAGGCTTCCGGCAACTGGTTTTCAGAAGCATGCTGCCTCTGACTAGGGTGGCAGAGCACAGCCATCACGGCTAGTAGCCATTGATAGCCCTGTCCTCCATGAATTTGTCTAATCTTCTTTTAAAGCCATCCAAGCTGGTGGCCATTACTGCATCTTGTGGGAGCAAATTCCATAGTTTAACTATGCGCTGAGTAAAGAAGTACTTCCTTTTGTCTGTCCTGAATCTTCCAACATTCAGCTTCTTTGAATGTCCACAAGTTCTAGTATTATGAGAGAGGGAGAACGTTTCTCTATCCACTTTCTCAATGCCATGCATAATTTTCTACACTTCTATCATGTCTCCTCTGACCCGCCTTTTCTCTCAACTAAAAAGCCCCAAATGCTGCAACCTTTCCTCGTAAGGGAGTCGCTCCATCCCCTTGGTCATTCTGGTTGCCCTCTTCTGAACCTTTTCCAACTCTATAATATCCTTTTTGAGATGAGGTGACCAGAACTGTACACAGTATTCCAAATGCGGCCGCACCATAGATTTATACAACGGCATTATGATATCGGCTGTTTTATTTTCAATACCTTTCCTAATTATCGCTAGCATGGAATTTGCCTTTTTCACAGCTGCCGCATACTGGGTCGACATTTTCATCGTGCTGTCCACTACAACCCCGAGGTCTCTCTCCTGGTCGGTCACCGCCAGTTCAGACCCCATGAGCACATATGTGAAATTCAGATTTTTTGCTCCAATATGCATAATTTTACACTTGTTTATATTGAATTGCATTTGCCATTTTTCCGCCCATTCACTCAGTTTGGAGAGGTCTTTTTGGAGCTCTTCGCAATCCCTTTTTGTTTTAACAACCCTGAACAATTTAGTGTCGTCAGCAAACTTGGCCACTTCACTGCTCACTCCTAATTCTAGGTCATTAATGAACAAGTTGAAAAGTACAGGTCCCAATACCGATCCTTGAGGGACTCCACTTTCTACAGCCCTCCATTGGGAGAACTGTCCGTTTATTCCTACTCTCTGCTTTCTGCTTCTTAACCAATTCCTTATCCACAAGAGGACCTCTCCTCTTATTCCATGACTATAATATTGAGCTAAATAGACCAATGGTCTGATCCAGTTTAAGGCAGCTTTCTTGTGTTTCTTATGTATCCATGATGTCACAGCAGCACAGCCAATGCAGAGAATAAATAGGTAATGACAACACCCATTTCTGAACCCTTTTATTCCTAAAATGGAAGTCAGTCAGAAGGAGCGACGTATCTTATGCTTTCTGCTTCCATATCAGTTGTAACACAAGGCAGAAGCCACTCTTGAGAAGGAAACAAGCCTGCCTTTGTAGCTGACTGCTATCACTGATAGTATTGTGTGACTGAGTAGAGGGAGGGATCTCAAAACAGCATCATCCAAATGCCACGAAAGAGCAAGTGGATTCTGAGTTGGCACAGTCCAAATTGCTTGGAGGAATAAGGAGGATAAATGCCGGAGCCTTAATACCATCGCTTGTCAACATCCTATTTCTTGAGGGGGCTTAAAGGTTTTTCTTACAGCTATGGCAGGAATTATTTTGTAGGATTTAGTGCTCTTTAACAGTTCCTCCATCGTGACAGGGGAGCTAAGCGTCCCATTTCTCATCTTGAGTTCTGCGGAGTGGAGATAAAACCACAGATTCCTCCATCTCCCTATTGCTCCAGCAGAGGCCTGCTTAAAATGGTGATTGTAACACAAGCCTCCTGTTGACCATAGCCAGGGATGCTCATGTTGTTGCCTGAAAGCAGTGGCTTTCGCTAAGACAACTATGCCTTTAGAATCCGGGGGCGGGGGGAGGTGGGGAGAGAGACAGGGTGGTTTGGAACACAGAAGCAGTGAATGGAGGTGAAAAAAAACTAAGTGACCTTTTAATTTAGTTCACGTTTAAATGTGAACCTACCTAATTCACACTTTCTGAAACATAGCCAGCCTTAAATAAATAAATATTAATGTAAATGGTAGAAAAATGCATTACATTGGGGGGAAATAGTTTGCAAAGATGAATGTATTAAGCAAAATGGCATAGAAAGACGTGTACGCCAGTAGAACGGTGCACTAAAATGCTGAAAATATTTTGTGACAAACTTTTCATTTTGTTTTGTTTTAAAAATTGTAAACTGATGCAGAAATGTGATAAACTGAACAAATGAATTTAAGACTAGGGGAAAAAAATGGGAAACTGAGAGAAACTAAAATTGATAGGTTCATGCATCCCTTCTCCTAGGTCAGTGTCTGTAGGGATACCCGTTGGATCCAGTTCATCCCAGAGTGCAGGACATGGAATAATGGGCTCAAGTTGCAGGAATCCAGATTTCAACTGAACATCAGAAAAACCTCGTAACTGTTAGAGTGGTATGGCAATGAAACCAATTACTTAGGGAGGTGGTGGGCTCTCCAACATTGAAGACATTTGAGAGGCAGGTAGACAGCCACCTCTCGGGGATGCTTTAATTTGGATTCCTGCACTGAGCAGGGGGTTGGACTTGATGGCCTTAGAGGCCCCTTCCGACTCTATGATTCTATGCATGTACTGGGTGGCATACACAGGATGGGGAGAAGGAGTCACCCGTAGTACCAAAGTTTGATTGGAATAAACTTTATCTTTCATAAATGTGTAAATCTCAACCTCAAAACCAGTGAGACTCCTAATTCCAGTGACTGTTGTGGGATTTTGTACATCTCATCTCCAGCTGAAATTAAAGAACCAATTTAGAGCCTCCTTTTATTATTTATTTATTTATTTATTGCACCTGTTCCAGTCTGAAGTCATTATTTTTGAACACAACTGACCGATGTTGCAGATGTAGCCTTGCCATGCCTTGTACGATGGTGCAATTTTGCTATTCCAGTCAGAAATGCTGACCTGAATCTATCCAAATAGCCCTCTCCGTTCTAATGCATTTGTAAAAGTGTAATCAAAACTCTCTCTGAAAAGGAGCAGGAGGCAGATGAAGTCTGAGGTTGACCTTGGGCTTCTTCCCTCACCCTGGCAGTGAAAACACAAAACAAAAAGGAATCCTTTTGGGTGGAATTGTGCCATTTTTATTTCTGTGCATATTTCTGCCTTTTCAGAACTCTTTTCATCAATAAAGGCAATATGCCATTTTTGCAACTATGTGATTCCTTCCCGGCAAAAAATCAAAATTATTGTCACCCATCATACATTGTGCATGAAATTCCACAAACTCTTTAAATGCTATAGTAGAGAGTTTTGTTGTCTAGTTTTGTTTGCACGTCATATGTACGATTAAACACTCACTTGTGTGAGAGGAACGGACAGGCAAGGCACAAGGTAAGGGTTTAAGCTAGGGCCACTTTATTCATTTCAATTTATGCATAGAGGAAAAACCAATATGCAGGAAATAATCTAAAATAGCTATCTGGTTCCTAAACCTGTCAGAGCTGGATAAGCTGACCCTGCAAGGAGGAAAAGGGCCTCCGCATCTCCCCGCCCCCCATGCCACAGCTATCTTCCTGACGTATGGCCCCTCAGAGCCACAAAACTGTGAGTGACATAGGTTAGCCTCAGAAGTGATCCATGCAGAGCTTAGAAAAGTTACTTTTTTGATCTACACCTCCCATCAGCCCCAGCCAGCATGGCCACTGGAGTGGGCTGATGGGAGTTGTAGTTCAAAAAAGTAACCTTTTCAAGCTCTGGATCCATGCCTTGCCACATGGGTCCCACAGTCTTGTGCGCAAGTGTCTGGAAAAACTATTCACCTGAAAAGCACTTCAGGGCACTCACCGTTTGTCCCAGTCTGTTTCCTTTGCCACACACCCTTGCCAAGTGACCAAGCCAACTAACCTATCGACTGAGCTCCCACCTCCAACTGCTCCTGCTCAGGTCTAAGAGCATGAAGGGCTCTGCTGGATCAGTCCAAAGGGGCCCATCTAGTCCAGCATCCTGTTCCCACAGTGGACTACCAGATGCCTGTGGGAAGCCCACAAGCAGGACTAGAGTGCAACAGCACTCTCCAACTCCAGTTCCCAGCAAATGGGATTCAGAGGCATAGTGCTTCCTACTGTGGAGGTAGAACAGTGTGGAGTAGGTGAAAACATCCCATCTACAGGCCAGTCACTGATGACGCTTAAACAAATCCTGCTCAGTCCCTTCATGGTGACTTGATACTCCCAAACTGGGAAGGCAGGCTGGGTGCTGACCAGAAGCTGTTGGGAGGAGGGTATGTGTGGCACCACCTTATTTATCCCAGGCTATGGTCTGAAGGCACATGAGGCAAGTACCCTGCTGAAGCTAAGTAGGGTCGGGTCTGGTCAGTGCCTGGATGGGAGACCGCCTGGGAACCATGTGTAAGCCGCCTTGGGTTTCATGGAAAGAAAGGCGGGGTATAAATGTAATAAATAAATAAAATATATCCCACCTGCTTCTCCCCAAAGCTGTTGTCCAACAAGGTGGTATGCCGGAAGGCAGGAGTGTAGTCGTCAGGAGTGTGGTGGTGGTGGGTCCTTAGACTCCTTACTTTTTTTTTGGAGCAGGGTCCCTATGTCTCCAACATTCTACAAGCCAATCAGCATGTGTTATTCATTGAGAATAATCTGCTAGCATGCTCACTTGTCCTCTCCTGCTGGTTGGAGACAATCAGAGTGAAAGAAGGTGAGGCAGAGAAGACTCTTTTCAGTAGCTAACACACTCCCCTTTCACGCTCATTGAATCCTAGGGCCGTCTGTTGTTTTGGGAGAAGGCACGTATGGGAAGGACTGAGGAGTGTGGAGATGATGACAGACAGCAAGCAAGCAGGCGAGGGGGGGTAGTGTGACTGTTGTGATGGGACCCTGCACGTCTGAATTTGCCTCTACACTACTGCCGAAAGTGGCTTCTTGCCCTACTGGCTGCCGCTCAGATCTCTTTGCAGGCAGGACGGTACAACAATATTTCCGTATTTTCCCTTTTCCTGTTGACCATTTTGCTGGCTGTTTTGAGGCTCTTTATTTCCAAAAGTGAAAATCTGGTTTTCACTTTGGGAGGCAAACCTATGGGTTTGCAGGCCTCCCTAAGGGCTGGGGAGTCTGTACAGTTGGCTACAGTCAGCCACACTGAAAAGGGATCAAGCGTAGTTTTTGCACAAGGGACCGAGGCAAAGTCAGCTGGAAAAACAATCATGCTTTCAAGAGCTTGGAAGTTCACTGCTTGCTTAATTGCAAAGGGGTGCTTTTGTCCCAGTGTGTAAACACAACCTTGTCAATAGCACTGAGGCATCAGTGTGTTAATTAATGATTTACTCACACTGACCCTTGACCTCAGTGGTAAATAAAAGGGATTTCGTTTGCTTCTATTAACTCCTCAGTTTACTCAGCAGAAAACAAGAGACCCTGAGCCGTCTTCCACTTTCCCTCCTGCTGATCTAAGCCACTGTGAGTCTTACTGTCAGTGTGGTGGCAAATTCAGAAGCGCAGAGTCCCTTTTGACAACCACAGCCATGCACCCCCTTTTGCTGTTCGGTTGAGAATAAGACCCTTGTTAATGTCTTCTCCCACACCAACAGTCATCCCTAGGAGCCAATCAGCATGAAAAGGGAGAATGTAAGCAACTAAGAAGAGTCTTCTCAGTGGCTGATTCACCTCCTTTCACTCTGATTGGCTCCAGCCAGCAAGAAAGGACAAGGACTCTTCTAAGAGGCTAACACATTCCCTTTTTATGCCGATTGGCTCATAGGATGCTGTAGACATTGGGACCCTGCTCCCAAAAAAGTAAGGGGTCTAAGATTCCCCAAGACCCCCTGCTTATTGTGGAGGAAGAAAAGAACCATGGTTTTGAAGTTCTCTCCGTTATATTTCGTGTTATGGCCCCTCTGGCACTCCATTGGAATCCATGGGTGTTCTGTGTGGGCTTAAATCACTCCCATAGAAGCCAATGGGCAGTGGCAGTTGGTGGCTCCATGTCAGTGGGGCTGTGAATCCGCTCTGGGTTTTAGTATGAACTTTCAATGAGCTATCCAAGGTGCCACTTTGGACAGCTCCTTGAAAGTTTAGACTAAAACCTGGAGCGGATTCCACTGTCTCATTGACATGGAGCCACAAACCTCCACTGCCAGCATGTGGGGTTTTTTTGGTCTGGATTGTGTCCTTAGTTCAATTTTAGCCTGCAACACTATGCCCACTTGGGAGTAAACCCTACCAGACATGGTGACATGGAATTCTGAGGAGGCATACATGGAATATAGAATTTGTGAGGTGTATTCTGCTGTTCTGCTCATCCAGCAGACTTCTGTTTGCACAGCAGAACGTTACCTCTACTCCTTTCCTTTGCAGCCCCCCCCCCCAAAATCTTCTTCAGAGGGTTAGGTGATCCTCCGGAACAGATTTTGGGGCTGTGCAGGGAGAGAAAAGGGAAATCCCGTTGCACCAGTGGGAAAATTATTTTGCACAAATGTGTATATTAGGCAAAATTGCATACAAAAATGTGTGTGTTAGGAGAAATTAGCACTATGCTGAATTTTCATCAGGGCTTTTAAAAAAAAATCAATAACAACAACTTTATTGATGAATTCATCCATCCCTAAACAGGATCTCTCTAATGGTAATTTTTTTTTTAAAGGGGTAGAAATTTGCAACATCTTCCTAAATACAGGATCAACTCTTTCTCTTCTTTCTGGCTTCAAGCCAGCTGCTCAAATGCTGACTAAAATGCATTTGTGTTTATTTGGCTGGACCATTGTACTCTCTGCCTGCTTAATATCCTCATAATTTCCCATCTTGGCTCAGGCAGCTCTGCTGCTTTGGCAAGATGCATGGTCCTGTCCCAGTCATGTTGAGATAACCATGTTGAGCCAGCACAGTAGGGTGGTTATATGTCAATAGATTCCAGTAACACATGAAGCAGTTGTGAATGTTAAGTCCACCTCTTGATTGAAAGAACCTTGTTAAAAAGCAAAATCCCTGCGGTGGGTTTTTGTGGGGGGGGGGCAGGAAGGGTGTTGGAGGTGGTGAGGCATGCATTGTTCTAATGCATAGACAATGAAGGAACAGCAAGAAATTCAAGAGAGAAAAGTGAGAGAGTTGTATTTAAGAGAGCAGTCCCTCAGAGGCAAAGAAGGCAGGACACAATCTGGAAGGCAACATACAATGTGGAAAGGAAGAGAGCTCCTAAAACTGTTGACAGCAGCATTTTCAAAACATTGAGTGTGGTATGGCAAAGGCTCCCAACCAATCAGAAATCAGGAGTGGGATCACTTTAGAATTGAGGAATTTTCTGAAGACTGATGGCTATGTTATTAATTCTCTCCACCTCAAGTCCTCCAGACATGCTGGATCAAACGGAGATTCCTCTAGCCCAGCTTCCAATTACCCACATGCAATGCTGTTGAAAGTTTAGGGAAGGGGATTGAGAGGGTTGTGGTGCAGCAGTTGCAAGTACTCTTGGATGAAACAAATTATCTTGACCCATCCCAGCCTGGGTTCAGGCCTGGTTATGGGACTGAATCGGCCTTGGTTGCCCTGATGGATGACCTTTATCAGAAGAAGGACAGGGGGAGTGTGACCCTGTTATTCTTACTTGATCTCTCACCGGCTTTTGATACCATTGACCATGGTATCCTTCTGGGCCGACTTGGTGAGCTGGGTATTATAAGTGGGGTGGGTGAGTTTCCCCGGGGTGGGTAGGTTTCCCGTCACCCTTAGCTCCTGGTAAAGTGGACCCGGGTTTGCTCCCAAGTGGAGGGGTAAGGGGGGACATGTGGTGACCCGCAGCCAATGAGAAGAGGGCAATGAGTAGACTCATAAGCCTGCTCTGCCCCTCAACCTTCCTCCTTGCGACCTTTTCCTTCCCACCCTCTCTCCCTATATGCAGTATGGGCAATGCTGGTTGTCTGTCTAACGGCCAAGTAGGATTTTTTTGTTGTTGGACACCGTGGTTTGGAATCCTTCCTGTTTTGCCTGCTCCATAATGTTGGGTTTAATTTGTTTGGCTTCAGGGAGAGCTGCGGCTGTTGCCTCTTATGGCATTGTGTTTGGGCGAGCAAGGAAAATGTTTTAGGTATACTGAGACAGTATTGGGTAAGGGCACCCTTCAGGAATCCATCAGGCCTTCCGGTGTTGGGGGAAGTGGGGGGTGCCACTTGTGGACTTCATGTGCATTGGGGTGAATGCGAATACAGCGGGGATACACATGAGGGATACACACCCAAGGCTCCCAAGCAGGGAGGAAGAGTTATTCCATATCCTTGGCTGGGGGTCATGGCAATCAGCTGCATACATGCCCAGGAGTCTGAAGGGATGATCCCCTACCAGAATTAATTTAATTCCTCACCTGCCTGTATTTTATAATCTGGTTAACTGGAGGTGCTTTCTTTCAGATTCGAACCCTGTTATATTTTAATAAATATAACATCCAAAGCAATTGCTATGTCTCATGAATCTTTTTGGCAGGTGTGGGGGCGACGCATTATATTAGGGGCAATTGCTTGCAAAAATGTGCACATTAGGAGAAATGCACTCAAAATGTGTATGGATCCTCATGCAGACTTTTTTTTTAAAAAAAGTGTTCGTATAGATGCTGAAAAAGGGCAAGCTAAATTTAATATTGGAAAAAATGAGAAACTGAGAGGAACCAAAACTAACAGATTTGCACATCCCCACCCTCAGATAGCATGAAGAACAGCTGTGACAGGTTGGTTATGACAGGTTGTGTGCCACAGAATGATCAGCAAGGACTGAAGTTGAACCACAAGCACCTGTTCATTTGTACCTTTTAATGCATATAAGTATATACTGACTGATATAAAAATGGTATTTCTGGTTGGTTTGTTGTTGCTGCCACAGAAGCCGTCGTCCAGAGAGAAAAAGAAGTGGCCTGGTTGGATTCATCCAGTTTATTCCAGGCTGTAGCTTACTTTGGACTTACAATAATTCTTGTAACATCATAACCTCAGCAACAAACCTGTGCCCACTCTCTCTCCCTTTTCTCCCCTCCCCTCTGTTATTCTGATGCTTTATGAGTCCAGGGCTCTGGGCTCTATTAAGGTTCAGTTCCCAGCCAGTAAAAATGAGGAATTAGTTTCTGCCATTCTGTGAAAGGAGTTTTAATGCACTCGGTCGCCTGTGAGCCCAGATGCAATAGTTCTGTTATCACTGAGAGTTGTATAACATAGACGCTTAATAAAGCTTGATAAGGGGTAGATAGGAGTATGTGCTTGTTCCACTCCGCTCCTAGAGTTCTGGCTCTCTGTTTCTGGGAGTCTCCTTTTTGTTTCGGTGCGCTCCTCATACGCACTTTTCTGCAGGGCATTTTGCAAAAATGCAACGTCTTGGTTGCCACTGAGAGGGAGACCTGCTTTATGAAAAGGTGGGACCTGTTGGGTTAGTGTGGTTGAGTGTCACACTGTGCTAATACAAATGACTTTTGACAAGCTTCCTTTAGAGACCAGGGAGGAAATTCTGCCTGCTGTGTCTTGAAAGGTTAGTCTGTCCCCACAATGCTCCAACTGTCTTGGATCTCTGCTTTGGGGGGTTTAAGGGTGATCTGCATTTCAAGAAGGTTAGACATCATTGTTACCTCCCCCTCCCCAATTCTGCTTCAAAAGCCTGTTTGAAGGGGAATGATCACAGGGAAGGGATTTTACTGTTAAACTGAGAATCAGGTTTCTTTCTTTTTTTTTCTTTTTTTCAAAAAAACTCTCTAATTTTCATTTTATTGTTTAAGATACAAAGCATGCTTCTAGCTCTCATGGCTATAGAGCAGTCTTCTCCAACCTGGTGCCCTCCAGATGTTTTGGGATACAACTCTCATCATTCCTGATCATTGGCTATGGTGGCAGGTTGGTGAAGGCCACTAGAGAGAATACATAGAACCACTGCGGATGGCATGTGAAATTGTAATTGGAAGATTGTTGTTGTTGTTATGTGCCTTCAAGTTGATTATGACTTATGGTGACCCTATGAATCAGCAGCCTTCAAGAGCATCTGTCATGAACCACCCTGTTCAGATCTTGTAAGTTCAGGTCTGTGGCTTCCGTTATGGAATCAATCCATCTGTTTGGCCTTCCTCTTTTTCTACTCCCTGCTGTTTTTCCAATTATTATTATCTTTTCTAATGAATCATGTCTTCTCATGATGTGTCCAAAGTAGGATAACCTCAGTTTCATCATTTTAGCTTCTAGTGATAGTTCTGGTTTAATTTGTTCTAACACCCAAATATTTGTCTTTTTCGCAGTCCATGGTATGCGCAAAGCTCTCCTCCAGCACCACATTTCAAATGAGTTGATTTTTCTCTTATCCGCCTTTTTCACTGTCCAACTTTCACATCCATACATAGAGATCAGGAACACCATGGTCTGAACGATCCTGACTTTAGTGTTCAGTGATACATCTTTGCATTTGAGGACCTTTTCTAGTTCTCTCATAGCTGCCCTCCCCAGTCCTAGCCTTCTTCTGATTTCTTGACTATTGTCTTCATTTTGGTTAATGACTGTGCTGAGGTATTGATAATCCTTGACAAGTTCAATGTCCTCATTGTCAGCTTTAAAGTTACATAAATCTTCTGTTGTCATCACTTTAGTCTTTTTGACGTTCAGCTGTAGTCCTG
Source organism: Rhineura floridana (assembly GCF_030035675.1). NCBI lineage: Eukaryota > Metazoa > Chordata > Lepidosauria > Squamata > Rhineuridae > Rhineura > Rhineura floridana. Next base: position 6,496,484 of record NC_084480.1, on the reverse strand, counting down.
CTTTTGTGCTTTTGTGCTTTCCTCTTGAACTTTCATCAGCATTCGTTTCAGATCATTACTGGTTTCTGCTAACAGTATGGTATCCTCTGCATATCTTAAATTATTGATATTTCTCCCTCCAATTTTCACATCTCCTTCATCTTGGTCCAATCCTGCTTTCCGTATGATATGTTCTAGGTGTAGGAGCTTGTGTTTGGAGCTCCTGCCGCTCATCATTTTTAACATCATTGTAACATCTTTTGGACATAAATATTCTGTGCCTGTGCCTGTGCCTGTTCAGGAGTGTGAGGAAGTTGCTTGGGATTGTATTTGGTATTATTCATCTTACCTTACCCCGAGAATTTGCCTTGAGAACAGTGGCGCAGTGGAGCAGTGGCTGGATAGTGGTCGCGGTGGGCTCTGAAGGGAAAGGAAAATCGAGGCCGGGGATGAGTAAGGCCTTTTACCTTTGTCGGCTGGTGTGTGCTGCGCTGCGTGCCTCTTGCGGCTGCTGTTTGTTGCGGCTTGCGTGGTCTTCTGGGCTGCTGCCGTTGCGTGCTGCCTGCTGGAGTGGCCTGGGTCGTCCCCGTTGCTTGTGTCGCTGTGTTTCGTTGTGGCTTTTGGTGTTGTCGCCGCAGCGTTCCCGTCCGCCGTCGCCATCGCCGTCGCTGTGTCCTGGTTGCTGCTTCCTTCGTCGCAGTTGCTGTGCCCTTTCCGTTGGTGCTGCCGGGCTCTGCTCTCCTCCCTGTGGCTTGGTTTCCCTTGTCGCTTGTCGGGGGGCGGTGGCTGGTCGCTGCCGGGCTGCGGGTCCCGTTCGCGGCGTTTTGCCGTGGGCGTGGCTGTGCCTGATACTGTTGGTGCTGTCGCCGCGTTTCTCGCTGCCGTTTGGGATTTTCATCTTTATCACTGCAGGGTGCCTTTAGCCTTGGCGGCTTACACCTCTTTACCATCGCCGTCATCTGAACTTCATTTGAATTTTCATCTTAACTTTTGAGGACGGTGCCTGCGAAGAAGAGAGGACCAGGACTGTCGTCCATGTGCGGAGTGCGGGATTATGTATGATGTGTGAATTTTAACTGGATGTTTGGTGCTTGCTGAATGCATGTTGTGTATGAGTGTGTATACGGCCCCTTTAAGAACGATCAGTGTTGTTAACCTAGTTGCGACTCTGAGATTGCAACATTTTAACTCATTGCTGCCACCTGGATGTAATAAATATGCTGAATGTGTATTATGTTTTTTTGTGAATGATTGAGCTGTTAGTGTTTATGCATCTTTAGTTGGAATGTGTTGTAATGATTTAATATTATTTGAGTGTATTTTGTGTATGTTTATTGTATTATATTATTGATCAAGTGTGTGTGTGTGTGTGTGTGTGTGTGTGTTTTATTATTTGTGTGAATGTGATTCGGTGTGTGTGTATTGGTGCTTTTATCTGTTTTAATATGTGCCTGGGAGAATGTATTATACACCAACCGGGGAGACCTTCGGGGGCCCCAATTAGCGTAGTGACTGGTAATGGGAGGTATGGTGTTGTGAGGAGAACATGCCAGGTAAGGGGAACCCGTCCCAGACAAGTAGTGTCTGTGACCCGTTCCGGTTCTCCTCATATCCCCAGGACTGCTGGTTGTCCTATCAGTCAGCCTTCGGATCTCCATATGCTGTTGTTAAACGCCAGGTCGGTACAGCATAAGATCTCCCTTGTTCATGATTTAATTGTGGACGAGGCGGCTGACCTGGCGTGCATAACCGAGACCTGGGTGGGTGATACAGGAGGAATTGCTGTTTCCCAGCTTTGCCCACCTGGGTATATGGTTCAGCATCATGGTAGAGCCGAAGGTCGGGGAGGCAGGGTCGCCGTAGTCTATAGGAGTTCTTTCTCACTCACCGAGCACCCTGTCCAGGTGTCGACTGGTTTGGAGTGTCTCCACCTTGCACTGGGCCAGAGAGACAGGCTGGGAATTCTGTTGGTGTACCGCCCGCCCTGCTGCCCAACAAATTCCCTAACTGAGCTGACAGAGGTAGTCTCGGAGGTATTGTTGCAGTCCCCTAGACTGCTGGTACTGGGGGACTTCAACGTCCATGCCGAGACTGCTTTATCTGGGGCGGCTCAGGACTTCATGGCGTCCATGACAACCATGGGGCTGTCTCAGTTTGTTACTGGCCCGACGCATGTGTCGGGACATACCCTTGATTTGATCTTCGCCACTGGACAGGGAGATGGTGATCTGGAGGTTGGGGTTTTTTCATCTACACCATTGTCATGGACAGATCACCGCTTGCTGAGGTTTAGGCTTACGGCGTCCCTTTCCCTCTGCAAGGGTGGGGGACCTATTAAACTGGTCCGCCCCCGGAGATTAATGGATCCTGAGGGTTTCCAAAGGGCTCTGGGGGATTTTCCGACTGAGAAGACTGGCGCTCCTGTTGAAGCCCTGGTTGGATTGTGGAATACGGAGCTGACCCGGGCGGTTGACACGATTGCTCCCATGCGCCCCCTCCTATGTAGAGCTCATACAGCCCCATGGTATACCTCGGAGCTGAGAGCAATGAAGCAAGAGAGGAGGAGGCTTGAGTGCAGATGGAGGCAGACTCCCGACGAATGCAATTATGCCTTGGTAAGTGCCTGCTCTAAGCAATATACAGCAGCGGTGAGGGCAGCAAAAAAGAGATATTTTGCTGTCAGTATTAAGGCATCACTCTCCCGCCCAGCGGAGCTTTTTAAAACTGTACGAGGGCTTTTACATCTTGGCCCTCGGGATACTATAGAGTCATCTGTAGCCCGCTGTGATGAGTTCGCTGGACACTTCCAGGATAAGATCGCTAGCATTCGTCGGGACTTAGACTCCAATATTATAGCAGTTGGATTCAATGAAGCATCCAGAACACGGTCTTGTCCTTATTTATTGGATGAGTTTCAGTCTGTGCAGCTTGAGGATGTTGACAAGATCCTTGGACTGGTGCGGGCGACCACATCTGTGCTGGATCCTTGCCCCTCTTGGCTGGTGAAAGCTGGTAGGACCGGAACCGCCGACTGGGCCAAGGAGGTAATCAATGCCTCTTTGCGAGAGGGAGTGGTCCCTGACTGCCTAAAAGCGGCGGTAGTGAGACCACTCCTGAAGAAACCCTCCTTGGACCCAGATAACTTGAACAACTATAGACCTGTGGCGAATGTTCCGTTCCTGGGCAAGGTTCTGGAGTGGGTGGTGGCCGACCTGCTCCAGGGGCTCTTGGATGACACTGATTATCTTGATCTGTTTCAATCCGGTTTTAGGCCTGGGTTTGGTACCGAAACAGCCTTGGTCGCACTGTATGATGACCTTTGTCGGGAGAGGGACAGGGGGAGTGTGACCCTTTTGATTCTCCTTGATCTCTCAGCTGCTTTTGATACCATCGACCATGGTATCCTTCTGGGAAGGCTCACGGAGTTGGGAGTTGGGGGTAATGCTTGGCAGTGGCTCTGCTCCTACTTGGTGGGTCGTCAACAGAAGGTAGTGCTTGGGGAACACTGCTTGATACCCTGGACTCTCCATTGTGGAGTCCCACAGGGATCGGTACTGTCCCCCATGCTTTTCAACATCTATATGAAGCCGCTGGGTGCAGTCATCAGGAGTTTTGGAGTGCGTTGTCACCAGTACGCTGATGACACGCAGCTCTATTTCTCCTTTTCATCTTCCTCAGGTGAGGCTGTTAACGTACTAAACCGTTGCCTGGCCGCGATAATGGATTGGATGGGAGCTAACAGACTGAAGCTTAATCCAGACAAGACCGAGACGCTGTTAGTGAGTGCCTTCTCTGCCCAGATGGTGGATGTTCACCCTGTTCTGGACGGGGTTACACTCCCCTTGAAAGAACAGGTTCGTAGCTTGGGAGTTCTTATCGACTCTTCCTTGTCTCTTGAGGCTCAGGTAGCCTCAGTGGCAAGGAATGCTTTCTACCATCTCCGATTGGTAGCCCAGTTACGTCCCTATCTGGACAGTGACGACCTCGCTTCAGTCGTTCATGCTGTGGTAACTTCTAGATTGGACTACTGCAATGCGCTCTACGTTGGGCTGCCCTTGAAGACAGTTCGGAAACTACAGTTAGTCCAGAATGCAGCGGCCAGATTGTTGATGCGGACAAGAAGGTCCGCTCATATTACACCCGTTCTGGCTCGTCTGCACTGACTTCCTATTTGTTTCCGGGCTAAATTCAAAGTGCTGGTTTTGACCTATAAAGCCTTACATGGCATGGGACCGCAATACCTGGTGGAGCGCCTCTCCCAATATGAAACTACCCGTACACTGCGCTCAACATCTAAGGCCCTCCTCCGAGTACCATCCCATCGAGAAGCTCGGAGGGTGGTGACTAGAAATAGGGCCTTTTCGGTTGTGGCTCCCGAACTGTGGAATGGTCTCTCCGATGAGGTGCGCCTGGCGCCGACGCTGCTATCTTTTCGGCGCCAGGTGAAAACCTTTTTATACTCCCAGGCATTTTAATGCGTATTATTATATGTATTGTTGTATTTTGCTACTGTTTGATTATTTTTGTTTACCTTTGTTGGTTTGATTCTATTGTTTTATTGTATTTATATATTCCTGATTGCTTTATTTTATGTACACCGCCCAGAGAGCCCTTGGGCTTAGGGCGGTATATAAATTAAATTAAATAAATAAATAAATAAAATAAACAATTAGGGTGATAAAATACACCCCTGTCTCATACCCTTTCTGTTGCGAAACCAATCGGTTTCTCCATATTCTGTCCTTACAGTAGCGTCTTGTCCAGAGTATACGTTGCGCATCAGGACAATCAGATGGTGTGGCACCCTCATTTCTTTTAAAGCATTCCATAGTTTTTCATGATCTACACAGTCAAAGGCAAACACCCCTTTCTGAGTAATAATGGAGGGGGGGAGTAAAAAAATATTTTATTTACTACATTGAGTTTCCTCCTTCTAAGTTCTTGGGTCCATGTGTTTACCCATTTAACCCGTGCACAGTAGGTTAGACTGAGACAAAGCTAAGTCACAGAGTGGTCCTGCAATGCATTTTGATGCTGAGCAGGAACTAAACACCCAGGACTCTAAGTTCAAAGTTATATTCTAAAAAAAAGGGCTGTGTTGAATTTGCATCTAATTTGAGATGATGTAGGCAGCGTTATAGTGTAACACAAATCAGAGTTGACCCCAGGAGGATGTCACAAGGTGAATTCAGAGCAAGCCATGTTCCCTAACATAGCATCAGTTTGTACGCTGTTTGTACTCTGTTTCCACTATTATAAGCATGTTATAATTGCTGCCTACCTGACAGGAAAGGGGTTAAGATTAAAACTGCACAGCAAAATGCCCTGTTGAAAAAGTGATTTGAAAAGGAATTGTTAATCAATCAATCAATCAATCAACACAGATGTGGCAGAGTCCTGAACAGGGGTGTAGTCATCTGGGGTCTTAGAGGGTCTTAGACCCTTTACTTTTTTGGGAACAGGATCCCAGCAGGGTCCCTATGGCTCCAGCATCCTAGAAGCCAATCAGCATGAAAGCAGAGAGTGATAGCCACTGAGATGAGCCTTCTAACATGCTTCCTTGTCCTTTCCTGCTAACTGGAGCCAATCAGAGTGAAAGGAGGTGAGTCAGACTCTTTTCAATAGCTAACACTTTCCCTTTTCATGCTTATTGGCTCCTAGGGATATCTGTTGTTGTGGGAGAAGCCATAACAAGGATCTCATTCTCAACCCAGCAGCAAAAAAAAAGGGGTGGTGGTGGTGGTGGTGGCTGAGGTTATCATGAAGGGAAACCCTGCACTTCTGAATTTGCCACTATGCTACTGGCTATAAGAACGTAAGAAGAGCCTGCTGGATCAAGCTGATCTAGTCCAGCATCCTGTTCTCACAATGGCCAGCCAGATGCCCATGGGAAACCTGCAAGCAGGACCCGAGTGCAAGAGCACTCTCCTCTCCTGTGGTTCCCAGCAACTGGTATTCAGAAGCATCCTGCCTCCCACACTGGAGGCACAGCATAGCCATCATGGCTAGTAGTATTGCAATGGTTTTGTTTTGGCACTCAATTTTGTGACGCAGTTCTCCAACCAAACAAGGTTTACACAAACGCATATATCGGGGGAAGTGTACATAGAAATGAATGTATTCATAAAAATAATATACAAAAATGCATCATATTAGGAAAATTGCTTGACAAAATCTTTTTAGTACGTTAAAACTTCATACAAAAGTGTTTACTAGGAAAAATTTGCACTAAAATGCTGAAGAATTGTCATGCTTTTTTTTAAAAAAAATGCAAATTGCTGCAAAACTGAATTTAAGACTGGAGAAATGAGGAAGTGAGAGAACCAAACCTGACAGGTCCTCAATCCCTAGTCAGCATATATCCCAAAACCAAGGATTCCTTGAGTTCCATGGGGAAGGCATGGAGAGGGTTAGTGATGTTTGCCTCCTTGAATTATTTATATTATTATTTCGCTTTTTAAAGAATTTATAGCCCACTTTTCAGATGTGTTTCAAAGCAGCTTACAAAGAAAATAAATAAATAAAACATACAATGTTCGACATTTAAAACAGAGATTAAAACATCAGAAAATAAGAACATTAAGAGCAGCGTTCATGGTGCAATTGTCTCTTGAAATAAAACTGCTTTGCCTTGACATCCGAAGCTTGGCAGGGTTTCTACTAGGAGGAAGTTTCACAGAGTTGGGCCCACTAGGCTGAAGGCATGACGCTTCATTGACACGTTGCGCTTCTGATCCATAGGGGACCATAAATGGTGCTCCTCCAGATGATCTCAGTGATTGACCTGGTACATATAGGGTAAAGCAGGCTCCTGGGCCTGAACATATCATGGGCCTAAGTTGTTCAGGGTTTTGTACACTAGTCCAAGAACCTTGAACCTTGGTACAAGAACCTGTAGTTCAGAGGTGGACTTTAACTCTTGGCTTTACCAACTATGCAAAACAAGAACTGAAGCTGGCCAAGTTGACATTCCTGAGTTATTTCATATGTATTTCAGCCTGGCAGAGGATGTGAGGGAGAGAGAAAGACAGAGAACATGAACACACATTAAAAAGTTCTCTATCTGGATAGAAACTGATTGAAACTTTGAGGAAGGAAGCAAACCCATTACGATGCCTGCAGAGGGAAGGCAAAAGGAAACAAATGTCTCTTGGAAGAATCCCCTCAACAAATTAAATCTTGAAGCCCAAAGACAAAAGAATGGAGAATTAATTTTTCCACCAGTATGAAATGCTCTGAATCAGATAAGTCTTGTCATTGGAGGAGGCACTAAGCAGCAAATGTCTGGATAATACCGCCAGCTCTGAGCTTCTCTCGGAACATCTAAATACATTAAATCCATAAAACTAAATGAAACTAGCTGCAATTTTATAGAAATGAAAGGCTCTCATATTAAAAAAAAAATCCAAGCACTTATGGAATGAAAGGGAGGAAATAATAATAAAATTAAGTTGGAGGAGGGAGAGAAGAGAGAAGCACTTGGGATTGTCGGTGAACTGACAAGGAACACAAAATTCTAATCAATAAGTTGCAGGTCTTTCACAATCCCTGTACCTCTCATACGTTGGAAGCTAAACCTTGTAGGTAGATGGTGTCTTGGTTATAACCAGTCCTTTGTTGGATAAAAGTAGAGCTGTGCATTGAGCAGGGGGTTGGACTCGATGGCCTTATAGGCCCCTTCCAACTCTACTATTCTATGAAACCACTGAATGGTCTTTATTTCTACCATTTGAAGGAGGTGGGAAGTGAAGTGAAGTTGCTTCCAAAAAGGACAAGTGGCGAGGTGATGTTAGAACTTTATCTAAAATAAGAAATGTTGATGGAAGGGGCAGGAGGGGATTGTGCTTAGGTTCAGCAGTTGGCCAAGGTCTCCTTTCCAATCTCTGCAGGGCTTCCTGGAAACATTACATGGCCACACAAAGTTACCTGCCAGGATGGGATCTTCTGCATAAAGAGACCTGCACTGTTGAGAGTGTGCATGGGGCTTTTCTAAAATATTTAAATAAAATAAAAGAGTTCCTAAGATAAGCAAACACACCCCTGCACCCCCCCCCCATCAAAATATTCACTAGGGATGAGTGAATCTGTCATTTTTGGATCTCCACTTTCCCACATTTGTTGTTGTTGTTATGTGCCTCCAAGTCGACTACGACTTATGGCGACCCTATGAATCAGCAACCTCCAAGAGCATCTGTCGTGAACCACCCTGTTCAGATCTTGTAAGTTCAGGTCTGTGGCTTCCTTTATGGAATCAATCCATCTCTTGTTTGGCCTTCCTCTTTTTCTACTCCCTTCTTTTCCCCCCCAGCATTATAGTCTTTTCTAGTGATTCATGTCTTCTCATGATGTGTCCAAAGTATAATAACCTCAGTTTCATCATTTTAGCTTCTAATGATATTTCTGGTTTAATATGTTCTAACACCCAAATATTTGTCTTTTTCGCAGTCCATGGTATGTGCAAAGCTCTCCTCCAACACCACATTTCAAATGAGTTGATTTTTCTCTTATCCGCTTTTTTCACTGTCCAACTTTCACATCCATACATAGAGATCGGGAATACCATGGTCTGAATGATCCTGACTTTGTTGTTCAGTGATTCATCTTTCCATTTGAGGACCTTTTCTAGTTCTCTCACAGCTGCCCTCCCCAGTCCTAGCCTTCTTCTAATTTCTTGACTATTGTCTCCATTTTGGTTAATGACTGTGCCAAAGTATTGATAATCCTTGACAATTCAATGTCCTCATTAGTTTGTGAAAAAACACACCAAAGTTTGTCAGCATTTTAGTGCACATTTCTCCTAATATACCAATTTCTGTGGGTAATTTTGCCTTACACACATTGTTGTAAGCACGTTTTCTCTAATATAATGCATTTTGCGTTTCTGATGATGCACATTTCACCCTTGTATATGCATTTTTGCCTTGCTTTACTTGACTGGAGAACTATCCTGCAGAATTCGGAGAAGTCCCACATGGTCTTCCATGCCGTTTAACATCTACATGAAACCACTGGGAGAGAATGTAGACTGCAATGTCATCTGTTTGCTGATGACACCCAACTCTATCTCCCCTTTGCCTCTCAACCCAAGAAAAATGCTGTGGTTCTGAATTGGTAACTGAGATCAGTGATAGACTGGATAGGGGCAAACAAATTATCCACGCTAGATAGAGGTCAGCCTGGTTTGTAGAACCATCAAAGACTAGGGGCACAATACAACTCACATTTATGCCAGGCTGATGCCAGTTGGATGTGGCAGATCTCCAGCTGAGCCAGCTGGGTCCCAGCTCAGCCAGGCTACACTAGTGTAAGTTCCTCAGTCCGACCTAGCTGGGGCTCACCTGGCCCAGCCGAGACCAACATAAGTGAAGCAGAAGTAAGCTGGCGTAAGTCCCAAAAAGTGGTGTTATGGGGGCATGTCAGGGCATGTCAGGGGAGGAGCTGAGGTGAGGGGATTAGGCCACATCCATCTGGTGTTCAGAGTGCTCATACAGGTCTCAGTTCAGACAAAAGTTACTCTGGGGAAAAGGTCGGTCCAAGAAAATAAATACAATAGACATCAATGGAGAGGGCTTACTCCTTGGTAGGGGTATTTGGAAGAGCAGGTTTTTGCATTCAACCATCCCAGAGGCTTCTGAACAGCAAACTGGATGCAGCAGAACTTTCTGCTAGCTCCTCTTGAGCCAGCACCACTGATGTCGGCTTTCCCTGAGCTGGATTGCTCTGCCCAAGTTCAGCCTGTTTTGGATAGGGTGGGCTCAAATTTCAAATGTATATTTTGGCCACATTAAGTGTGCAACTGATTCCATCAAGGAAGCCACAGACCTGAACTTACAAGATCTGAAGAGGGTGGTTCATGACAGATGCTATTGGATGTCGCTGATTCGTAGGGTCGCCATAAGTCGTAATCGACTTGAAGGCACATAACAACTACAAATGTGTGCAACAACAACAATAAAAAGGATGGAGTTATTTTAAAAGGCATATTTTTAGTTATTTGATTTGCAAAAGTGTGTGTGCTGTGTGTGTATATATACACAGTGAACAACAGAAAAGCAACAATAAAATAGCATTCGTCAAACATCTACAAAGCACACCACAATTGGGTAGCTCATCTTAATATATCAACATAGGGAAACCGTGGGTGAACATATAGCTTTTAAGCAGGCACCTAAATGCCAATACTCTGGGTGCCAGATAATAATTGGGGCTACATTCCAAAGGGCAGGTGCCACTGTGCTAAAGGCCCTGGTCTTAGTTGGCATAAGATGAATCTGGGGAGTGTAAGGCACTATTAAGAGTGTCTCTACCAAGGATCACAGTGGCTGGACAAAGACAAGTTGTTCCCTGACATCATCTGGTCCCAAGATAACCTGCTTTTCTTTATAAAATAAATTTGCAAAAAAATATATATTCACAGAATACATAAAAATGCTTCTAAAAAAATCAAGTTACAGCAAACACAGACAAAATGACGAAAACCAATCTCCTCCAATAAAACCAAGGAAAGGAAAGGCATAAAAAGAGGGAGAAAGAATTGACCCTGAGGTGAGCCACACACACTCTCTGTTTTGTACAGTGTTTGGACAGCAACAGAATAGAGTGCCACAATCGCAAACAAGGGTCTCATTTCTGCAAATCGTCAGCTGAAGCATTTCTTAGACCCTCTCCCTCCACCCCCTACCCCTGTAGCAGGCTTTGATGACCAGAATGAAGTGGGTATAATTTGGGTATTTTCATATTCCTCTGTTTGTAATTGCATTGTGTACTTGACCCATGTTTGCTGGAGAAGGTTGCAACATTGCAGGGCATTTTTAAAGGAATTGTTATTAGGTGCCCATTTTTCATTCAAATGGCTTGCACGTGAAAGCCTCTCTCTCGTGTACAAGTCCTGACATTTGGACTGAGGCAAAAGTGGTTCAAACTGGAAACAAACAAACAGGGAGTGGATACAGCCTTGCAAATGCATTTACGCAAGTCGCTAGCTTAGGAAAATTCTTACTAGCCTGCCTGCTCACCAGTAAATACATGAATTAAAAAGCAAATAAAAATTAAAAACTACTGCTTATGAAGCACACCCTGCTGTAGCAGAATTGTTTTAGAAAAAAAGAACAAATATGCAAAGAACCAGACATCACAGCGTACAGGGAGGGAGATTTTGTCAAGACATTTTTCAGAAAGGCTGGAGGTTTGTAAGAACCCTAAAAATTCTTGTGTGAAATGCCCCCATTTAATTTCACTAAAATGTCATACTTATTGATTAATTTATTCTATTTCTATGCTGCCTTTTGGCTAAAAGGCCCTCAAGGCGGCTCACAAAAAAAAAAAAATCAGCCAATTCTTGGAACTTGCAAAGCTCTGCACGTGGATCCAGTTGCCTATCTCTGTTCTAGGGTGTTCTTGGCCTGCAAACAGTGGTAGCCGACAACCCTGTGCTATGACTTGAAAAATTGGAGGGTGAATGAAATATGAAAATGACCAGGCATCCCCCATATGTATAATTATTTAGGCCTCAATTTTCAGGTTTTCTTGATTCCAAATTAGGGCTTTCTTTGCAGAATACATACAAAGCCCTAATTAACATTGAATGTCACCCATTAATCCCTGTGCGTCTTTCCTCCTTAGCAGTGACAGTAGTTAGCTTGTCTTAACTGATATAAATCTACATCTACATATCAAACACATCCCTGGACCTCTAGGAAATGAAGTCCTTTAAGTGCCCCTTTTTGTGGTGGGAGTTTAAAGCTTCACCGACTTTCCTTGTTGTGAAAAAAAAATTACATAGAACTCTCCGTTCCTGGATGATACAGGAGGCTGTCCAGATAAACAGCTTTGCTTCCAAAACTTCCACTAATGCATATCTATTCATTTTAAGTGATGGGGAGGGAACTGAGGTGATATGTCTTTGCTTGTCTCCCTGAAGCTGCCTGGGGTCCGTAGCGATGGATCAGGAGTTTTGATGTTGCTTTTCCTATCTGGTTATTAGAATAACAAAATGGGTACCAAATCTTCAGGCATCAGCCATGCTTTGCATCTATTAAAAACATCAAAACCCAAAAGAGAGCAAGAGGGAGGGAGAGTCTCCCTTCAGTTCGGCTTTTTGCAACTTGATTTTTTTCACTCCATGTGATTTCCTCAGTCTTTATTCCTAAATACTGCTCCTTATTTATTTATTTTTCAGTGCCGTTGCTCTCTCTCTCTCTCTCTCTCTCTCTCTCTCTCTCTCTCTCTCCCATGTTGGCCTTTCCTTGATTTCTTGGGGTGGGATAGAAACTAGGGGAGCTGATAGCCTACTCCCCTACATCCTCCAACAGTTCAGAGGAAAATAGGCACATGCTTCCTGGTTCTGTTGGTTCTGCTGGACCTCTCAGTGCTGTTCAATACCATCATCCATAGTTTCCTTTTGGACAGCCCAGTGAAGGGATCAACTTAATGATAGTTCCAGCCCTACCTCCGGGATCAGTTTCAGAAGGTGATGTTGGGAGACAGCAGTTTTATGCCTTTTCCGTTGGTGCATGGTGTCACTCAGGGTTCAATCTTGTCTCCTATGCTCTTTTAATACCCACAATCAGTGAGAGGGGTCATCTGGGGATTTGGGGTGCATTCTCACCAATATGCAGTTGACCCGTACAATTCTATTTCTCCTTTTCATCTACTATGAAAGAAGCTGTTGGTAAAATCTGAATCAATGTCTGAAGATACTGTTGTTCAGTGGTGAATCACCTGCATTGCAAACAGATTTAGTTTCTGGCATCTCCAAGAAGAGCTTGGCATGTGGTCCTCTCTGAAACTCTGGAGAGCTGCTGTCAGTCAGTGTCAACAATACTGAACTAAAGGGACTGATGGCCTGACTCTGAATAAGGCAGCTTCTTATGGACATACATTTGCATGTGTGCATTGCTAAAAATGAGATGCTTCCATCCTTCTGTCATAATCACTCATTTATGTTCTAGAGACTCCAGAGAGAAAGTTGGCCCTGGAAGCCACTCCAACAACTCACACTGAAGTAAAAGAAAGCTTAAACTTCTCTCCCCGAAGGGGAACCATGCAGTTAGTGCCTTACCAGAGTTGGTTACTGGAAAACAGGAACTGTTCTTGATAACTGGTGTGTACTTTCTTCATATTGGAAAGACATGGGCTTTTCCCTCTCCTATAACTCCATTTTTGTGCAGTTCCACCCCCAGAGAAGCTAGGAGTGTATGTCATTTTTACTGTTTTCATCAAGGTCCTTAGACCAATATTAAATATAGGGTTTCTATTTTATATAAACAAATCCTAGAATGTGATTTGTTATTGAGGCTGTTTGATGTACAGTGGGTTTTAGTGGAGAGATACCAGGGCTGAGTGGAGGTTTCAACAGTTTGCATAAGGTTATCCTGGTTGGTTGGTTTTTTTCAACCTCATCTTTTTCCTATCTGCCAAGAAGTCCTGGAGGTAAGAGCCAATGCAGTGTGGGATTGGGAAAATTCAAAGTCATCCATAAAGCTGGCTTTCCTAGCTGGCTTTGGTAGTCAAGCCAAACATTGTGGTGACCCAACAACCACCAGTCTTCCACCCAATAGTGTATGGTGGTTCCATGTGAGTGGGGCAGTAGAATCCCCTCCAGGTTTTAGTCCAAACTTTCAAGAAGCACCTTGGACAGCTCCTTGAAAGTTCAGAATAAAACTCAGAGCGGATTCCACTGCCCCACTCACATGAAGCCACTGCTTCCACCTCATCTTTCAGAGTTGGGAAGAGGCAGGGATTGCTGTACAACTACTGTGGTCATTCTGTCCCACTTCTGCAGTTTCAGAGTTGGGATCAAGGTAGGTCTCTTGTCACGCTTCCTGAAGGACAGTGGCAAAAATGTGGAAGCCCAGTGTATGTTTTCCTACCAGTCGCTTGTTTTGAGGGTGCAGTCAGATGGCCCCTCATGCTGTATATTGCTCTGGGTACACTTGGAAGAAGGATTGCTACGTAAGTGACACAATGAGTTATTAGTCCATGGAGTTGTGCACACTGAAGAGCCCTTTGGGGCAACCATTAGATGGAACTGTAAACAAGCACACTCTCCCTTTCATCCAGCAAGGTCCATTTGTCCCACGCCGCAAGGAGAGTAATCAAGAGTGATGAAGATCTTATCTGCTCTTGGAATGCTTGGAGTTATTTTATGTTATTTCTTACTAAGTAGAAGATAAATCGTAAAAAATATTTAGAAAAGTCTATCATGAGTTCACCTCTGTTCATATATACTTATGAATATGAATGTGATGATGATGTTCCAGGTGGGTTACAACAATTTTAAATACAACCTTAAAAATTGCACTAGTTGCCAATTTGCTGCCAGGCCAAGTTCAAGGTATTACTATTGGTATATAAAGTCCTTAACAACTTGGGACCAGTTTACTTGCAGGACTGTCTTACCCCATATGTGTCCACTCGAGCACTTCGATCTGCAGAACAGACACTACTGCATAATATTCAAACTGCACTTGTAAGAAATAATTATTTTAATGTGGCAGCATCTACCCTTTGGAACTTCCTTCTTATTAACATCAGGCAAGCTTCCTTTCTTATATCCTTGTTGTCATCTGGTTAAAACTTTTTTTGTTTAGGCAAGCCCATCCAGACACATAGATACTGATGTGTTTTTTTTAAAAATTGTCTATTGCTATTTTGTTTTAAAACTGTTTTAAATCCTTGTTTTTAACTGTTTTAATTATAATTTTGATGTCTTTGTAAACCACTTAGAGGATTTTTTTACAATCAAGCTGAATGTAAATGTTATAAATAAATAAATAACAATAATTTAAAACAACATATAATGACAAAAAAAATAAAGTGTGTCCAAAAATATTTATCTCGGGTGCCAAAGGCCAGAGTAAAGAGGTACGTCTTAATATAAATAGCTGCGGATTTAGGAAATGTCATCACCCGTCTAGTTTAAGAACATAGGAAGCTGCCTTATATTGAATCAGACCATAGGTCTATCTAGTTCAGTATTGTCTACACTGACTGGCAGTGGCTCTCCAGGATTTCAGACATAGAGAGTCTCTGCCAGCCCTTACTTGGAGTTGCCAGAGATTGAACCTGGGATCTTCTACATGCAAAGCAGATGCTCTAACCACTGGGCTATGGCCCTTCTCCTAAGAACCATTTTTCTTGTGCAGTTAGTACCAACTAGGGATAGAGGAGAAATCTGTTTGGTCTGCATTTTCCAGCGGACAGATCTGATTTGCGGGTCTCAGACTTATCCACAGATAAGAATGCAGCCATCAGATTACGCCCTTCTCTGAATTTTGTGGTGCAGTTTCAGTTCAGAAAAATACTCACAAAAATATGTATTTTATGGAAACGTAATACAGGCATACCCCGCTTTAACATACGCAATGGGACCGGAGCATGTATGTAAAGTGAAAATGTACTTAAAGTGATGCAATTATCTATGCATGTACTGTACTGCAATCGCCACTAGATGGCAGCGGCGTCATGCCATTAAGTGTCCGTTATTGCAAAGAGCCAGAGCTTGGGAAAGTTACTTTTTTTGAACTACAACTCCCATCAGCCCAGTCCATTGGCCATGCTGGCTGGGGTTGATGGGAGTTGTAGTTCAAAAAAATAACTTTTCCAGGCTCTGCGAAGAGCATACGTTAAAGTGGGGTATGGGGGAGTATGGAGCATGTACTTTATAGCGAGGTGACTTTAAGTGAAGCGACTTTAAGTGGGGTATGCCTGTATATAAGCATGTATATTCTAGGGGAAAATGCATTGAAAAGCATAAGCAAATGTGTATTTTTAGGGGGAGAACTGCATACAAAATACATATAAAATGTGTACAATTTAAGTACAAATGTTGATGCATTTTTTAAAAATCTGCAGAAACTCAAGATGGGATGTTAAGTACATGCACGTGTTACATGCAGCAGAAATAGGCTCATCCACTCATCCTTTGGGCCAACTCTTCTGTGTCCCTTTAGAGTCCCTGCAAGAATGAGTCTGAGCAAATTATTTTATTTTATTTTTTATTGCAAGCAAAAAAGAAAGGCAGAAAGAAAAAGCAGAGGGAAAGCAAATCTGAGAGGTGAAATGAGGGGGTGGAGGCAATGGACTGAAGAAAAAGACAAAAATCTATTGAGCGGGACCTCCTTTGCCAAGTTTTCAGCAGCCTCTTGGAGAGATTTTTTATGGACAAATTATAAACCTTTGGAAACAAGAGTTTGCAATGGAAATACTGACAGACCTTTCATACAGTAACATTATGCTAGTTGTTCTGAGATTTTCCTTGTCTCTCCACCACCACCCCAGCCTTATATTTTCATTTTTCATCCTTACTCTTCTCCTTTTTGCTACAACTTTCCACTCCTTGCTCCAAAACCAGAACTGGGGATCTCTCTCTCTCTCTCTCTCTCCTCTCCTCTCAAGGGTCACATAGAGAGAGAGCCGCAGCTTCCAGAGTTCTCTGGGAAGAGGGACTGACTGTTAAACCACTCTGAGATCTATTGACAGGCAGAGCCAATGATCATTAGACTTGTCCCCACCGGTGGCTCCCTGTCAATGGGGCAGGGGAATCTGCTCCAGGCTTTGCCCCTTGAAAGTTCAGAGGAAAACCGGGAGTGGCCCACTGACAGTGATGCACCAGCTGCCACTGGTTGCCACCCTTCTCCCTACTAGGTTCTATAAGAGGTAACACGGAGGAGGGAGGTGCCCCCCCCCTGGACTGGTTGTAAGTAAGAAGGAAGGCAGAAGCAGGCTGGCTGATGGGGCTGCCCCCCATTAGCCACAACAGACCAGCCTCCACTGTGGTCAGTTCTAGAAGACACACTCACCAAATATGAGCATACCAGCACAAAGATAAAAGGTTATTTGATGCGGTACCTTAGAGGAACAAAAATTAAAACTACCGAGGGTGGTATCCAGTGCTGGTCCTACTCAGAGTAGGCCCACTGAAGTTAATAGACGTGACTAGCTTAGGTTCATTAATTTCAGTGGGCTTACTCTGAGTAAGGATGGGGGAGAAATTTGATTCAATTCACATTTTAAAGCCGAATCTATGAAATCCTCACTTTCCAAAACAATATGAAACTGAAACACAGCCATCCTTCAAAATTTGCACTTATCTGAATTTTGTGACGTGCTTCTCCAATCAGCCAGTGTTTACAAAACATGCATATATAAGGGGAAATTTGCATAAAAATGAATATATTCATGAAAATAATAAAAATGCATTGTATTAGGAGACATTGCTTGCACAAATTGTGTGGTTAGTCAAGATGGCATGCAAAAATGTCTTTATTAGGAGAAATTTGCACTAAAATGCTGAAGATTTTCTTGAGGATTTTAAAAAAATAATAAATCACAAACAGAATTTAAGATTGGGAAAATGAGAAACTGAGAGGACCAAAATTGACAGATCATTAACTCTTAGTAGAGTTTAGTTGAATAGAACACAACGTTTATTTTTTAATTAAAAATTAGAGGAAGAAAAAGCCTTGAAGAATTAGACACCTGCAAGCAAAAATAGCTGTGTGTTAAGAACCTTAAAAAAGAAAGAGGGGGAGAGAATCAATTAATAGCCAAAAATCAACTGGCAAAGAGTTCTGTAGATAAGGAACAATGAAAAGAAGAACTGCAGAATACAACACTAAAGAGTGGCCGGAGTGGTGAGGTTGGGTTTAACAAGCTGCAAAGATTCAGAGCAGGAGAATATGGAGGAAAATAATATAGAGAAATTATGAAAGATATGCGGAATTTTTTGATGGCATAGTGGTCCATGGAGATGAAAAAGTTCAGGACCTTGCTCCTACATTTCTCAAGATTAAACACTGTGCTCTGGAATGGGACACAATGCATGGAAAATACGGGTTTGTGTCTGGCTCGGTTCCCATCAGTGTAAGCATTTTCACCTTTTATTTCCTGGCTTAATTGAACATAGTCATGCCCCTCTGCTCATCCAATAGGCATCAAATTCAAACCACTCCCTGTCTGCTTCATTGCTTTCCAAATACACAATTTAACTTTATTTCTAGGTTTCTATTTCCAGAAAACATGCAGGGCTCAGTGTTTTTGTTGTTATACACAGTGGTACAATTCCTGTAGCCTCCGGGCCATTGCACCACTGCTGATATTCCTCCTAGGAACAGGAGTGCAACGGTCCACCTTATTATGTGATTATTCATTCTCTGCAATCTCCTACTCCCGCCAACTGGATCTGGGCTTCTTTGTCTTCATATTACTAAAACAAACAAGGACTGTAGCTCTGTAGCAGAGCATCCAGCTTGCATAAGGTCCCAGGTTCAGTCGCCAGTGTCTTCAGACAGGCTTGGGAAAGATTTCCTGCCTGAAACCCCAGAGGGCCTCTGTGGTCAGTGTGAGCAATACTGAGCTAGATGGACCAATGAGGTCTGACTCGATATAAGACAGCTTCCTACGTAGCTACAAAAGTTCCCCCTTGACTTTCAGAGAAAAGGCTAGGAGAGGAGTCTCGTATGGGTCAATATCAACTAACGCAGCTGCCTTTAACTGTGTCAGACCCATGGTTTGCCTATCCCAGTAGCTTTCTACTTTGACTGGCAGCTTTCACCATTTCCCAGGAACTGATCTGCGACATTCGTCATGCAAAGTATGTGCAGGATTATGGCCCTCCTCCATCAGAACTGTTGGTCTCTCTAGACCAATATGATCTATTCTAATAGGCAATGGCTCTCCATAATCTTACGCAGAAAGGTCTCCCCTGGCCATGTTAACTGGACCTCCTTTTAACTGGAGAATCCAGAGACTGAACCTTTATTAGGGGTGTACATCCCCCCCCCAACAGGAAGACTGGGAGTGGAGTGGGCAGGGATGTTGGGACTGGAGCTGACATGCCTGTGCCCCCTCCCTCATCCACTTTATTTCGTGCATGTTCTTTTGAATGCATAAATAGAGCTCCTGTTGTGTTAATATGGCTATGTGCCACAGGAAGTATTCTCTGTAGATTGTCTATGCAAGACTTTCCCTCCCCCCTCTGTTCATTGTGATCGCTACGCTCTCAGTTCTAATTCCATTCAGCTTTGCTTCATCTAAGAAGAAGGCAGCTGCCTATATAGTTAGCACATAAGAAGACAGTCGATAGGTAATACACTTGGAGATTTATCACTTTGTTGTGATTATTACTTTCTTCAATAATCTGAATACCATCACTTAGTGCTCCTTTCTCCCTCCTCCAAAATTCATTAATTAAAGAGCTTCTCCACCCTCTTGAGACTCTTCTTACTTTTGAAAAGCCCTAGATTTTGATCAGCAACCTTGTTGCTTTCAGGATATTATTTTACATATAAAAGGAAGAAAACAAATGATTTGTGATTTTGTCTACCCAAACCTATGGCTTTAGAAGGAGTCAACATCATGGGTTCCCCCTTCATTTCTGTCCCCAGTTTCCTCCTTGCAATAAGTGTCCCTTCATGCCCGGTGTTCTCACTGGTGTGCTGAAAGTCAAGAGAAGATTTCATGGTAGACGTGAGCCCTGTACAGATTGCCATTAATAGAGGAATTGATTAGTTTTGACCAAGTCTGCTCCAGGACATGACTATTTTGAAAAGTCTGTTGCGGAAACTTATAGCAGACATCACTGTAGTCTCACTATACTCTTTAACATTTTTCACCATTTTATTGATGTAAAAGTTGGGGGGGAAGGGAAGGGCCTTACCTCAGTAATGGAGATTCAATATACGTTCCATGTGGGAGGTGCCCAGTTCAGTCGTCGGTACCTCCCATTTTAAAAGACCTAAGTTAGTAGAGGATGGGAACATCCCTTTCTGAAGCCCAGGACAGCAGCTGCCACTCAATGTAGATGAACATATAGTCTGACCTAGCAGCTCAATGCAAGGGTCAGGATCACACCAGCTGGCTCCACTTCAGAGTGTTCATCTGACCTTCTGTATACAAGCCATCAGTCATGAACAACATAGAATCATAGAATAGTAGAGTTGGAAGGGGCCTATAAGGCCATCAAGTCCAACCCCCTGCTCAATGAAGAATCCAAATCAAAGCATTCTTGACAGATGGCTGCACAGCTGCCTCTTGAATACCTCCAGTCTCAGAGAGCCCACTACCTCTCTAGGTAATTGGTTCCATTGTCGTATGGCTCTAACAATGGTGGGGTGGAAGTGCTTACGTGACCTCCCAGTGGCATTTGCTCTGCACTATCCTCCCTGCCGCCTCACTCCTCCTCCTCCCAGTAAGCAGCAATGACTCACCTGCTGGGAGGTCAGGTAAGCATCTCCATCCCACCACGTCACCTGCTGCAGCAAGCAATGTACATATAGACTGTTAGTATGAGGAATCTGTACCTTGCATATGAGACATCAGTGCTTTGCATTTTGGAAGGCTGGGATCAGTGGGTGCAGTCTTGACCCCATTTCTCCATGGATCCATTCAACCCACATTCCCACATGCACTGGTTTAGTATATGGTAGTTTCATTACTCAAGTGACTGGCATATTGCTATAGTGGCTTGTAACCTCTTGGCCAGCTTATAAAGCTGTATTGTCCTGCTGAGGGGATGGGAGAGAGCTCTGCCACACTTCTGAATCTCCTCAGAAATGCAGAGATGCCAGAGGGATAACATCCTCTGTCTCATTTAGCTAGAGTCTAGCAGCTAGACCAGGTGTGTGGAACCTGTCACCCTCCGGATGTTACTGAACTACAGCTCCCATCAGCCCCAGAAAGCATGGCCAATGGACAGGGTTGGTGGAAGTTATATTTCGGGGGTTGAGATCAGCAGAAGGGTCCCTTCTGGTAGCTCCACCTCTCTTGGAAGCTCAAGTAATGGTGACCCAGAAGAGGACATTCTCTGTGGCAGCCCTTAAATTGTGGAACTTCCTCACCACTGAGGGGCATCTCGCAACTTTGCTGTACAGTTTTAGGTGAATGCTGAAGTCGCACCTCTTTACCCTGACCTTTGACTCACCTATTTTAGGATTTTAGGTTGTTTGTAAATTGTTTTAATATCATGTTTTAAAATTGTTGTAACCCACCCTGGGACCTTTGGGTGAAAGGCGGGTAATGGTATTTCAGCAATGTCTGGAGAACCAAAGGCTCTCCACACCTGCACTGGACCATACAGATGATTGGCTTACCATTATCCACTTGTTACCACTTGAGATATAGTTGCCTATATTTCCCCATGATGAGGAAACATTAGATAACTTATATGGTAAATTAAGGCCACAATGGGCTTACGTCAGTGATGGGGAAATGTGTAGACCTCCAGATGTTGTTGAACTACAACCCTTATTATCCATGCCCATTGGCAGGCTGGGGCTAATGCGATTTCAACAACTTCTGGAGGGCCCCGATGGGTTCAGCCATCACAAAAAGATTCCCTCCAGTGGTTGTTCAAAATGTGCAGCTGTTGACAGGAGTGTGCTA
This sequence comes from Rhineura floridana, assembly GCF_030035675.1. NCBI lineage: Eukaryota > Metazoa > Chordata > Lepidosauria > Squamata > Rhineuridae > Rhineura > Rhineura floridana. Next base: position 6,475,121 of record NC_084480.1, on the reverse strand, counting down.
AATCTTCAGGCCTAATTATGTTTCAAATGAGAGGGGATAATTTGGCTTAGAGTTCTAGTCTACGGCATACTTACCTTCACGGTTAATCACAACCCTCCATTTCTTTGCCACTTTACCTTAATGGGAGAAGATGGGAAGCAGCGGCAGAACGATACCAAGTCAAGGAAAAGCATCTTCCCCTTATGAGACCACAACGAGCAAAGATCTCCAATGTGTTACTCAGGTGAAAATTTTGTCAATTCGTCTTTTTTGACTTTCTGATTAAAACACTCGCCTAATCCTAACCTAATCCCTTTCACTTTTCGAGGAGAAATTGGAAGGCGGGAGGCGGGAGAAAACGAAAGACACTCGGCAAAGCTTTAATGCTAACAGATGGGTTATGCTGGCCAACAGGCTATGTGGATGTCAATTTAATCTATCCCAGATAAACCAATATGAAAGGTGTTTCATTTATGGGGGGAATTAATTGCTGTCCGAAGGACTGCAGTGTGTGAAAAATCCATAATAGTTGTCTTTAAAGAAAGAGAGGGGGGGAGCAGACCAGTTACAATACTGTTAGTTCCTGATGAGCAAGCGCTTTTTCCTGAGTGTTGAACTTGCAAAGTTACATAGATCTATATAGGATTTTCTGGGATATCTGATCTAATTGAAACAGGTAGGCATCTGGATTCAATATCTGTTTGGAATCCCAGTGGAACTGAAGAGCTACTAAGTTTTACTAGACAAAAATCTAAGTGACCTTATCTTGCTTGATTTGATGTGGGACAGTAGTTCACTGCATGATTGTGATTGCACAGGTATTATGTGTGTGTGTGTGTGTGTGTGTTTGTGTCTGAAACATTTTAAGATGTTTTTAGTGTTTGTCCTTTCTTGCCCTGGGCTCTTTTTGAAAGGAAGGGTGGTAATTTAATAATAATAATAATAATAATAATAATAATAATAATAATAAATGTGTGTGTATGTGTGTGTGTGTGAGAGAGAGAGATCCCATCTTAAGACATCATGCAGGGTGGTTTCTAGTCCTCAAGATTCCAGGCAAGGAAGTTTGTGAAAGTTTACTGTTAGCTCCACTACAAGCAGACAAGTAAACAAAATAGTAGCAGATAACGATGACAACATAGGAAGGTGCTTTATACCAAGTCAGATCATTGGTCCATCTACCTCAGTATTGCCTACACTGACTGGCAGTAGCTCTCCAAGGTTCCAGACAAGAAGCTTCCCCAGTCTGACTTAGATTTCCTAGATGCTGAACCTGGGAACTTCTGCCTGGAAAGTAGTTGCTGTACAACTGAACTACAGCCCTTTCCCCAGTGCAGAGTATTTAAAATAAAGAACACAAGCTTTTGAGTTAGATAGAAGTCTCCAGGCTTAGGCATTCCAAAGACTTGAACCAAACACACACACTGCAACGAATCCAATGATGGGAAAACTGATTGATGATTACTGCCCATAATAGTTAGTTGCCTCAAATTTTGCCCCATTTTGAGGCAAACGTAGAGGACCCTCTTAGACAAAACATCTGTAGGAATTTTGGGACAAGCTAAAATAATTTTCAAAGGATTGGTGACATCTCTTTTTTGAAGAGCATGTGTGTTGTCTACTACATTTTGTTTTCAGAGAAATTCACGGCTGCTAGCAGCTGGGAATTGAGGGGGGATGTCAAGATTGGTAAGAATTCTGCAAAAAGCTATTTTTTTAAAAAAAGGTTCAATAAGTTAGCATTCCAAGTCCTGAGCTGCTGTCACTAAGGAGATGACCAGCGTTTGTCAATGTATAAAAGGAAGGAAGGAAGGAGGGGGTTAGTAGCATTCCTGAGCCAATTGTCAGAAACCTCATTCAGGTGAAGTGGGCACTTACTGTATGACAGGATGAAAATAAAAGATGGGGAATTTGTCAATAACCAATTGATTGTTTCCCATTGAATTGACTGAAGACGTTGTAGAAAAGTGTTGTGTTTTATGTCCTCTGATGGAGCCTGTCACCTTAGTAAATAACTTTTAAATAACTCACAGTCTCACATATTAGGCAGAGACAAGCCACATGGAAGGAGGAGGAGGTTTGATGCCATGCTGATGACACAATCCCTGTTTCTGATTTCCATTCTGCTCCGCACTTGAGCTCTGTGCTATCGTTTTGCTTTGTCAGTTCCTTCATCTATTGCATCTACTCCTGCCCTCCTTGGTCTTCATCTATTTCCATCATTGCTCCAATCTCTGTCTCTGTCCTCGCTCTTTGGGTGATTAACCCAGAGGATTTTCCTCCGCAATAGGAGAAGCATGGGACTGGGGTGACCCTATGCATATGCCAAAGAAATAACAAAATCAAACCCAGGCTCATTTGTGGGTAGGTCACCCAGCCAAGCATTTTTAGGCTCTCTTCACAGGGGAATATGTGAATCAACAGGCACGGCAGAGACCTCACTGCTGCCGAGTGACTCATCTGGGGAGAGAACTAGCTTCATTAGCATAGTGTCACCCATCTGCATTCCTTTGTTGAAGGAAAAACCCTTGCCTCCCAGTGATGAACTTCTTGAAAGTAACTTTGGGAGCCTTCCTCTGTGAGTCTTGGAAAACAGTGCCCTCTGTCTGACTCCCTGGTTGGCGCTTGTTGAAAGTTGGTGTATGCTTATTGAAAAGCAACTAGTCCCACAGAGGTTTCCCTGGTTTCCCTATCTTTCATTGTGTTTTGAATGTCATCTAGCACCAAAGGTAGAAGATAGTTCCATTCAGGTTTCCACATAGGTACCGCTGCAGTGTGTATCAACATGCGTTGTTCGGTGTGTGTGTCTGTGTAGAGTAGGGATGAGGGAAAATATCCGCTACATCAGACTTAGTACCGGATTCCGACTGAATTTGATAGTCTGTTATCTTTTCAGACCAGCACTGGCCAGCCAAATATCCCAATGGGAAGTCCACAAAAAGGACCTGAGCACAAGAACACTCTTCCCGTCTCTGGTTTCCAGCAAGTGGTGTTCAGAGGCATACTGCTTTCAGCAATGGAAGTAGAACATAGCCATTGTGGCTAGTAACCATTGATAGCCTTATCTTCCATCCTAGTTGTTGGGAGGGGTCACATGAGGGGAAGGGTTCCAGCCTTCATGATCTGCCCATGGCCTTCATGGACACCTCTTATTGGCTACTCTGCTGTGGAAGCTAAATGATGGACCTTTGGCCTGATCTGAATGGGCTTTTCTTGTATTTTTTTTTTGAAGTTCCTCAGATATTTCTCTCCTACAGGAGAATCATCAAATTCATCTTGTAATTTGTAGCATACAAAATTGGATGTGGTGAAGATAAGTTTAGATAGGTTCATCTTATATATTATTCAATATAGTAATCAAAATCATAATCAAAATAATACTTAAATTTATTTCCCACCCTTCCTTCTAAAGAGTGTGAAAAACAGATGATAAAACACTAAAAGCATCTTTAAAACATCTTTTAAAACATCTTTAAAAGGAAAGTATTTAAAAACGTCTTTGAAAACAATTCCAACACAGACATAGACTGGGTTAAGGTCTCTACTTAAAAGGCTTGTTGAAAAAGGAAGGCCTTCAGTAGGCACCAAAAAAGATAATGGAGATGGCGCCTGTCTAATATTTAAGGGGAGGGAATCCCAAAGGATCCCAAAGAAAGAAAGAATCCCAAAGGGTAGGTCCCACAACACTAAAGGTCCACTTCCTATGTTGTATGGAATGGATCTCCTGATAAGATGGTATCTGAAGGAGGCCCTACAGAGTGCAATAATCAACTGGGTGTATAAGGAGTGAGAAGATCCTCCAGATGGATTTAGCTCATGCACGTTTTCCCTAATTGCCCTAATTAAATTTTCACTGAGGTCATTGTGGCACTGATTCTTCATCTTAATGTGATTTAAATGTATATCCCATCTTTACAATGCTTTGTTTTGTTTTCCTTTGCTAAATTTATACCCCACATTTCACCCTGATGGGCTTACAAGGCTGCTTGCAATAATAATAAAAAAGTTTAATAACAAAAATAATAAAAAGGTCAGTGCACCTTGTTCAATGTGTACTGTACATACAAAATCCATACTTTGTTTTATTTTAAAAAATGCTGATCCAAAGCATTGCTGTGCTTTACCCATGTAATTCTCTGCAACTTGCTTAATTTTGTATCATCTTGAATATCCAGTTACTGTTACCCCTGCACACCTCCACCTCCATACCACAAATCTGATTACTATACTCTCGTGGATATTTCTTTGCAACACCAAACTTGTGGTTTGCACATCTGGAGAAGAAAATCATTCATATTTGCATCATCTTATCTTTGTGATTTCCTATGAAATACATTAAGGCTGCACTCCTTAATTGCTGTAAGCTCCATTGGGTTCGATGAGACTTTCTCTCAGGTAAATGTATGAGTATTGGATTCAGCCTAAGTCAACTGGCACTCTGTTGGCACAACTAAAATGCTAAATAGCAGTAGTAAATATCTGACTCCTCAGATCACCTGTTGTTTCTCCTAGGGTAGGTGTAATTCTTTACAACTTCTCTGTGAAAAGGAAAACCATCAACCTAAAGAGGACAACATGAATGTTAATAAACTAACATGCAATTAGCTTAGGTTGCTGAGCTGTGAAACCATAGAAACCTGCAAGTATCAGACATTGAATTAGGTGACTCCCAGGGAACAGTTTCTGACACAGACATCGAACCTGATACTGTGACAACTGAATTCTCCAAAGGATGCGGAACCTGTGCCTTTTCACAGCATCCTCATGAGTTGGGTTGCATATCCACAAAATCATTTAAAGGGAAGGGAGAGAGGAATATCCTCTTCAATGCAACTACATTTCCTGCCAGTGCTGCTCTGTCAACAAAATGTAGGTATTCACATTACGACCAGCTACCAGCAGAAAGTCCACTGGAACTTGTATAGCACTGGGTTTGCTCAGTCCACATTTTGGATGCTGTCTGCTCTGAGCCAGAAGGCCTTTTGGGTTCCATGGGGAATGTTCAACTTAAATCCTAATCCATACCAGCAATGGGTAGGGAATCGTAAATCTAAAGCTTGTTTTGTTTTGATTACTCAATCATTTTGTGACTCAGAGTAGCCAGGAGCCTATAGGAAGAGGCCTGAAGAACACACCTAAATAACATTTCTCCTTCTGGATTTGAGAGGGCCTTCATCTCCACCCTACCTCCTCTCCTCTAGAGGGTCAATGACTAATATACACATCAGCTGGCTGTAAGGGGGAGTCATAGTCTTACCGGTACTGAACTGAATGGTTTTGTTATTAGCTGCACCCCATGACAGGGAACACACATTGCTGGAGAAGTTCCCCTTTAATTTCCACCTCCCAGAAATCAGAACATTCCACTATTAGAATATTATTAGGGATTTTTTTTTTCTGGCAGATGAATGTGTGAAGATTACTCAGGCTGTGATATCCTTTGCCAGGACAGCCTGCAAAACCGAGGAGCTGTTTGTCAAAGTTAAATTAGCCACCCTAAATTAATCCCGAGCACTTCTGAGATCATGCTCTTTATACAGAATGCTAATGATGCTGTTTGCTAACACTTCCAGCAAGCTCGTTCCTCCAGAAGGAATTTCTAAGCTCTTTGGATGGATTGGGAAGACATCGAATGCTGGTTTCAGGCCTTGCATCCCATCACGTACAACAAAACAACATCAATAATAAGATATATATCCTGCTTTCCTATGAAATCAAGGTGGCTTACAAGCAGGGTAAAATGCACAAACGGACACGAAGATCAAATGCTGCTCTTGCTGCTATTAGTAACCATGGTTCAGTGATTTGTTGCTGCGTGTTTTTGATGGGACTGTGGGGTTTTTTTAAATGGATTTTATGCATTCTTATCTACTTGTACTTTATTGTAAACTGTCCTGTGGCCTGTGCAAAAGGCGGTATATATATCATAGAATCATAGAACTGTAGAGTTGGAAGGGGCCTATAAGACCTTTGAGTCCAACCCCCTGCTCAATGAAGGAAGCCACATTAAAATATCCCCAACAGGTGGCTGTCCAGCTGCCGCTTGAAGGCCTCCAGTGTTAGAGAGCCCACCACCTCCCAAGGTCATTGCTTCCATTATTGTACTGCTCTAACAGTTAGGAAGTATGCATACGTAAATAAATGAACAAGAATGAAAACAGCCTAAAAACTATGTCTGAAAGGCTGAAAGACCATAACAAGGGCAAGGTTGTAGCTCAGTGAGAGAAGATCTGCTTGACATGCAGGGGTTTCCAGGTACAGTGCCTGGGAGACTGACTTATACTGTCTGACCCATTGGGCCATCTAGCTCAGTATTGTCAGCACTGACTGGCAGCAGCTCTCCAGGGTTTCAGAAAGGGAGCATTCCCAGCTTTACCTGTAGATGCCGAAGACTGAACCTGGGACCTTCTGAATGCAAAGCAGATGCGCCACGGCTGAGCTAACGCCCTTCCCTTACTTGAGCAACGGAAGCAGAGATTGCTTAGGAAGCCAGCAATGGGTCCCCAACCCTGCATTTCTCTTGTAAGTGAACCATTGATGGGTAGAAGGGAGGGGCTTAACCTTTTCCACAACCTCCAATTCTCCCCTGAGCACAAACCCCTGCAACCCACTCTAATTTGAATGTCTCCCAACCAGGTTCCCTGCCACAAGAAAACCACTGCAGGATATTTGCAGAGGTGAATCAGTGGGTGTGAGAGGGGTTAAGCACCATCCCACCTTTTCACCTGGATCATCCCCAGTTGGTGCTTCTTCTCCATTGCCTCCACATTCCCCTCATCTCTTGTCATGGCCATGCATGACTGCCAAGATAGCACCTTTTTTTTTTTTTTTTTTCAATAATTTTTATTCAGATTTTCATAAAACATACAAGACAAAATCATAAAACATTCAAAGACAAAAAACAAAATCAAAAATAGTTAAACAAAAAGAAAAAAAGAAAAAACAAAAACAAAAATAAAAAATAAAGAGTAAAATATTGACTTCCCATTTGTCAAAGATCAAATCAGTTATAAGTCTATAATATATAACAATCCTGTCTCTTAAGTCATATTATAAAATCACTTTCCTCCAGTAGTTATCTTACTTAATCATCAAATCTCATAAACATTACTTTATTCTTTCCACAAAAAGTCAAAGAGAGGTTTCAATTCTTTAAGAAATATATCTATCAATTTTTTTTTCCAGATAAGCATATCGATTAATCCATCTCATTACTAATTATGATAATCTTATTGTCATAACCATAGTCAAAATAAACATTTCAATTAATCCATCACATCAGAATCTGTTAGGTTCAATAATTTCAGTAGCCATTGTTCTATTATCTCTATTAGTTCCATTTTCCATCTTCCATCTTCAGTAGTCTTGTTAAGTCCAGTAATTTCAATATCCAATCTTCCATTATCAGTATTCCATAATAATCTTGCTGTCAAAGCCATAGTCATATAGTAAGAGTCTGATGGGGATTACCTCTATCCCAAATATTTTCTTGCCATCCATTCTGAATAGGTTGCTGAAATACTGCTGTAAAATCATATCTCTGTTCTTTTTTTCAAAATACACTGGGTCATCTCTTAAAAGTTTTTCCATTGTCACATGGCTGCAGTTAATTCCATAGATTTTCTCTATATTGGGCTCCATCACATCATTCCAGTCCAGAAGATTATCCATGCCATTGATAACTTTATCTCTAGAATCTTCATTCATTTCTTCAGAGATAACATTGAGTTCCAAACAATAGATTTTATTTCTAAAGTCCACAGACTCCAAATCTTGTTCCTGTTCCACGTTGGTTCCAATCTCCGGGATCTCCTCTCTCACAGGGACCCCTATTCCAGTCTCCAGGGTCACCTCTCTCACAGGGACCCCTGTTCCAATCTCCGGGGTCTCCTCTCTCACAGGGACCCCTTCCAGGGTCACCTCTCTCACAGGGACCCTTATATCTTTAATCTCCTGCTTCATTTTACTCAATTCAATTTTCATTATCTCAATCTCATCCATTATTTTCTGAAACATAGTTATTTCCAGATTTTCAGCCACTTTCTTAATTGCCATTTTAAAAGAAAAATATAGGAAAACCACTTCTTATTTCAGCAACAATTGGGTTAATACTCCAAACTTGGTGACATCACAGTATAAACAGAGCAGACAGCCTTATCTCTCCAATAGTTAAGTAAACAAAATGCAGTTCCCAGGATCGAAACAATTAATGGCAATCGTCAAGAAACAGATTCGTCAAAATAAAATAGACCAAAAAGAGAGTAGTCTCAAAACAGTATAATATTTTTCAAAATAAAAATCTGGAATAGAAATCCCTCTTCTGTGTATATCTTTAGAATGCAAATCCAGGACAGCTTTTTGCAACAAAAACAGAGATAAGCTATTAATTAGTGCGTAGCAGAGAGAAGTTATGGCTCCCCAGTGAGATGTCAAAAACTGATCAATCTGGCAAATCTCTTTTAAACAGCAACAATTTAAGTCAAGTAAAAGAAAAATATAGAAAGAAGGGTGCTTGCCTGTTAGTGCGTTCTCTCTTAGAAGATAAGATGAACGTTCGCTTTAACAGATAGAGCTTGCTGTTGAAAATCCGTCCCACCTTCGTCGGCTGGACCTCGTCCCATAAATTAATGAGATCTGGTCGTCCCAACAAAAATAGGCTTTGAGGTTAATCTCTTCGTTTCTCCCTACCCGGGAGAAGTTTAATCAGTCAAAAAAAAAAGAAAAAACTGACTGATATATCTGAATAAGCTTCTTTTGAGGCAGGAGCCCGTCTCAAAAGCAGGCACAGGCTAAGTCACCCTTCCCGGAAGTCCCAAGATAGCACCTTTTGAAAGTGTTTGAAAAGAGCTCCAGGATAATCATTGCAGGATAACTAAGAGTGTAGACAACAATGTTTGTTCTTGCCTTGCTGGTTGTGATCTCTCTCCCCTCCCCTGCACACACACAACACACACACACACACACACAATTCCCTTTCATTCCTCTGTGGTTTGGTGCCCCACATTTTAGAGTCCATTGACTCATGTCTAGAGAGGAGGAAAATGGAACTGGACTGCCTTCAAGTCGATTCCAACTTATGACGACCCTATGAATAGGGTTTTCATGGTAAGTGGTATTCAGAGGGGGTTTATCATTGCCTTCCTCTGAGGCTGAGAGGCAGTGACTGGCCCAAGGTCACCCAGTGAGCCTCATGGCTGTGTGGGGATTTGAACTGTGGTCTCCCAGGTCGTAGGCCAACACCTTAACCACTACACCACACCGGCTCTCAGAGAGGAGGAGCCATGTCTTAATGTTTACCTATATAGGTCTCCCATCTCCTATAAGTCTCCAACACTTTGCAAAATGAATAAGACAGTGTTGGGTTTATATAACCGGTTTAGCTATAAATATAAAAGGGTTAATGAAAAATAGAGACAAATAAATAATGGAGATAACAGGATTATGCAATCAGGGTTCCAAGCCAAGAGGGGAGGAGGAATACAAGAGCCTTTCTCACAGAATCCAACTCAGTTCTGAACCAGCTAGACTGCACAGCTGCCCTGGATGCTTTGTTTTAAAGGCAATGGCGCCTAGGGACATACTCCTTACACCGAATCAGATCATTAGTCTATCTAGCTCAATATTGTCAGCACTGTTTTCAGGCAGGGGACACTCACTGCCCTACCTGGAGATGCCAAGGATTGAACCCGGGGCCTTCTGCATCCAAGGCAGCTGCTCCCCCTCTGAGCTGCAAACCCTTTGCTGTGATGCTGGTGGGGGAGTCCCAAGAGAGGATGGGGGCCTAGGGGCTGAACAGCAGGGATGGAGGACATCTGGCCCATGGACTGAATGTGGCCCTCCAAGCCTTTCGGTGTGGTCCTCGGGACTCTCCCGAGGCTTCATTCCCTCTCCCCAGGGCACAGCCCTCATCAGCCCTGATTTGTACCCTCTTTTCATGTTTTTGCCTGGCTGGGATGTGTCCTTAAACTCTGCTAAGGCTTCTTGCTTGCCTGGATGAAGGATGCAGAGGTGTGTGTACGTGTAGAAAGAAGTCCAGTTGTGTCTGGCTCCCATTGGGACTGGTGGGGCTATAGGCACGGAGCCCAGCAGTAGGTGGAGGCAGAGCCAATGACATGCTAGTGTTTGTCCCTGTCCTCCTCCCTGATGAGTTCTACAAGGGCAATACTGAGACTGAGGTGGAGGAGGAAGCTGATAGCCAGGGCCATTCCCTGGACTGCTTATAAGTAAGAAGGCAGGCAGGTGGGGGCTGGGTGAGGGCCAGCTGAGGTTGGTGGGGAGGTGCCCCAATAGCCCCAGTAGACCAGCCCCCATTGAACTAGCCTACTGTACAAGGTTAAAGTGTACATGTTCTATTCCTTTTTGTCTTTGGCCCCACCCACCAGTGATCTGTGACCCCCAGAAGGCTGCCCAAAAGAGAATGTGGCCCTGAATGCTGAAAATGGTTCCCCATAGAAGTTTGGGTGTGAGAAGGCTAGTTCTTACAGTAGTGGCCTTGAGTGTTCCCTGTGTGTCACATAATGAAGGTGCCCAATCCCAGTGTGGTGTAGTGGTTAAAGGTGTTGGACTACGACCTGGGAGACCAGGGTTCGAATCTCCACATAGTCATGAAGCTCACTGGGTGACCTCAGGCCAGTCACTGCCTCTCAGCCTCATGAAAACCTTATTCATAGGGTTGCCATAAGTCAGAATCGACTTGAAGGCAGTACACACACACAATCCCTATTGCTTTGATAGCATGAAATGATCTGCTCCAAGGCCCATGAATCCAGTCAGGGCATAATGCCACATTAACAAAGAGATTGCAGACATCTCCATGTCCCATAATGTCTTTATGATTATCCTTAATTTCAGGTAGCTGGTGAAAGAATTGGTGTTCGATAGTTGGATCCGCTCTCTAATTGCCTTGCATGCAACAAGAATTGAATACACAATGAAAAAAGGGGCAGATTTTTATTGGAGATGGCTGGCAACAACCCAGAGGAGGAGGGAATTCATGGACACTCAAAACGCTGCTGTAAACTTGGGAGAATATTTCAAAAGCTGGTAGCCGTGGATCGTTATGGTAGTTTGAATCTGTTGGTGGTTCTCTATGCTGATCATTCACAGTGTGTGATTGCTGGAGACTTTGTAAAGGGAAACGCATGGTATATAGGGCTCACCCAAGTCATTTTGCTTCCTGATGGTGCCTCCCTAATTCTATGCACAGAAGCCGACCAGACCTGCAGCTGAATCTTGCTTCAACACTGATGTTGTTTATGAGAAGAAATTCACACTAAAATGCTGACAAATTTTCCTGAATTTTTTTTTAAAAAATATGTTTTTTACTGATTTATTGTGTTTGTTCTGTTGCTTATGGAATTCAGTTATATATTTTATTTAACAGTGATTTTCTCTTTCCCCCCCCTCTCTCTGTGTAGGAGTGTGTGTATTTGTGTTATTCCCCGCCGTCTTGTAAAACTTCAGGATGGTGTACACCAACATAAAAACATTTAAAAGCTATACAAAACAATCAATAACTACTCTGGCTACTCTGGTTGATCTCAAGGATTGGGCTGGGATATAAGGGCTCAGACAGACCTTAAGGTATCCTGGACCCAATGGTTCACAGCTTTGTATATCAATATAAGAGCCTCCAACCTGGCCCACTAGGATATGGGCTGCCAGTGCAGATGTTTTAGCAAACGTGCCACATACTGCCAGCCATCTGCCCCCATCAGTACTGTATCTGCTGCCATTTGCACCAGCTGCAGCTTTAGGGCCAGTCCCAAGGGCAGCCCCATATAGAGTGCATTGCAGTAATCTAGTAATATCCATATGTATACATGTATGATGCTTATTTAAAGAGCTCTATAAGTTATGTAGTAGTAACACTATAAATAAAACGGACCAAAAATCCACACAACTATTAAAAACAGGTATACATAAAATAATTGTTATTAAAGCAGAGATTAAATTAGTATACTCCAGCGTGTACATGTTTGTTTTTGTTTCTGTGAGCAGGCTGCCGCATATGGAAGGGAATTTCAGGTAGAAGTATAGATCACAAGGATGATCCCGCTTCGTCACAGATTGCTCACAGAGCCAAGACTACCTGATGCCATCGCTGACGACAAGTGAGAGCAATGGCAGCATTTCAAAAGCAGCACCATAGAAGGGGAAGAGGTTCTGAACACTGTCAACCTCTTTCCCTCTGCTACAAGGCCAGCTTCAAGATTCTTGTTATAATGTACTAAGCCCCGAGCAATGTATGCCCAGGAAACCTTTAAGGACCGCCTTCCCCTGTACATCCCCAGTCAATCACTGAGATCATCTGGGGGAGCACAGTTAGTGGACCCCCTTGGGCCAGAAGATGATTCATGTCAACAAGGAGTCATGCCTTCAGTGTTGTGGGCCCAACTCTTATGGAACTCCCTCCCTCTCGCTTCGAGACAGGCACCATCCCTTACAAGTTTCAGACACCTGACTATACACACTTTATTTCAGGAGGCCTTTACATCACAGATGCTTCTCTGATACTTTTTGTTGAATCTTTTGAAATGTTAAATTTCAGAGGATTTAAATTTCTGAGTTTTTTTTAAAAAAAATATCGTAAGCCACCTTGAGAACTAGATGGTAAAAAGTGGGATATTTTTAAAAAATAAATATGTGAGAAAATTGGGTCATTTTGGCTCATATTGAATTCAAGTGTGTTTTGAACAGAAGCAGTCCATAGATACACCTGAAAGCTATCAAGTAATAAGTCATGTACCTGCATGTGTGAATTCAGCAATGAATCCATGTTTTTTATGGCTCTTGGATGCAAAACCCTTACTGCTGCCTCCCCTAAGCTGGAAGAGAGGGGCTTGTGAAGCTTAAACTTTCTTAGGCTGCATCAATTCTTTAGGGAAACTTATCTTTTAAAAATATAATCATCATACAGCTGTGTGGGTTTCAACCTTGGCCAAGTACAGGCAGACCAGAATCACACTTCAGTGCAAAATCGCTAGCAGTTGATCATACTTTTTTGCCTACTCACTGTTCCTCTATCTGGTATATTTTCAAGAACCTGTAACTGTCATCTTTGCAAAAGACATCAGCATAATACACTTGGGACTTGTTCAGACACAACTCTTCCCTTCCACGGGTGCTCAGATCTGTTCCTCAGCTCCATGGGAATTTTAAATTGGAAGAATTCACTCTTTCCCCCCATCAGCGTATTGCAAATGGCATGTGCTAGATAATGAAATTGTAGGTCAGTAAACTTTTTTCAGCTTGTTCTCAAGGTTGTACATAGTGAGGGATGCAGGATAGGGATGGGAGGATCTCCCCGTTTTGATTTTCTCAGTTTCTCTTTTTTTTCAGTCTTAAATTCAGTTCTCCATACTTCAGCAGCAATTTATGGCTTAAAAAAAAATCCTCATGAAAATTCTACAGTATTTTACTGTGAATTTCTCCTAATACATTGTGGTATGCAGCTTTGACACACTTTTGCAATGCATTTTTGTATGTTATTTCCACTAAGGCATTCATTTTTATGCACACATTTTTGGATAATTCTTTGGTTGCAGAGCTGTGTCGCAAAATTTGGATAAGTGTGGATTTTGAATGTTTTGGCTCTCATACTGTTTCGGAAAGTGCACATTTGTTACATTCAGCTTGAAATGCCAGTTGGATCAAATTTGTTTCCCATCCTTATTGAAGGATCAGGTAGAAAACATCCATTCATAGGTTTGACACACACAACAAATGCATGAGGGTTGACAAGTGTAATTGTAAATCCCACCTTCCTCTTTGGCCTGAGTTTAATTAAAGACCAGATTCCTTTGCTTTCAAACCAGAATGAAAGCCGTTCTCTAACACAGTCAGATGGACATACAGGGCAAGAGATGGTTGACAGAGCTTTCAGCATGGTATGAAAGGACCTTCTGACGTTGCTGGGGACAGGAGAGTTAGAAAAGGGGAACCGGCATACAAGGAAATGAATTGGCACTCTGAGTTCTCCGTTTATCAGAGCAGAACATCTGCTTATGCCTCCCCCTCCCCCCCTTTCTGCTGTCTTTGAAAGAACACCGTCCTCCCACCTCATCCATATCTGGGCTCCCCAAGCAGGATATTAAAGCATTTCTGACATATGAACAATTTGCCCAGACAACAGTCTTGCTGGAGGGGGCACTTCCCAACAAACTTGACTTGTGCCATTTTGCTCTGCAGGAGTCTATTTTTTTTAATACCGCACAGCTGCCCTTGATGAAGACGGACAGATGATGTCCCACAGTGGTAAAGCCCAGACATCTGTGTCGGCTTTGGACATGATGGCAGTCAAGTAAAGGGGGGGTGAAAAGAGAAGGGAAGCGGTAAGCACCAGCAATGCACTTGTTTGATCTATGCTGCTGAGACCCAGCAGTAATTGTGTCGTGAGCACTTTTTTGTGTGGCATTGGAGGAGGATTTAGAGCACGGAACAGGTATTAGAGGCACCCTTGACTCCAGGTCCTCTTCTGTCAGGAGCCCAGGAAACCATTAGATGGGCAAGGTATTTGGAAGATTGCTTACAACTGAGCTTCTGGTAGTATCCATATTCAATTGATTGTCCTGTTCATTCCAACTGATGGTTCTTTTCTGGGCATCCAACCACATCGGTCTCTGCCTATTGCCATATTGTGGAGGAATAGAGAAGGAGAAGGATGCATCAGTTTGGAAGCCACTCAATGCCACTGAATCAGTTTTCAAAAGGAGCATTGTATCTGGTTGGCATGGTAGAGGATATTCCCAAAGTGGTGGTACTTGTTCAGAACAAGCAAGCAATATCTCTAGGAGTGAAACCAGCTGGTGAAGATGAGGAGTGACTCTCCTACGATGAGAGGCTGCGGCATCTGGGCCTTTTTAGTTTAGAGAAAAGGCAAGTCAGAGGTGACATGATAGAAGTGTGTAAAAATATACACTGCATGGAGAAAGTGGGTAGAGAAAAGTTTTTTCTCCCTCTCTCATAACACTAGAACTTGTGGTTATCCACTGATGCTAAATTTGGAAGATTCAGGGCAGATAAAAGAAAGTACTTCTTCACACAGTGCAGAGTTAAAGTGTGGAATTCGCTCCCACAAGAGTCAATGATGGCCACCTATGTGGATGGCTTTAGAAAAGAGGGTTAAACAGATTCATGAAGTATAAGGCTATCAGTGTCTACTAGCCATGATGGCTATGCTCTGCCTCCACAGCTGGACTCAGTATGCTTTCGAATTACCAGTTGCTGGAAACCGCAGGAAGGGAGAGTGCTCTTGTGCTCAGGTCCTGCTTGCGGGCTTTTTGTAGGCATCTGGTTGGCCACTGTGAGAACAGGATGCTGGACTAGATGGGTCATTGGCCTGATCCAGCAGGCTCTTGTTATGTTCTTATTGTTCTTAAACCAGATGGATACTTAGCCACTAAAACTTCCTTCCCCAACCTGGTGCCCACCAGATGTTTTGGGTCCCAACTCCTTCTTTAGGAAAGATGGCTTAATTACTGGAATAGCCACCACAACTATTTTCTAGTTCAGATATGATTATCCTAGTCTGGCAAACCACAGTTTGTCAGACACCTATGCTTCTGTTGCTAAAATGTTGTCAATACTTCAAGACTGTTTCAAACCAGGACTATAACACCCTTTAGCCCCAGCATGGCTTCTGGTCAGGGATGATGGAATCCAACAACATCTGGAGCATAGATATCTGACAAATTATGGTCTGTTAGACCAGTTTCCCACACCTCATTTAACAAGAAAAAGAGAGAGGCTTTAAACAGACCCCCAAAAGTTGAAAGGACATAAAACAAAACAAAAAAAGAGGCATGTAAATAAAATATAAATATTACAGAATTTTTGTTCCATAGGAAACATAATGTCAAAGTCTCCAGCATCTGATGTCTGCGCCCTTTTGGGCACAGAGTGGAATATAAGCTTCATTGCACCACAAACACAGGGAGGGAGGTTAGTTATTACCCAAGGTAATTCACGCCAGCAAGTTATTAAATAGCTCTGGGCTTTTCTTCCCAGTCTTCCAAGTGAGAGGCAAAGTGTGAAAAGGGATGGAGAGGCCTTTGTTTTCTAATTTGTGTCTCTTCTCTATTGAAAACTTGACACAATGTGCCTCCATAGCGTCCCCCCTCCCTTAATGCTCTGCCATCTAATGTGACAGCTGAGGGAGATTAAAAAGAAATGCTAAACTAGCAGGAGTTGGCGTGGGGGGGTGGGAAGAGAGAGAAAGTAGCACATTTATGAATAATTTCAGCACAATTCGAACAACACTGCAGTCCCCGGACAGAGCACATTTATTATCTTATTCACCATGACGACGGCAACATTAGTGATTTGTTACCAAATCAATTATTAATTCATAGAAGTGAATAAGGCTTTTGTCACTTAACTCCTTGATGGACCAAATGGGGCCTCTGTCCACAGACCGCATTTTTTTCAGTCTTTGGTGTTCTGGATTGTGTCATACCTGCCCCTCCTCTAAATGTCACAGGGTAAGGAGGGAGAGATGGCAGCCCTTCATTTTATTAAGAGCTCCACAAGAATGCGTTTTTTATAAAGCGAGTTCCCCAGCGCCCCCCTTCTCGTGAACCAATAAGCAACCTTGCAGCCTTGACAGCTCTGCATCCGAGAGAATGCTAGGAGGGTTTTACAAGCCGTTGGCTCAGAGGGTAAGCAACTGAGGTTGCTGGGTGTGTGTGTGTGTTTTGTCCCTCTCTGCAATTGCATCCATCCAGCAGGACTGAGGGGCACCCATCATGTCTGACGCATCAGGAAGTTCAGAATAATTGGTTGCACCAAGCTAAATTGATAGTATGTTTTGGCCCCTACATTTTGTTAATGGAAGCAGCCCTGTCTGGTGCTGCCCTGTTTTGAGATCAAAATGCTAGGCCCCTAACCTCTTGTCTGGAAGCATCTGGAAGGATGTCTTGGACCATTGTCACCCCAAATCATTTGACAGTGGTCAGTGATTACTCAGATACAAAGGAAGCACAGTTATACATCCTTTCCGAGACATGTTCTGTTTCTTTCTCTGGATAATAATTTGATTTTGTTGGAGTTTCTTTTTTTTCCCTAGCCAGCATTAATATGGTAAGGCGGTTGTGGATGAGCGGGTGGGTGGGGAAGAGCAGCATCTGCTATATTTTAGCTGGCGTAATCTCCTTTTAATAAGCTATATGCCATTGGCTTTCAACTTCTTATTACCCATGTCAAGTCTTCCAGATGGGGCTTGCTAGAAATTTAACTTACTAAATAAAAATGTGCAGTTTCTCCACCCCCTTGTGGGTAGAGCGTGGGTGGGAGGGAAAGATTTGCCTGTCCCCAGAAAATGGTGAGTCTGCCCCCTTTACTTCAGTGTACATATGAGAGAGACCAACCCCCCTTCAGGCATTCTAAATGTGACTTTGGGAAACACATGTTTAGTGGATAGGGAAAAGGTTTGCTCCCTCTCTCCTAATACTAGAACTCAGGAACATCCAATGAAGCAGAATGTAGGAAGATTCAGGACAGACAAAAGGAAGTACTTCTTCACATGGCACATAGTTCAGAGCTTGGAAAAGTTCCTTTCGTAAACTACAACTCCCATCAGCCCCAGCCAGCATGGCCACTGGATTGGACTGATGGGAGTTGTAGTTCAAACAAGTAACTTTTCCAAGCTCTGACGTAGTTAAACTATGGAATTGGCTCCCACAGGATGTGGCAAAGGCCACCAACTTGGATGGCTTTGAAAAAAAAAAGATTAGAAAAATTCATAGAGGTTATCAATGGCTACTAGCCACAATGGCTATGTTCTCCCTCCACTGTTAGAGGCAGAATGCCTTTGAATACCAGTTGCTGGGAATTACAAGTGGGGCACATGCGCTTGTACTCATAGCCCACTTGTGGGCTTCTTTGCATGGATAACTGGTTGTTCAATGTGAGAACTGGATGCTGGACTAGATGGCCTAATCCAGTAGGCTTTTCTTATGTTCTTATGGCTTGTTTCATACACTAGGGAGGATCCCATTACCCTCCGCAAGTTGGAAGGTGAACTTGTGCAGTGGGGAGCCACCTGTACTGGTGGGGGAATCTTTGTCGGTTTCAGGACCCTGGTAGATTCTACAACACCTGGGGAGCTTCTGTGAGGTTCCCCATTTGACAAGTTCATAAGAATTGCAACAGGGCAGAAGTGAGCGCACTCCTCCCTGCTGCCCTCGCCGATGCGCTTGCTTAAGAGGCTGAAGACAAGATCTAGTTGTTGGAGAGGGAGACAAAAAAAAAAGCTTACAGTTGTCCCAGGGAAGGATGGGAGAAGTGGAGGAGAAGGGAGCAATGGTTTAAAACACTGTTTATAAAAGCTTAAGAAGGACAAAAGGCAAGGGGAGGGGGAAAAGAAAAAGAGAACCCCCTCTGTCATTTAAGGCCTGCCCATAAATCTTGGTAAGACTGCAAACTTGCAGCTTGCTTAGTATATTTTATAGAGGGAGAAGTTGCTGACTCGGCTAGCGCTAGGTAGGAGGCAGAGAGGGCCGGGAAGCTTGAGATTTGGGGGTGGGTAAACATCCCCATCCATCAAGTGGCTGGTTTTGCAGCAGGAGTGGTGAGAGAGCCACGGAGAGATTAACACGATGTGGGCCAGGGTGGTGCGAAGACCTGATGTTTGTCTGTCTTTTAATGCACAGCCCCAAGGAGGATAAAACCAGAGGCTTTCAGCAGAGGACGAGGGTGGTCTACATCAGTACTGCTTTCTAGTCTGACATGGGTGGCCGTGGTCTACACAACCACCACTTTCTATTCCTGCTGAACCTGTCTTTGAAGAAAAATAAAGTTGGGACAATCTATCATTTTTCCAGTTGCCACAACACCAAAGAAGACTTGTGACATAGTTATGGTATAATAACTAACTAATAAAATATTAAGCCGTAATCAAATTCAATCCAATTAATCCAATTTCTAACTCCTTCGGGCAGGTGAGGTGCAGACTAACTAGTAAGGAATTCTCCATTTTAAATCAGGTGAGTCACCTTGGACTGTAACTCCCCACCAAGGATGTGGGAAAAATCATCCCTCCTTGCTATTGGAGTCAGGTATGTGGTTCCAACTTCCGCATCCTGGCCCCACCGTACAGGCGTTCACCATGATGCACAAACCGTTCCCACTAGGACACTCCCCAGATCCACACCAGACATTAAGCACTGATGGTTCCCTAGGGAGTGCCCTTTCCAAAATACCTCAGCCTCCTTCCTTTTTTCCCAAATACCTCACCTGCCCGAATTCCATGCCAGCCAAAGCAGAACAACCCGAACCACTCCCGGAAAGCCAATCAAATCGACCCAAGCAGTATGGAGTAGGCGAAACCAAAAGAATTCTGAAAGCAGGATCCCCCCCCAAAAATTCCTGCTCAGCCCTGTTGGCAACTAGCAAAGCCCATACTGACGAGGGAGGGAGGGCAGGTGCCGCAAGGCAAAAAGGCAGGTCTTCCAGGGAAGAGCAGTCTTATATACCCGCTGATCCCTGTCTCCTAAATGGCCCTAACAACACCACCTGACCCCTTTGCTTTCTTCACGAACCTTCCCGAGCCTTCTTTTCAATATGGGTGGTGGCAAACACGCCCCCTCAAAGCAGGAACGCCATTCTCCAGCATTTCAGATAAGACACACACACACCCCAAAATTAATAGCAATGAAGACTTGCGAGGAGAGGGAATGCCACCAACACCAGCATGGGGTGGAGTGACAGTGGTGCAGAGGTCCGACAGTGGCGCTGCAGTCTTTGGGATGGGAATAGGGCAGGGTGACGTGGTGATGAGTTCAGGTGAGCTCTGGGTTGCTGGTGGCAGCCTCGCAGGTGGGCTCTCCTGGCCGCCATCTTGCCCTCCCCATTGTGGAGAGCTCAGTGCTGCCATGGGAAGAATCCTACTGCTGCTCCCCCTCATATGCTATTTCTGGGGGGGACTCAATGTGATCCCTAGAATCTGGAGAGCTCTATACTCCTAATGAACTTCTTCCTGTTGCTGGAAATGGCATTTGGGAATGGCAACTACTGTGGTGCATTGACTAAAGCAATGGTCTTCAAGCTTTTCCGACCCAGGACCCATGTGCTCTTTGGCACCTTTTCACATTTTTATTTAATTGTATATATCCATTGTTTCCACCTCTCCCAAGGTTGACCAGGGGCAAAGTACCTTTAACGCTTGTATAGAAAGAGATTATTTTGGCAGGTGTGGCTTTTAAAGCAGGAGTGAGTGAATCTGCAGCAAGTGAAAAGTCTTTTCCTAAGCATTGATTAGGAGTAAATGAGCTCCTTCCTCTCTTGCATTCCGTTGGGGACTCTCCCTTTCCCTCCATGCAAATGCTAGCCCTTTCCTCCTAGAAGCAGGCCACTACCACCCCTAAAACTATGGTGGGTCATGCCACTATCACAACCGCAATTTTGTTTTGCTTTATTTTATTTATTTATTTATTTATTATACTGGTATACCACCCATAGCCGAAGCTCTCTGGGTGGTTTACAGTAATTAAAAACAAATACAATTTAAGATGCATCTTTTAAAAAACAATTTAAAACACAATTTAAAAATTTAAAACAATATAAAACACATGCTAAAATGCCTGGGAGAAGAGGAAAGTCTTGACCTGTCGCCGAAAAGATAACAGAGTTGGTGCCAGGTGCACCTCATCAAGAAGATCATTCCATAATTTGGGGGCCACCACTGAGAAGGCCCTCTCCCTTGTTGCCATTCTCTGAGCTTCCCTCGGAGTAGGCACCCGGAGGAGGGCTTTGTTTCATGAAGGTTTCTTTTTTCCTCCAAAAGAACAAGCTAGAGTGTAGGTTGGGACAATCACCCCCTCTCAGCTTGACTTGCCTCACAGGACTGTTATCAGGATAAAATGGAGGGGAACACATATGCCTTGGAGAAAGAACAGGATTAAAAAATGAATAAGGGAAATCCAACATTTAGCTCATTAGGGGATTTGGGGAATAGTGTCATCAGTGTGCTGATGATATTCAACTCTATTTCTATGTTATATTTGAGTAAAATGTGGCCATGCAAGCTCTAGATTGGTGTTTAGATGCAGTGGTGGTCTGGTTGAGGGCCAAGAAAGTGAAGCTGAAATTGGAGGCCCTGTGTGCGAGAGGTACATATACGAAACAAACAAACATGGCAGTTCTGAAAATCAGGTGCTAGATTTGGAGATTTCTGAAATTGCTAAGTTTGAAGAGTTTTTCCCCATTCCTGTTTGGATCCCCAGCTCTATGGTAGAGCACATTCAGCATGTGTTTCATGCAGATAGTCCCAGGTTTGGCCTGGATCCTTCCAACAGTAAGACACCCAAGGTGCTGCTGGAAAAGAAGGGACCACATTTCCTCATTCAATATAAGCCAGGGTTGGGGAACCTTTGGCTCTCCAGCTGTTGCTTGACTACAGCTTCCATCATCTATGTCCGTTGTCCATGCTGGCGGGGAATGATGGGAGTTGGAGTACAGTAACATCTAGAGGGCCACTGATATTCCCCACCCCTAGCAGAAGGCATCTTCAGGTGCCGATACCATCAGATTTCTCCATCCTCCAGATGTTGTTGGACTATGAGTCCCATCAGTCCCAGCCAATGCAATGTGCTGTCTGGAGCTGCTGGTACTTGTAGTCCAACAACATTTGAAGGGCACCAGGTTGGAGAAAGCTGGTTCATATATTTCTTAGTATACACTTACTACTTTTAAATTGCTCACCACAGAGCTAGAGGCACCCATGGGAAGCTCCAGATTTTAAGGTCTTGTTAACATAATCAATTCTCGGTGAATTAAAAATTGAAACAATTTGTCTGCAGGCTGTCTTTTTAGTCCAAAGGGAGTCAGGATTGCAGGGGGAGGGTAGATGTCACACCCTCAGTGAAATATAACACTCCTCTTTGAAGCTGATCAGCGCTTAAATGTATTATGTGTATGCAGATTTAGTACACTTCCCATGTCCCTAACTTATTAAGGTTTATTCCCTTCCCTCCCTCCCTCTCCTTGCAATTACTGGGAGTCTGTGGGAATTGATGGGTACATTTGGTTTCAGTTCCACGCCAGACCCTGGTAGTCCTGGACTAGTCAGGATTCCACATTTTCAGCACCGGCCTTCAGAAATTCATTTCCTTTGCAGCCCTCAGTTAAAAATGCAAACAGGAGTTTCCATCTCTTGAGCGATGGAGAGGGGAGAAATGTCATTACTTGCCTCTTCTCCCCCCAAGTAAACAACGTGGCTCATCAATAAATGGTGGAGTTCATAAAGCGGGATTTAACGTGTGTCTGCTGGTTGCAGTAGGCTGTTTTCTTTCTGCTCTTTGCAACAAAGGGCATTGGAGCTGCTTTTGGGGATTTCTGGCAAGCAAACCTCTCCTACAAGCTCACTCTTTCCATGTCAAGTATCTCAGTGGTTAGGGTCTGTGCTTACCGGCTCTTAAATTTCTATCGTGAGTTGGGGCTGGTTCACACACACACATGTTCATCAGAGTCTTGTGTGAATGGGCCCTGTCTGTCTGTCATATTTTCATCTAGGGGCAGTGTTCAACTAAATAGTTTTGCATGTGCAAGGAGGTGCAATGGTGCTCTGTTCTTTGTTTCCCCAACCCACACCATGCACTGTCCCCAAATCTGCTCCACGTGGTTGGGGGAGCCCTCAGAACAGATTTAGGGGGTATGTAGGGGGAGAACCAGGGGGAAGACCCACTGTGCAAGGAGAACCTTGCGGTGACAGAAACAGAGACCTATTGCTACATTTAACAATCCTAATACAGAGACAGAGGTGGTACCAGATGTAAATATAGGTTCTAATTTCATGCTCTTCACTGAACACATTCAGCGCATGTCAAGGGTAAGGATGGGATGAGTGGAAGGACCAGCCTATGTCTATTTCATCTCAGGTTTGCTGGTGTTCAGTCATACATCTCTTGAGTTCCTTGGAGGAGGGGGATGTTTTCTGAAAGGATTCATGAAAAATCAGTAAAATATACAGATTTTTCAATGCATTTCAATGCTTTTCAGTGTACCTCCCCCCTAAAATATGCATTTTGTGCACATTTTTCACATAAAGTATGTATTTTTGTGTACCCTTTTTGGGACTGAGATTGCATTGTAAGATCTAGAGAAGTGTGTAGTCCTGATAGTAGCGTTCTCTGATCCACAAACACACTAGGGAACGTTGAACTGGGATGATCCAGTGCAAAAATCAAACAAAGCAGATTCCTCCTCCATCTCTAGTCTCTAGAGCTGTTGCCAGTCAGTGTAAACAATATTGAGCTAGGTGGACCAATAGCTGACTCATTATATGGCAGCTTTGTAAGAGACAGTTCAGCACCTTCAGTGTGTGGGACAGGGCAGGATGTGCAAAATGTGATGCCTTAGGGTGTACATGTGTATGAATATAGATTGGAGGCATGATGGAGCCTCCACAATGTGACATCTAGAGACCCTAGAGTGGTAGAGACCCTAGTGAGGGAACTGAACTCTGAACTGACACTAATATAACCTGCAAAGGCAAAAATTGAGATATAAGGATACAATAGGACTGATGATTTTCTTGATCCTGGGTAACAACCCTTGTTCCTCTGGTAAAAGTCTTTTGATACACTCTAACCACCACACCACACCAGCTGCCCAAAGAAAACTAGAATCTATGGGCTACGATTTATGAAATTCATTTGAAAACTGCAAGAGAGATGCTTGTGACCACAATGAAAAATGTTTGAGGTTGCAATGGGACATACCTACAGTTCATGCTGCTTTTACTAAGGGAGGGAGGTGTGTGTGTGTTTACACACACACACACACACACGGGGGGAGGGATCTTCTCAAGAAACTGTGGACTCTGTGTGTGTGTTTTA
This sequence comes from Rhineura floridana, assembly GCF_030035675.1. Taxonomy (NCBI): domain Eukaryota; kingdom Metazoa; phylum Chordata; class Lepidosauria; order Squamata; family Rhineuridae; genus Rhineura; species Rhineura floridana. Next base: position 6,451,308 of record NC_084480.1, on the reverse strand, counting down.
ATCTCCCAGTTAACTTCAGTGGAGTCCCTAAATTTATTATTGTGCAGAAATGTCAGTGTGGTTGTAAAACGCTCCGTCTAAACCCTTTCACTGTGCCGGAGAGACACAGAGAATGATGTGGATTTCTGTGACAGCAGACGACATTGTGTGAAAGCACTGAGGGGGAGGGGGAGGGAGGGTGGTATGCTCCACGTGGCTGGGCGCATGCATGGAGCCTGCAGAGTAACTGCTTTAATCCTCCTCGAGGCACATTGTTTATGCAAGCACGGCTGAGCAGTTTCTACCCATGTAAACAAACACCTCCTGCCTTCTTCACTTGCGACCTAGAATGCAAAAAGAGCAACAACAAACCCACCCCCAATACATATTTTATTTCATTTTTAAAATGCTTTCAAACAAGCCTACCTGTACCCCTTCGCTCCTTCCAAATTCGATTTGGACTGCAAGGTGTTTTCATTCCCTGCAAGTGTTTTGCAGAGGGCAACAGGCCAAAGAGGTTAGGTGAGCCTTTGCAAGGCTCCTTTGTCTACTCACCCCGTGCCTTCTGCACCCCATCACACATACCTTTTTGCTGCCACCCCAGGTTATTAAAAATGTAGACATCACACACTCCAGGGTTCAATATGGTGTTGTTTTTAAATTTAAACCTGAATTTCCATCTCACTGAGCATTTCGCTATATTAAGGAGTGTTGTGATGGGAGCCTCTCCTTGCAAAAGGCATGATTGAAGAGTCAGCTGATAGTATGAATGTAGGTCACTACATACACTGTCACTGTCACTGTCTCCCTCTCACACATGGGGATATACACCTACTGTGTATCTACTACTATCAAGGATTTCTCCTGTTGAGCCATGAGCTATCAGACACTGTTAACCATCTTGAAGTTCAGCTTCCAGATCACTCCATCTCCCCTGGATGGATCGCTGAATCACAAAAGACAGAGGGAGCCTTTTAGACCATCTAGTACAGGGGAAGCCAATGTGGTGCCCTCCAGATGTTGGACTACAACTTCCACCATTCGTGACCATTGACCATGCCAGCTGGAGCTGAAGGGAGTTGTAGTTCAGCAACATCTGGAAGGCAACACATTGGCTACCTGTGATCTAATATAACCCCCCCTTCTTGATGCAGGAAACCTGGAGCCTCCAATGGATGGCAGTCCAGCCTCTGCTTGAACTCCACCGAGATGAGCTCACCCACCCCTCTGGATGGGGGAGGAATTTGTTTGGGCCATTTTTCCCTACAGTGGACCAACTTGACCCAACACTTCAGAACTTGCTTAGCAGTCAAGGGATACGAAGAGAGGTCCTTTTATAGATCAATAACTTGTAAAATAACAGGAAGCAGTGGGCAGGAATAAATTTATAGTTTTTCAATGGAGGGATGTAGAAAGCAGAGTCCCCCAAGGAAAGGCACTAGGACCTGTGCTTTTTAATTTGTTCACAAAAGATCTAGAGTTAGAGTCAAGGAGGTTTGCTGATTACACCCAATTGTTCAGGGTGGTTAAAACACAAAGGGTTTGTGAAAAGCTCCAAAAGCGTCCATCCGACCTGGGTGAATGGGCTGTAAAATGGCAAATGAAATTCAGTGGAAGCAAGTGTAAACTGATGCACATTGGAGCAAAATAAATAAATACATAAAAATCTAAATTTCACACAGAGTCACCACTGGCAGTGACTGACCAGGAAAGAGTTCTTGGGGCCATGCTGGATAACCCAATGAAGTTTTTGACCCAGTATGTGGCAGCTGAGAAAAAATAAGCTAATTGCATGCTAGGAACCATTAGGAAAGGGACTGAATATTGTTTGATTTTGAAAGTGGGATTTGTATTCTATTTCTTATCTTGATTCTTGCATTAATTCCTTTTTGTTGGGATTTGTAAACCGCTTGGAGGTTTCTGTTGAAATACGAAGTGGTATATAAATTAAGCAAATGAACAAATGAATGAATGAATACAAACATGACAATATCATAATGGTATTATACAGAACTATGGTTTGATTGCACTTGGAATACTGTGTAGAGTTCTGGTTGCCTCACCTCAAAAAGGGTATTGCAGAGTTGGAAAGTGTTCCGAAAAGGGCAACCAAAATGATCAGGAGGCTGAAGCAACTCCTCTATGAGGAAAGGTTACAAGATGTTATAATGGTACCACCAACTTTGTTGCAAACCACTTTGGGCAAATCTTGCTGTGGAAAGGCAGCATATAAATAAACTCAATCGATCAACTTGGATAGCTTTAAAATGAACAGTACATGGATCTTAAGGCTACTAGTTATGATTGCTCCAGTTATGGAGGCAGTGTAACTCCAGATATCCGTTGTTCGGAATCACAAGTGGGGAGAATGCTGTTGCACTATGGTCCTGCTTGAGGGCTTCCTTCCTATTAGAGCATCTGACTGGCCACTGTGAGAACAGAATGCTGGACTAGATGGGCCCTTGGTCTGATAGAACATGTTCCTTCTTAAGTTCTTCCATGATTTTGGCTCAGAATGCAAATCCCAGTCAGATTACACAGGGTTTTATAATGCAAATTCAGTGCACCAGAAGTACACACCAAAACGTGTTTTACATTTAAGAAGTGGACAAAAAGATGTGTTTTACAGTGGAATTCATCGAGAAGTGCATATTTTACACAGATGTAAACAGTGCGGACAAAATGAGTATGAAATGTGTACAATTTAAATGCTGGCTTAACATGCATTCTTTGGAAACAAATCTGTGCACAATGGGAGGGAACGGAGCTATGACTGTGCTCCAGCAAGACTGAAACAGAGAATTAGCTGCTCTTTCCATCCCTGCCATCAAGACGTTTTTCCTACTGTTCACCCAAAATCTATCCTCCTGTAACCGAATTCCATTAGATCTATTCCTGCCCTCAGGTCTATGCCCTCTTCTGTACAACAGAACCTATTCTTGATAAAACTGGACTCAACCCCAGTCCCCAGAGCATGGTTTTCAAGGGATTACAGAAGCCCACTCCACCGTGTTTTATTTCCTTATCTTGGGACACTGTGTTCAAATGTTCCTTCTACTGCTGAGCTAGTTAGAGCAATAATATGTCTTTATGTGAAATCAAGAGTACAAAATCCATGATAAAGGGTGAGTGTGAGCAGAATATTGATGAAGAAATTCCTAAGAATTTGGAGTCCTGGTAAGTGCAACTGAACTCCAGAAATCTGGGCGAGATTTCTTAGGTGGATTTCTTAGGAAAATATCTTGCACTCAGCCAAGGAAATACATTTTGGGACAGAATTTCTCAGGATTTTTTTTTCCCTTTCCATATGAAATTGATTTATATTCACCATCATTACTTAAAATACTTAAGTGTGAAATGGCTGTAAGTCCCATTAACTTCAACAGAAGTAAATCAATTTACAACTTGCTGCTTAAGCGGGTTGCAGAAGACTGGGCAGTCAATGACTCACCCCATCATATAACTTGAGCTTGAACCAGAAATAGAACAGTTGGGGGGGCATCTTTGGATTCTTTATTTATTCTGTCTCTGTTAGATGGCTTTCTCTCTTTCTTTTTCCTCTCCTTTTTTTTTGCCAAGGGAGGCAGGGTGGGGGTAGGTAAAAGGAGGAGGATTGTGTCGTCAGTGAGGATTTTCCAGTTTTACACAGAGAACTCTTTTCTGACACTCGGACTCCTGAGTCAGCAGTCTGTGGGCAATAACTCCCCATAAAAAATGTTGCGAGAACACCAAGTTTGTGCGGGTAAATTTGGTTCTAAAGTGAGTGATGTGCTTCAGTGTAATCAGGCACAGTTGTTGTTTGAACACTGTAAAGCCTATGAAATATGGCCTCTCTGTTCTCTGCTACAAGAACAGGGTGGCAAAAAAAAGAGAATACCAGCTGAGAGTGAGCATGGAAGCGTCTGAATACAAAGTGCCTGAATTAAGCCACTGATGGCTTAAATGGAAAAAGCTGGGAGGGCTGCATGCACTGGGGAAGGGGGGTTCAGATATTGGCAGGGATGACATGCAAATGCCATTTTGTGCATATGCATTTAATTAGAATTTAAATCCCAACTCATGCCACAAGGGTCTTCACAGTGGCTTGCAACAACAAGAAAAGACTAAAACACAGTGTCAGACAGCTGTAAAAACAGAAAATAAACACAACAGGAAACCAGCAAACACGACGTAAGAAGGAGCCCTGCTGGATCAGGCCAAAGGCCCATCTAGCCTAGCACCCTGTCTTCACAGTGGCTAGTCAGATGCCTATGGGAAGCCCGCAACCAGGAGCTGAATGCAGAGCTGTTCTCACTTGTGATTCCCAACAACTAGCACTCAGAGGCATGCTGCCTTCAATAGTGGAGGCAGAACACAGTCATCATGGCTAGTAGCCATCAATAGCCTGATCCTCCATGAATTTGTCTAAACATAATCCAGAAAATCAACAAAAGGAGGTCAGCTACCACTACAAGAGTGGGAGAACAAGATGGACCTTACCTGCCACGTAAAAGAGAACAGGTTGCTGAATTTGGGTTTCTGTCACCCCAACAAAGGTTCTTCTCTTTCTCTCTCTGGTAACCACCTGCACAACCTCAGAAGGAAGAGGAACTCTGAGAAGAGTCTCTGAAGAAGATCTTAATCAGCAGTCCAGGTCACGTGGGAGAACATAAGACGAACCTGATGATTCAGACCAGTGTCCCATCTAATCCAGCATTCTCTTCTCTCAGCGGCCAACCAGATGCCTGTGGGAAGCTTGAGGAGGCAGTCCTTTAGTTCTTGAGATGTTGGTTTCATTTGCACGAACTCATCCATTATGAGAGGCTGCGTCCAAAGCCATTGCAGCTTGTGGCAACTGGAGAGGTGTCCACCATGATGGTCGTTAGCCCCTGCCAGCTACATGTTCTGCACCCAGGTGAAAGCACTTTTCATCCACAAGACAGCTCTGCGCATCCGCCTGCTAGCATGCTTCCATCCAATTGTGTAGGAATTACAATGTATGAACTGACTGTTAGTATTACAGCAGAGCATTGGGTACGCTGTTGCGAACCATACATTGCAGTCATCAAATGATGAGCACAAAGGTACCAAACAGCTCCTTAATGTTCTAGAGTCCTTTGGAACAAATGGATTCTGGTCACCATGTTGCATTTTCACATCTCCTCAAAAGAAAGATGACACTCAGATCATATAGCTAATTTTGACCCTCAAATATATTACAGTTTAAATGTTACTACAATATCTCTGAGGGTCAAAATAATCTATGCAGTCTGAAAGTATTTAAGCAAGAGAGGGTGAAGGGCGGGAGGGTCCAACAAAGTGGTGGCATCCACTGGACCATTTTTACACAAAAGAAAATCAGTAGTGGTTAAGGTGTTGGACTACGACCTGAGAGACCAGGGTTCGAATCCCCACATAGCCCTGAAGCTCACTGGGTGACCTTGGGCCAGTCGCTGCCTCTCAGCCTCATGAAAACCCTATTCATAGGGTCGCCATAAGTCGGACTTGACTTGAGAGCAGTACATTTACATTTTTTTACTCAGATTTATTCAGAACAAAGGAATCTGCCTTATACCAGGCCCTTGGTCCATCTGTCTCAGTATTGTCTCCACTGACTGGCAGCAGCTCTCCAGGATTTCAGACAAAGGACATTCCCAGTCCTACCTAGAGATGCCAGGGATTGAACCTGGGACCTTCTGCATGGAAAAGCAATGCTTGACACTGAGGTTTAGACCTTCCTCACGTCTACATGCCCTGGTTTGGATCTGAATGTGGTGGTGGGGAGGGATGGTTCTACATCTTAGCAGCCAGAAAGCTGCTAGCAAATTGGAAGGAGTTTAGACAAGAGCAACGAAAGTGATGAAGAGATCTGCGCGAATGACTTATGAGGAAAGATTTAGAATACCAGATATGTATAGCTTGGCCAAACGATGGCTGAGGGAGTCAGGATATTCATCTCCATATATCTGCAGAGGTGTAAACTCCGAAGAGGGAGATGAAGTGCTTAGAAAGGTACAAAGGGAAATTTACTAGGGGTCGTAGAAGGAAATTAAGCAAAGGAAAATTTTGGCTGAACATCGTGAAAACTTTCCTAAGGGTGGGATTACAGTGATGGAAAACTACTGCTTAACACGTTAAAGGTGCTGTTTAAGTTGTAGTGAACTACTCTTTGCACATGATGAAACCCTGTTGTTATGGAAGTAAAATTCTAGATTTGGAAGATGTGGAAATGGAAACCGTAAAGGCATTCTGACATCTTTTTATGGGGTAAAAAATAACTCGTGCCAACTTCTTTGATTCTGTACTCATTTACATCACCTTTCTGGTCCAGTCCGCTGCTACGCATCAACATTCAAGGATATGGTAGGGTGAGAGACGGTGATGACGTGTTGTAACTATTATGGGATGGATTTAGCAGATAAATGAGCACAACTTGCATTAATTTCAGCACACACAAAAACAGTGTGTGAAAAAATGGCTGTGTGATTTGGTACTTACCAGATCAAAGATCCTGGACATTTCCCTTATCTACTGAGCTGAGATGACCACTTTTATTTATCATTTATTTTATTTATCATTACATTTATATCCCTCCTTTACACCAAGGAGCTCAAGGTGGCATACATGGTTCTCCTCCCTGTCCCTTTTATTCTCACATCAACCCTGTGGGGCAGGCTAGGCTGAGAGAATATGTCTGGTCCAAGGTCACCCAGGGAGCTTCAAGAATGAGTGAGGATTTGAACCCTGGTCTTCCAGGTCATAGTCCAACACTCTGCTATACCATACTGGCTGTCATGCTGATGCTTTACACCTCTCATGACCTCTAAAAATGATTCTTCACAATGACATCAATTTGGTTTTTCTTAGCGATCACTTCCATGCAAATATCCTACTTCCTCATATTCTTAGGCCTGCTCTATGTATTCCTCAAAGTCATGTGGCACAGTCCACTTTGGACGACAGATGGAGTATTTCATGTCTGAACACTCCCCTGCCTGTAGAAATATAGCATATCAGGAAGAAGGCCAGGTCAGAAGCCTTTCGGTAAAAGGAGATATATCTTCACCCGGAGGACCATTCTATCAAGTAATCCTCCCACTTGAAACAAAATGGTATGTCCCAGAAAGACTCTACCATGTGATATTTCTAAACGAATGGTTTTGATTTCATGCCTCTTCCTTCGACGCTATCCTGCCTCACCCACAGCCCTGTTTTAACTCCCTCTCTGCCAGTACTGAATAATCTTGCTGCGATCCTGCAAATGCCATTGCTACTGTCTGAGGGCTGCAACATAGTTGGGCAAGTGTGCATCATTTACAAATGCATGCTTGCAAACAAGGCATGGGTCAGGGCAGCTACAGCTGGCTGTGGAGCACCAGTTTTGTGGCAAGCCAAGAGTTGCCTTTGTGTAATGTGTGGCATGGCCCTAACCCTTGCTCCTATGCATTGCTTGCAATTGTACCGTGACCCCATTCTTTCATTTAAAATTAAAGAGGTGTGCTCATTGCCCTCTTACAGTATCCCCTCTCCCCCTAAAAAGATCTGAAACCCAGTGAAGTCCAAGGAAATATCTTCTGGAAGGCATGACTGGGCAGTTAGATCAAGGTCTGAAGAGTCCTGTGATCTTCCCGGCACTTGCCCATTGAGACAAAAGCGGCTTCGTCTAATGTGATTGGACATAAAGTATTGTCAGATGTATAAATGCAAATTTAATGAGTACCAAGGAGGGGAAGGGAGGTGGTGGTGGAGAAACCTTCCAAATCAATGCAAAAATATTCAGTGCTGGAGTCATTTTGATTAAAAAAGAACACAGAGAGAGGATGCTGCTTGGAATAAGCAAAAAAAATGAGCTAATGGGAATCTCATCCACTATTTAATCTGTTCCTTATCTGAAATGTACAAAAACTGGAATCTAATATGGGGGGTGTTGTTGTTGTTGTCTTTGTGCTAAGGCAACGGGAGCAAGGGGCAGCAATTTCACTTAATATATTAAATCCAGCGGCAGGCTGAGAGCCAGATTAATAACTCCAGCTAGCTAGTAAATCCCAGTATATATATAATATATATTTCTGGCTTCATTTGTGATGTGGTTTGATTCATAAGTATCTCCACTGTTGGGCATTATTAAATGAAAAGAAAATAGCTTAACTCGAGGAAAAGCCAGGGGTGGGGTGGGAGGAAGTGTGTGAGAGGGGCCTGCCCTCGTTGTTGAGCATCCAGTGTTCAGCATTGCCGTTGCGTATGGAAAATGACTCTAGGAGGCTTTCTCCTGCAATGTGATCTGGTGCAGGGATGAAGATCCTTGCACCTGGGGGCCAAATGTAGCTCTCCAAGGCCTCCCTGTCTGGCCCTTGGAATTTTTCCCAGCCAGACCCTCCTCTCTCCAAATCACCATCCTTGAGGGCTTTTGCCTGGCAGGAATGCATCTCTAAGCTCTGAAAATGCTACTTTCTTTCCTTGATGGAGGATAGAGACAGGTGGATGAGTGTCTGTAGAACTAGCCTACTGTACAAAGGTAAAATATACATGTGCTGCCCTTCCCATTTTTCCACTGGCCCCACACACCACTGGCATGTGGCCCCTGGAAGCTTGCCCAGAAGGGAATGTGGCCCTCAGGATGAAAAAGTTTCCCCGTTCCTGCTTTGGTTCCTAGACCATAGAGATAGGGGAGGAATCTGTCAATCAGATTATGTACTTCTCCAGATTTTGGAGTGCAGTTTCAGTCCAAAAGAAGAGTGTGCACAAAAATGAGTACCTTAGGGGAATTTGTAGGGCAAACTGCGTTGAAAACGTCATGTTCTGTGTACCAAATGCATTTATTTTTATGCAATTTTCTTGTGCATTCGTTTGGAAAGTCTGCAAAAAACCAGAATGAAACTATGACTGAGTACCAGCAAGGGATGGATGAAGACTTTGTTTTCCCTTCCATCCTGTATTGATCACATGCATCACTGTTTCCGTTCCACTGCAGTTTGTCTTATTCCAAAAACTACGTTATTCATCTCACTGTCAGCTGTGGTGAAATTACATAACTTACATAATTTATATAATTAATTACATAAGCTATGTAAACTGTGCAATTAGATGATTCTACCCTGTTCAATCCAGTGCAAAGGAAATGCAGTGCAAAGGGGGGGGGGAGTAATCAGATTTGCAACATTTATGATCTGAAAACAACAACTGTGAACACCAATTCAGTGAATAGCAATAGTATTCACTGGATTGATTCCTATGCCAGATATGAGATAAGTAAGCGAACATCGGCAATTTCCACCCCCGTTTTCATTATTGTTAAAATTCTCCAACATCCCTAGTGCCAGCAAACCTGACACTGATCAAGTCTAGGCTGGTCCATTCATCCGTACTAGAATTGTGAGTTTGGTCTACTATACAGGGTAGGTTTAATGGAGGATTTCTCTGGCTGAAATTAATTATTTAAATGGATCCCTACTAACATCTGTATAATCCCTGCCATGAATGAAGCTTGAAGCCCACAAATGCCTTATTTTAATTCTTGGAAGTCAAGGAGATCAGCACTTGCTGTCATGGTCCCATGAGTAGGAACAGAGGAAGGTCCCTTATACTGAGTCAGACCATTGGTCCATCTAGTTCAGTAGCATCTACACTGACTGGCAGTGGCTGTCCGGGATTTCAGACATGATTTCTTTCCTACTTTTATCTGGAGATGCTGGAGATTGAACTGGGAAACTTCTGCATGCAAAGCAGATGCTCTACCACTGAGCTAGGGCCCTTTCCCCAACTCCTGAACAGGGGTTACAGCCAAATTCCATAACTATGCTAAGGGGCTGATGGGAGCTGTAGTCCAAAACATCTGGAGGGTACACAGTTGGGGAAAAGGCTGCCTTGAATTAAGAGATTCTTGTATATATTAGCCCCCTGGTGGGTCTCTACACTAAAGTTTGGAAGGAGCCACTGATTCCAAGTACAAATTGTGTTATGATAAGGAAGAACTCCACTCCCAGAAGATGAAGTGATGGCCAACATCTTGAATGGCTCTAAGAGAAGATAAGACAAAGTCATGGAGGAGAAGGCTGTCAGTGGCTGTTTTGCCGATTAGCAGTGATGGCTGTCTTCTACCTCCACTGCAAGAGGCAGCATGCTTCTGAATACTAGTTGATGGAATCATGGAATCACAGAATAGTAGAATTGGAAGGGGCCTATAAGGCCATGGAGTCCAACCGTCTGCTCAATGCAGGGATCCAACTTCAACCATCACAAGAGGGGAGAGCTCTGTTGCACTCAGGTTGTGTTTCTGGGTTTCCCATCAGCATCTGGCTGGCCACTGTGAGAACAGGAAGCTTGACTAGGCAGGCCTTTGGTAAGATCCAGAAGACTCTTCTTGTGGTTCTTATGACTGGGGTAATGGGTGTGAAGGCAAGAATCTCTCCGTGTATATTTTCCAAGGAAGCTTTTTTGATAACTTTTTAAAAATAATATTCCCATGGCCAATCTCCCCACTAGGTAGTCAGGTTGCTCTGTAGAGAGCCCCTTTATATGTACTGTCACATTGGGTCACATGAGTATGCACACCCAGTCAGACGCACAGGCGTGCTACCATTCAAAATGGCAGCTCCCAGGTCCGTCTTTACTCTGTGCTGCTGAGTCACACCACTGTTGATGCAAGCAGATTTCCTCCCTGTAAAAGCCCTTCACTTCAGTAGCGAGCCATGAGGACTTCCATGGCAATTTGGGGGGAGGGGGGGATCAAGTTGATCCCTTGAGTTTGCTCACCGTAAGAGCCACCTTCTCAGATGCAGGTGAATCTGATTGGGTGTGTAGACTCGTGACCTTCATCAGAGGAAGTCACTGCTAAGGATAGTAGCCAAAAAGGTTTTGGGGGAAGATGCTATTGCATCTGATTCCCTCACCACCCACCCCCTGTAAGTGATTGGAGGGTGATGGGTTGTATTCAACTAAGCCCTATTCAGAGTTGCCGCCCTGGGCTCCTCTTGGGAGAAAGGGCGGGATATAAATAAAATAAAATAAATAAATAGACCCATTGAAATTAATGAACCTAAGTTAGACATGCCTGTTAACTTCAATGGGTTCAATACCACCCTACTACTCTCCCCCACTGAAAATATATATTTTAAATTGCAACTATTTGGCTTAGATCCGCACTGAAAATACATCCTCCTGAGCCCTGCTAAGTTTTTTTCCCCAGACCCTTTCCCTGCTTGCTTGCAGAATGCACAATTGTGGATCAGCAACATACAGCCCATCAAATAAAAAGAACGTGAAATAAAGGAAGGTGTTTCTTTGTTCCCTGATTTGCCTAATCTAGTTACGGAAGCGCGTTATTTCTGGTTGCTGCTTTTGGGACCTCTTCTTTCTCTCGCACACGCGCGTGCATATACTTATGAATTCATCATCTGTCATTTCGCATTAAGCCGGTTAAAAGAGACATTTTGAAAAGCTTAGTTTCCAAGAGCAGCCATGTGTACTCTGTTGGAAGGAAATGGAAGCTAATTGGGAGAGGGGAGTCATGCTGGACACTGGGACAAGATGCACTCTTTAAAAGCAGATTATTGACCTGTGAAGAATGTATTGAGTGAAGCAGGAGGGACCTCAGCGGATTTGCTTTATGACTGTGGCTAAGTGGCTAATACTTGAGACAGCAGCAGAAGCAGAGGTATTTTTTTTCCGCATTGTGAAACTGACCCCTGGACCATGGACACGTAGATAAAAGGAGCTGCCTTCTGCTGCGTCACACTGCTGTTCCATCTCACCCCATACCAGTGGTAACCAGAGTGGTGCTTTCTACATGTTTTGGGGCCTTGGCTCCCATCAGCCCCAGACAACATGGCCAATGCTTGAGCTGTGTTTCCCAGATGACTTTTTTTGGTGGTTTTTCTCTTTTCCTGTGCACCCCAAGAAAGAGTTGGCCATTCTGCAGAATTGTCTCGACTGCTCTTTGTCATTTTTTGGTGATGGCCGCCATTTCCCTCCCACAATGCCTTAGAACAGGGGTTCCCAAACTGTGGTCCTTCGTCCACCAGTGATCCACAAGCTTCATTCAGGTGGTCCAGAGCATGTCCGTATTAAATATTCATACCGATTTTAATTGCATTTTTTCTGCTTCTTTTTTTTTTTTTTTATTGTGTGGGATGCAAATTGTAATACTATATATAAGAAATAGGAGAAACAATGTAAATACAATTAAAATCATGCTGCATCTAGCACAGCACATTACAATTCTTGACACAGGCAGAAAAATCATTAAGTGATCCACCAAAGCCCTCAGCCATTTTCAAGTGGTTGGGGGGGGGGAGTTGGGTAAACACTGCCCTAGAAGAATGCGAGGCCCAGGGCTTTGTGGTGGATGCAAAATGTTGCTGCTGCTGCCACCTGCAGCCTTCAAGGGGGGGGGGGGAGCGACAGGAGCTGTGCTGCTCCCACTGCTAATGGTGTGTTCACCCCTGAGATTCTGTCAAAGGGATTTCTCTTCAGCCTGGAGAAATTCAGTGAAATGGTCCCCCCCCCCCACAATCCCCACAAACAGAGTAGGGAAATTCAAGAGGCCATTGGCACGCAGCTCAAACTGAGGCTTGCCTGCACAGATCACATAATTAGAACAGTTGCCCTCCAGTCACCAAACAAAGTGAGACAGTGGCCATATTCACACCATAATTTATTCCACTGTTTTGTTATTGTTGTTATCATGTGCCTCCAAGTTGACTACGACTTATGGTGACCCTATGAATCAGCGACCTCCAACAGCATCTGTCGTGAACCACCGATCTTGTAAGTTCAGGTCTGCGGCTTCCTTTACGGAATCAATCCATCTCTTGTTTGGACTTCCTCTTTTTCTACTCCCTTCTGTTTTTCCCAGCATTATGGTCTTTTCTAGTGAATCATGTCTTCTCATGATGTATCCAAAGTATGATAACCTCAGTTTCATCATTTTAGCTTCTAGTGACAGTTCTGGTTTAATTTGTTCTGACACCCAATTATTTGTCTTTTTTGCAGTCCATGGTATGCGCAAAGCACTCCTCCAACACCACATTTCAAATGAGTTTATTTTTCTCTTATCCCCTTTTTTCACTGTCCACCTTTCACATCCATACACAGAGATTGGGAATACCATGGTCTGAATGATTCTAACTTTAGTATTAAGTGATACATCTTTGCATTTGAGGACCTTTTCTAGTTCTCTCACAGCTGCCCTCCCCAGTCCTAGCCTTCTTCTGATTTCTTGACTATTGTCCCCATTTTGGTTTTGACTCTGCCAAGGTATTGATAATCCTTGACAAGTTCAATGTCCTCACTGTCAGCTTTAAAGTTGCATAATTCTCAGAGTAGTTAAAGTCAGTCCCTTTTCCTAGAGAACTCTGGGAACTGTAGCTTTGTGAGGGGAATAGGAGTCTCCTAACAATTCTCAGCACTCTTAACAAACTACACTTCCCAGGATTCTTTGTGGGAAGCTATGACTGTTTAAAGTGCAATAATAGTGGAATAAATGTCTAGTGTGAATGTGGTCACTGGAATCAGTGATCTCCTGGATCACAGCTCTTCCTTATAGCCATTTCATTTATCTTTTTTTAGGTTTGGTGAGCATGCCCCTCTCTCTGTTCAGGCCAGCTCCTCTTGGAAATAAGTTAAATTGATACATTTGGTGTGTGCCAGTTGACGAGTGTCTAAACAGCTGCATTGGTATAGCTTAATCAATTTTAAATCATACCCTCCGTTAAATCAATGAAATTTGACATGGAAAGAGACCTCGTTTGAGGGAGCTCTTCTGTTCCTTGGGGAAAATGAAGCTCATTAGTCTTCCATAGTCAACAGATTTCATCCATGCACTCTAGGACAGGTTTTTTTTAAAAGCTTGTTTAACGGGCTAAGTTCCTATTAAAATGTTTGTTTAAAAGTGTGTGCTTTAAAATAGAAAAATATATATGGAATCATTTTCCCCTCTTCAAAAAAAAAAGTCATTGCCCTAGCCACCCTTTGCAACAAGTCTCACATACACAAGAGAAATAAATAAATTGCTTCTATTCCAGGTCACTCTTCATGACTGGACATTGCCCCAAACCACTACGTGTCTGGCTCAAGGCTAGGTATGGTGGAGAAATTCTATTCAGTTTGCATTTAAAGGCAAACTTAGCTAGTTTGCACATTCTGAAACAACACATGGACTGCACACAGCTATCCTTTGAAATGCACACTTCTCTGAATTTTGCAGTGCACTTCACCAGTCAAGCAATGTGCACAAAAATGCATATTCTGGGGTAAAGTGTGCATAAAATGCATATATTAGTGAAAATAACAGAACAGTGCATTATATTAGGGGAAATTGCTTTGCAAACGTGTACGTATGGCAAAATTGCATGCAAAGATGTGAATATGAGGAGAATTTCACACTAAAATGCTGATGGATTTTCATGAGGGCTATATTTGTAATGCAAAGTGATGTGGAAATGTGGAGAACTACTTCAGATTTGCAAAATGCGAAATTGTGAAAAACTGAAATTGACCATTTCAGCCATCCTTACTGAAGCCCAGAGCTGCTTCTGGAACCCGAGGCATTAAACCTAGAACCTGGCTTTTGCGGCTTTGTGTCTAGATATAGTCTAAGTTGCCCATGTACCCTACTTTACAGAAGGCAGTTCTCTATCCCAAGAATTTTCTGTTCCAATTCTGTTGTAATGAGAAAAAAAATCCTAAGGGAGAGTGGGAGAGGGCAAAGTTGCCCATCCCCAATGGGCACCAGAACAATAGACTGAGCAAACATGCCCAAGTCTTCCTTGTTATGGTTTGCTGAATTTCTTTTTTAAATTATGGCAATTACTTCTACATTTGTATATATTTATATCTGTATATTCATATAAATTAGCACCTGCAAATAAATTAGCACCTGCAAATGTCATACAAATCTGTGTCATCTTTTGCTCTCTTTTGGGGGTGAATCATTTCATAAGAACATAAGAGGACCCTGCTGGATCAGGCCAATGGTCCATCACCTCCACCATCCTATTTATTTATTTATTTATTCAACTTTTATACCGCCCAACTAGCAATAGCTCTCTGGGCGGTGAACACAAGTACAATAAAATCACAACTACAATAAAATCACACAGTACAATACAACAGAGCATATAAAAACAACACAAACTAAAATCAATTACAGCAACCAACCAGATGCCCATGGGAAACCCACAAGCAGGACTTTTTATTTTTTATTTTAATTTTTGATATGGAGAAGTGGTCCTCCTAATATACTCTGGATGTCAGTCAGGTTTCTGAGCAGCCTTCGGAAGCTACATGAACTAGATGGTACAGGAGATAGATATTAGGGTAGGGGGAGAGGGAGAGAGACTAAAAATCCCCAGATAAACCAACCAAAAGAAAGAGGGTCATATCCATCCAGCTTGACTTCACAAAAAATCACTTGGTGACCTCAAGTGTTGTCGGATTCTAAATGAACATTTTCTGGGCTTCCAAAAAGGAGAGTCGTTCTCTGGTGGAACTGCCAGCTATTTATTTATTTTTAAAAAAGATAGTAGTTATGGAGAACCAAACGGTGAAGCTGCATGATGAGTGCCCCCTTAAATTTCCCATAATGCCCTGGAGTTATACTACATCAGCAGCACTGCAAGAAATTAAATGGCTGCCGAGTGGTTATTGATCAAACCTGGATCAAACCAGCAACGGCACTGCGAAGCATGAAACTGCCTTACAGTGAGTCAAACCATTGGTCCAGCTGGCCGCAGCAAAAGGTCCAGGGCAGACTTCAACACTTAGTGGTGCCTGCCAGGGTCTTGGGGCCCTGGAAGCTGCCCAAGAGTGCCAGATTCTGATGCTGGATCTGCCCATTAGCCTCCAGTTCCCTGATGCCCCAAATTTCTTTATTTTCGTTCCCTGAGATGGGGAACCCCTCCTTCTCCCTTTGTTGCTGTTTCTCTACCCTATGACTGCTTTCTTTGCCTTTCCCCTCTTCTTTTTCCCATGACACAGAGATGCCACCTCAGCAAAGTTGGCTGGATGTGGGGTGGGAATAGGTTGTGGCCTAGATGACAGATGTTTAGGAAATTAGAAGTGGAAACAGTTGAGTCAGGGACCAAATTATTTGTAATCCCAGGATTGTCTTTAGTTCAATCATCACTGTAAGACCCGCTAAGTCTGGAAATGAAGCCTGGGGGAGAAAGAAGTTAAGGAAATCTGTTCAACTTCTTAAAAGCGCTCACAAGAAGGATTCTTTCTCATTCTTCATTTTCTCCCTTCCTGGCGAAAGGCAGGCCATTAGATGAAAAATGGCCCATCTTCATTTCCTTGACTGCCTACCCGTTGAGTTCTCAAATTGACCTCTCCATTAGATCAGCTGATCAGCGGAGCATGACACTGATTTAAAGACAGCCATGAGGGAAACCAATTTAGGTTTTGGCTGCCTTGACAGGAGTACGCCTATCGGACCTGGGATTTGGCCTAATACTAGTGTTCGAAGGGGTCTCTGACAGATCACTCTCTGGCCAACACCAGAGTGGGCCGAATGAACCCTGTTATGTATGAATTAGCCCCTCAAAAATGAATTTTGCAGCAAAATTTGGGGAAAGTCCATCATTCAAGTGGTGGAATGCATGCTTTGCATGCAGAATATCCCACTTTCAGCCCCTGCCGTCCTGGCCCAGAAAGATTTCAGGTAGCAGATCCTGTGTGTAGACAAGTAACCTTTTTCAGGGTCCTAAAATGCATAGACCACAAGCCTGTGGAACTCCCTCCCACCTGAGATTAGACAGGCACTCAGGATGTGCTAGAATTCTGCCCAATTTAGGCCACATTCACACTATACATTTATTCCACTATTTTTCCACTTTAGATAGTCATGGCTTCCTCAAAAGAATCCTGGGAAGTGTAGTTTGTGAATGGTGCTGAGAGGAGATTCCTATTCTCAGAGAACTACAGTTGTCAGAGTGGTTTAACAGTCAGTCCCTCATCTCAGAGAATTCTGGGGATTTTAGCTCTGTGAGGGGAATAGGGTTCTCAGCACCCTTAACAAACTACACTTTCGGATTCTTTGGGGGAAACTATGACTGTTTAAAGTGGAATAATAGTCTAATAAATGTATTGTGTGAATGTAGCCTTAGATTTGGTACTCAATTTTCCCTTAATTCACTTATTCTCTATTGTTGCAGATCTGATTTTTATGTAGTGATTTTCTGTGGATATTTCTGAAAACAGTTAAAAAAAACCTCCATGTCTAAAATATCAGTATTAATAATGATAATTTTATCAATATTTCCTTCCATTGATTGATATTTCCTTTCAAAATATCAATATTTCCTTTCAATATCTTGATATTTCCTTTAAAATATTGATATTTCCTTTTAAAATATCAGTATTAATATCAATATTTTTGTGAGGGGGAAAAGGGATCTGTAAAAGCAGTGCCTAGCAGACAAAGAATGGACTTGAATCGATTCCATCCTGTTAGGTCGATAGGATGCCTTCAATCCGGCTTTGGCTGATGGGTCCCTTCCCTAACAGGCACGCTGCTTGTTGAACCTCTGGCACGTGACTAAGACTGTCTTGTTCCAGCAGGCATTTTAAGGTAGTGTTTAATCTTGTGATGCTTTTATTATTTTATTTTATGTATGGTTTGTTTTTATATACACCACTTAGAAATATAAATGCTTATGTATGTATGGACTGCCTTCAGGTCGATTCTGACTTATGGCGACCCTATGAAGAGGGTTTTCATGGTAAGCAGTATTCAGAGGGGGTTTACCATTGCCTGAGGCTGAGAGGCAGTGACTGGCTCAAGGTCACCCAGTGAGCTTCATGGTTGTGTGGGGATTCAAACCCTGGTCTCCTAGGTGGTAATCCAACACTCTAACCACTACACCACACTGGCTCTCTGTCCATAGTTTATCTAAGTTTACAAGTTTAGCTTTAGATTCCGACTTATGGCAACCCTACGAAAGTGGCATTCAGAGGGGGTTTACCATTGCCTCCCTCTGAGGCTGAGAGGCAGTGACTGGCCCAAGGTCACCCAGTGAGCCTCATGGCTGTGTGGGGATTCGAACCCTGGTCTCCCGGGTCATAGTCCAACACCTTAACCACTACACCACACTGGCTCTCATAAATGCTTATGTGGTATATAAAACTGTAAAAGAACGAATGGCGCGTGTAGGGGGTGTATGAGTGGATAATGGCACATGTGTCCTTTTATACATAGAATATATATACCCAAAGGCTCTGTATGTGTGATAGAGGATCAAGAGGTAAAAAGGGCCCTCAGTCATGCTTACAGACCAGATTCAAGTACTCTATAAACATTCTGTAGGGACTGTGCGGATAGTTTACAAATATGTATAGGTTTAGAGCAATGCTTGCTAATCCTACCTGCCCCATTCCCTGTATTTAGGTGCTTTGCCCATCAGAAGAAGTCTATTCTTCGGTGAGATGGGTCAATAGTCTGATGCAATATAAAACAACTTTGCATCTTTACTTCTTCATATATGAACTAGATTCTGTTCCCTGGGGATCTGAATTCTGGCACCCGATAATGCCAGTTTCTTCCACACCTTTTTGCATTTTTTTGCCATTGCTAGTGATGGTGAAAAGTAAAAAGGAGCAGTAAAATACCAGCCCTGCTTTGTATCTCCCTGGCCTCTTGCCCACACCATGTTTTCAGAGTTACACCTTTCAGCCTTAAGGGCTAAAAACTTGATGTCAAAAGAAATCTGAAATTCTGAAGTTACTTCTGTGATGAGGGCCATCATCTCCGACTTGTGCCGTGTGTGATAGCTAGGGAGGTGCCCCTTTAGTTGTTTGTAAAAATCACTTCCTATGAGCTTTCTCAGACTTCCCCCTCCCTCAGGAAGATCCCCCAAGTTCACTTTGAATTTTGATTTAGGTAGTGAGGGATGAATTTGCATGAGAATGTTTGTAGGAGCATTCTTAGAAAAGCTTGAGCCTTCAGACCCCTTCTAGGAACACTTACCCTTCAAAGGGATGATGAGGAGAAAGATCCTTCTCACATGTAGTATTGCTGAGCCAAGTATTCCACATCTTATAACTGTGCATTTTCCCCCTAGGGATCTTTGTATTTATCCCTGTTGAATTTCATTCTGTTGTTTTCAGCCCAATGCTCCAGCCTATCAAGTTCCCTCTGAATTTTGTTACTGTCTTCCACAGTATTAGCTGTGCCCCCAATTTTGTATATCTGCAAATTTGATAAGCATGCTCTGTACCTCCTCATTCAAGTCATTAATAAAAATGTTGAAGAGCACTGGGTCCAGGACCGAGCCCTGTGGTACCCCACTCGTTACCTCCCCCCTCAGTTTGAGAAGGAACCAGTGATAAGCACTCTTTGAGTACAATTCTGTAGCCAACTGTGGATCCACATGATAATTGTTCCAGCCCACATTTAGCTAGCTTGCTAATCAGTATATCATGGGGCATTTTGTCAAAAGCTTTGCTGAAGTCGAGATATATTACTTCCACAGCATTCCACTCCTACAAGGGAGGTTACCCGATGCTCCTCAGGTGAAACAAATGGAGGGGTCTTTTTTTTGGGGGGGGGATAAAATTTTAAAAGACTTTTTATAAGTCTAATTAAATTTCTCTAAATTTTGTAATGCAGTTCTCTAGCCAAATTATGTGTACAAAACTGCATATACAAAGATAAAGTGTTCATAGAAATGCATATATAATATAATATAATATAATATAATATAATATAATATAATATAATATAATATAATATAATATAATGGAGAATAACATATAAAGTGTATTATATTAGGGGATATTGTTTTGCAAAAATGTGTATATTAGGCAGAAATGTACAAAAGTGTATATATTTGGAGATTAACACTAAATTACTGATGAATTTTCAATTTTCCACTGATGCGAAAATGTGGAGAACTGAATTTAAAATTGGAAAAATGAGAAGCTGAGAGAAGGCAAAACTGACATATCCACTGTTCCCTAATCCTGGATGCTATTTGGGATGGCCAAAACCAAAGGGCACACAAGCTACTGAGATTCAAATTTCCAAGCTGAAAAATGTAAATCTCAGGAACATTATTAGTGGGGACTTGTTTGCATAATCTCCAGTATTTCACAAATGAACACTCTTGTGGACTTTGAACACTCCGGTTTTTACACCAAAGATGATGGTCTGAGTATTCGTTCCTGCAGTCTTTCTTATATAGTTTTCTGGGCTTGCCATATGCTGTATTTATTTACTTTGCAGCAGATGGGTTAGTCAACTTATTTTAGCACTTTCCCCCCCCCCTTTATGTATTTAAAAATTTATAACTTTTTTTTGGCTCTGTAGAGAAGGGATAAGGAACCTGTGGCTCACCAGATGTCATCAGAGCACAATGCCCATCTTTGACTGTTGGCTGGAGATGAGGGGAGTTGTAATCAAACAACATCTGGAGGACTACAGGTTAGCCTCCCCTGCTCTAGATCTTTAAATGCTGAGGGCGTTTTAATAGCATATTAATCTCACACTGAATTTAGTTGTGCTGAACGCTATAGAACAGCTGCAACAAACACACTCGGCAATCTTTATTTACTATCTGCTTAGTCTGTTATGGGGGAGAGAGTTTACTGTACATATCAAGACTTGGCAAGAAGGCATCCTCCAAATGTCCTTAAAATACACACTAAGGGCAATGGTTTACAACAGACTTCCCCAATCTGGTGCCCTCCAGATGTTTAGACTACAACTCCCATCAGCCCCAGTCAGCATGACCACTGATTGGTCTGGGATTGATGGTAGATGCAGTGCAAAACCTCTAGAGGGCACCAGAATGGGGACAGTTGATTTAGAGCAGGGGTGGGAAAACTCTGGCCTGCAGGACAAACCTGATCTGGCAGGACTCTCCCTTTGGCCTGCAAGGCTGTTTGGGAGAAGCCACACCCACCTGCCCTACACCTGATATCATTCAGGAGATCAGGTCTGGTGCAAGTAAGAGCAGGGCTTCAAAGGAACAACTGGGAGCTTAAGGTGGGCTGCCAATTGTTCCTTTGTTGGAGCCAGGCACACTTCCAACTGTTCATCCACATGGCAAGAACATGTCCTGCTCAAGGAGTGGAAACAACTTCTCTCTCCCAGCGCCCCTCTTTGAAGCCTCCCCAAGCCACTCCTTTGGGCCTCTGACATCACAGCAATAATAGAAGTTAGGGGTTTCCATTATATTCAGAGATAGTGCATGTGTCTCCTCTAGGAGAGCCTTTTGGTTTGGGTGTCTGCATCTTGGTATCATTTGTCATTAAGGATGAAGGTGGGAGTGCACTTAACTACTTGAGAAGGGCATTCACCAGTTGAATGGATGTATGCACATTGAAACGACCATCTCATCTGCTGTCTCCTGACAGCATCCTAAACTTCTTATGGATTATTCTGTCTGCTAGCCAACTCAACGTACAATTTAAGTGGCCCCATAGATAATCGTTTGCAAGATGTTGAGATGTATCATAAAGATCCTGCAAGAAAAGACCTTTATTGCACTATGCACTGGAACCTGTTGGAAGAAACCTAACAGGTTTGGGGGTGAATAGTATTTTCAGAATTGGAAAGTAGGTTCTCTCTCTCTCTCTCTCTTTTAAAAAATCTCAATTTCCTTCACACTTGACTCACTCTTTAGATTGCTCTGAGATATACAAAACAAGCCAAGTGTGAACACAGTTGATTGAACCATCACTGAATTAACATAAGCAGTGGATTGCCAGTTGAGTTGTATTTCCCCCCATTCTTCCAATAACTCAAAATCTGGGACAAAGTTCTGCTTAAGTTTCCCATCTGAATGCTGCTATGGCCATGAAATAATTTAGCCCCAAAGGAATGACTCCTCCAAAGTAATAGGAAGCTTGAGAATTTAGGATTCTAATGATCAGTTCATTTCTGCCTTCCTTGTAATGAATTGTACAACGGTCGCTCAGCAGTCAGATCTATGTGCCTGTGTAATTGTTGTCAGGGTACCTGTCTGTCTCACAAGCTGTCCTTTTGGAATATATATAAATATAAGAGCAATTAGCAAGTGATGAGGGGGCAAAACAGGCTTAAAATTACTGAGACGTGAAGTGTTGCATTCCTCCCCCTTTTCTTTCTTTTCTGGTTGTAAATTCCAAAAAGACTCCTTTTCTCTTTTATTTTTAAGAGACATTAGCTCCATTATTACCTAGAATAGATTTTGACTCCTGGCACCATTTGACAAGTTTTGGGAGAGCCGCACAGAAGTCTGTCTCTGGAGAGTTGTGCAATATTGCTCTGTTGCAATAAGAAAAGGAGCCAATTTGCAACACGTAGTCTACCTTGCAAATCGGGTGAAAAATATTACTGCCCAGCAGAAAAAAAAACCTGTAATCTGATAGGCATAGTTCTTGGGAAGCTGCTAGCTCCCATGTAAACATCCACTTACAGGAGACTTCAAGAATAACTGGCTTGACACTAGATTGTAGTAAGAACATAAGAAGAGCCTGCTGGATCAGGCCAGTGGCCCATCTAGTCCAGCATCCTGTTCTCACAGTGGCCAACCAGGTGCCTGGGGGAAGCCTGCAAGCAGGACCCGAGTGCAAGAACACTCTCCCCTCCTGAGGCTTAAGAACATAAGAACATAAGAAGAGCCTGCTGGATCAGGCCAGTGGCCCATCTAGTCCAGCATCCTGTTCTCATAGTGGCCAACCAGGTGCCTGGGGGAAGCCCGCAAGCAGGACCTGAGTGCAAGAACACTCTCCCCTCCTGAGGCTTCCGGCAACTGGTTTTCAGAAGCATGCTGCCTCTGACTAGGGTGGCATGGCTAGTAGCCATTGATAGCCCTGTCCTCCACTTTAATTCCACTTACCATGTATCTTCTATACAAACAGCACTTACCATATATACATTAATACAGGAACATCACAGGACACAGTATGAAGAAATATTTATATAAACATGACTATCAAAATATGTTTATGAATTATGCTGTACATAAGAACATAAGAACATAAGAAGAGCCTGCTGGATCAGGCCAGTGGCCCATCTAGTCCAGCATCCTGTTCTCACAGTGGCCAACCAGGTGCCTGGGGGAAGCCCGCAAGCAGGACCCGAGTGCAAGAACACTCTCCCCTCCTGAGGCTTCCAGCAACTGGTTTTCAGAAGCATGCTGCCTCTGACTAGGGTGGCATGGCTAGTAGCCATTGATAGCCCTGTCCTCCACTTTAATTCCACTTACCATGTATCTTCTATACAAACAGCACTTACCATATATACATTAATACAGGAACATCACAGGACACAGTATGAAGAAATATTTATATAAACATGACTATCAAAATATGTTTATGAATTATGCTGTACATAAGAACATAAGAACATAAGAACATAAGAAGAGCCTGCTGGATCAGGCCAGGGGCCCATCTAGTCCAGCATCCTGTTCTCATAGTGGACAACCAGGTGCCTGGGGGAAGCCCGCAAGCAGGACCCGAGTGCAAGAACACTCTCCCCTCCTGGGATTTCAAGCAACTGTATTTGGAAGCATACCATTTCTGACTATGGAGGCAGAGGATGCAGTAGGGCCCCGCTCACCGGCGTTCTGTTTTGCGGCGTTCCGCTCATGCGGCGGCTTTCAATTCAGGGAAATTCCCCATTTTAAAGCCGATTTTCGCGTCATTTTCGTGCGACGCGGCCCATTATAGTCAATGGGTTCCACTTTACGGCGATTTCCGCTTTATGGTGGGGGCCTGGTCCCTAACCCGCCGTATTAGCGGGGTGCTAACTGTAGCTAGGAGCCACTAATAGACTTATTCTCCATGTATTTGTCGAAGCCTCTTTTAAAGCACCATCGTAGAATGCATGTTACCTACATACGGAGAGAAGCTCACTCTGAAAGCCCTTTGCATGTGGAAAACTAGCAAATAGGGGTGAGCTTCTACCTTAGTCTTACCTCCTAATTTTCTACATGCAGTGAGACTGATGCTTTCAGGCATGTGAATGTGGGTGAAATCATGTGCATGTGAATTGCACAAATTCAATTCATAGCCATCACAGTTGGGCAGGAAAGTCCAAACAGCCTCGAGACTGGGTGGTGGGGAGGAGATGTTAACTTTTTCTCTGCTACAGTCCCCACATAAATTGCCTCCCTGTGGCTGCTCCTAGAGTATAGCTTTTTGGCACCAGTCGAGGTTTTCCCTGGCAGCTTCAAAGACTGTGGTCCTGGAGAGTGTGGGAGGGAAAGGAAAATCCCCCCCTTCTTACCTTCCAGATCCCAAAGCTACTGGGGCTTCACCACAGCTGTTATATTTTAAAAATGCATGTTAATTGCATTTTTCACACAATTAACATCACATCTAGCATGTCTCTTTTCCTAGTGTTTTGGTGCAACATTGCTTAAGTGGCACCACACCATAAACACCTAACCTAACTTCTACTGTTCTTCGAACAAGGGATTTCCCCTCTATGTAATATACTTCAGAGAACAACTGTAGAAGGCTCCACCAGGTGCCTGCCTGCAAATCTGGATTGGCTTTCAGGGACAGTTTGGAACTTCATCAGCTCCTCCATATGCAGTGGTCCTTGGAGATGCAGCCATGCAAAGAAAATAACTTCTTTTTATTCTCCAGTACAGCTGATACCGTATGACAGCAATTTATTTGCATGCATGTGGCTGGTATAAATTACCACCAGAAAGTGATTTCTGCAATAATCCAGTATTTTGGATGCCCAGTATCCAAGATTCCTCCCTTCACATGGGCATATCCCCAAGAACACTCATTGTGGTTTGTTCAGAAAGAGTTTCAACAGTATGAACAGGCCCAAAGTTATTGCCTCTTCTCCTAGTTGCATAGTATTCCCAGACCCCAGACGTTCTCCTTCCTTTGTACTGTATTGACTTCAGAAGTGGGAAACCTGTGGCCCTCCCATCAGCCTCAGCCAACATGGCAGGAGTTGAAATCCAGCAACTCCTGGAGAGCTAGAGGATCCGCACTCCTGATTTACTCCATTAAGTTTCAGAAGATGATGTTTGTGAGAGAACAACCTCTGCCTATACAAATGAGAATTTTTTAAAGGGTTTCAGCTATAGACCACTGTGCTTGGGACAATATCCCTGCCTCTGAAAAATAAATATGTTTATTAAGAGAGGTATCAACCAGGATGAACGTCTCTGGTCAAACAGATTGTATCAGTGATTGATAAACATGCTCCAGACCTGCAAAACCTGTCTGATAAAAGGTGATTGTGGGATGACTGCGAGTGTGTTGGACAAGGAAAGTTCTCATCTTCATCTCTCGGGGGTGGGAGAAGTCTCCAACCTTATGCATTTGGAGGTCACAGTGAACGCTATCCATGAAAAGTAACTACACCATTGTTTACATGTGTATGATGTAGATGGGTGAGTAGCTTGATCTATAGGACCCTCATGACACAGCCTTATTTATTTATATGTAGGTATGTATGTATGTACTATATATATATATGTATGTGTGTGTGTATATATATATATATATATATACCACCTTTCGTCCAAGGAGCTCAAGGTGGCATACAAACACAGTTCTCCCTCTCTTAATTTTATCCTCACAACAACCCTGTGAAGTAGGTCAGGCTGAAAGGCAGTGACTGGCCCTAAGTCATTCCATGAGCTTCATGGCTGAGTGGGGATTGGAACCCTGGGCCCCTAGGTTCCACTCTGACACTCTGACCACTACACCATACTAGATCTCCTTAAATTTAGCTGACTTCCAGCAATCATCATGAGGGTAGCCTTTGGGAGTGCCCATTGTGTAGAGCTGGAGAAGGGAAGGGAAAGTGAGTAGTGAAGAGGGGAAACTGAGTAATGAGAGCTGCCTTTAATTAATTTATTAATTAATTTATTAAATTTGTATCCTGCCCTTCCTCCCAGAAGGAGCCCAAGGCGACATACAAGCGATAAAACCCTAAATATATATATATATATATATATATATATATATATATATATATATATATATATATATATATATATATCTGTAAAACATCTTAAAAACAAAACATCTTTACAAAAATCTTAAAAACAAAACATCATTTTAAAAAAAACGTTAAAAAAACAACTTTGGAAGCATCTTCAAAACAGCTCCAGCACAGATGCAGACTAGGATAAGGTCTCCACTTAAAAGGCTTGTTGAAAGAGGCGATGAGGGCTGTGTTCTGAGCCAACTGCTATAAAGCCTGCATTCAAGCTAATAGTGAGAGGCTAGAGTTGTGTTGAGACTCACATTCTGGGACCTTTTATTGCTGACCTTCCACATGAGGTGAGGCTTTTAAGCAAGGGGATCTCCTGAAAAGCTTCATGTGAGCTCTGATCAGACATCCATCCAGTGTAGAAATAAGCATATGGAGTGGGTTGATATGGTTGTTCCTGTGTACCCTGTTCCCACCATCCATGCGCAACGGCCTGTTTTGCAAAGGAGTCTAGCAGACAGTGCACCATCAAATACACATACTTGTAATCCATACTGCAAAAACTGAGGTTATGGATCACATGTCAGGAGCTGGCATAAGTACAAGTGGATGGCCGTCAGCCTCTGGGCCAATTGCCTCTTGACACATCATGAATGCGTTTCTACTATGGATAGCCATTGACATGATTACCTTTGACCAAGGATCAAAGATAGGTGAACCACACTCCCTTGATCTTCTCCAAGTCTCTTGACTCTTTTACAATGTTGTACACACCTGTTGAATATGTATGCAAACCACACCTTAAAGACTAGAGCGACTGGGGTTAGGGGGGCTGTTTCTACGTTGCTGAAGCACCACAGCCCTGTTGTTTTGCTGTAAGTGACTAAGATGGTGAGTCTTGCTTGCGGTCCTGCTTGCGGGCTTCCCCCAGGCACCTGGTTGGCCACTGTGCGAAGAGGATGCTGGACTAGATGGGCCACTGGCCTGATCCAGCAGGCTCTTCTTATGTTCTTATGTCTTCTGAAACGGAAACATCTCCATTTCTCCAGCAAGCTCAGGTGCCAGTGGTGCCAAAGTTCCCGTTTGTGATGTCTCTCTCTGAAAGTTTCACCAAGTTTATTCCTCCAAGTTTATTCCCCTCCCAGTAGGGTAGTGGCAAATGTGCAGGGTGCCTTCATGATAGTCATGCAATGCACATAGCCACATCCCCTCACTTCCTTGCTTGCTCTTCACTATCATTTCCACACTCCACTGTCCTTCCCCCACGCACCTTCTTCCACAATAGCAGACATCCCGAGGAGCCAATCAGCATGAATAGGGAGTGTGTTAGCAACTGAAAAGAGTCTTCTCGGTGGCTGACTCGCCTCCTTTCACTGTGATTGGTTTTAATCAGCAGGAAAGGACAAGGAAGCATGTTAGAAGACTCTTCTCAGTGACTAACACACTCCCCTTTTATGCTGATTGGCTTGAAGGACTCTGGAGACATAGGGACCTGGCTAGGACCCTGCTCCCCTGATATCCTGGACAACTACACCCCGATCCCACCTCCAAATTTTCCTCCAAATTTATTATTGCTGGTCTCATCCTCTTTTTGGATTTAACTAAACTCTAAAGGAAGCGGATGCTTCTTTTAAAAGCAGCTTTAGTGGAATCAATTTCTCTCTCTTCCTTGCTGCTGCCTGCAAATCAAGCCTTCACAGGGATGATCCTATTTTTATTTTCTCGGCAGCCAACATCTGGAAAAGGGCTCGGTGGGGCAAAGTTGTTATGAAAGGCCTGGCTCCGACCTCTTCACTTTCGGCAGAAGGTGATTGTCTTAAATAGAGCATCTAGCTTTGCAATTCCCTATTTGATCCTTTCCAACTCCAGCTCAGACACCTGATATATAATTTTCATCCGCTGCCACCATCGCCTGCCTCTCTCCGTACATGCCACCCCCAAACACTCCAACGCATTATAGCAGGAACTAATTTTGTCTGGACTATTATTAGATCATGAGATCAGGGCCACATAGAGGTCGTAAAATGTTTCATTCTCTCCAAACGGCCATCGTGCCGCTATCAGGTGCCATAACGTGAGGTTTGCTTATTGTGCATATTGCTTAGAGTTGCAAATTGCCCATTACCAAGCTTAAACACCTGGCATTTACATTCATTATAACCCTGACACCCCCCCTTTATGGCCTCCCAGGAGGGCATTCCAATTGGTCAGAAGCGCAAATGAATGTTTTATGATTACGATGAATGATGACGAGGGGCTCTGCAGGAAGGGAGGGTGTGCCAAGCACTCTGGAGTTTGCATCCCCCTCAGGCCTGGGACTGTTACACCCAGGGTTGGTGGACAGGGTATCTCTTGACCCGGCTACCTGATGCACTGAATCAAGTGTTGAGTGTGTTAACTAAGTAGTCAAGAGAACACCCAGCAAAAGGAAATATGGTGTATTTTATAGGGATGAGGAAGAAATGTCATTCACTTCACATGTGAAGGCAAACCTACCTTATTTGCACTTTTGGAAACCATACCCGAGCCAAAATACAGCCACTGTAAATTCGCACATTTCCAGATTTTGCAGAATATTTCTCCAGCCAAAGAATTCATACAAAAATTGAATTGACTAGCATAAACAGTGCATAAAAATGCATACATTAGTGAAAATAGCATTAAAATTGTTTTGCAAAAAATGTGTAAATTTGGCAAAATTGCACAAGTGTGTATATTAGAAGAAATTCCCACTAAAATGCTGATGAATATCCATGAGGATATATATCTATCGGTTGCAAACTGATGTGTAAATGCAGAGAACTGAACTCAAAACTAGGGGGAAAGTGAGCAACTGAAGCTGGCACATTTGACTTCCAGATCAGAAGTGTCCACTCTGCAGAACATTGTTTTTTCAAGAACTACCATTTTAAATTTAAATTTTGCCCTTCATCTGAAGTACCAAATCTCAAGGTCTTCAACCTCCAGCTGAAAACTCAGGATCCTTCAGCAACTACCAGCTCCAAATTTATGCAGGATTCCAACTGAACATGCTTAAATCTGTATATCCTTAGAGAAAAGAAACACCTCAAGAATATCAATATTCCATGGTCACCCTAACTACTTTTGGCCCAGGATGTATAATCATGGAACCAACAGGCTGAGTTTTTATCTCTGATTAGGGATGATTTCACAATCTAGGAGAGAAAAACCATTAGCTGTGACTGACCCAAGAAATACAGGAGAGGGCCTTCTTAGTGGTGGCCCCCAAATTATGGAATTATCTTATTGACGAGGTGCGCCTGGCACCAACACTGTTATCTTTTCGGTGCCAGGTCAAGACTTTCCTCTTCTCCCAGGCGTTTTAGCATGTGTTTTTAAATTTGTATATTTGTTTTTAATGTTTTTAATTGTTGTAAACCACCCAGAGAGCATCAGCTATGGGGCGGTATACAAATGCAATAAATAAATAAATAAACAAAGGGGATCTGAAGTGCCATTTTCATGTAGACCAAGATGTTGTAGACCAAGATTGCAAGATGTTTATCACGGATCATTGGGCTATGAATACACGATCAAACACTTCACACCAGCTCTGATTTGCAAAAAGCAGTTTTCCTGATAATTTCTTTGAATCCACAAATGACTAATGCAGGTATATTGTGGGAGGGCAGACTAACTCAATTTTGTGTTTTTATAATTTTTGAAGACATATCTGTGATGGTGGAAGAGAGTAACTTGAATTGTTAAAGTTCAAGCTAAAAATATTTATTTTTACAAATCTGACATTTTGGGAAATATTGGAATATATTCATCATTGATCTATATATCTAACCTTAACTTTGCTTGCATTTTAAGAACTATGGATTTTTGGGGAATTTGATCTTTGCTATCCAACAGGTTTCATGCTTCCCAAATGTTGCAACAATTTGGGCACCCTAAATGTATCAAAGCATGTTTATAGAAATGTGTATTTTGAGGAGGGGCTGTGCAGATCCCATCCCCCCAAAAACTGCAGTTTAATACATGATCAGGATGGAATGGAAATGAAAATATGAATGAACACATGCAAAAGTGACCATTGATGGATTTGCCAATTACGTTAATCCAATTTTGTGGGGCAAACCCCCTCCAAAACTGCCCCTGACAGTTTTTATTGTGCAATTTACACATAAGTAGACCAACAGGGTAGTATTTCTAGGACATTGTCAGGAACTGTCACCCATACAGTGTCCCCAAATTTCAGCCAGTTACCACTTACTGTTTTTCTTCTGGAAACAAACAAAAAACATTTGGGGCTTAAAATGTCCCAGAATTGCACTGGATGTATTTACTAACCCAGCAAATGTCAGTGGACTGAGGTAGTAAAAACACCCCATCATTTTTTTCCATAGAAAAATGGTCAGGAACAGGTCAACAATGAACAACATTCAACCTCCTATGAATAAATAAATGTTTCCTGGCTCTTAGCGTTTGGGTATTATCAAGCACACTTTTTCTGACATCACAGACATAAATGTTATTAGGAGTCAAGATATCAACCTACCATACATTGGAAATCTCACTGAAGCAAAAATAAAAAATGTAAATGTATTGCCTTCAAGTTGATTCTGACTTATGGCAACCCCATGAATAGGGTTTTCATGGTCAGTGGTATTCAGTGGTGGTTTTACCATTGCCTCCCTCTGAGGCTGAGAGGCAGTGACTGGCCCAACGTCACCCAGTGAACTTCATGGCTGTGTGGGGATTCGAACCCTGGTCTCCCAGGTTGCAGTCCAACACCTTAACCACTACACCACACTAATTAAATCACATAATTAACGTGTTTTTTCCCCTCAGCATTGGATAAAGGTTTAAAGGATTATGCCTTTTACCCCAGGTTGGACTACTGGTCCATCTATTCCGACTAGTAGGAGCTTGCCATGTTCTATGGCAGATGTCTCTCACATCAGCTGTTCCAAGGAAAGGCCATAGCTCAGAGGTAGAGCATCTGCTTTCCATGAAGTAGGCCACAGCTTCAATCCCTGGCATTTCTAAGTGGGGCTGGGAGAGGCGCCTGTCTGAAATCCAATCAGTGTAGACAATACTGAGTGAGTTATAGCAACGATCTGACTCTGTACAAGGTAGCTTTCTGTGTTCCCATATTCCCAAATGGTTTTTAACTGGAGACGCCTTGCTTCGACTTCCAGCCTTCTCTCTGGATCAGGTGTGGGAGCTAAAAATCTACTGGGGCATCTGAGGTGAACACAGCTAAGCCATTTTTTGTGTGTGAGAGTTTATATTTTTGCATTGAAACGTGTGGATTTTAAGTTAAACAGTGAAGAAAATGGCCCAGACATCAAAAACGTTTCTCTGTTTCTTGACCAAGTGCTGGACGCTAGTTTCAGTCTGTTGCCCAGATGGGGAAGCCGGTGCCAAAGTCATAGTTTGTTCAATTAAATCAAGGCCAGTTGCAGCTGGGCTGGCTGGGGAACAGAAAGCAGCTGCAGAAGGCAATGTGGCAGTAGGAAGAGAGGAAGCAGGCAGGTGTGATCGTACATAGAGGAGCGTTCTAGAGGCTTCCCTCACACCACAGATTGCTCAAAGGGCGCATAGCAGTATGAGAAATACAGGGACTCAGGAGTGACGCACCTGATGCCCATGCTCAGAAGGGTTTTGGCCAGCAGTGACTGTTCCCAAATGATGTTCCCAAATTGTTCCCAAATTACAACAATTTACTACTAGGGATGTGCTCGAATATCACAAAATTCAAATTTGACACTGAATTTCCTATTTATTCACCTTTTTTTTGTCCTCATGGATTGGGTTTTTTTCTAGTAGTTTTTCATAGCTGAAGAGGATTCTATTTTTAAAAAAGCCTAAAAAGTATTGATATATCAATATTTTCCTCAAAATATCAATATTAATATTGATAATTCCCTCATGATATCAATAGCAATATTGATATTTTGAGGAAAATATCATTTTTTTAAAAAAAATCCATATAGAACCATTTTTTAAAAAAATATCAATATTAATATCAATATTTCTGTGGGGAAAAAAACCAAATTGGTATTTATCACAAATAGCGAGCATTGATCCCTTATGAAGTAGTACCGGAAAGAAGCTCAATGGAGAGAAAATCGAACCAGCACTGAAATATGTATCTCTTCCCTACTTACTACTAGTGGTGTTGGTGAATTCCAATGAAAATGGAAACTGCCAATATCCTTTTATTCATCCCACATCTGGAATGGAAATCAATCCAGTGAATACAATAGGTATTCTCTGTTGTTGTTGCTTTCACCCACAAGTGAAACATAATTGATTATGTTTTTTCCACTCACATTTGCATTGCATTGCGTTTCCTTTGCACTGAATTGAATAGGGTGGAATAACATGCAATGACAACATCCTTTACGTAATCCATTACTTAAATAATATAATTTGTGTAATGTCGTCACAGCAGACAGCAAGATGAATAATGTAATTTTTGACATAAGACAAACTGCAGTGGAACAGAAACGGTGCTGCATGCAACAAATACTGATGGGTGGGAGTAGAAAATGATACCTTGTTACATCTCTACTTACTGCCTTTAAAAAGATGTTGTTGCTCTTTAAATTTATGTCCCGCCCTTTGTCCCAAAAGGAACCTAGTAGTTTTGCAGAGGATCAGCCTATTTCTGTCTCGTGATAAATGAGCTCAGTCATAGGTTTGTTTCATCCTGTCTTTTGCAGATTTTTTTTTTAAAGAATGCTTGGAAAACTTACATTTAAATTGTATGCATTTTGTATGCATCTCCACCTAAGGTGCTAACGCTGTAAACATTTTATACTTAAAATGCATTTTGGGGATTGCACATTTTTTATGTGTGTGGGGGGATTGAAACTGCATTGCAAAATCTGGAGAAATCAGTAATGCGGTTGATGGTTGCTTTCCAGCCAAGTTTAGGGTAGCAACCTGGTCTGGTCTGCTGCAAGAATGGATGGAACAAATTTATCCTTTTTTTCCCTAGGGGGAAAATGAAGTTGCTTTTCTCCTTAACTAGGTGAAAGGCAGAGCAGAGAAGGCAAGGGCATTCTGCTAGGGAAAACCACCCCATAAATGGCTTTCTTTAACACACATTACCAACCAAAAGACTCATTCCTCACATGCTGACAGGACTCGGAACGGCGGAGTTGCAAGCAAACCATTAAAGGCCATTTGCTGCCCTCAGTCTTACTCATCTTTTGGCATTGGGTGCTTTTCTTTGTGCTTCCAAGGAGATTTCCTCCTTCTTTAGAAATGACATCATCTCTCCTTGATGGTGGGCTTCAGGGCGCCAAGGGGCAGCCAAGTCAACCACTTCCTGTGCTTGCTTTCATAGCTGGCTGTTTCTGATCAGTTTCTTTCCTCCTGTGCAGCAATATCTAAAGGTTCCTAACCACAAAGGGGCCAAATGCATACACCGCTGATAGGGATGGGTGAGAATTTTGATTCGCATTTCAAGCAGAATTAATCAAATTCACAATTTCTGAAACCATATGAGAACCGAAACTCAGCTATCCTTTGAAATTTGCATTTATTAGAATTTTGGGATGCGGTTCGCCACCTAAAAACCATTTACAAAAATCCATATATTAGGGGAAAGTGTGCATAAAAATGGACACATGAGTGAAAATAACATGCAAAAAGGCATGAAATGATGAGAATCAGCTTGCAAAAATGTGTACCTTTGTCAAAATCGCCTACAAAAATGTGTTTATTTGGAGAAATTTACACTAAAATGGTGGAGAATTTTCATAGGATTAAAAAAAAAAAAGCTGTAAAAATGTAGAGAACTGAATTTAACATTGGAAAAATGAGAACCTGAGAAAACCAAAACAGCCAGATCTTTCCATCCCTACCAGAGACCCATCTTCACAATTACATTCACGGAAACTTCGGTTACTAAAAATGGAACAGTGAGCTGAGAGGCAGTGCAACTCTCCACGTGCCTGTTGTGCTTTAGACTATTCCACCCAGCACCTTGCAAACAGGATGGCAGAAATCCTTACAAAAGCACCCCCAATCATGCATTGTACTCACGAGTCACTAGAAGACGGTTGTGGAGGCTTTTTCAACCCAAGGGCCACTTTCCCTTCTGGACTACCTTCCAAGGGCCACATGCCAGTGGTGGATGGGGCCAGACACATACGTGGGTGGAGCAATGGATGTACACTTTCCCTTTACACAGTTGGCCAGTTTCTACTCACTCTGA
Source organism: Rhineura floridana (assembly GCF_030035675.1). Classification (NCBI taxonomy): domain Eukaryota; kingdom Metazoa; phylum Chordata; class Lepidosauria; order Squamata; family Rhineuridae; genus Rhineura; species Rhineura floridana. The sequence goes on along the minus strand of NC_084480.1, from coordinate 6,417,259 downwards.
GGCTGTGGGCACACTAGTCACTTCAAAAGCAGCCAGAATGTTTTTTTTTTTCTGGCTGTGTTTTGAAGCGACTCTGCCCTCTGCTGGCTGCACTTCCCTTCCCCACTGCTGCCTTCAGACCTTTCAGGATCACCCACAAAAAAGCATTGGGAGGAGGAAGAGACCAGGGTGGCGTCAACTGGCAGCTGCAGGAGCACCTCCGCAAGATCTGCGAGCTGAAGGAGGCCAATGGCCGGCGGCAGGCCAAGAACCACTAGCTGCGCGACCTGTGCTGCTTCCTCAACAAGGACCGGCGCAAGGCCAAATGCCTGGCGTGCCACTGGCAGCTCTTCAGGTACCATGCGGCACAGGTGCTGCACAATGAGGTGACCACCCCAGAGCTTGGAAAAGTTACTTTTTTTAAACTACAACTCCCATCAGCCCCAGCCAGCATGGCCACTGGATTGGGCTGATGGGAGTTGCAGTTCTAAAAAGTAACTTTTCCAAGCCCTGCGCCTGCCTCCGGAAGCTGGCCGGCTTGGAGGGCCTCCAGGACCCCTGGCCAAGGACCAATTCAATTCAATATAAACAAGTGTAAAATTATGCATATTGGAGCAAAAAATCTTAATTTCACATATACTCTCATGGGGTCTGAACTGGCGATGACCGACCAGGAGAGAGACCTCAGGGTTGTAGTGGACAGTGCGATGAAAATGTCGACCCAGTGTGCGGCAGCTGTGAAAAAGGCAAATTCCATGCTAGCAATAATTAGGAAAGGTATTGAAAATAAAACAGCCGATATCATAATGCCGTTGTATAAATCTATGGTGCGGCCGCATTTGGAATACTGTGTACAGTTCTGGTCGCCTCATCTCAACAAGGATATTATAGAGTTGGAAAAGGTTCAGAAGAGGGCAACCAGAATGATCAAGGCGATGGAGCGACTCCCTTACGAGGAAAGGCTGCAGCATTTGGGGCTTTTTAGTTGAGAGAAAAGGCGGGTCAGAGGAGACATGATAGAAGTGTATAAAATTATGCATGGCATTGAGAAAATGGATAGAGAAAAGTTCTTCTCCCTCTCTCATAATACTAGAACTCGTGGACATTCAAAGAAGCTGAATGTTGGAAGATTCAGGACAGACAAAAGGAAGTACTTCTTTACTCAGCGCATAGTTAAACTATGGAATTTGCTCCCACAAGATTCAGTAATGGCCACCAGCTTGGATGGCTTTAAAAGAAGATTAGTCAAATTCATGGAGGACAGGGCTATCAATGGCTACTAGCCATGATGGCTGTGCTCTGCCACCCTAGTGAGAGGCAGCATGCTTCTGAAAACCAGTTGCCGGAAGCCTCAGGAGGGGAGAGTGTTCTTGCACTCAGGTCCTGCTTGCGGGCTTCCCCCAGGCACCTGGTTGGCCACTGTGAGAACAGGATGCTGGACTAGATGGGCCACTGGCCTGATCCAGCAGGCTCTTCTTATGTTCTTATGTTCTTAACCTGGAGCTGAAGGAGCTCTGCCTGGCCCTTGAGGAGGAGTGCGCCTCCACATGACCTGATGACAGCCCAGCCCCGGTGGCGGCTCCTCAGAGCTTAGCCTACCCTGCAGGCCCTGTGACCTGGATGACGGCAGCTCTACACCGGTAGCATCAGCAACCCGGACCAGCTCCACCCCGCCTGCACCCCCAACGAGTAAACCTGCAGGGAGGACGCCTCGCTTCCTTCGCCCCCACGTGGGAAGATGGGCACTCCTGGCATCAAAGAACCTGGGTGGGGCTCTATGTTTGCCTCTGTTCCTATTTCTCCCGCCTGGCTGAAGATGTCGTGCCCAGGGAAACCCGTACATGTCTCAGTCCCAAAGCAGGGCAGCAGTGGATGTATGTAATTTATTCTGAGTTTTTTTCCTGGACATTTTCTTCTTCTTAATAATGTTATTTGTTATTTAGTTTAATTTTGTAAATGGTATTGCTTTCATTGATGTATTTTTATACTTATGTTTATTTTTCTTTGTAAGCCGCCTTGAGGCCCTTTGGGCAAAAGGCGGGGTATTAATAATATTAACAACAACAACAACAACAACAATAACAATAATAATTGGGCCAATCACTTTGTCTGCCTGAGCCTGCAGCAGTGTTTCCATTGGCCACACCAATCGAAACCTCCCTGGAGCTGATGCAACGAGTTTTTAAGAGTAGAAAGGGGCACAGTCTGACTAGGGCTGTGTGCCCCCATTTTGAGTATGCAGTAAGTGTATCACTATCCTCAGATGTATTTCCTTATCCACATCCAGTCAAGCAAGAGGCATTATCAGAGGTCAAGGACACATTCCAGCCAGCTAAAAACCCTCAAGGAGGGTGCAAAGAGGTGCTGGTGAGGGGTGTGGTCTACCGAGAGTTCCAAGGGCCAGATAGAAAGGATCGGAGGGCCACATTCAGCCTTCGGTTGCAAGGTTCTCTACCCTTTCCATAGAGCATGAGAGTGATGGTGAGTGCGCTAGCTCAGCTCCTGTCCCCCTCCCAGAGTCTGCAGTGAGGAGCTTGTTCTGCTCATTTAGACTCCCCGTGCAATGTGTAAATAACTATCCTGATAAATAATGATCATTGTCTATTAGATTTCAGTCCTGCCTTTCCTCCCAAAAGAGCTCCAGGCAGCAAACAACAAAGTAATGCAACAACATGATTAAAAACAAAATAACAAAACAACTTTAAAACATTAAAAGAACAAAAACCTCAAAAACGTTTTGAACATCGTAAGAACATCTAAACAGATTTTTAAATACTAAGAGCATCTAGAAACAATTAACAGCAAGCACATCCCCTCACAGTTTGTAATTTCAAAGTTACTGGGAGTATTGCCTACGTAGGAAGAGCCTCGGCACGACCATCTTCAATTCAATGCAAAGGGATACTTGCTCAAGCAGATCCTAACTGGCTTGCTGTAAGCATCAATCAGCTTTTTGGCAATGACAGGAAGCCTGCTGGGATTGACTGCCCTATGATGTCTCCTATGGAACTTTGCATGCAAAGGGTTCCAGGTCCACTCCTTGGCACCTGCAAGTAGGGCTTCAAAAGACTCCAGTCCGACACTCCAGAGAACCACTGCCAGTCAAGGCAACCCTATGACTAAAGGAGGCAGTCTATACCTCAGGGTCTGGTGCCGTCTTGGCCACTGTTTTGCCGAGAATGTGAAAGGAATCACCATTTTGCCGCAAAAGATGTCACCCCGTCCTCAACAGAGTACAACTTCTGGGCTTTTTTTGTCCCAACTGTCCTCTTTTGTTGCAACAACAACAACAAAACACACCACAAATTGGTGCGGTGGTTGCACTGCTATGTTAGGCTGATTGTGGCCGCAAATATGACTGAGGTTGTAAATTGCATTTCACGGTAACTGTATGATTCCCATTAATAACACGCCCACGGTTCTTATGCTCTCCTCTTTTTTCCTCATTATATATATATATATATATATATATATATATATATATATATATATATATATATATATATCCTTTCTCAGCAAAGCTCTCCCCACTGCTTTCTCTCTCTCTCTCTCTCTCTCTCTTTCCCTCTTTCCTTGTGCACCCAATCACAATGTGAATCTGCAAAAAGTTTAGTGATAATTAGTGGTGACCTCTAGCAGTTTTGCTGCGCACTCTGAATCTCACTTGTCAGCGCCGCCTGTCAGAGGGCTGAGAAGAAATGAAGAATTCGAAGGCGAGGAGACCCAGGCGGGCGGGGAGAGGCGAGGTGCCCCTCTGCTACAAACACGTTGCTATTAAAGTGTCAGGTTCTTTTGGTTTACTGTTGCAGTTTGTGTGAAGAGTTTTATGGATCAGCAGATAACAGTAATTATCAAACAGGCTCTTCAGCTAAAGTTGAATCTAACCTTTTATCATTTTTTGTGCCATCGTCTGCCTCCTCCCCCACCGTTTTCCCTTCTCTCCTGTTTCAGAAAAGCTCATCCATTAACTTTTCTTTGTCTGCTGGTCTTGTGGGTTTAGTCACTAAACCAACAACGAGGAAATTAGACTGTCGCGTAGCAATGGGCGAACAGGGAATGCTTGATTGAGGTGAAAGGTATGGTCATATTGATAATATTTACAAACAATGTGACAAATTGCTTTGTGGGAAAGGCCAAAGGTCCATCTGTTCTGGTACTAAAGGCCATTTCACACATCCTAGGGTGACAAACCTCAGTTTGCCAGGGAGTGTGGAATTCACAGGGTCCCAAATTAGGCACTTTCCACAAATATATGTGTTGAGCTACATGTAGGGATGAGAGAGAAATGTGATTCGGTTTAACAAACCTACCCAATTTGCAATTTCCCAAACAATATGTGAACCAAAACACAGCCATCCTTTGAAATTTGCACTTTTTGCCATGTGGTTCTCCAGTCAGCTAATGTGTACAATAATGTGCATACCAAAGTGTGCATCAAAATGTATATTAGTCTTAGTGAATGTTAATATATAAAATGCTTTATATTAAAGGAAATGACTTTGCAAAAGAGTGTATATTCAGCAAAATTGCATACTCAAATGTGTATATTAGAGAAATGTAAGCTAAAATGGTGACAAATTTTCAGTAGGACTTTCTTTTTTTAAGCAAACTGATGTGGGAATGCACAGAACCAAACTTAAGATTGGAAAAATGAGAAACTGAACAAAACCCAAATTTGTCCATCCCCAACTTTCATTTGCCGCTAGTATTCCCAGAGACTAGTAGACCAAAGGAGATAATAGAAATAGGCATTATTAGTACTACTTGTTCATATTAAAATTACTTTCAAAGCAACTCACAACAGTGTAAAATACAAAACAGTTAGAAACCAGATAACAGGAAGAAAGCAAAGCGGAATAGACAAAATGCTTAGTGCTGAACTAATAATGCTATAAAAAGGAGAAATCCTACCCCACCCTATTAAAAGATTAGCACCGCAGCAGTGGCCAAAATCATACAAAAGTCAGATCTACCCTGAAGAGCCAAAAGCTTGAGGAAGCAGGAATGTCTTAGCCTGGTACCTAAAAGCTGATAATACTGGTGCCAGATGTGTTTCCCTGGGGAGACCATTGGTTCAATGAGGCTAATATTGGGCAAATATGCCTTAGAGTGCAGCAAAAGAATCTTTCTGTTCTCTCTCTCAACATCATTCATTTTAAAATATCTATCCCCCTCCTCTTCCCCCCTCCCGCTTTGAGGAACTTTAACCATCCCTCACTGGAAAAGTTCTTAAATCCTCTGGTCATCTGAGTCATCTTCTCCTCCTCCTCCTCCTTCTCTGAGCTGTTTCTCTCAAGGCATGAACTTCTCGACTTGCCCCAAAATTTCAATATGGACAAATTTCAGTGACTTCTGTAATCTGAAGCCTTATAAACTTAGCCGGCTATATTTATCTACCAGCTTTTGTACCAGATTTTCAAACACCCCTACAAACAAAAATTCAGTGCTTGTGAAAAGGAGAGCATTATATTTATTTTATTTTATTTCTATCCCACTCTTCCTCCCAGAAGGAGCCCAGGGAGGCAAACAAAAACACTAAAAACACTCTAAAATACCATAAAAACAGACTTTAAAATATATTAAAATAAAACATCATTAAAAACATCTTTTTAAAAACATCTTAAAAAGCAATTCTAACACAGACGAAGACTGGGATAAAGTCTCTACTTAAAAGTCTTGTTGAAAAATGAAGGTCTTTAGTAGTTGCTAAAAAGGTAACAGAGATGGAACCTGTCTAATATTTAAGCGGAGAGAATTCCAAAGGGTAGGTGCCACCACTCTAAAGTTCCACTTCCTATGTTGTGCGGAACAGACCTCCTGATAAGATGGTATCTGCAGGAGGCCCTCACCTGCACAGCACAGTGATCAACTGGGTATATAAGGGGTAAGATGATCTTTCAGGTATCCTGGTCCCAAGCTGTATAGGGCTTTGTACACCAAAACCAGAACCTTCAACCAGCACACCTTCTTACAACAACCAGGAGATAGTGATGGGTTCAGAAACCAAGTTCTATGAGGAATGGCTGAAGAGCTAGGTATAGTTAGCCTGGATCAGAGAAAATGAAAGTTAGATATGATAGTGGCCTTCAAATATCTGAAGGACTGTCACAGAGAAGATAGAGCAGACATGTTCTCTGCTCCTGCTACTCCAGAGGGCACATTTCTCCAGTGTGGTGTAGTGGTTAGAGTGCTGGACTAGGACCTGGGAGATCAGGGTTCAAATTCCCAACCAGCTGTGAAGCTCTCTGGGTGATCTTGGGCTAGTTACAGTCTCTCAGCCTAATCTACAGGGTACAACCATCTATACCACCTTGAGATCCTTCAAGGAAAAGTGGGCTATAAATGTAATAAAGGAAAAAAGGAAGGAAGGGCCAAGGAGTTATACCCAGTGTTAGTCATGCTCAGAGATGATCCATTGAACTTAATGAGCATGACTAACTTAAGTCCATCAATTTCACTGGTAGGATCCAACCCATAGGATGGATTTCAAATGATGATAATTATGATTTAAATGTATATCCCATACTTCCTCTCAAAAGGAGGCCAGGAGAATATGTGACCTCCTTAAGAGGACCTCCCTGGACCCAGAATTTTTAAACAACTATCGCCCAGTGGCAAAGAAGGTGGTGGCAGTCCAGCTTGAAGCATGCTTGGAGGAAACTGATTACTTGGATCCAGTCCAGCTTCAGGCATGGCCATGGCACAGAAACCTCCTTGGTCATCAGATGGTTGATGACATCTGTCTGGAGAGAGATAGGGGGAAATGTGACCCTGTTTGTTCTCCTTGATCTTTCAGCGGCTTTCAATACTCTTGATCATGGTATCCTTCTGGAGCATCTCAGGGAGATAGGGGTTGGGAATACTGTGCTTCTCATACCTCCAGAGCTGCTTCCAAAAAGTAGTCATGGGAGGCTATTGTTCAGCACCATCAGAACTGTCCTGGGGTGTTCTGCAGGGTTCCATCTTATCCCCCATGCTACTTAAAATCTATATGAAGCCACTGGGAGCTGTCACCAGGAGTTTTGGAGTGAGGTGCCATCAATATGCAGATGACACCCAACTCTGCCTGTCTATTTCATCTGAATCAGGAGATGTGGTGATAGGCTGGATGTGGGCCAATAAATAGAGTCTGCATCCTGAAAAAACAGAGGTGGTATGTGTCCAGAGTTCTCATGTCCAGGAGGTGGGGTGGTGGCCTGTTGTGGATGGGGTTGCCCTCCCCTGGAAGGAGCAGGTCTGCAGGTTAGGGGTACTTCTGGTTCCAACACCGTCACTGGAGGCTCATATGGCCTCAGTGACTAGGAGTGCCTTTTTCCAACTCTAGCTGGTTGACCAGCTTCGGCCCCCTTTGGACAGATATGACTTGGCCACAGTATCCCATGCTCCAGTAACTTCCAGATTGGCTTATTGCAATGCGCTCTATGTGGGGCTGCCCATGAAGATGAATTGGAAACTTCAACTCGTCCAAAATGCAGCAGCCAGCTCACTGACTGGGGTTGCTTTTATGACTCATATAGCCCTTGTTCTAAAACAGTTTTATTTGTTGCTGGTTCTTTTCCAGGCCTAATTTAAGGTGCTTACACTTGGATATAAAGCCCTAAGTGACTTAGGTCCCAAATATCTGAGAGACCATCTCCTTCCCTACAACTGTTCTTGGGTGTTAAGATTATTGGTAGTTCTACCACCCTCAGAAGTTCAGGGGATGGTGGCCGGGGAGAGGGCTTTTCCTGTGACGGCCTCTAAGTCGTGGACCTTTTGATTAGCAAACTAGTCAAATGCGGACTACATGGAAATACTGTCAGGTGGATTCACAACTGGTTGGAAAACCGTACTCAAAGAGTGGTCGTCTGTGGCTCTGCTTCGGACTGGAAGGAGGTCTCGAGTGGAGTGCCACATGGTTCTGTCCTGGGGCCGATACTCTTCAACATTTTTATCAATGACTTAGATGATGGAGTGGAGGGAAGCCTTATGAAGTTTGCGGATGATACGAAACTGGGAGGGATAGCTAACACAATGGCAGACAGGAATAAAATCCAAAGGGACCTGGATAGACTAGAAAATTGGGCTGAAATTAATATAATGAAATTCAATAAAGACAAATGCAAGATTCTGCATTTAGGCCACAAAAACAAAATGCACGGGTACAGGATGGGAAATACCCGGCTTAGCAATAGTGCGTGTGAGAAGGACCTTGGAATTGTAGTGGATCGCAAGTTGAACATGACCCAGCAGTGTGATGCTGCGGCAAAAAAGGCAAACACGGTTTTGGGCTGCATAAACAGAGCTATAGTTTCCAGGTCGAGGGAAGTAATAGTCCCACTATATTCTGGATTAGTCAGGCCTTATCTGGAATACTGCATTCAGTTCTGGGCGCCTCATTTTAAGAAAGATACAGACAAGTTTTATTTATTTATTTAATTACATTTCTAAACCGCCCTATAGCAATAAGTTAGAGCGGGTTCAGAAGAGGGTGACGAGGATGATAGCCGGTATGGAGAACAAGTCTTATGAGGAAAGGTTGAAGGAACTTGGCATGTTCAGTCTGGTGAAGAGAAGGCTGAGGGGTGACATGATTGCACTCTTTAAGTACCTGAAGGGCTGTCACATAGAGGAGGGTACAGATTTGTTCTCTGCTGCCCCAGAGGGTAGGGTTACGTCTAATGGTTTTAAGTTGCAGGAGCGTAGATTCAGATTGGACATTAGAAGGAACTTCTTGACAGTAAGGGCAGTTCGGCAATGGAACCCACTGCCTAGGGAGGTGGTGGGATCCCCTTCACTGGATGTCTTCAAGCAGAGGCTGGACAGCTATCTGCGGGAGATGCTCTAGCTGTGGATTTCCTGCTGTGAGCAGGGGGTTGGACTCGATGGCCTACAAGGCCCCTTCCAACTCTAAGATTCTATGATTCTATGAACTCCCCACAGAGGAGCACCTGGCAACTTCTCTGTATAGTTTTTGGTGAATGCTGATGATGTACCTCTTTGATACCTGAAATGTATCTTTTTAGGACCTACCCGTTTTTTTTTTTTTGTAATGTGATTTTAGGTTGTTTTTAACTGCTTTTAATTACGTATTTTAAAACTGTTGCAACCCGCCCTTGGACCTTTCAATGAAGGATGGGCTAATAATAATGACGATAATGATATAAACACCTCTTGCTCATGGTAAGAGCTGTTTGACAGTGGACAGACTCCCTCGGTAGGTGGTGGCCTCTCCTTTGCTGGAGATATCTAAGCAGAGGTTGGACAATCACTTGCCAGGGATGGTGTAGTTGCATCCTGCACTGCAGACCCTGCACTGAGCATGGGGTTGGACTGGATGACCTCCAAGGTATCTTTCCTCTCTGTGATTGTGTAAATGCAGATTTATGATTGCTTTGGCTCACCAATAGCTGTGTTTTTGGGTATAATTCTCTCCTCCCTGCAGCTGAGATTTCTCTCTCCACCCCTCCATCCTCAGTTGTTGTCAAAACTCTTTGGCTTCCCACAAAAGTTGTTTGACCCTGAGCCTGGGGAAGAGAAGCAAATTCATGAGCAACTCAAGCAGTCACTTTTGTTAGGCAACCTGGCCTTTAGGCCATAGCCTGGAAAAAATCTCCCCTCGCTCACTCTGGGTCAGGAGAGAACCTGGTTGGAAGAGACACCGAAGCCTAATACATCGTGCTATTAAGACATCTGTGGTGTCTAATAAAAAGCTGCTGGGAGGGGAGAGGTACAAATCATTATGAATCAATTTAGCTCTAGCCAGCAAATACACAGTGTAATTCATGCTGGAGGATGAGTTAAAGACCAGCCTTGTAAAAAATATAGTGTCACATCAAGGCCGTCTCCTAAGGTAGGCTGCCTTTTTGGAATCGCAATGTTTCATTGACTGGGGCACTGGGATATGCTTATGACACAGAAATGGCAGCTGTAGATGGATCTGCAGATTTCTGACTTCCCGTTTATGAATGGGAAAAACAAGTGGTATTGAACGTGTCTCTTCCAAGAGGCAAAATTAAGACCAACTCAGGTGGTACGCTGAGGCAGGCCACCACGCCATCTAGTTCAGCATTGTCTACATTGACTGGCAGCAGCTCTCCAGAGTTTCAGACAGCCGTCGTTTCGATCCCCTTCAATCCTGGAGACGTCAATGATTGTACTTGAGACCTTCTTCATGCAAAGCAGGTGCTGTGCCACTGAGTGGTGGCCTTTCCCCTAAAGAAGCTGCTTGACCATTGGTCCACCTAGCTCAGTCCTGTTGGCGCTGACACCAGGCATTTTGTTTCAGGGGAGGCTTCTTTCAGCAGAAAGTGTGAGGCGGGAGATGAATTTTGCAAATGTTGCCCTTTCTCCACCTCTCACACAATTCCAAAAAGGGCTCCAACACCCTAGAGCAGACCGGGAATGTCCAAGGGATTGCTGAAGGTGGGGTGGGGTAAATCATCTCTTCCTTTCCCTTTTTTCTGCTCAAAGGAGCCTCTGATGGATCAAAGAGCCTTTCATAGAATCATAAAACAGTAGAATTGGAAAGAGCCTGAAAGGCTATTGAGTCCAACCCCTTGCTCAATGCAGGAATCCAAATCAAAGCATTCCCGACAGATGGCTGTCCAGCTGCCTCTTGACGGCCTCCAGTGTCGGAGAGCCCACTACCTCTCTAGGTCATTGGTTCCATTGTCGTATGGCTCTAACAGTTAGGAAGTTTTTCCTGATGTCCAGTCGAAATCTGGCTTCCTGCAACTTGAGCCCATTATTCCGTGTCCTGCACTCTGGGACGATCGAGAAGAGATCCCGGCCCTCCTCTATGTGACAACCTTTCATGTACTTGAAGAATGCTATCATATCTCCCCCCAGTTTTCTCTTCTCCAGGCTAAACATGCCCAGTTCTTTCAATCTCTCCTCATAGGGCTTTGTTTCCAATCCCCTGATCACCCTCATTGCCCTCCTCTGAACCTGTTCCAGTTTGTCTGCATCCTTCTTAAAGTGTGGTGACCAGAACCAGACACAGTACTCAAGATAAGGCCTAACCAGTGCTGAATAGAGGGTAACTAATATTTCATGCGATCCGGACACTATACTTCTGTTAATGCATCTTAAAATAGCATTTGCCTTTTTTTACAGCCACATCACACTGTTGACTCATATTCAGTTTGTGATCAACAACAATTCCAAGATCCTTGTCGCAAGCAGTATTGCTGAGCCAAGTATCCCCTGTCTTATAACTGTGCACTTGGTTTCTTTTGTTGGAAAGATATGCAGCTGGAGAGAAATGGGTCCCATCCACTGATATGTGAAGGTTTTTGCACCCCTTACATCTACTGGCTATTCTAATTTGAGGGTTTAGTTAAGGCTGAAGGCCCCGAACATGGTCCACAGCTAATCTATTTAGGCTCCAGAGATGGAAATGTGTGTGCGTACATACATGTTTTGCCCCCTCCCTCCATTCTAAGTTCAACACAGAAAGACTTCTTATTATTATTCAAAGAAATAAACCCCAGAAATGGAACAACCAAAGATCAGAACCCAGAACTGCACAGAAAAGACCGCAGCGGAAGGAGAAAACCGCAGCCTCCCTTAATCACTGGAGGGGATTCTTGACATTTGAGGTCTGCACACGGGGCCTCTTACAACTGGCAGATGTAAAATCAGAGATCAGACGAAGCTGCAGCCGGTGTTAGCATGGAGCCAGGAGAGATTTGGACAGTTCTAGTGAACTGTAAATGAGAAGGGATGGCTGGGTTTTTCCTTCCTTCCTTCCTTTCTTTCTTTCTTTCTTTCTTTCTTTCTTTCTTTCTTTCTTTCTTTCTTTCTTTCTTTCTTTCTTTCTTTCTTTCCTAGATTTTTTTAAAAAAAATCTGATTTCAGTCCCAGTAACCTATTATGTGGAGTTTGGTGTTCCTTGTGTTGGTGTTTTAAAACCAAACACAGGAAGCTGCTAGTCATTGGGAAAACCCTGTTTCTCTCTAGGAATGGGGGGAAATTGTTTGGTTTGCATTTTAAACACAAAACTCCCTAAACTGCACTTCCTGGCACCCGTTGAAATGTGGGCATGTTTAAGGGGGCAGGGGCTGTTCAATATAGGAGAGGATGAGTCAGTGAAAATAGGAACTAACTATGAATGGCAAACAGTCTCTCATGAATGAATGAATTTTATTATACGGTCACAGACCCGTCGTACAAAAAATACAACAAAATACATAAAAAATAAAAACATAATATATTAATATAACAGTATAATCCTATAAAAACACAGTTTAAAAGGAAGAATTCTTTCGTCTTAACTGGATTAAGTTTAAGAATTTGGCAACCATTTCTGTCCATAGCTTATCAGCATCGGATAAGAGGAGTTGGACATACCAGTTATTTGATCTTCCAGGAAAGCGATTAATTATGGGAGAAATAAATCTAAGCCGTTCAGCATGATAAAGGTTGCAAAAAAGAAAAGTGTGAACCAACGATTCGACTTCAGAGTTTGAGCATGGGCAGATGCGGTTTGCATAGGGAATGCCTTTAAAACGGCCGTCTAAAATTGCGGGGGGGAAACAGTTGAATCTTGCTCTTGAAAAGAGTATATGATATTTTGGAATAGATAGATTTATCAAATAGGATGCACGGACAGGAAATGAGTTGTATTGTACATTTTGGGGGGGCATATTTACTAAGACCTTTCGTGGGTGCCCTAGGAAGTACTGGTGGGCACATTGGCACCCACAAACATCATATGGGCAACCCCTGCAATAACAGGTCTGTGCCATCCTGTTCATGTGCGGGTTTTAACAAAATAATTCCTGAAACATCTGCACAATTCTACTAAAACAAGAACAAAAACATGTACTTATAAGGTGGTTTGGAGGATTGCATTCCTTCTTTTTTTAAAAAACAACATTTTACAGCTGCTTAGAGCAGCTATTTCCTTTACTATGCCCATTCAGTAAAAAAGGCTGTGTAAAATGTTCAATATGGAAGAAAGCAGAGTTCAAACCACCTCTTAATTGTCTCAGTTGTGTTGTCAGACCCATATATGCATAAAGTTTGTAGATTATGCAAGATATTTCCAATCTGTGCATAGGTCTGGGGAGGAATTTGATTCAGTTTGCATTTAAAGGTGAACTTACCTAATTTACACTTTCCTGAACGTTACGTGAACTGAAACACAGCCACCCTTCAAAATTTGCACTTCCCCCAATTTTGCAGCGTAGTTCTCCAAGCAAGAAATGTGTACAAAAATGCACTTCTTAGAATGTGCATTACAAATGTATAGATTAGTGAAAATAGGAGAGAAACAACACAGGAAGCAGACCTTAAGTGTGGTGGCACCTACCCTTTGGAATTCCCTCCCCTTAAATATTAGACAGGCACCATCTCTGTTATCTCTCTGGCGCCTACTGAAAACCTTCCTCTTTCAACAAGCCTTTTAAGTAGAGACCTTTTCCCAGCTTGTGTCTGTGTTGGAATTGCTTTTTAATATGTTTTTTAACCTTTTTTTTTTTTTAAAAAAAGATGTTTTTAACCTTTTTTTTAAAAAAAATATGTTTTTAAAGATGTTTTGTTTTAATGCATTTTTAAGGATGTTTGGTTGCAATATATTTTAAAGTCTTTTTTATGATGCTTTAGGTGCTTTTGTTTGTCGCTCTGGGCTCCTATTGGGAGGAAGGGTGGGATATAAATCAAATGAATAAGCAAATAAATAAATAAATAAAAATAGAGCACCAAAATGCATTATGTTAGGGGAAACTCATGTGAAAAAATTAGCATGTTATGCAACATTGCTTGCAAAAATGTGTATATTAGGAGATGTTCACACTAAAATGTTGATGAATTTTCCTGAGGTCTTTTTCTTTTTTAAAAAACCCACCAGCTAGTTGCGGAAATGCAAGTAACTGAGAGAAAGGGATATTGACAGATTTGCCCATCCCTTGTGCAGTGGGGGAGGGGTTGTACTGAAAATGTTTCCAAATGTGAAGCAAACCTCGAATCTAGTGGTCAGACAGGTCTGTACAGGGGAAGATGGTTTTTCAGGTAACCTGGTCCTGAGTTGATCACTTGCTACAGCGCCCCCCCATGCCACGTGGCTAGATGCCCTGCCCCCCCACACACTACTGCCAATTACTGGATAAGAGGAAAAGAGCAGAAGGGTGGGTGAAGGGCTCCTGCAGAAGTCTTTTGGGGGCAGTGAGGGCTGGCAATAGAGAAGTCAGAAATTCTTCTTCGGCTCTGATTTTGATTCATGCCAGAGAAGAAATCCGGGCCTTTAAAAGCCTACATCTCACTTTCAGGTACCCCCCAGAGTTCTTCTCTTATCCTGGCTTGGGACAGCTCCCCAGCCATTCTTAACGTTCTTAGGTAGCAATCATGATGACATGAGCTGATGATGCTCATTTACCTTAGCAGAGTTACACAGACCCTAACAAAGGAAGCGTGGGTAGCAAGGCTGTGATGCGGCTGCTGTTGCTGCTGCTGCTTGGATGAATTCGGGGCTTGCGCCTCCCAAGTCTATCAGCCTGGTACTTCCACTGGGACTGATTTCACTTAACAGCAACAACAAAGAACCAGCTTAATTCCTCTCCAATGTGCATTTTGCAGCAACAGCAAAAGGCTTCCCCATCTCTCCACGGCCATTGATTAGGGAGGATTATCAAGCCATCCTGATTATCAGCACTGAGTTGCTTCAAGAACCATCAGAGGCAATGTTAAATTGATTAATCCAGTAAAGCTTCTCTTATAATTACACACATCCCCTTTCAAATTACCCAATCACTAGTGTGCTGTTTTCAATGGGAATGGGTCAGGGCTGCACATTCGTCTGGGGGAATGTTCCCTGTTCTAGGAAATCATAGCTCACTAAGTAGGACCTCATTCATAAGTGTTTTTTTTAATTACTTGGAGATGCAAAGTTTGAATGTGACAAATGCATGTTTTTTCAAATATGTGCATTATAAAAATGCACCTATCTGGATGTCACTGTCTATTGATGGTTTGGTGCTAAATCAGGGTTTTTATAATGTGTGAAATCATGTATTGTAGGCGCATGGGAACCTGCCTTATTCTGAGTTCAGAGCATTGGCCCTTTTAGCTGTCTACACTGACTGACAGTGGCGTTCTAGGGTTTCAGACAGGAGACATTCCCAGTCCTACCTGGGACCTTCTGCATGCAAGACAGATGCTCTGCCATGGAGCTATGCCCATCTCCTAAAACATGCAACCATTGTTAAAGACCAGACCCTTTCTGATCTTAAATCTTTCTGATCTTAAAGTTCAGATCTTAAATTTTGGGAATGGCTGGCCGTGATTAGTTGGTCCATTATTATAGAATAACATTTCTTCACTAGTACTTACTTGTCTCATTAAGGGGTGTTCAATGAATGTACAATATGTATTACCTATGTACACAAATAGCTGAGCTGTAAATCCATACAGTTATTCACATGTAATGTCCACTGAGTATACAGTGTGTGTACCTTTGTACAAAATTGTTGAGATGTACAAATCAACAAATGCACACTCTTTCACACAAACACCTGTACAGACAGCTTGCCCTGGCATTCAGTGTAGCATGTGAACAAGTATATTAGATACAAAATTCAAGCAAAACCCTTGGTGCATCTTTGCAAAAGCTTGTGTGCATTGAGTTTAAAACCAGAAGATTGAAGGGGTCTGCAGAGATCTGTTTGCATTGTCACCCCTTGCACTGGTGCTACAGGTAGCCAATAGGATGAGTCCACAGATAACATGGAAGGTTCATGCAAAGGCCTCCTCAGATGTTAAAAACATTGCCAGGGATTATTTTCATCTGCAGAAATGGGAAATACGTTGCATTAGTTAGTAATACCCAGGCACATTATTAAAGGGGTCATAGGCAAATGTGCTCCATCTCTCCTAGAAAAACAACTTTGTGAGTAATGATAATGATGATCAGGATAGTGGAAGCCATTAGAAACAGCTGTGGGAGGTGTGGTGGCACTGGAGTGCACTGGGAGAGCTTGGGGTTTAGTAGGCCATCTGGAGAAGCTATTCCAGTTCACACTGCCACAGGCGCCTCTTGAGTCATTGGGGTCCACTGCTAGTCTGATAAAGGCCTTAGTTCACGCCAGTGTAGTAGCCCCCAGGTGTTCTGGGACTCAGACTCCCATCAGCCTAGCAAGCATATCCACAGGTCAGGGATAATCAGAACTGGAGTCCAACAACATTTGAAGGGTACCATGTTGGCTATCCCAGCCTTAGCTGATCTCATGTTGAGTAATGGAGGCTTTGACTGTCGATTTTCTGTCCATTTCTAATCAGGCTGAAGTGTAGCAGAATTCTGGGCCAGATTTTGATGGAGTTGGGGTTGTTGTGGCAGATGGGGAGGCCTTGCCAGCTTCAATCCTTTCCAAGGAGCTGGTGCATAGAAGGGCCAGACAATCTCTCTGCAGGCTTCCCAGTGAGCTTGGCTCACAAATAAAGGCTGACAACAGAGTGTGGTGCTTATGATAGGAAATGAAAGGCAAGAAGAGCAAAGCAGGGGGGACACTTCACAACCACTTTGAAAATTGGGGGGGGGATAAAATAACCAACATCTGATGTTTGAAATACAGAAACAAGCTTTTCTGGCATCTAGGAAAAAATGGCTTTATTGTCTTGATAACAGGAGGGTTTTTTTTTCTACCTTGGATTTCTCAGGCTCGGTTCCACCCACTGTATCAAAAGTGAAGTTAAGATTTCTGGAGGGCTCTGCTTTGAAAAAAGTGTTTCTCTCTCTCTCTCTTTAAACCTTTGCATGGAAGAATAATGCAAGGCTGCTGCTGAAAGCAATGGAGAGGGAACAGAGTTAGTGATCCTCTGGGACACATCCTCCCTCAACGACAACAATTCTCAGGTTCCCCTGTCTCTTAACAGAGGAAAGACAATTCCACTTCCTTTACTGGCTGGGGCTGATGGGAGTTGTAGCCCCAAACAGCTGGCAGACACCATGATGGCCAAGGTTGCCTTACACACTGCACTAAATGTGGAGGATGCACTCTTGTCCATAAAGTATGTAAGAACAGGATGAGAGTGGATCCATTTTTCCGACTTTGGCTGGTTTGGCCAGTCTATGTTCTCACACGCACAAGGTATCAGCATCTGAAAGGGTAATCAACTTCAGGGCTACATTGGAAGCTGTTGTTTTGCCATTGAGCCCTCACTAGGATGGAGGAGCAATTCGATCCAGTTCACATTTAAAGGTGAACCTACCTAATCCACACTTTTCAAACCAATACACAGGAATGCTTCCAAACGTGCATTTCTCTGAATTTTCCAGTGCAGTTCTCCAGCCAAGCAATGTGTACAAAAAAGAGTATATTAGCTTGAAGTGTGCATATAATGTTCACATGTTGGTGAAAATTACATTAAAATGCATTGTATTAGGGGAAACTGCTTTGCAAAAATATGTATATTAGGATAAATTTGGACTAAAATGCTGATGGATTTTCATGAGGACGTTTTAAAAAAAATCACACTTATGTAGAAATCTGGAGAACCAAATTTAGGATTGGAAAAATGAGAAACCGAGAGAAATGAAACTGTCATATTTGCACAAGGGACAGGTACTTCCTCTAACTTACAAGATTCTTCACTGCTTCCTCCTTAAGATTTTTTTAAAAAATAAATCCTTTATCATCCTCAACAATCCCAAATGAAGTATTCCTCTTGAATTACCCATCGAACAGGAATGGGTTCTATGGCTCTCCAGATGTTTTCTTGCATCTGTGTCCCTCCAGCTGTGGTTGGAATCCAACGTCCATCAGTCTAAGGATTGACCGATCTGTCAGTATTGGCTACTTATTTTTTCCAATCTTAAATTCAATTCTCTCCATTTCATTTACTGGCTATTTTTAAAAAAAAAAAAAAAACGTTCCCATGAAAATTAGTACACACCTTTCATATGCAATTTTGTCTGTATAATATTTTTGCAAGTGATTTTACCTAATATTTTTATGCTGTTTTCATGAATCTGTGGATTTTTGTGTCCACTTTCCCAAAAATATACCTTTGAGTATGTATGTTTTGGCTGGAAAACTGCATTGCAAAATTCAGAAAAGTGTGGATTTTGAGTGATGGCTGTATTTCAGTTCATTTATTGGTTCTGGAACCACAAATCTGGTATCTTTGCACTAAAATGTGAACTAAGCAAATTCTCCCTTCATCTCTACATCAGTCCCAGCCAGCGCTGCCAGTTTTCCGGCATGATGGGAGGACAAGTCCGTCAATGGCTACTAGCCATGATGGCTATGTTTTCCCTTCACTATCAGAGGCAGTATGTCTCTGAATACCAGTTGCTGGGAATCACAAGTGGGGAGAGTGCTCTTGCACTCAAATCCTGCTTGCAGGCTTCTCATAGGCATCTGTTTGGCCACTGAGAGAACAGGAGGCTGGACCGGATGGTCCGCTAGCTTCATCCAGCTGCAAGGCTTTCCTTATGTTCTTGCCAACACACTCTGAAAGAACCTCTTCTTGCCTATTTGTTGAGGCTAATTGATTCCATAAAGGAAGCCACAGACCTGAACTTACAAGATCTGAACAGGGTGGTTTATAACAGATGCTATTGGAGGTCACTGATTCATAGAGTCACCATAAGTCGAAGTTGACTTGAAAGCACATAACAACAACAACTCTTTCCTAGTCATTTGAATTCCGCCTTGGAGCATTTGGGCTTCACTTGTTCTGACAGCATGAGGAGGCGAGGCCTTACCCCACAGCTTACTGGTGGAGCAATGGACACCACTGCAGAGGCTGAGTTCATCGCCATGATGGCAGCAGTCCCCAAGCCTCCTTCCATTTGTCAATTTTTGTTTGTTTGTTTGTTATTCTTCTTCTTGTTGTTATTATTATTTTGCCTTCTCCAATGAATGTGTTGTGCTCATCTAACTTGTTCACCTCGGTGACTAAACAAATCCCCACAGGGTAGGCTGGTTGCTTTTATTCAGACGAGTGGCAAAGGAGAGCACATCTCAGAAATGATATTTCCTTTAGATATCTGATGAGGCAGAAAGGAGGATCAGGGGAGGGTAAGGAAACAGCACTAAATGGAAAGGGACTTTATAAGCAGTGGCAGGTTATTATTGCAACAGTGACTTAGATCATCTTGGATTCATCTGGTACTTGTGAAATCCTAATGTGATCATTTTAACGGGATGCAAGCCTGGGAAGACCTGGATTTTAAAGCACTAGCAAAGGGACTAAATGAAATGCCCATGGGTTATCCACCCCCATGAACAATAGTCTTATAGCAGGTGTTGCCAATGTTGCACCTGCGTTCACTAATGTACCCACCAGTACCTCCTAAGACCCCTGGAAAAGGTCTCAATAAATACTTCTTCAAAATCCTAAGTGCACAAGAGCCTGTTGGCTCAGTTTCCTCTCCTACATTGAACATGCCCCCTTAAACATGCCCTCATTTCATTTCATTTCATTGAATGCCAGGGTTGGATACCCACCTTCCCTTCCATTCTGAACAGAGGAGAGGTGCAAAGAGCTTCTGTCTCTGAGTGAGCATGGTGGTGCCTGATGTAGGTGCTTTTTTCTTCATTGACTGATGGGGCATGGTCACTCCATTTGTGGTCCTGTCTCTCTTTCTGCTCTTTCAGATGTGGCAGCCATTTTGTCTTATGCCAAACACCTCACGGTAGCTCTTTTATGATGGATCCCTAAGCCGCTTTCTCAAAATCCCCAATGTGTCACTGATCCAAAAAGTTGGCAATCCCTGTCTTATTGCATAGAATGATAAAGCTGCAAGGAGTCACATCACAATTACGTTATTAGTATTGGTTTACTGCCTTCCCAAAGGATGAAGTAAAATGCCTGCAGGCAACAAAAATGAGAGTTTAGCATTTGGGCCTTGTCTTTCTCTTTGACTCTTACTTTGCCAAATTATACTGGATCTTCCTTTACAACATTGCAAAAATGTGGCCCTTCCTCTCTGCCTCATTGGTGGAAACTCTTGTTCATGTCCTGCTGGTGTTTCACCTCGACTCCTGGAAATGGCCTCTCGTTGCCTCACATTGACCCCCACCTACCCTACATCAAACCAGAACTCTACCACCAAAATAATTCACCTCTTGCTTCATTCTAACCATCAGATCCAGCACATCCATGCCAGTGACCTTCATTTATATTCAGCTCCATCGCCTTTAAGGTAGCCTGCCCACTGCTGTTCAGCTGCTGGCAGCCTTCAGGTTTGACTATGCGGGGCTGCCCTTGAGGTTAGCCTAGAAGCTGCAGCTAATGCAAAAGGAGGTGGCTCAACCGCTCACTGGAGCAGATTAATGCCACCATGTTGTGCCACTGCAGAAAGAAATGCACTGGCTGCCTGTTAGCTACCGAGCCAAGTTTGAAACGTTGGTACTGGTAAACAAAGCCCTGTACAGCTTGGGACCATGATTCCTAAAATATCATCTCGCCTCTTACAGACCCAACATCACTGTGTTCTGCAAGAGAGGGACTCCTGTAGATACAATCTCATCAGGACATGTAGGAATCAGGCCTTTAACATGGTGCCACGTGTCCTTTGGAACTCCCTTCTGTTACATTTCAGGCAGGCTCCATCTCCATTCTCTTTTCAGCACCTGTTGAAGACTTTCCTTTTTCAACAAGCCTTTTCACGGTATATCTTTATCCCAGTTCTGCATCTGTATTGGATTTTAATTTTTTTTAAAAAAAATTCACAAATGAAATTGCGTTTAATTGTTACTATTTTTTTATGTCCTCACTGTGAAATCGCTTTGAAATATTTCATGGGAAGTGATTCATATATGGAATCAAATCAGTAAATAAATAAATAAATGTTATTTGTTGTTTCAAATTTGTAACCGGCCCTTCCTCCCTGAAGGGACCTCAGGGCAGCTCACAGTAATAAAAATTACATTACTTTTTTTTTTTTAGTTCTGAATAAAATAAAAATTATTTAAAATGACAATATAACATAAAACAGGTAGCAGTTAATACCTGGGAGTGTAAGAACTTCATAATAGTGTTGTCTGCAATCCTAGACAAATAGAAAAGTCTTAACATTTCCTGAATGCTGGCTGTGAGGGGGAGTGCCTGAATTTCTGGGCTCCTGCTGGGAGGAAGGGCAGGATATAAATCAAATAATAAAAATCAACAAATAAATTTCCCCTTGGAGGGAGTTCAATGGCCTGGAGGTCACCACCAAGAGTGCTCCATCTCAGATCCCCACTCATGGCACCACAACGAGGGGCTCTCCCTCAGATCATAAATTTCAAGCTGGAAGGTACTGATGGAGGCCCTCTTTGAAGTATTGGAGTCATTTAGGGTTTTGTACACTCGTACTAACCCCTTGAATTAGGACATACAAATACGCTTTGTACTGAGTCAAAACAATGGAGCATCTAGCCCAGTGCATTATATAGTGATTGGGCTGCTTGGTCATTATAAATCAAACAGTAATAATAATAATAATAATAAACTTTATTTCGACCCCGCCCTTTTTCCAATAGGACTCAGAGCGGCTTACAACTCAAAACAACACCCCATTAAAACATACAAAGTACACAATTAAAAATAGAATTAAACTTTAAGAAAAATTAAAACCATAAAACATACGTTAAAAACAGCAGACAATTTAAAATAATAGGACCATATAATGTAGTCACCAAACCTAGGACACTTAATCCTGGTCGTTCTCTATCCCAAATGCCTGTTGAAATAAAACAGTATTTACTAGTCGCCGGAAAGACGGCAAGGAGGGAGCTAATCACACCTCACTCGGAAGGGAATTCCATAGCCTAGAGGTGGCCACCAAAAAGGCCCTATTGATAGTAAATAAATAAATATACAGACCCTCCAGTGCTCTGCAGGATTTCAGATGGAGGACCTTCCAGGCCCTATGTGGAGAGAGATGCTTGAGATGGAACCTGGGTCCTTTTCTTCCCGCTCTACCACTGAGCTATGGCCCTTCCCCGAATTGCACCCAGGAGCTCACAGGCATCCTGCTCCCTCAGAGGATTCTCCCTTTGCTTTCTCTTCAGCCTTGAACTGCCTTCCAGAATACCTCTATAATGCCATGCCTTTGCACTTCCTTCCATCTAGTCCATCTCCCAAAGCCACCTTTTCTGTGAAGCCTTTGGTTTAGTCCCTTCTGAAGCACCTTTGACAGCTCCTTGAAACTTTGGACTAAAACTCAGAATGGGTTCCACTATCCCACTGATGTGACGCCACCAGCCACCACAGTTCATGGGGATACTAGGCTATAAATTATGATTCAGGTCTCACGTGATTTATTTGTCTGTCTGATAATTAGCAGGTATTTTTAAAAGGTGTCGCAAGAAACAATCTTAGAATGTGCCGTTTTGTTTTGCTTTGTGATCCAGAATATATTCGTGAGTACCCTTTGAAACTTGCTGTGACTCATGCTCCCCCCTCATCAAAAGAGAAGACAAGAGAGGAAACCAATTTGCATAAAATGATGCGCATTTAGAAATAATTACTGTGTCTGAAACGGAAATATAACACAACTCATCCTAGTGGGCAAGACAGCACTGTGAGCAGGTGACGCATTCCCCTGCTCAGTTCAGGGTTTAACTCTGGACAACTTTGCAAACACCCCCTTAGATCACTCTTCTTTGGGTTATTTATCTTTAAACCAGACCGGGACTAGACACCCCTTCAAATAGAGCCTCTGTCGCTCCTTTAAATACAGGAGTGCCCTCTATAAAGTCAGGCACTTGGCCGCCCTACCCATCCACGCACCTTCTCTGAGATAAGAGAGAGATCAGAAATGGCACCACCACCTTTAGAGGCAAGTCCATTCTCCTCTTTTTCACAAGGGCAGAATTTTGCTCGTTTGCTTACCTCATTTGCTTGCTTTCTCACTTGTTTGTTTGGTTGATATGTTTGTTTGGTGCATGAATCTTGGGAAGTAAATAAATAAAATAAGAACATAAGAAAGTAACTGTCAGAGCCCCACTTACAGAAGATAGCCCTAAATTGGCAAGCATCTTATATACACCTGGTGGGTTGGGGTGAACAGAGAGCGGCGAGGCCAGAGGTAAATGAAGTTAGGAAGGGGACAAGACCATGATAATTATGTAAATGAAATATAGCTACAGTGGCGATTGACAAAGGCAATATTGGTGATGTCAGACTGCAGGAGGAGGCTTGCGTTCCTAAATGCCCCATTGCCACCGCCACCACCACCACCACACAGAAAAACACCCTTGCACATAGAAGAGCACACAGCTGGTATAGCACAGTGGGGAGGAGAGCCTGGCTGGGGGTCCAGAGTCTGTGAGTTCAAATCCCTGCTCATGTCTCCTGGGTGTCAAGGGCGAGCTAAAGATCACCCCCACAGCGAGTGGCTCAGGGATTACGTGTCCTGCCACCTGTGCAGCCGTGGGCAAGTTGCATAGTCCCAAGGAGCCCAGTTGCCCCCCAGCTGGCAGTTGCAGACAAGGAAGGGGCTGGCTTGTGCCGCTGTGGCAAGCGGAGCAGGCCCTGGCCAGCTGGGGAGGACTAGCCACAGAGGGAGGCAATGGTAAACCCCCTCTGAATACCGCTTACCATGAACACCCTATTCATAGGGTTGTCATAAATCGGGATCGACTTGAAGGCAGTCCATTCCCATTTCACATAGAAAAGCAGAATGTCAGGGAGAAGGGTTGGACAGAACAAGGACTTGGCTCCTTTCATTTTGTTTTTGTGGTTTGCTGGTGAAAAGTCACTGGCCGTGGCAACCTTCAGATTAGTAACCACGGAGATACTCAATTGCGTTTAAACATTTGTAGATGTTCTAAACGTTTCTAAATGGGTTTTAATTGTTTTTAAATACGTTTTAATTTTATTTTGAAGTGCATTAACGTTTTGAGGTTTGTCACCCTGGGATCCTTTGGAAAGAAGGGCAGGATAGAAATTTAACAAATAATAATGATTTCTTTGGTGGGGGGTGGCGGACACAAAACTAAATGAACAGGGAAGGACAAAATGTGCTTGTTGGGTGGGGAAGAGGTTTCCGAGTGGATGAGTGAGGCCATTACTTCTTTCTGCCTTCCTTTCCTTTTTTCGTTTTAAATTAACGCTGCAGACTTTGAGATAAGGGACTATAATCATCATTATCGTCAGAACTCTGACTGCTGCCATCACTATCCTTCAGAATGGCGGAGGCCAGAGCTCTGATGATGATGTACCTTTATTTAAAAAAAGAAATAAATGGGAGGAAGGAAAAAGAGAGAGAAAGAACGTAGCTCCGTAGTAGAGCATCTGCCTTGTGTGCAGAAGGTCCCAGGCGCAAGCCCCAGCATCTCCAGGTAGGACTGAGAATGTCCTGCCATCTGAAGCCTTGGAGAGCTGCTGCCGGATAGTGTCAGTCACATCCCATTTCTATCCAAGCAAGCAAGAGGCAATATCTAGAGTTCCAGAACACATTCCAGCCAGGCAAAAACACTGGTGATTTCTGCATTTAGGCCACAAAAACAAAATGCACGGGTACAGGATGGGAAATACCCGGCTTAGCAGTAGTGCGTGTCAGAAGGACCTTGGAATTGTAGTGGATCCCAAGTTAAACATGACCCAGCAGTGTGATGCTGCGGCAAAAAAGGCAAATGCGGTTTTGGGCTGCATAAACAGAGCTATAGTTTCCAGGTCGAGGGAAGTAATAGTCCCACTATATCCTGCATTAGTCAGGCCTCATCTGGAATACTGCATTCAGTTCTGGGCACCTCATTTTAAGAAAGTTATAGACAAGTTAGAGCGGGTTCAGAAGAGGGCGACGAGGATGATAGCCGGTATGGAGAACAAATCTTATGAGGAAAGGTTGAAGGAACTTGGCATGTTCAGTCTGGTGAAGAGAAGGCTGAGGGGTGACATGATTGCACTATTTAAGCACCTGAAGGGCTGTCACATAGAGGAGGGTACAGATTTGTTCTCTGCTGCCCCAGAGGGTAGGACTAGGTCTAACAGTTTTAAGTTGCAGGAGCGTAGATTCAGATTGGACATTAGAAGGAACTTCTTGACAGTAAGGGCAGTCCGACTGCCTAGGGAGGTGGTGGGATCCCCTTTGCTGGATGTCTTCAAGCAGAGGCTGGACAGCTATCTGCGGGAGATGCTCTAGCTGTGGATTTCCTGCTGTGAGCAGGGGGTTGGACTCGATGGCCTACAAGGCCCCTTCCAACTCTATGATTCTATGATTCTAAGCCAGGCCAATGAAAGAGGAGGCCTTGGGAGAATCCCAAGGGCCAGACAGAGAGGCCAAGAGGGCCACACTTGTCCCCCATGCCCAAAGCTCCCCACCCCTGCCTTCAGTGGGTGCATTTGGAATACAGTGAACAGTTCTGGTTGCCTCACCTCCCAGAGGATATTGCAGAGCTGGAAAAGGTTCAGAAAACAGTAGCCAAGATGATCAAGGGGAAGGAGCGACTAAGGTTGCCGCATTTGGGGCTTTTTAGTTTAGAAAAAAGGCGAGTCAGAGGCGACGTGATAGAAGTGTATAAAATTATGCATAGCCTGGAGAAAGTGGTCAGAGAAAAGCTTTCCTCCCTCTCTCATAGCACTTACAACTCGTGGACATCTGAGGAGGCTGAGTGTTAGAAGTTTCAGGACAGACAATAGGAAGTCCTCCTTCACACAGGCCAGAGTTAAACTATGGAACTCGCTCCCACAAGAAGCAGTGATGGCCACCCACTTGGATGGCTTTAAAAGAGGATTAGATAAATTCATGGAGGAAACGGCTATCAGTGGCTATACTAGCCATGATGACAATGCTCTTCCTCTGCAGTCAGAGGCAGCATGCTTCCAAATACCAGTTTCTGGAAACTGCAGGAGGGAAAGAGTGCTCTTGCGCTCAGGTCCTGCTTGCAGTCTTCCCATTGGAGCACCTGGGTGGCCACGGTGAGAACAGGATGCTGGACTAGATGGGCCACTGGCCTGATCCAGCAGGCTCTTCTTAAGTTCTTATGTTCTGTGTCTAAAGAACACCTCAATCGTTTATTTTCAGAGATGCATGGAAAACAAGCTAACATTAGTTTCACATTACAACCAAGCACATTAAAAGAGGAAAAAGTTCCCTATGTAGAGTGTGTTTGTGGTTTGCGTGATATATTACATAATAGTGTGTACCTATCACCGTTCTTTGTATTAAACTGCAAATAAGACTTCCCCCCCATTTCTCTGTCAGATCTGGCTGGGATATCAAGCAAAAATGACCTAAAGAATAGTGTATTTCCCACTGGCCCCTGCTGCATAAGGGAAGGTGGGGGTGGGGGGCAAATATAACATTTATCTTTCTTTTTATTATTTTTTCGAAATCTTGTATGTTTATCTCAGAGTTCTTGCTGGGTCTTATTGGCTCCCTCTGGTGGTTGACAAAGGACACGGCGGAAGCAAGCAAGGAAAAAAAAGATACTGAAAGGCACAGGGGAAGTCTAAGTGCCATTTGGGTGTCCTTTTAACTGTTTCCTGTTTGCTTTGTAATCTGAGACACTTCCGTTTATTATTAGGCTGAGGTTATAAAAATGTGTAGAAGTATAATCAGGTGTTCCCTTGGACAACATCTACTTAAGTATTACAGGGAGCTTCCTTATATCAGGTCAGACTATTTCCGCACCCCCTTTCCCCCCAGTACTGAATTTGGAATAGTCTTCCTAAGGAAACTCGCCTGGTGCCATCTTTGCAGTATTTTCAGTGGCATGTAAGGACCTCTATGTTTGCCTATGCCTTTTAAATAACATAGGTAATTGGATCTCTGTTGTTTAAATCTGTTTTTTAATGTTGGGGTTGCAGCAAGTTTTGTTTTGCTGTCTTCATGCACCCCCTTTAATAGTTTTATATTTTACTTTATATTTTAATTGCTTTTTACTTTTTTTTGTAAGCCATCCAGTTAACTTTATGTCATGTGTCAGCATACAGATGTCATAAATGAATGAAATATTGCCTACTCTTTTTAAATTGTTTTAATTTTTTAAACTGTGTTTTAAATTGTTTTTAAAAGATGTGTTTTTAAATTTGTATATTTGTTTTAATGTTTTTAGTTACTGTAAACCGCCCAGAGAGCTTCGGCTATGGGGCGGTATGTAAGTTCAATAAATAAATAAATACTCTGACTAATAGCAGCTCTCCACCATCTTAGGAAGACAGTTTTCCTGATATCTGATCCTTTTGAACTGGAGACGCCAGGTCTAAGTTCAAGGTGCAGGTTTTGGTATATAAACCCATAACCAGCTTAGGACCAGGACGCCTGAAAGATCATCTCGCCCCTTATATATCCAGTCGATCACTGCATTCTGCAAGTGAGGGTCTCCTGCAGCTACCATCTTATGAGGAGGTCCAATATAGGAATTGGGCATTTAGTGTCATGGTACCTACCCTTTGGAATTCATTCCCCTTAAATGCTAGACAGGTGCCATCTTAGTTGTTTTCTCAGCACCCGCTCCAAGACCTTCCTCTTTTAACAAACATTTTAAGTAGATACCTTTATACCAGCCAGCGTCTGTATTGGAATTATTTTCAAGACTTTTTTTTTAATTGCTTGCTGTCCGCTGCCTTGGGCTCCTTTGGGAGGAGGGGCACGAAATAAATATAAATATAACAAGAACAACAACTTCTTGAGACCTTCTGCATGTGAAACAGGTACTTTACCTCTGTGCTGTGAGAACTTCTGTAGTTAGCTAGTCCTCTTCATAAATATCCTGGGGTTGGCTATGGGAAAAGTTGGCTTTGTATACAACATAGGTGTAAGAGAGCAAGCAAAAGGACCTCGGAGTTGGGGGGGAAATCCTTGTGAGGAAAGGAGAAAACATTTTTGACTTTCTATTTAAGTTTATTTTCTCAATGGTGACTAATGAGCCACATGGTAGAAATATACCATTATGACTAGAATGCTGGAACTGGTTGTGAAGAAATGTTTCTTCCTCTCATAATATTATCAATCTTGGGGTTCAACAGGTTAATAGAGGATATGTCTATCAAAGCTTACCAGTCATGGATGCAATGAGACATCCAATTTTGATGAATAATTCTTGTAGGAGATCATCATCTATAGGGAAGGACATTTACTTCCACACCCTCTGGCCGGGCAGTGATAGAGACAGTATGCTAAACTAGATCAGGGATATTCAACATGGTGCCCTCCAGATGTTGTATGACTGTATGACAGCATTGGCCGTGCTGGCTGGGGCTAATGGGAGCTGGAGTCCAACAACAAGTGGAGAGCACCATGTTGGATACCTCTGAACTAGATGAATCCCTTGGGCTCATTCAACAGGGATCTTCTTATGTTCAGAGCATAGTACCCAGGTCATGAGAGGTAATAGGCATATTCTCTTCTGCACTGGTCAAGACACATCTGGAGTACTCTGTCCAGTTCTGGGCACCACATTTTAAGAAGGACATTGACAAAATAGAGCACGCCAGAGGAAAGTGACTCTGGTAAGGAGTCTGGAAATCTCATCCCAGGAAGTTAAATTGGGTGGGTATATTTATCAGAAGGCAAAGGGAGGATGAGATAGTGGCATTCCAATATATCCAAAGGTCTGCCACACAGAAGATGGAGCAGACCTGTTGTCTGTTGATCCAGAGAGCAGGTCTCTGACCAGTAGTGCCTGGGGGCTCTATGTCGGTAAAGGTAAAGGTAAAGGTGTTCCCGCACTTATAGTGCAAGTCGTTTCTCTTAGGGTGATGTCTTGTGACGTTTACTAGGCAGACCGTATATATGGGGTGGGATTGCCAGTTCCTTCCCCGGCCTTTCTTTACCCCCCCAGCGTATGCTGGGTACTCGTTTTACCGACCACGGATGGATGGAAGGCTGAGTGGACCTCGACCCCTTTTACCGGAGATTCGACTTCCTCCTTCCGTTGGAATCGAACTCTGGCCGTCAGCAGAGCTTCGGCTGCGTTACCGCCGCTTACCGCTCTGCGCCACGGAGGGTCTTTGCCATGTCAGTAGAGCAGTGCAATCCTATCTGGGTTTTAGTCTGAACTTTCAAGGAGCTGTCCCATGTCCTTGAAAGTTCATACTAAAACCCAGAGTGGGTTCTGTTACCCCACTGACATGGAGCCACCAGCTGCCCCTGTCTTGGACCAAGGGGTGGAAATTATAGGATGGAAACTGCAGCATCTCTGACAGTTGGCTCAACATTTGAAGAAACTTCCAAATGGTACAAGCTATGATAATGGAGCAAACTGCTTCAGAAGGTGGTGGGCTTTCCTGCACTAGAGATATCTAAGCAGATGTTGGAAAACCATAGATCAGGGATTCTATAGTTGCATCCTGTGCTGTAGATCCTGCATCGAACAGGGGTTTGGAATAGATATTTATTTATTTAAAATATGTCTGTCCCGCCCTTCTCCCCTGCAACAGGGCACTCAGGGCAGCTACAATAAAATCACACGCATATATAATAAAATAAAAGAATAAAAACACAAAACAGTACAGTAAATTAAAATGCATAAAATACTATGCAAATACAT
Source organism: Rhineura floridana (assembly GCF_030035675.1). Lineage (NCBI taxonomy): Eukaryota > Metazoa > Chordata > Lepidosauria > Squamata > Rhineuridae > Rhineura > Rhineura floridana. The sequence goes on along the minus strand of NC_084480.1, from coordinate 6,387,872 downwards.
AAAATTCATTATGCATACACATACAGGATGACCTCTCAGGTACCTTCCCACTCTACGGTTCAGTGAGTGGAGCTTGCCAAACTGCTGCAGTAGAGATGGTCAGGCCAATGACTACTTCAGGCTGAGAAGCAGTAGAGATGGTGGTGCTTAATCCTCGCTCCCCTTTTGTTTGCAAACGTGGGGGGGATGTGTGCAGAGGAGAAAGTTGCAGAAGAAAAGTGGTGGGAAGAGGGGAGCTCAGACCCCTGCCCCATCCTGGTTCTCCACACATGTCTTCTTCTGTCCTCAGCATACACCAGGTTCACATGTACTCCAGTTCTCTAGGAGGGTGATGAACACTCATTTGCCAAGTAGCACCAAAGTAGAGGCAAGAGACCCTAGAAATGGGAGACCACACACACACACAGACTCAGGTCAGATTGCTTCCGAAAACAAGCGGAGCTATCCCCCCCTCCAAAAAAATACAGACGTGGCTCATCAGTGTGGTGTAATGGTTAGAGTGCTACACTAGGACCCGGGAGTATTCAGAATCCCCACTCTGCCATGAAGCTCACTGGGTGAGCTTGGGCCAGTCAATGTCTCTCCGCCTAACCTACCGCACAGGGTTGTTGTGAAGATAAAATGGGAAGCTAGGGAACTGTGTATGCCACCTTGAGCAGGATAGAAAGGTAATAAATGAATAAATAAATTTCTGAAGGCCATATGACTTCAAGAGTCTATGCACCCAATGAGCTTCCCACCCCCATTGCCTCCTCCCCAGTTCCCATTCAACCAGACTTTCCCGACTAGAGTGATGGTGGCAGTGGTTGAGCTGCTGGAAGAGGGGAGAAGGTCAGATTAGATCTCTCCTTACCTACTCACTCCACTGAGCTGGAAACCAATTCAGGAGCCCTTCCATAAGGGAAGCCCCTGGAACTCCAATCCACACCTGAGCTTGTCTTGTCTTCACTAGCATTGCTGAAAGCCTCACCTTCCCTGCAAGTAAATGAAAAGATTGCAAAGTGAAACAGAGCACTGGGGGTAAAAGTCAACACAGAAGAAAAGTCTCTTTAGCTTGCTTTTTTAAAAAAATGCAGAAACACAATTGCACTTAATACTAGGGAAAGCAATTGAAGCGTTTGAGTCAGCTGCTCTGGAAAAGCTGCTCCGAGTATCAAAGCATTTGCTACTAATCACTTTGGAAGTTTGCTGTTTACCAATGTCACCCATGCCTCACATGCTGATTTCAAAGCAAGAGAAGGTATATGTGAATATGGGCATATGTATACATGCATGTGCACGCACACACGGAGGAAAGCAAAGAAGAGCCAACCTCTGCTCCACAGGCCTGCATTACAATTGATGGAGCACATGGGAATCCTTTCCTCATGTAAATGGATGGCGCTCTCCATCCTTGGTCCCCAAACTGAACATCTCCAGCTTCTGCCTCCATTGCCTGTTTCAGATCAAGTCTTCTTGCCTGATGGGTTTTTAAAAGGTGGGATATGAAATCATCCCCACCAGAATAAACCCCTATGCCCCAAGGCCCCCTTGCCTTTATGGATCGAAGATGCTCCACTCTTGAAGCTTCCCTGTCTGCTCGCTGCCAGTGCCAGCTGCACCTGATTCATCTTGCCCTGTGACATTTTGTGAGGCTTAGGAAAACTAAGAGCATGCATACAGAGGAGGGACTAGGGCAGAGACACACTCACTGTTCTGCCTGTTCCAGTGCGTCTCCACCTCTCTTTTCTGAAAACAGGGGCACATGATGCTAGTCAAACCCCGCCCCTTTTTAAACTGTAAAACCTGGTGGCAGCAACTTGAGTGCATTTTAAAAAAAAAAACATTTCAAAGAGATTCTGCATCTGATTGGCAGATCAGCCTCTTCCCCCTCCAGGTGTGGCCAATGGAAACGCTTTGCTGTGCTCACAGCCAAAGAAACTAGTGACGATTCAAAAGAGAGTCTGGACACAGCCAAGGCAAAGGAGACGGAACCATAAGCAACCAGATTTGAGGTGCAGATGAGCTGCTGAGCAGCCTGCCAGAAACCTCTTCCCGCTTCCTTTTACAAGGGCTGCCGGGAAACTGAAGCCAAAGAAGGGAGAGGAGACCTCTTCTTTAAGAGAAACAGTGTTGTCTGTCATCATTCTCTTGCCAGCAGCATTAACAGGCAATTGGACTCTGAACATTCTGTGATATCAGAAGAGGCCTCCTACTAAAAAGGACGCTCCCAGCCCAACATGCAAACGTTTTTTGCAGGTTGGAGGGAATAATGAATGATTCCAGTGTCTGGGGAAGGATCATCAATGAATGTTGTCGATGATGCCTTACGTCCTCTCTGTTTCACAAATATGATAATGCCAGTCGTCTCCTTCTGTATGAAACCCACCCAGCAAAGAACATATGTTAGCTCAGTTGTAATAATGCATGGAAATAAATAGAACAAATTAAACCAGAACTATCACTAGAAGCTAAAATGATGAAACTGAGGTTATCATACTTTGGACACATCATGAGAAGACATGATTCATTAGAAAGATAATAATGCTTGGAAAAACAAGGAAGTAGAAAAAGAGGAAGGTCAAACAAGAGATGGATTGATTCCATAAAGGAAGCCACAGACTTGAACTTACAAGATCTGAACGGATGCTCTTGGAGGTTGCTGATTCATAGGGTCGCCATAAGTCATAGTCGACTGGGAGGCACATAACAACAACAACAAGCCTCAGCCAAAGGTGGTTGGTGGGTGGGTGGGGAGTCCCATGAAAGATAGCCTAAAAATATGGATATGATCATATTTCTTTTCCTTACACACACACAGAGAGAGAGAGAGAGAGAGAGAGAGAGAGAGAGTATAAAACTGGAACTAATTTCCCTGTCCTGAATTTCCAGTTCCGACGACCCTTTGATGCGTTGTCAACAGCTCTAATGAGGCCCAAGGGTCGACTGATCTAGATTATGGGCATTTGTGAGGTGGGGCGTGGGGGGAGAAGATCGACTGTTTTCTTCCCTAGCAATTCTCTTCTGCATGTGAGCCTTATCCTCTGCTTTCTCCCGCCTGCTTTCAACCCCCAGGCAGCAAACGGGAAAACTTCAAAACTAGCCACGTCAGCGTGGGTTGAGAGGATGGATCACAGCCAGTGCCTTTCCCAGTGGGGAAAAGGAGAGTGCATTTTTTAGTCCATTTACATAGGAGAGGAGAAAAAGAGCGAGCGAGATGACAGGATTCCTTTTGGGAGCTTGCCTGCCGAGGTGTTTCATGGAGGCTGGAGCTTTGACTCACACAGGGGTGGCAGGAACCCACCTGGTCTTCAGCTCATCTCTCGGCAGCTCTGGAATTTAATTTCAGAATTTCCAGTCCCAGGTGATTCAGTTTGGTTCCAGTTTGAAAACTGCTACGCTAACAGCAAAGAAGGCCAGACTGTGGGTTGTTCAAGCTCAAAGGACCTGCAACAAGAAAACTCCCACTTTTATTCTATATATACCTTTCTGTTTGTTTGTTTTTACAAATCAATTCTTAATCCAATGAAAAAATTAACAATTAAAGCAATCTGAGTGAAGCAAAGAATAAAACGTCATCTAAGAGTCTGCCAGCCTAAAAATCCAAGGGGGTCTGTCACAGAGCAATAAGGAAAATAGGCACAAGAAGCATTCCAGAGCAACAACATTTTGCACAACCAACTAAATGCCCCTTCTGTACTATACATTCAAAGCAGTATCATATCACTTTAAAGGGTCATGGCTTCCCCCAAAGGATTCTGGGAACTGTAGTATGTTAAGACTACTAAGAGTCGTTATGACACCCCTATTCTCCTCACAGACCTATAATTTTCAGAGCAGTTTAACAATCAATTCCTCTTCTTAGGGAACTCTGGGAATTGTACCTCTGTGAGAGGAATGAAATGGAAATGGTCTGCGTTCAAATCGATCCCGACTTATGGCTACCCTATGAATAGGGTTTTCATGGTAAGCGGTATTCAGAGGGGGTTTACCATTGCCTCCCTCTGAGGCTAGTCCTCCCCAGCTGGCTAGGGCCTGCTCAGCTTGCCACAGCTGCACAAGCCCGCCCCTTCCTTGTCCGCAACTGCCAGCTGGGGGGCAACTGGGCTCCTTGGGACTATGCAGCTTGCCCCCGGCTGCACAGGTGGCAGGGCACGTAACCCCTGAGCCACTCACTGTGCAGGTGATCTTTAGCTGGCCCTTGACACCCAGGAGACACGAGCGGGGATTTGAACTCACAGACTCTGGACTCCCAGCCGGGCTCTCCTCTCCACTGTGCTATACCAGCTGTCGTGAGAGGAACAGGGGTCTTATAATAACTCTCAGCGCCCTTAACAAACTGCAGTTCCCAGACTTCTTTGGGAGAAGCCATGACTCTTAAAGGTGGTATGAGACTGCTTTGAATGTATAGTGCCAATGGGGCCAACAGTGGGAAGAGATGGGACACAGTGACTTTGTGGGGAAAGACGGTGGTGCCAGCCTGGCCCTCCCTGGTACTGCCAACGACATCCTTGCTTGTGTGAGGAATTGCCCCACCCTGCTATGTGACGGAAGCATGTCTCTTGCATCCGGTTGTTTACAATTATGACATTATGTATAATGATAATTGGATTATTTAGGTTTGCAACTTTAACTGGTATACCGTAAGCAGATGGATTTATGTCTGTGGGACTGCAAATTTAAGAAAACTTTGTTTGCATTGGGGAAGCTATGATAGCTTTGGGGAGTCGACTTATCCTTCAGAATACATGCACGCACACAGAATCCATACATGTTGAGGATTTGGTGACCTGCAACTGTAGCCTTTTAATTATCAGAATCATTTATTAATAGGCAGGTGATTGACAAACGTTCTTTAACTGATTGCCAAGAATTTAGCAAATTCTACTAATAATAAATAAATAAACATTATTAAAATAATAATGCTCTGAAAACCATTGCAACAGTAGTCCAGGGTGAGAGGGGGAAGTCGGTTATTATTATTTATAATAGGAATAAATGCAAATTTATTTATTAAACTTCTCTCCTGTTGCGGCTCCCAAATGAACCCGGGGCTGCAAACGGAAAGCAGTAACACAATAAAAAAGGTTGGTGACTCCATGGGTGCTGAACACTGCAGCTGAACCAAAATGGGGGCCACATTCTGAAAACCTTTTCGCCACCAATCCCATGGGACCCCCTCCTCCTCTTGGTGATTTTCCAAACCAGGCTTCAGAGTTGTTTGTGAGGGCGAGGACTGCATCCACTCCCTTATCTAGCTGTGGTTGGGGCAGAATGCTGATGGTGATGCAAACACCTGCTTCCACATCCTGTTGAAAGTTACACCATGCAGATGGACTTCATCTCTGTATTTGCCTGTGTCCTCCTCAAAGCAGCAATGTTGGGGGGAATAATGTGAAAGGTATGAGAGAGGGAGAGAGGGAGATGATAAGCCTGTATACTCCCTAACTTTTCCAGTGAAAATGGAATGCTGGAACACAATAAGCTGCCTGTGCATCTAGCTTAGTATTGTCTACACTGACTGGCAGTGGCTCTCCAGGATTTCAGACAGGGGTCTCTACCTGAAGATGCCGGGGACTGAACCTGCATACAAAGCAGAGCTACAGCTCTAAAAATGAACTACACCCGAACAATGTGAATCAGTACCCTATACAGTAGAAACTTCAAGAATCTTTTTTTAAGAGCTCACTACAGGACAAAGGTTACGGCCATACTACCCTGAACACGCCCGATGAAGGCGGAAGCTGAAACGTTTTGTTAATATAATAAAAACCTCTGTTTGGTTAATCACAATTACATTCAGATAGATAGATAGATAGATAGATAGATAGATAGATAGATAGATAGACAGATAGATAGACAGATAGATAGACAGATAGACAGATAGACAGATAGACAGATAGATAGATAGATAGATAGATAGATAGATAGATAGATAGATAGATAGATAGATAGATAGATAGATAGATAGATAGATAGACAGATAGACAGATAGACAGATAGATAGATAGATAGATAGAAAGACAGAAAGATAGATAGATAGATAGATAGATAGATAGATAGATAGATAGATAGAGATAGATAGATAGATAGATAGATAGATAGATAGATAGATAGATAGATAGATAGATAGATAGATAGATAGAGATAGATAGATAGATAGATAGATAGATAGATAGATAGATAGATAGATAGATAGATAGATAGATAGAGATAGATAGATAGATAGATAGATAGATAGATAGATAGACAGATAGATAGATAGATAGATAGATAGATAGATAGATAGATAGATAGATAGATAGATAGATAGATAGATAGACAGATAGACAGACAGATAGACAGATAGACAGATAGATAGATAGATAGATAGATAGATAGATAGATAGATAGATAGATAGATAGATAGACAGATAGACAGATAGATAGATAGATAGATAGATAGATAGAAAGACAGAAAGATAGATAGATAGATAGATAGATAGATAGATAGATAGATAGATAGATAGATAGATAGATAGATAGATATAGATAGATAGATAGATAGATAGATAGATAGATAGATAGATAGAGATAGACAGACAGATAGATAGATAGATAGATAGATAGATAGATAGATAGATAGATAGATAGAAAGAAAGAAAGAAAGATAGATAGATAGATAGATAGATAGATAGATAGATAGATAGATAGATAGATAGATAGATAGATAGATAGATAGATAGATAGATAGATAGATAGATAGATAGATAGATAGATAGATAGATAGATAGATAGATTCACAGGGTTGCCATAAGTCGTAATCGACTTGAAGGCACATAACAACAACAAAATGGCCATACTACCCTGAACACGCCTGGTCTCTTCTGATCTTGGAAGCTAAGCAGCATCAGGCCTCGTTAGTACTTGGATGGGAGACCACCTGGGAATACCGGGTGCCGTAGGCTTAGAGGAAGGCAATGGTAAACTACCTCTGAATACCTCTTACCAGGAAAACCCTATGAATATATCCAAAAAAGATTCACAGGGTTGCCATAAGTCGTAACCGACTTGATGGCATATAACAAAGACAGACCGGACAAAAGACTCTCTCTCTGCATAGCCAAGCACATCTGTGCTTTCAGGGTATTGGGAGTGCATTCACACCAGTATTATTATTGTTATTATTGTCTTTATTTATCCCCCGCCATTTTTCCAAAACTGGAACTCATGGCGGCTTCCAGATAAAAAACACATATAATGAAAAACATACAAAGTCTACATTAAAATAAGATTAAACCATTTCCAATATTAAAACCATACACACATACAGCGAAAAGAATTCAGACTAGTTTAAAAATGATATAATAGACATTAGCAATGCAGCACCCTTCACGCCCTATCCTTAGCCTTCAATGCCAAAGGCTTGTTGGAATAGGAAGGTCTTTGCTTGTCGGCGGAAGGACTGCAAGGAGGGGGTCATTCTTACCTCCCTAGGAAGGGAATTCCAAAGCCTAGGGGCAGTCACCGAGAAGGCCCTCTCACACGTCCCCACTAGTCGTACTTGAGAAGATGTGGGTATTGAGAGAAGGGCCTCTCCTGAGGATCTCAGGGCCCGGGCAGGCTCATACAGGGAGATACGGTCTGATAAATAGCCTGGACCTAAGCCGTATAGGGCTTTATAGGTCACCACCAGCACTTTGAATTGTGTCTGGAAACAGACTGGCAACCAGTGGAGCTTTTTTAACAGGGGGGTCGTATGGTCCCTGTAACCAGCCCCAGTTAACATTCTGGCTGCAGCACGTTGTACACCAACTGAAGTTTCCGAACAGTCTTCAGAGGCAGCCCCACGTAGAGCGCGTTACAGTAATCTAAACGGGATGTAACTAAGGCATGTGTCACCGTGGCCAGATCAGACAGCTCAAGGAATGGGCGCAGTTGGCGCACTAATCTTAATTGTGCAAAAGCACCCCTGGGCACTGCAGAAACCTGGGACTCCAAATTTAACGCTGAGTCCAGGAGCACACCCAAACTGCAAACCTGTGTCTTCAGGGGGAGTGTAACCCCATCCAGCACAGGCTGTATCCCTATTCCCTGATTCGCCTTACGACTTACCAGGAGCACCTCTGTCTTGTCTGGATTAAGCTTCAATTTGTTCACCCTCATCCAGTCCACCACTGACGCCAGACACTGGTTTAAAACTGAGACAGCGTCCTTGGAATTAGGTGGAAAGGAGACATAGAGTTGGGTGTCATCAGCATACTGATGGCACTGAACCCCAAACCCCCAGACAACCTCTCCCAGAGGTTTCATGTAGATGTTAAATAGCACAGGGGATAAAACTGAGCCCTGAGGGACCCCACAAGCCAATGGCCAAGGGGTGGAACAGGAATCCCCCAGCACCACTTTCTGGGTTCGTCCCTCCAGGAAGGAACGGAGCCACTGTAAAACAGTGCCCCCAAGTCCCATCCCAGCAAGGCAGCCCAGAAGGATACCATGGTCGATAGTATCAAAAGCCGCTGAGAGGTCCAGCAGAACCAACAGGGACACACTCCCCCTGTCCAGTTCTCTGTGTAGGTCGTCCACCAAGGCGACCGAAGCCATCTCCGTCCCATAACCAGGCCTGAAACCAGATTGAAATGGATCCAGATAATCTGTTTCATCCAAGAATCCCTGGAGCTGGGAGGCCACCACACGCTCTATTACCTTACCCAAAAATGGAATATTGGACACAGTACCGCCATATTTACAATGTTACACCTGTCCTCACCTTTATAGATGTTTTGTGTAAGCAATACATGATGCACATTTGCACTTTTGTCAAAATGTCAACATCGGATGTCGAATTCTGAACTCTAAATTCAATTTTGGGACAAAACTGTTTTTTTAAAAAAAATAAAGCTGCTGGTTCAGAAGATCATGTTCCAGCACAATATGCAACCGATGGGTTTTGTGCTGAATTGTTCCTTTTTTTGTGCCAGAATTTCAATAGAACTTCTCATTGAGCTGGAACAGTCCCAGGAATCATCTAGACACCAGGACCTGCCTTATAATGAACCAGATCATTGGTCCATCTACCCTTGTCAGGTTAGTCTAGTGGCAGCCAGTCTAGAGTGTCAGGTAGAAATCTTTCCCAGTGGGGGTGGCTGGTGCAGAAGGCGGGGAGACCAATGGTAGGTGGAACTACAGCCAATGATAGGCGGAGCCAGAGCCAATCGCAGACAGAGCCAAGTCATTCTACTTTTGTCCCCGTCCTTCTCCCTGATGAGTTCTCTAAGGGCAATGCTGTGACCAAGAAGGAGGAAGCTGATAGGAGGGACAACCCTCTGGGCTCATTGTCAGTAGGTAAGCGGGCAGGTGGGGGCTGACACTGCAGACTAGGGATGGGTGAGAATTTCGATTCAGTTTGCATTTCAAGCAGAATTGATTAAACAATATGAGAACCGAAACACAGCCATCCTTCAAAATTCGCATTTGTTAGAATTTTGGGATGCAGTTCGCCAACGAAACAACATTTACAAAAATGCATCTATTAGGGGAAAGTGTGCATAAAAATGGACACATGAGTGAAAATAACATGCAAAAAGGCATGAAATGATGAGAAACGGCTTGCAAAAAATGTGTGCCTTTGTAAACAATGCCTACAAAAATGTGTTTATTTGGAGAAACTCACACTAAAATGGTGTAGAATTTTCATAAGGATTTAAAAAAAACAAAACGCTGATCGCTGTAAAACTGTAGAGACCTGAATTTAACACTGGAGAAATGAGAACCTGGGAGAACCAAAGCAGTCCCATCCCTAGTGCAGGCTGAGGTTGGTGGGCCCTTGCCCCACTTGCCCTTATGAGCCTACCGCCACTGTTTCCCAACTGGATAACCTGTGATCCTTTCACTGGAGATGTCACAACTTGGAACTTGGGACCTCCTGCGTGCTACGTTTGTCCTCTGCCACATTAATAAACAGCAGCAGTATCCTACTGTAGACTCAGGAATACAGGAACTGAGGAGGTTGCCTTAGACTGAATCAGACCAATCTATACTGGATCATTTAGCTCAGTATTGTCTACACTGACTGGCAGCGGCTCTCTGGGGTTTCAGACACTGGGGACTGAAGTCCGTGGGGATTGAACCTGGGAACTTCTGCATGCAAAGCAGGTGCTCTACCATTCAGCTATGGTCCTTCTTTGTCATAATTCCAGTCTCTTTCAGCAAGATATCTTAAATCTTGTCTCGGGAATATCCAAGGAAAGACAACCTTCTCAATCAGGAGATAAGAAAAACAGAGGGAAACGATATCTGGGGAGAAAGTTCCAGAGATTTGGAAAAGGGCTATAGCTCAGTGGTAGGAGCATCCACTTTGCAGCTGCAGTCCCAGATATGGCTGGGAATTCCCCATGCCCAAAACCCGGGAGAGCTGCTGCCAGCCAGTGCAGTCAGTACTGAGCTAGATGGATCAAAGGGTCTGACTCAGTATCAGGAAGCTTTTAATGTTCCTTTGGGAGATCCTCCATCCTAAAGACTCAGTTGTCCACAGAATGAAAGAATAATAAGACCCCAGCAGACTGAGAGCAGATATGCATGAGGGTGTATTTCTAGGAACGAGCACTTAATTTATCCAGGGGTCTCAGACATTCAGAGCCTGAAAACGCTGGAGCAGGCTGCCTGCAAACCGGCTTCTTTTAACAATTCCTGACAGAGGAACATTAATTTAATGCAGAGAAGGGAGCTGGCGAGCCAGAGCGTTAAGAAAGAAACATTGTAATCTATTACGAGGACCAGGTTGCCGTTGATCAATATGGCAAAGTCAATAATAGCTTTTGATTCTGGAATATTAGGCTGACTGTCAGATTTGTGTTTATTAGAGGTTTTTACAAATGAGTGGAGCCGGTGACCTGAAGGGAGAGGGAATGCGGATGCTTACACGAGGGTGAGGTTTGACATTTTAAGAGATAAGCAGCTGTTCCATATATTTACCTAAGGACTGTTTTTGTTTTGTTGTTTTTTTAAAAAAGTCAGATTATTTATTTTGTCGCTTTAACCTTGAAAATCGCAAAGCAGCTCTTTTTTAGGAAGCAATTACTCCTGGGGTGTTTTTTTGGGGGGGGGGAGTGAGTAACAATATTGTTTTCTGATTCCCGCAGCTGCTATCTGTGGTGGGAGGGGGGAAAGATTGAAGAGGGAGAGAGAATGTAGGTGTTCCTTTGCTCACCTGGACAAAGAGAACTGGAGTTGTCTTCCCCACTTCTCTCTGCCTCGTTCCTCCCCATGGGAAAACTATGTTCTCAGATGGGTCTCTAGAAACCATGTGTGTGTGTACTGCCTTCAAGTTGATTCCGACTTATGGCGACCCCATGAATGGAGTTTTCATGAGGCTGAGAGGCAGTGACTGGCGTGAGCTTCATGGCTATGTGGGGATTCGAACCCGGGTCTCCCAGGTCATAGTCCAACACCTTAACCACTACACCACACTGGCTCTGACTAGAAACCATAGCAGTGAAGTAAGAAGTGTGCATGGACTAACAATATGGTCAAAATTCTAGGGAAGGCACCAACCAATGTGGCCACCCATTTGCACTGGTGACATACCAGTGGGGGTTTCACCGCTTTTCACACCAAAGTGTCTCAAAGGAACCGCTTATGTCCATATGTTCCTACCCTGGATTTAAGATCTTCTGCCTCTGGTCTCCTTTGCGCGCCTGGAATGAAAGAAGTTAGATTGACAGGTATGCGGCAGAGAACCTTTTCAGTTGTGGCTCCCACTCTGGAATTCCCTACCCCAAGAACCCCGCTTTGCTCCCTCCCTGATAGTTTTCCGGAAACTTGTAAAAACTTGGGGTCCTGCTGGGAGGAAGGGAGGGATATAAATCAAATAATAAATAAATAAATAATGAAAACTATTTTGTTCCAGAGAGCCTTTGGTTGGGACTAATGGGTCAGCCTGACACTGTTTTAAGTGTTATTATATTTTATTTTTATCTTTTAAGTTCTTTTATTCTTAGTCCCTCATATGTGTGTGCACATATATACATTTATGTATGTTTGTATGTGTATGCATAATGCATTTTATGTATTTTAATTGTATTTTATGCATTTTAATTTACTGTAACGTTCTGTGTTTTTATTGTGTATTTTATTATATATGTGTGCAATTTATTGTAGCCACCCTGAGTGCCCTATTGTAGGATAGAAGCGCGGGATAGAAATATTTTAAATAAAATAAATAATAAATAAAAAGTGACTTACAAGGAAAGGAACAGAAATAACAACAACAACAAAACAATAGCACCAAATGTAAAGCTGGTAATAAAGCAAGAATCTGAAAAATTATATATATAATTGTATGTATAAATTATGTAATTATATATATAATATACATAATATATAATTTATATACACAGGCACATGTACACACACACACACACACACTAGGAGCTACCCGCTCCTGGACACTTTGTGTGCCAACCCTGCCACCTGACCCCATTAATGGCAACCCCAGGTACCCTCACCACCTTGGCAACCCTCCCCCAGTGCCACCGACATTGCCACGCAGTTGGCACCACCTTCCATGGCCACTTGAATTGGTTGGCTGCCGCACTCAGTTTGTGGAGGGTGCAGAGAGTTGTTAGGGACCCCCTCACAAAGCTACAGTTCCCAGAGTTATCTGGGAAGAGAGACTGACTGTTAAATCACTCCGAGGATTGTTGCTCTGTGAGGGGAAAAGGGTGTCTCCTAACAACTCTCGGCACCCTCCACAAATGACACTTCCCAGCATTCTTTGGAGGAAGCCATGACTGTTTAAAGTGGGATAATAGTGGAACTATATCGTGTGAATGTTGCCATAATGTGAATATGGCATGCCTTCTTTCCTTCTGGGAGAAGGAACAAGGTTCCTGGTAGGATTTGTCCCTCTCTCAGCAAGTCCTCTGTATGTCAGAATTTGGGCAGGAACATCAAACACAGAGAGACGTAAGCCGGGGTCATCATGAAGTCTTTTCTGTCATGAGTCCCAACTTGAATCTCAGTGCTCAATTCCTGACACCCTGCAGTTAGTTAAATGGGACCATTATTGGTCACCAGAGCCCCGAAGGTCAAGAAAAGAATGAAGCTGTTAAAAATAGGAATGACAGTTCAAAGCATGGGGTCAAGAGAGATTAATTGAAAAATCTTCTGCTGGCCCCGACATCATCTGTGGAGTCTGCAGTATCTAGACATCTCCAGCTGTTGATGGGCTTGTGGTGAATGCAAATGAGGCCTTTACCATCATGGCGGAATAATGTGGGATCCAGGGCAAATTTTCTTTTTTTCCTTGGCATGTCATGATTAGTGCTAAACTTTAGCTCTAAACCTGAAAGAAAAAAAGCTGGTGTTGACCCTGTCATCCCCAATGCTAAGCTATTTGTTTTGCATTTCATAATGTGATGATTATCTGGAGGTCTCCCATTGCCTTAGGACCTCTTATTTGCAGCCCATTTGTATTATACCAGCAGCACTGTTCAGAAAGCTGTGATTGTCTGCAGCTCCTTGTTTGATATAACCTCTTTGGTGGACCCAAGTTTGCCATTCCATAACGTTCAAAATGGCGCTCAAATGCATCATCTTTTAAAGGAGCCTGGTTTGCATACTCTGTTGTGATTCTTTGCTACATAACTAAAGATAATTGCAATGCAGTCTTTTCTCACCCAATCTAATTATGTTCCTATCCCCCCAAATGGGTGAAATGTTCTTCCCTAATTTGACCTCTGCAAATAGGTGGAAAAACAGGGAAGGAATTTTGCAAACAGCCCTTTGTTCCAGCCACTGGTATTCAGGTACATGCTGCCTCTGAACGCTGAGGATCCAGATTGCCATCATACCAAATAACATTTGATAGAAACTGGCCAATTCCGCTTTCAAAGCCACCCGAGGCAGTGAACTTTGCCACACCTTGCGGGCAGCAAATCCTGTAAAACAATGCATTGTGAGAAAGTGTGTCGTGAATCTACTGCCAATGAAATTCATTGGGTGACCTCCTTATATGTTTTGAGAGGTGGACAAATCTCTGGGTTGCATTCCACTAAGTCTTACTCAGACTAGACTCAGTGAAATTAATGAACCTAAGTTAGCTATGTCTATTAACTTCAACAGGTCTACTCTAAGTAAGACTAGCATTGACTACTACCCCCTGCTTACTTTCTCTATTCTATGCAAAACTTTATTGCCTTCTGTAATCTTCCCCTTTAAACGAAGAACACCCACCTTTGTTAACCTCTCCTTATAGGAAAAGCACAACAGCCCTTTGATCATTTTAGAGGCCCTTTTCTGGAGGGATGCTAGTGATGCCAGGAGCCTGATGCAGAAGTCCACCTTCACTTCTTCAGTTGCTTCAGTAGATTTCTCCCACCCCAGCCCAGCCCAGAAATTATGGATTCGCTCAGTACAGCAAACCAAACTGGCTACAGCTGTACCATTGGAGGTCATTAAGGAGCACCCTTGTAAAAAAAGGAAGAGAGTGAGTCACAAAGGTATCAGGAGAAATAAACTCTTTCCCCTCCCTTCGAATACACTGTGTGTGTGTGCAGGCAAACTTACAGACAGCATCCTGCTGAAAGAAATCTATGCAGCATCATGAAGCCTTTTCCTTTCTCTGTCTTTGCAGCTAATCTCCTTCACTCAGGCAAAACTCAAAGTGGTCCCTGGGTAGTGATTTATATTATTTTTAGAGATGTACAAGCAGCATCAATTTCTCTCTCTGTGTGTGTATGTGTGTGTGTGTAGATGTAAATGTATAGGTCTGATAAATATTTCGAGATGATTCACCACTAGGGATGGGCGAGAATTTTTGTTCAGTTTGCACTTGAAACCAAATTTATTAGATTCACTTTTTCTGAAACAAGATGAGAACTGAAACACAATCATCCTTCAAACTTTGCACTTACTCAGAGTTTGCAATGTAGTACGCCAACCAAACAATGCTGACAAAACGCATGTATTACGAGAAAGTGTGCATAAAAATGAATATAGGGGTGGAAGTAACATGCAAAAAATGCATTACGTGTCCAGAAATGGCTTGCAGAAATGTGTACATTAGTCAAAGACGCCTATAAAACTGTGTTTATTAGAAAAAATTCACACTAAAATGTTGGACAATTTTCATAAGGATTTTTTTTAAAAAAATCACAAACTGCTGCAGAGCTGTGGAGAACTGAATTTAAGCCTGGAAAAGTGAGAAACTGAGAGAACTGAAAGGAACACATTTCCATCCCTATTCGCTGCCATTGTGGGAAGGGGATTGTGGTCTAGCAATTTGGCTTGGCGTGATCTGTTTTATGAATGGTAGGAGCCTAGGAAGCAACTTGTACTGAAACAGACCATTGGTCCATCTAGCTCAGGATAGTCTACATCGACCAGCAGCAGCTGTCCAGGGCTTCAGGTAGGGGACATTCCCAAGTCTACCTGGAGATGCCAGGGATTGAATGCAGGGCCTTCTGCATGCAACGCAGATGCTCTGCCACTGAGCTATTGCCCTTCCCACTGAGCTATGACAAAAAATGATCAAGGGGATAGAGCAGCTCCCCTATGAAGAAAAGTTGCAGCATTTGAGTCTTTTTCATTCAGAGCTCAGAGAAAGGAGAATAAGAGGTGACATGATAGAAGGTTCTTCTTCTTCTTCTCTCATAGCACTAGAACTCATGGACATCCAATGAAGCTGAACGTTGAAAGATTCAGGACAGACGAAAGGAAGGACTTCTACACATAGCTTACAGTTAAACTATAAAATACTTTCCTATAAGAGGCAGTGATGGCCACCAACTTGGATGGCTTTAAAAGAGGACTAGACAAATACATGGAGGAGAAGGCTATCAATGGCTATTAGCCATGCTGGCTGTGCTCTGCCACCACAGTCAGGAGCAGATATGCTTCTGAATCAGGGCCGGTGCTAAAGAGCGGTGAGAGTGGCCTCTACTAGGGAGATCAGTTTAGCAGAAGGGTCATAGCTCAGTGGTAGAGCATCTCTTTAGCATACAGAAGGTCCCAGGTTCAGTCACCAGCATCTCCAGGAAGAGTTGGGAGAGAGCCCTGTTTAAATTCTGGATAGCCAGTGTAGACTAGCTGAGCTAGATGAACCCTGGGTCTGACATAAGTATAAGTCACTGTCCTATGTTAATTTTAAAGACTTAAGAGTTGCATAAGAACAGGGTGTTGTTAATAATATCTCATCCTATAATGATCCCCACAGACTTTGGGAACAATCACAACCCTTCTTTTCTCATAGCACAAGGATACAGGGATTCGTCTTCACTGCTTCTGAAAAGATTTGTTATATCCACCCTGCACTAGAATACCTATAAATTAGGCACTAAAGCAGTTATTTACATCTGTAGGACGATTAATCCCTCATGAATACATAGCCCAACACTGGTCCTGGTTTCATTGAAAAAGAATTAAGAGTTAATTGAAAAGCAGTAAAGTGGACTGAAGTGCATTTTGATTTCTTTGACTGTCAGGGAGTGGAACTAATGATTGACTTAATTTTGCTGTAAGGGGTGCTTTGCTTGCTTGCTTGTTTGTTTCTTTTACAAAAGTGCCAGACAAATGCAAGCCCCAATGAGGAATCCTAAATGAAGAAATGGCAGCCAAGCTATGCCGTGATCCGCAACTGTCCTATGTGCCTGGGACAGGACCTTTGGACACTGAAAAAGTTCTGAAAGTCAGTCCTTTGCATAAATGAGACTTAAAATCTGAGATGGGTGTATACATAAGCTTCTAGTCTTCATGAAAATGTTTCATTTTCTAGCCCTAGAAGCTTTTCAAGCTTCTAGTCCTTGTGCAGAGAAAAGGCTTGTTTCCAGAAGACATTTAAATGTCAGGACAGACAAAAGGAAGTACTTCTTTACTCAGCGCACAGTTAAACTATGGAATTTGCTCCCACAAGACGCAGTGATGGCCACCAGCTTGGATGGCTTTAAAAGAAGATTAGACAAATTCATGGAGGACAGGGCTATCAATGGCTACTAGCCGTGATGGCTGTGCTGTGCCACCCTAGTCAGAGGCAGCATGCTTCTGAAAACCAGTTGCTGGAAGCCTCAGGAGGGGAGAGCGTTCTTGCACTCAGGTCCAGCTTGCGGGCTTCCTCCAGGCACCTGGTTGGCCACTGTGAGAACAGGATGCTGGACTAGATGGGCCACTGGCCTGATCCAGCAGGCTCTTCTTATGTTCTTAAATTCTTGGAAAGTCTATCCCTCTATGGTTTTGCTGTCCAGATGAGGATATTGTTGAGAGAGTGTTCTCTAGTGATTGAACAAAAATGGAATGTCAGATCTTAGGTTTTCTTCCGCACAACACATTTCAGATGAGACCAAATGACACTTTGGAGCTGTTGTTTATATTTATTGGTTGCTTTTCTCACCAAGGTGACCCAAAGTGACGTACATTAACAAGTTAAAAGCAACAAAGTCAATAAAACAAAGAAACACTTTTTGTGGCCCAGTCCAAAATGCATTTATAATTTGTCCTTCAATATTTAAGCGAGCTCCCTACTGCCCCCTGATTAGGTAATGTGAGGGGCAGGAAGGATTTATTGAAATGCAACATCAAGAACGTCAGACCTGATGTGTGATGATGATGTTATCACTGTGTGCCAGGAACTAGGAGCCAAATATGCTCTGAATAAAAAATCCAGATTCATTTCCAGTTGTCCAGTTTTTCTGGATTATTTCTGGACTGGAATTGGATGAATTGTCCCACCACTTGTGCTGTTGATTAATTTGCCAGATCACGATGGGACAGGGAGAAGGTGGCAATTCATAGGGTCCTGCTCCAGCTGAAGGCATCATCGAGAGTAGTTGCACACGTGTATTGTCATGAAGAGCAGGTGCACACAGAGCTCAGCCTACTGCAGAAATGTAACTTCCTGATCACATATTACACTGAGCATATTGTTCCCAAAGGGCTAGGATAGAACAGTGATGGTCACTGGTCATGCTGGCTGGGGCTGATGGGAGTTGCCATTGTCTTGGCTGTGACAGATGCTGGGAAGATGGTGATACGAGACAGGGCTTTCTTGGTGGTAGCTCTTCATCTCTAGAATTCTCTCCCAAATGATTTTCGCTCTCTGGTATACACCCCAACTGAGTTTCCAATATTTTTTTTTTACACAACTCCCAAGCATTTTGGAGTGATTTAACCCTCTTGACTCTGTCTTTCAACTTCCTTTTTACCAATCCCCTCATTTTGGGGAAGTTTCCTCTTCTGAAGTCAAATGTGACCATGTTGGATATTCTTGGCAATTGGCCATTTACATGTATTTTTATTTTAATAGCACTTGGCCACTGCTCCCAGTTGGTTCGACAGCACTTACATCTCACACCAAATCACTTGAGATTAAGTCCTGTAGGAAAGCCCTTTGCAAAACAGCATTGTAAAGATGAATTGACCCCACTCTCGATTGGAGGAGCGGGGAAGGAGATGCAACATCTCCTCCTCTTGTCCTGCTCTTTGAATCCTGCCCACAAAACTTATTCAGGAGTGACTCTGTGCCAGGATGGGTGGTCCCCAAGTTGACCCATGGAGGGTCAGCCTGATGCGCCCTTCCGGATTAGAGCCATGGAGCAGATGGGGGGGGGGTCTGTGCACAGCTGTATAGAATACTTTCTTTTGTTTCCAATGTAGGATCATAACAGTCAAAACCTGTATCCATCATGGGTCCCTTCGCTGCAAAGAATCCTGGGAATTGTACCTTTGTGCTGAGAACCCTCCCCCCTTATAAAATGACAGTTCGCAAGATTCCCTGGGAAGAGTAGCTATTAAGTCAATTTGTCTGCAATGGGGAGAAAGCATGAGATATTCTATAGAGTTTCCTCCTTTCAAATTTTCTATTGTCTTCTCCTGATTCTTTAAAGTCTATGGTTTTTAAGAGTAACATTTGTTGCAGATTATTAACCAGGCCTGGTGGACTTTTCCCATAAGGGTATAAAAACACTGAAATTTAGTGGGTGTTTTTTTTTTTTTTTAAGTATTGGGTGGGAACTTTGCCACGGGCAACTATTTTTGGTTGACTGAAGAAAAGAAAAGAAAAAGAAGATAAAAAGAAAGTCTTAAAATAAGAGAGGTTCTGCAGCTCCCGTTTCATTTTCAATGCTGCAATATTGATGTCAGCCCTGGAAGGGGAAACTGGCAGAGTAAATAGGGATCTAACAGAAACACTAACCGTTTTTTGATCTCCACTGCTCTCTCCTGCTGCTTCCCTTTTGGAGAGACGCTTTGGCAGCAGACAGCCTCCTCCAGACTGATTTTGGACAGCATTGTTGGCCATTTATTGCATGATGCAATCCGAGAGCATGGAGCAACCTCTGAGATTATTTGGTCCAACCTGGCTGTAGCTCAATACAAGTCCATCTGCTCTGCTTGCAGAAGGCCCCAGGCCGAGTCCCTGGCATCTCCAGGTATGGGTTGGAGAGATCCTTCCAGAAACCTTGGAAAGCAACTGCCAGTCAGTGTGGACAACCATCAGCTAGATCAGGGGTCAGAAACCTCAGGCCTGGGGGCCAAATGCAGCCCATCAGGCCTCTCTATTTAGGTCTCAGAATTCGCCCCAGGCCACTGCCCCCACTGGTCCTGCGCTGAGTGCTTTTGCCTGCCTAGAATATGTCCTTCACCTCTGATAATGGCTCTTGCTTGTCTGGATGGAGGGTAGAGAGGGCTGTGTGACTTGTGTGTGCAGAAACTAGCCTACTGCACAAAGGTAAAGTTAGCATTGGGCGCTCCGCCCACTTTTGCTTCTGCCCCCCCCACTGACATGTGGCCCTTGGAAGGTTATCCAGAAAGGAATGTGGCCCTTAGGCAAAAAAAAAAGATACCCCATCTCTGAGCTGCATGGACTAATGGACGATGGTCTAAGCCAGTTTTCTCTGTTTCTAGGTATTAGCAGCGACACACAAAAGGTATGCAAAACGAAATGCCTAGGTGTTAGCAGAGACATGCCCATTGTCAGGATGAGCAAAAGGAAGGCCTGGAATATTGCAAGGAACTTGCACACGAAGAAGTACACCTCTGTGAGCCCAGAGTTACATGGCAACATGCACACACCCCTCACTGAGAACATAAGGAGAGCCTGCTGGATCAGGCCAGTGGCCCACCTAGCCCAGCATCCTGTTTTCTCAGTGGCCAACCAGATGCCCACAGGAAGCCGGCAAGCAGGACCTGAGGGCAAGAGCACTTCCCCTTCCTGCAGCTCCTGGCAACTGGTTTTCAGAAGCATACTGACTCTGACTATGGTATCAGAGCACAACCATCACGGCTGCTCGTCCTTGATAGCCTTCTCCTCCATGAATTTTTCCAAGCCTCTTATAAAGCCATCTCAGTTGGTGGCCATCACTGCTTCTTGGGACAGCGAAATCCATAGTTTAACTCTGCGCTGTGTGAAGAAGTCCTTTCTTTTGTCTGTCCTGAATCTTCCATCATTCAGCTTCATAGAATGCCCACAAGTTCTAGTGTTATGTGAGAGGGAGACAAACTTTACTCTATCCACTTTCTCCATGCCGTGCATAATTTTATACAGTTCTGTCATGGGCCACCAAATGTCTGCAATGGAGACTCCAGGATTTGGGAGGGCCACAGTGATGGCCTTTCCTACGTGGGTCTGTCTCATCACCCTCTCATTTTTCCTCTTCCTCTGGACCCAGTCTAACCACAACAAGACAACCAGAGGTGGCTGCTCCATGTCCTTGCTCCTGTTGCTGATAGCTTGTGCAGAGAGGTCAGGCAAACAGGCAACAGCAGCAAGAATGAGTAGTGGCTAGGTTGAGAGGGGCAAGGTGTTGGCAGTTGGCCGCTGCTGCTTCATGGGCCTTGGCAAGTGCCCAATGATTCCGACCCTGATACCAGCACTACCAGATTTTGCTGTCGCTGTGGCAATGTCAATAGTTGCAGCCTCCCTGACAACAGATAAGAACAGGGACATGCATGGGATACCTCTGTTCTCTTACCAAGGGTTCACTGCCCGAATCCTATTCTTGAAGACTGTCCGTAGGATGCAATATTTCTTCTCTCTGCAACAAGCTGTCCTGCATGGTGTTAAAACCCCAAAAGTTGTTGTGTCCTTTTGCTTAATAAGTTTGGAAAATGTAACCGTCCATCAAAGCAACTTTCAGGCCTGTCCTTAGCATGTGCGGAGCCCAGGGCAAAAGCATAGTTGGGGGCCCCCCACATTCTTTCTCTCTTTCAAACCTCCCACCCAGAATAAGCCAGCAAGCGCTGCCTGTAAACACACTGCACAGCTGATGAGTGGGCTGCAGGCAGCACAAGGAAGCCACTCAGGCAGGGGATTCAAACCTCCCACCTAAAATTAGCTAGCTATATGCCGCATGCACACCCGCTTCACAGCTGATGAGCGGAGAGGGGGAAAACCGCTCAGGCATGCAGCCGAAGAGCGGGAGATTCCCCAAGAGCAGGAAGCGGCTGGTGAGACTGCACGGCTGAAGAGGAAAAACCCTGCCACAGCCCAGCTTCTCATCACCAAGCGTGGGGGCCCCCAAAGCGCGGGGCCCGGGGCAACTGCCCCGCTTCCCGGTGCCTGGGGCGGCTCTGGCAACTTTTGCCAGGTTATGAATGTCAGGCAGTGAATTACGTCAGGGGAGAGCAGGGTGTACTGGGAGACTAGTGGGTGATTTTCAGTTGACCAGCAGTGGTTTCAATTCCTCTTAATCACACAACAATAGCAGCAGTAGGAAGCCCTCTTCTCAGTTTAGCTGATAAAATCTCTGATCTGTAATAACTTCAGATGCATTTTCAGATGCATTGAGCCTGCCCAACAGCTTGTGCATCACCCAACATTGTGCATCTGTCATCTGGCACCCACATGTTTCACATAAAAATGAGCATGCTTCTTGCTCCAGAAATATTGTTTTTCCCCACATGCAAATTCAGTTGGTCAATCAACTTTTATGCTTAATTGATTAGCCTTTATGCAAATGCAATCAGTTAATCAACTCATATCAGGTTGCAACCTTAAACTTTCAGCAGGGGAAAGGAGGCTAGAAAGCGAGAGAGTGGGAAGGGTTAGCAAATCAGCAGAGAGATGTGGGCAGGAGTGGCCAGTGGGAACAAGGTGCAAAATCGAGGAGGAGGCGGCTTTGATTTCGTCTCTGTTGTAGATCTGGGCATCCTGGTTGCACCTACATCAGCCTAACTGTCTCTACAAATGGTTTAGAGAGGATGGAGAGAGTCTGCCCTGTTTCTCCTACCTCTCCTGCTGGAGGCCTTTGAATTAGGGATGTGCTAGAATTCAGATCTGGTACAGAATTATCCATTAATCTGCTTATTCGCGATCACGGCTATTTTTGAAAACAGACTTTTAAAAAAAAATATCCGCCTCTAAAACACTGATTTTAAGAATGGCAATTTATCGATATTTCCTTGAAAATATTTATCTTTCCTTTAAAAACATCTATATAAATATTGATATTTTTTCCCAAGTGGGGAAAAAAAACCCCAGAACGGTAAAAGTAGCGGCTAGCAGACAAAAAGCAAGCTTGAACCAATGACAGTCTGTTAGGTCAACTGAACACTTTCAAATCGGCACCGGCCAAAGGATCCCATCCCTACTCTGAATACCAGTTGCAGTTGCACTCAGGTCTTGCATGTGGGTTTCCCATTGAGACATCTGGTTGGCCACTGCAAGACCAGGATGCCAGATTAGATAAGCCTTTGGCTTAATCCTGCTGCAGGGCTCTTCTGTGACTGTGCTCTGGTGGGCAGAGTGTGTTCTGTCTTGGCTCCATGCTTGGACTCCAGCCCCTTGTGTAAACAGTTCCCTTCCACCTATCCTTACATTGTTCTGCCTTCTTCCCACATGGACCACCATTTCTCTTGAACCCCTGTCGGCCTTGTCCCTCTCCCTCCCAAACTCCTGATTGTCCTATTTGTAAGCAAAGTCTCTTAAATAATGCAGATGGAGTCCAGAGAGAAAATGGAGACAATAGTCAAGAAATCAGAAGAAGGCTAGGACAGGGGAGGGCAGCTGTAAGAGAACTAGAAAAGGTCCTCAAATGCAAAGATGTATCACTGAACACTAAAGTCAGGATCATTCAGACCATGGTATTCCCGATCTCTTTGTATGAGTGTGAAAGTTGAACAGTGAAAAAAGCAGATAAGAGAAAAATCAACTCATTTGAAATGTGGTGTTGGAGGAGAGCTTTGCGCATACCATGGACTACAAAAAAGACAAATAATTGGGTGTTGGAACAAATTAAACCAGAACTATGATTAGAAGCTAAAATGATGAAACTGAGGTTATCCTACTTTGGACACATGATGAGAACACATGATTCACTGGAAAAGATAAGAATGCCGGGAAAATCAGAAGAGAGTAGAAAAAGAGGAAGGCCAAGCAAGAGATGGATTGATTCCATAAAGGAAGCCACAGACCTGAACTTACAAGATCTGAACAGGGTGGTTCACGACAGATGCTACTGGAGGTCACTGATTCATAGGGTCTCCATAAGTCGTAATCGACTTATAACAATAAAATTTGAGGAGAAAGGGATGGAGAGGTTTTGTCTTTCAGTTTTCAGCCTTGTACGTAGCAGACAGAAATACAACCAAACTCATACAGAAGAAAACTCCCTCAGAACTACGCCAACCAGATAATAATAATAATAATAAATTTTATTTCTAGGCCGCCTATCTGGCCGCACAAGCGGCCACTCTAGGCGGCATACAAGATAAAGTAAAATACAACATACAAACTACATAAAAACCCAAGAACTACAATATAAAACGAAACCGAACCCACCCATAGCTAAAACCAATGGCACCCAAAAGAAAACAAAGACAAAACAAAAGACAAAACCCCAGGCCACCTCAGCCAGCCGGCTTATGTATCCCTCCAAAGAGGGACAGGTGATGGAAATTAGTCACAGTTGGCTGGGTACCTGGGACCTGGTCCTGCAGGAGGCACATCTGCCAGGCAGCAGTCCCACTGGGAAGGGTGGTGGAGGTGGTGTTCCAACAGCAGCAGCAACAGCAGGCTCTCCTTCCCTGGGTGGCGATGTTCTCCTTCTTCCTGCAGACACTGGGTCTCCCAGGCCACCTCAGCCAGCCGGCTTATGTATCTCTCCCAAGAGGGACAGGTGATAGAAATTAGTCACAGCTGGCTGGGTACCTGGGACCTGGTCCTGCAGGAGGCACATCTGCCAGGCAGCAGTTCCACTGGGAAGGGTGGTGGAGGTGGTGTTCCAACAGCAGCAGCAACAGCAGGCTCTCCTTCCCTGGGTGGCGATGTTCTCCTTCTTCCTGCAGGCACTGGGTCTCCCAGGCCACCTCAGCCAGCCGGCTTATGTATCCCTCCCAAGAGGGACAGGTGATGGAAATTAGTCACAGCTGGCTGGGTACCTGGGACCTGGTCCTGCAGGAGGCACGTCTGCCAGGCAGCAGTTCCACTGGGAAGGGTGGTGGAGGTGGTGTTCCAACAGCAGCAGCAACAGCAGGCTCTCCTTCCCTGGGTGGCAATGTTCTCCTTCTTCCTGCAGGCACTGGGTCTCCCAGGCCACCTCAGCCAGCCGGCTTATGTATCCCTCCAAAGAGGGACAGGTGATGGAAATTAGTCACAGCTGGCTGGGTACCTGGGACCTGGTCCTGTAGGAGGCACATCTGCCAGGCAGCAGTCCCACTGGGAAGGGTGGTGGAAATGGTGTTCCAACAGCAGCAGCAACAGCAGGCTCTCCTTCCCTGGGTGGCGATGTTCTCCTTCTTCCTGCAGGCACTGGGTCTCAGACATGCTACTCTGCTGGTTGCTAAGTAACACCTCCTCCCATCTCCCTCTTGGCTAGTTGACTTTAACAGTAACAAAACTTTTCATTACAAACTGAATGATCCCTCATGTGGCACTTCCAACAACCTTGGCTTCAACTCTCTACTAGTGGGACACTCCTTGGACATTTTTTATTCTGAGATTCTGGTAATTCTTGAAGCACTGAATAGCTAAATGGTCAAGTTGAAGGGCTTGCAGAACAGGTGGCTTTTCAGAAAGGGTTGAAGGAAGAGAGGTGGAATGAGGGATGGTGTGACTGAAGGACGTGCAGGATCTGATGTGTGGAATCACTAGCCATATGGAAATTCATTTTGTTTCTGGAATATTTAGCCCAAGTAAGAGCAATTGTCCTTCAGTTTTGCTCCAGGAAAAATCTGAGGACTGTTCTAGGTTCAAGGAACAGATGTGGACATGGGTTGATCATCTGCTGGAACCGAGGCAAGGTCTGGCTGCGACATTGTCCTTGTTTATTTGATAATCATTTCCTTTGGATCGTTGTCCTCCCTCCCCCCAACACACACACCCCTACTCAGAGCCCCCTGGGAAACAAGTCCAGCTAAGCTTCTGTGAAAGCTTGTGGGGTCACAGTCCTCTCTTCCCCCCATCTCAACAGAACAAGGCTGTTCCTCGAGGGAGCCAAGAAGAAAGTCACTTTTCTTGTTGTCATTGCTGCAATTATCAGCTTTGAACACGATGGCAATTTGTTGTTGTTGTTGATTGGCTTTGTTATGCAAATGTGCCAGCCCATTTTCTGCCTGCAATCTCCCTCCCTTCCCCTCCCCTCCTTTTTTTTTCTTTTTGCACAGCATAGAGAGGAATATTACACATTTAATTTCAAGTTGTCATTGGTTTCCCTCGGAGATTTCATCCAGCCACTCTATTCTCAGTCGCGTGAAGGCCGGTGGGAGCCTCGAAAACAACATTTGAAATTCCAACTTTGTTGCGCCTATTTACTTTTTATCATAAAAGGGCATTGTCAATAGGTCTTATGCAGCTCTTGTAAAACCCATTTAGGAATTTAAATCTCCACTAAAACACAGAATTTATGTCTGCTTTTATGATTTACAGGTCTAGATTCCAAAACCCTGCTTTTAATAGTCTGCACATTTATATGCCAAGCAATCAACTCTGCGTTCCATGGAAGCTTTAAAGTCACTAGAGCAAAAATAAGATGGTGATTGAACTTCAGAATAAAATTTAAGAATTGGATCAAAATTGAAACTTAGGATGTAAATCTGGTGGCTTCATAGGGAGCTGCCTTATACTGAGTTAGACCATTGCTCCACCTAGCTCAGTGTTGTATACACTGACTGGCAGTAACTCTGCAGGGGTCAGACAGGGAACATTCCCAGCCCCACCTGGTGATGCTGGAGGATTGGACCTGGGACCTTCTGCATGCAAAGCAGGTGTTCTACCTCTGAACTGTGGCTCTTGCCTCATGCAGAGTTCGGCAAATGGCATTTGAAGCCCATACCATCTCCTCTCTGATTGGCAGTGGGGCTACCCAGCTCACAGGTGGTTCATTCTGATACTACAAATAAGGATGTGCTAGAATTCTGTCCCATTTAGATTTGTTAACAAATTTCCCATTTATTTGCTTATTCTGTTATCATTGTGGATCGGGTCTTAATGTAGCAATTATCTGTGGCTATTTTTTAAAAAAACTTTTTTTTAAAAAAAAGGCTCTAAAAGATCAGTATTAAGAACAATGATTTTATTGCTTTTTCCGTTCATTTATTGATACTTCCTTCCAAAATATCAGTATTTCCTTTGATATTATTGATATTTCCTTTTTAAAATAATCAATATTAATGTCAATATTTTTTTGCGAGAAGAAAAAACAAAACAGATCAGTAAAATCAATGGCTAGTGGAGAAAGAACGAACTCAAATTGATACCAGCCTGTTAGGTCGACTGGTTCAAACTGGCACCGGCCAATGGATCCCATCCCTAACCACGAATAATGGAAAGTCCATCCGTTTGCCACATCAGTATGGCAGAAGCAGAGAGGTTATCTCTAGCTTGGAGATATTGGACTACAACTCCCTTCAGCCCCAGCCTGCATGAAAAATGATAAGGGATGATAGGGCTGGTATTCAGGAGGCGTAGTCCTCCAGGGTCTAAGAGGGGTCTTAAGCCCCTTTGGTTTTTGGGAGCAGGGTCCCAGCAGGGTCCCTATGTCTCCAGCATCCTGTGAGCTAATCAGCATGAAAGGGGAGTGTGTTAGCCACTGAGAAAAATCTTCAAACTTGCTTCCTTGTCCTTTCCTGCTGATTGGAGCCAATCAGAGTGAAATTAAGTTTTTACTTCAAAAAGTCAAGTTGTGGAGAGTGAAAATTCTGTAACTTCAGAAGAAAAGAGTAAATCCCAATGATAGCATCCCATCTACATCATCACGCAGTTTGGTAGCAGCAGGAGATAGAACTGCAGACACTGAATTCAATAATCCAAGCAAGATCTCTGACAGTGAGAAATGACAGTCAAATGGTGACAGTGACAGAGATGTAGAAGCCTAGGCAGATTATTCTATAATCTAGAGGAGACTGTAGCTGTAAGGGGCTGTGCCTGAAGGGCCCCTGCACTTCTGAATTTGCCACCACACTACTGCTTGTAGTCCAAAACACATTGGAGGGCACTAGGTTGGAGAAGCTTGTTTCATTTATTTATTTTATTTATTTATTATTTGATTTATATCCTGCTCATCCTCCCAGCTTGAGCTTTCAATAAATCTTTTTAAAAGGTTAAAATATATTGTTATTAAAAAGCAATTCCAACACAGACGCAGACTGGGATAAGGTCTCAACTTAAAAGGCTTGTTGAAAGAGGAAGGTCTTCAGTAGGTGCCAAAAAGATAATAGCGATGGCACCTGTTTAATATTTAGCGGGAGAGGATTCCACAGGGTAGGTGCTGCTACACTAAAGGTCTGTTTCCTATGTTGTGCAGAACAGACCTCCTGATAAGATGGTATCTGCAGGAGGCCCTCACCTGCAGAGCGCAGTGATCGACTGGGTATATAAGGGATAAGACGGTCTTTCAGGTATCCTGGTCCCAAACTGTATAGGGCTTTGTACACCAAGACTAGAACCTTGAACTTGGCCCGGTACCAAATGGGCAGCCAGTTTCATCCAATCAAAACTGGCTAAAAGACAGCTGTGGCTCAGTAACTTACTTTCCTGTATTTCACTCTTCAGGGAATTGTGTATTGCGTCTTTCCTGGGTCCTTTCAAAACATGCTTCTAAGTTGCAGTGGACAATGGTGACCTGAATATGGTTATCAACACCTCACCAATTAGAGAGCTAAGGTGTTGTGTCAAATTAGGACCTTGGTTCAAATCCCTTCTCAGTTATGAAACTCAGTGGATGACTGGTTGCTCTGTCTCTCTCTCTTTCAGCCTAACCTACCTCACAGGGCTGTTATGAGGGAACAAAATTGACAGAGGGAGAACCATGTATGTCACCTTGAGCTCCATTGAGAAAGAGTGGGATATAAATGTAATATATACATCTGTACTAAGCGGAAGGAACAATGGCTGGAGAATAAGAGACAGAGAGAAAGAGATCTTTGATGGTTACTTTACATCAGCAGAGGTTTGAGAAAGTCATAGCTGGGGCATCTCCTTGAAGAAGTTCTTTAAGAAGTACTGCTCTTACTAGCTGCTTTCAGAAATTATGGAGCAATGTAATTTGTCCGTCCATAAAATAGTGATTTTGTTCTCCTTTCAGTAGGTGGTGGTTGTTGTTAAGTTGTTGCTACCCTATCCAAGCATTAGGAAGACTGGAATTAAGGAAGGTACAATCCTATGCACACTTTCTGGGAATGTGTGATTTGAGGCGTGGAGTTTCCTTCAGTTTAAGTGTACATAGGATTGACTGTGCTCCACATCACTTGCAGATCAGGTCTTAAGAATGCCCATTCAGTGCTCTTCCTGGAGCCTGACTTCTTTGCTTCTTTCGCAACCAAAGAAGAAAGCTGGCATGGCTGTTGGGCCAAATGAGCATTGCTTGTAGACATTTATGACAAAGGATTTCTCAGCACTGGTGTTTCTTTTACTGCAAATGATGTTATGCTTGGGGGGTTTAGAGGGATTCCGACAGGACATTTATTGGTCAGTTTCAACACCTATGGAGCAGGATAGGAATAAAGTAAATAAATAAATATGGACTCACAGCAGCTAATTTTTGCCTGCAGTTACTATGACACTTATTGTGTATAATGATGGTGATATACTCTCAAAGAGTCCAATTTTACTCTAAAGTTGAGCTGAATATCCACATTTTTTGCTCCTCATAAGAAGAGCTCTTATCTCATCCAGCATCCTTGCCTCACAGTGGCCAACCAGATGCCTGTGAGGAGCCGGCAAGCAGGACCCAAGCGCAACAGCACTCTCCCCACACATGTTCCTCAGCAACTGGTATTCAAAGGCATACCACCTCCAATTCCTCTTTGATCACATTATAGGGATGTTTATTTTCTCAGCTTTTTTCCTTCTTAAAAACATGAGCTGTTTTGGTATGATAACTCCAAAGTCTGTGTGTGCTGGCCAAGATCCAAAACCTCTTTTGAAAAACAAAACAAACATTTTTACTTTGAAAGGCAGACCCCCAATGCCATAATATAAATTGCTTTTAAAACACTCCTCGATTTCAAGACAGGCTGGCCAAGAGGTAATGGGCACTGGTGTCCAACAAACACAACCCCAAATTGCTGTGAGGAACTAGTTCCATTCCTTCAATTCTTGATACCTGTCTCTGATGCAAAATACTGTCTTGAGAGATATTTTTGCAGATGTCTTTAAAAAACCCTCCAGTTCCTATCACTGACCAGATTCGAATGTAACTGGAAAGCATGCTTACCCATTATAAGAACAAGCTGTTGCCACCTCCCTCTCTTCCTCTTCTATGTCCACAAGGAAGAGACTGGCTGTTGTCACATCTAATTTAAACAAGCCAGAGTTCCATGTGACCTCCAGACTCAATTTTTAAACTAGGGTTAGTGAGAGGAAGCCAGGATCCAACCCTCTTTCAGATCCTCACTATGTTTATTATCTTATTTACTATTTCATTTAAATCCTGCCAAGGAGCTCAAAGTGGCATACACGGTTATCCCCCCCCTCCATTTTTATCCTCACAACAACCCTGTGAGGTAGATTAGGCTAAGAGACTGTGAACAGCCCAAGTCACTCAGAGAGCTTCACGGCTGAGCAGAGATTTGAACCCTGATCTCCCAGCTCCTAGGCCATAATCCTTGCCACTACACTAAACTGGCTGTAACTATCATTTCACAAGAAGCCAGCATCTGAAACCAGGGTTTGCATCTTGCTGACCATTGTAAGAAGAGGATGCTGGACTGTGGTGGTCCTTTGGCCTGATGTAGC
Organism: Rhineura floridana; assembly: GCF_030035675.1. Taxonomy (NCBI): domain Eukaryota; kingdom Metazoa; phylum Chordata; class Lepidosauria; order Squamata; family Rhineuridae; genus Rhineura; species Rhineura floridana. The sequence goes on along the minus strand of NC_084480.1, from coordinate 6,357,751 downwards.
AGGCTGTTTTTATGTTCTGTCCCTAAACACATGCAATAAGACTGAATACGTTCAGTGGAGCTTACGTCCATGTAACGATGGGGGAGCAAATCCAATACACGAGCCAAAACACAACCATCCATCAAAATTTGCACTTCTCTGAATTTTGCACTGCAGCTCTCCAGCCGAATAACATGTACAAAAATGCATACACTAAAGTGTGCATATAAATGCACGTATTAGTGAAAATGAAGTTTACAAATGCATTATATTAAGGAAAAGAAATGCATTATGTGAAGGGAAATTGCTTTGGGAAAATATCTATATTGGGCAAAATTGCAGATAAATGTGCATATTAGGAGAAATCTGCATTAAGATGCTGATGGATTTTTATAAACACTTTTATTAAAAAAAATCACAAAGTGAGATTGAAATGTGGAGAACTGAACTTAAGACTGGAAAAATGAGAAACTGGGAGAAAGCAGAACTGACATAATCACCCATAGGGGTGTAGCCGTCCAGGGACTCGGGGGGTCTTAGACCCCTTACTTTTTTGGGAGCAGGGTCCCTATGTCCCCAGCATCCTATCAGCCAATCATCATGAAAGGGGAGTGTGTTAGCCACTGAAAAGAGTTTTAACATGTTTTGTTATACTTTCCTGCTGATTGGAGCCAATCAGAGTGAAAAGAAGTGAGTCAGCCACTGAGAAGACTCTTCTTAGTATCTAACACTTTTCCCTTTCATGATGATTGGCTCCTAGGGACTTCTGTTGTTGTTGGAAAAGAATTAACAAGGATCTAATTCTCAACCCAGCAGCAAATAAGGATAGGATAGGAGGGGTGTGGCTGTAGCTATCGTGAAGGGACCCTGCACTTCTGAATTTACCACTACACTACTGGTCACCCGTCTCTACTTCCAGGCAAATGGACATAGGACTGCAGTTTTAGACAACCTTCAGATACAGCAGCTTAAGTTCCTCTGCTAACATTGGGTATATTTGTTTATTCATTCATTTGCTTTAGCAAATTTATTTCACACCTTTCCACTTTTTTTAAAGTGCCTAAGGTAGTTAATAATCCATTTTTAAAAAGGAGTTAAAACTACAGCTAAGCAAATAAGATACAGACTTGAAGATAGATTTTTTTAAAAAGTGAAACAGAATTTAACCAAATGAATTAAACACCTAGTGGAATTAAAAAAAGGCTCAAGGAAGGACAGCGATAATAACTGGTAATTTTTGTTTGAATAGAAGTAAGGCAATTTCACTATTGTAAAGATCGCAAATGTAATTTTTTCCGCAATATTAACTATGCATACTAAATTTCTGGTTCATAAAGTAGTTTAGTTTTGATAAAGTACGTATTACATATATTTCAGGTTTTATCCAGACCCCGGGGGCCCAGGCTAGAAGAAGACCCCCAGCCACAGCAACACACAGCTTTTCCTCATTACTTTTCTTTTTTTTAAAACTACCTTTTTAGCAGCCATTCCCTATCTAGTGCCCTCTCAACATTACTTAAGAACATGGCTTACCAAGTAAGAACATTTGTACATCTTGCTCACAGCTCTATAGAATTTCAGAGGGGGGCATTCCCAGCCCTGTCTGGAGATGCTAAGGACTGAACCTTGCATGCAAAACGGGTCCTTTGCCACTAAACCCTAACTCGTTTTGTTGGACTCCAACTTCCATCTTCCCTGACCTGGCTGTCTGGCTGGGGCTGATGGGAGTTGTGATCCAAAATCTCTGAATGGCACCAGGTTAGGGAAACCTTCTGTGTAGCAAGGCCTCCCTTTCATTTAAGAAGTTATGGACTGCCTTCAAGTCGATCCCGATTTATGGCTACCCTATGAATAGGGTTTTCGTGGTAAGCGGTATTCAGAGAGGGTTTACCATTGCCTTCCTCTGAGGCTGAGAGGCAGTTACTGGCCCAAGGTCACCCAGTGAGCTTCACGGCTGTGTGGGGATTTGAACCCTGGTCTCCCAGGTTGTAGTCCAACAGTCTAACCACTATACCACACTGGCTCTATATATATGAAATTGGGGGAGGGAAATGCTAATGTGAGGAATACTGTAACTGTCTGATGGAAATGGACTGCCTTCAAGTCGATCCCGACTTATGGCTACCCTATGAATAGGAATTTCATGGTAAGCGGTATTCAGAGGGGGTTTACCATTGCCTTCCTCTGAGGCTAGTCATCCCCAGCTGGCTAGGGCCTGCTCAGCTTGCCACAGGTGCACAAGCCAGCCCCATCCTTGTCCGCAACTGCCAGCTGAGGGGCAACTGGGCTCCTTGAGATTATGTGGCTTGCCCATGGCTGCACAGGTGGCAGGGCATGTCACCCCTGAGCCACTCACTGTGGGGTGTTCTTTAGCTGGCCCTTGACACCCAGGAGACACAAGGGGGGATTTGAAATCACAGACTCTGGACTCCCAGCCAGGCTCTCCTCCCCACTGTGCTATAAATCTCACTTTAATCACATCTACAAGCTGAAACACCCAGATCAGGAAACATGCCAAAGTGATTCAGCTCAAGTCTGCATTCACCTTCATGGAATGCAACTTTTTGGGCTTCTGTTCAGTTGTGGATGCAGCTCTCTGTTCACAGACATTTGAGTGCCCTTGAGCTGTTTACCGCACAGTGTGTATTTTTTTTTCTTAAAAGGAAGAACCAAGATCTGTAGGGAAATGCAGCTTTTTTTGTTTTGTTTCCTGTTTAGACCCTTTAATCCCTTTGTTTTACTTCAGTGTGTCCCTTTTCACTGTTCTTTCAACCAGCTGCCCTCGAGATTAGTCAACCTAATTTGAAAGTTTACCAAAGTCAGTGTCTCCTAAACTCTAGAGTGAATCCAGCATGAATGACAGCAAACCATTGCCCACAATGCACACTGATGCCACTGGGCAGAGTGGTGAGATTCATGGCTGGAGGGGAATAACATGGTGGCTCACTTAAGAACAGCATCCTGTTCTCACAGCGGCCAACCAGACTTTTTCAGATACACATTTTCAACACAAGGGCAGAAGCGCATCTGATTTTTCAAAGAACTGTGCTATGGACTCTGAACCAACCCCAACTGTACTTCTTCCACTGTTGAAGTTGATCCCCTGTTATGGTGTGTTGTAATTGTTATGTAACACATAATCATTTTTCCTTCTGATATTTCAGAAAATCCTGACAGAGAAATGTGAGATGTTGCATGTGTGTGTGTGCATGAGAGAGAGAGAGAGAGAGAGAGAGAGAGAGAGAGAGAGAGAGAGGGAGAGAGAGAGAGAGAGAGATGCCTATGGAAATAAATCCAGCATTCACATTTCAGGGTTATGGGCTGCCTTGTACACTCTTGATTCAGCTTTGAACCTTCAACTGTTGTTTTTAAAAAAGATCAAGCTGGTATGGCTTACGCATTTGGTCAAGCAAGTATTGTTGGTTTGCATTGGGCTTAAAACCCCTATTTGACCTAAGAAGAGAGTCAAGCAAAAGTAATGAGGCTGTACAGTGTACACCACGGGCAATGATGGCTCTGTCATGCCACCTTCAATTCATTTAAAGACCTATTTGCTCCCTTTCTGGCCTTCCTTATGAAGATGTCCTCCCATCTGTGCAATGACGTTGCATGGATGTTCTTTTCTATTAACTTCCAATCTAGAAGCCTTCCAGGATGTCATTTTCCAAGGGTCAAGAATTAAGGTACACCACATGTATGCTTGCTCTGCTTCTGTTGCTACATTTCCTTCCTTTGCCCCTGCAAAAGTGTTTCTGGGGCTGTCTCTAAGGATGATTCACCCTCCCACTCTGCATCCCTGGCCTCATCTCCCAAAGAAAGGGAGTCCAACCCAAGGGTCATGACAATGTGTAGGGGGATGCTGGTAGATTTGGCCATGGCAGCTGGGGCGGGTGGCTGGGAACTGTACTTCAGTGCAACTCTTTTAAGCTCACAATCAAACTCAAGCGCAAACCCACCCACCCATCCCATATCTGCTAGCACCAGCCACAGGCACAAACAGAAATATTTTCCTATTAGCTACTCTGTTCTTGCTGACATCCGTCAGCCTCCACCCCCTGACTCCACCCAGTTACTAGGTTGGTTGGCTAGCTGACTGGCTTGTGTGTTACACCTCTACTCTGAGATGGAAGAAGGGGGCTTGGAGGTAGAATAATGCCACCATTTGTGTACACTAGACGGGAGATAACAGCAAATGTGGACAGGTGTATCTGCCCGTCACCTCTCCTTAGGGCTGCTTACGCTGGTGTCTCACTTCCTAATAGCAAGAATACAACCTCATCTTCGTGAACTTGAAGTACTGGTAAAGAGAGGTGCAAGCAAGCCCAGCTCATGGGCAAAAGCATAATACTTGTGTACTATAGAGATGAAGAAGCCATTAGTCTTTATGGTGAGCTGGCACACATTTTTCAGTCTAAAAATAGTGAGTGTCTCAAGGTTAGATGCAAAGGCCAAATTGATATGAGGCATAGTTGTGGGACATGGTTCCTTCATGTGGCTATTGGCTGGGGCTGATTCACTGCTACAGTGTCTGTGTCAATTTCGTATGTGTTAATTCATAAATTCATCCTCTCTTGTTTATGCATTTACTAATCTATGATTTTTTTAAAAAAAATCTATACGAAACTTCATGTTTAATACATATTTTAAATAAGCACAGTGGCAACTGGTGACTCCAATGTTAGTGGGGCAGTGAATCTGCTCCAGGTTTTAGGCCAAACTTTCAAGGAGATGTCCAAGCTGCCTCATCACCTTGGACAGCTCCTTGAAAGTTTGGACAAAAATCCAGAGCGGATTCACTGTCCCACTGACATCAGAGCCACCAGCTTCCAATAAATGTGTCTTTCATCCTAAAATATGCATTTCCCCCCTTTATGTTGGTACTTTTCAGACATAAGACTGTCATGAGCCAAGGTTTAGACTCCCCATCCTTGGGGGAAAGGCCATGGACTCAGAGGGCATCTCATATCAGTAGGAGAATGCACCCTTTGGCCCAACCTTTGATGCCTATGTCTCCTTGGTAGTTCCAACACCAGAGGACCACATGATACCAACCCCTCTCTGCCCTGAAGAAATTGGATTACCTTCTTCAGACTCCAAGGATTCCGAGGGCCCCCAGCAGAATCACACCTCCACTGATGGAGACCACATTTCCTAAAGCAGACTTCAAGAGTAGCAGCTCTATAAATAAGGAAAGGAGATAACTGCTCAAAGGAAAGTGCAGACTTATTTAAGGCTCAGTCTGAATTTGCTAGTTTTTTGGAGTCACATCCAAGCCTGCCTCTGTCTGAGGGCCAGCTTGGGCATCCCCTGGAGCTATTCAGGGTGCTGCCTGCCTGGCTTGTTGGCCTTTTAGACTTTGATCTTTGCTTTCCCTGACCTTGGCTTATCCAGACTTGCTATTTGCTTTATCTGACCTTGCCTTGCTGGAAACTGACCTTGGCTTGACCTGACATTGCTTTCTGGATCTGGAGCTGTTGCTAGTGGTGTGTGACTAGGTGTCCTTCAGATAGAATCCCGTCCCCCAGCACGGACCATCATAGGAATTTAAAATACAAAGGAAATTAAATATATAATCTGGGAGATGTGAAGTTGGATGGTTCACTTAACAATGTGGGACAAAATGAACTTCCCCATCCCAGAGGCTCCCAGAGGCTTCCTGGGTAGATTCCCCATGTGGGTCCCCTTCTGGGAATGGAGGAGAAATCCAGTTTGGTTCATATTCTAATGTGAGCCTATCTGATTTGCACCTCTTGAAACAATATGCAATCAAAATGCAGCTCTCCTTTAAAATTCACACATTTCAAAATTTTGTAATGCAATACTCCATTTATCCCTAATTCAATGCATTTTTGTATGTCATCTTTATGAATATATGCAATTTCATGCACGCTTTCCAACTATATACCCAAACTGTGTGTATAGTTGGGAAGTGTGCATGAAACTCCGTGTATTAATACAGATGATGTTCAAAAATGTATTGGATTAGAGAAAATTGGTTGCAAAAAAGTGTGTATCATTCAGGACAAACATGCACTAAAATGCTGATGACTCTTTGTGAAGTTTTTTTTTTTTTAATCACATAACTGTTGCAGAATTGTGGTGAAATCAACTTAAAATTGAAAAAAAAAGAGATAGAGAAACTGAAATAGACCGTTTCCCACCCAAATCATGCACCTCTCTCTCTCTCTCTCTCTCTCTCTCTCTCTCTCTCTGGTTCCTTTGAAAATCTGTGTATATTTTACCCAAGGAGGAACCTTGAAATTCACCTTGAAAGTTTGCTTTCGAATCTGGTCCAACTCTATCTGCCCCCTAAATTTATCACATTGTGTGATTTGAACAGAGCTTGGAAAAGTTACTTTTTTGAACTACAACTCCCATCAGCTCAATCCAGTGGCCATGCTGGCTGGGGCTGATGGGAGTTGTAGTTCAAAAAAGTAACTTTTCCAAGCTCTGGATTTGAAACCTGAAGAGCTGTTGTCCTCCCACTCAATACCAAACAAGCACCAACCTTCCCCTTGCAACCATCTCCCTCCTGATATCACCCTCTGCTCTGAGCTGTATAATAAGAGGGATTGATGTTGGACACAGGGCTCAATGTCATAAAGCACCATACATCACCACAAAGAGCCACTCAGTGGTAGGGGGGATCTGGGAGCAGATACAATGAGCCAAGAAACCGCTCAAAAAATGCCAGTGACCCATCATAATTTGTCAAGCAGTTGTAATGGCTCGATCATGAGCTCACACAGTCCTCCCTGTAGCCAGCTCTCTGAGTCAAATGTTGGCTTCAAATGATACATGAATTACTAGTTGGGAGAGGGGAGGGGAGGGTTTTTCTTTTTTGCCTTTTATAGTATTGTCAATTAATTGCACTTAGAATAACATAGGAAACTGCCTTATACTGAATCAGACCATTGGTCCATCCAGCTCCATATTGTCTACACTGACTGGCAGCAGCTCTCCAGGGTTTCAGGCAGGAGTCCCTCCCAGCCCTACCTGCAGATTCCATGGACTGACCTTGGGGCCTTCTGCATGCAGAGCAGATGCTCTACCACTGATGTTGCACTGTGGCCAAAATATCTGAGGAATTTTGAGGGAAGCTCAAAGAGTTTCCAGACATCCTTCTCTTTCTCCCCCCTCCCCATCCAAGTACACAGTTGATCTGGGAAATCTTCTATTCCCAGGTTGTCTCTAGCCCTTAAATACTGGCTCTTAGACAACACCTACTTCCTCCCCATCTGATATCCACTTCCTGTTTCCTCATGCCATTTCCTGCAAGATAAGTGAATGTGTCTCAGTTGCCTGCAGTGGGACAGGCATTATTTCCCAGGGAATCCCTGCACAGATTACACCAGTGCAGTTCTTCAGAGTTAGAGGGACATAATGGAAAATCTGCAACAGAATTCCAGCTTAAAAATATATATGGGGCAACTGTGAAGGAGGTTCCCTTCTTCTGGCAAAGTGTGTGGGGAGTTCTGGGGAAAATGACATGCAAGAAGGCGAGTGAGACTCCTTTTTTGAGGGGGGCAGGGGGTGAGGTTACATAACCTTCCCCCAGGCACCTGGTTGGCCACTGTGAGAACAGGATGCTGGACTAGATGGGCCACTGGCCTGATCCAGCAGGCTCTTCTTATGTTCTTATGTTCTTAACCTTACCTGTTTTGGCAGAGCTTGGAAAAGTTACTTTTTTGAACTACAACTCCCATCAGCCCCAGCCAGCATGGCCACTGGATTGGGCTGATGGGAGTTGTAGTTCAAAAAAGTAACTTTTCCAAGCTCTGGTTGTGTCGCTTAGCTTGGTGAACCAAACTTTGCATGACATATGTGGCAGTTCACTGCTCTGCACAGACCCCCATTCAACGGTATCCCTGCATCCCTGACTCATACAAGGCCTCTGGTGATGCACCTGTATTGGTGCAACTTATCTCCTCTCTGTTGATGCAAATGCCTTTCGTCTAATCCAGCAGGGCTCTTCTGAGGATTAGACAAATTCATGAAGGAAGATGAGGCTATCAGTGACTACTAGCCATGACGGTTGTGCACCACCTCCAGCATCAGTGGTGGTGTGCCTCTGCATACCAGTCGCTGGGTATCACAAGTATAGAGAGTTGCTGTTGCATTCAGGTCCTGCTTGGAGGTTTTCCATAAGCATGTGGTTGGTCACTCTGGGAAGAGGACACTTGACTAGATGGGCTACTGGCCTGACCCCATCAGCGCTTTTCTGAAGTTCTGATGAGTGTGACAGTGTTTTTCTACCCCTGTGAAAAACTAGTATTAGGGCCCTCACCCAGCAGAAAAAGAAGGTTTGAGAGTGACCCCTTGAACAGCTGTGCTACCGGTACAACTTCTCCTTCAGTGTGCAGGGAAAAGTCTCAGTGGCAGTTATAAACTGCATCTCGTTCTCTTTCCAGCCTGATAAGACTTCCTCGAGGCTTTCTGACAGCTGACAAAGTGCAGAGGACAGGCCTGTCGAGAACAAAGAATGGGTGCCCTCTTTTTTTGGCTGGTGGCCCTTGCTGTATTCAATTAAGATTGATCAAGTGGGGTCAAAGTTGCCCCCGTGTTTCACTGGTCACCAGAAGCCTTTGCGATGACTAATGAGGTGGGAGCGTTCAACGTAACACGGTGCTGTTCTGGAAGGTTTTAGTGTTTATTTCCCCTCTCTGCCCTTCCATATCCCCAGTAGGTGCAATAACTTTCTAACTAAACTGACCCCATGCAAGGCATCCATCAGCATAACTCAATAACCTTTCAATAACCCTTCCATCTTCACCGCTGCCTGTCCTTTAACACATACACAGATATCCGGAGGAAGAATATATGCAGGCACGAATAGTTGCTGCTTCATCTCTGCCCTGCCTACTTAGCAGCACGTGGTCTGGTTTCTGGGACGCAGAATGAGCTGATACAGTGTTGTGTGGGTTTCGAATGTGGCAGAGAGGGCATTGTGTCGTTGAAATACTGCACTATTTAAAACCCATCCTGGGCTTAAAAAACTATTGCATTAGGGAGAAGGGTCATAGCCCAGTGGTTGAGCATCTGCCATGCATGCAGGAGGCCCCAAGTTCAGTCCCTGGCATCTCCAAGAAGGACTGGGAATCTCCCCTGCCTGAAAACCCAGAGAGACACTGCCAGTCAGTGTTGACAATACTGAGCTAGAGGGACCACTGGTCTGATTCTGCATAAGGCAGATTTCTAAGTTCCTAAGGGACTTAAACTTCATCCAGTGCTGAGGCAAAAAAATATATCACGCTAATGGTTTTTGGTGGGCTGATATCTTGACCCCAGAAGAAGTGTGTTTGACAATAACCAAATACCCAGAGGCAGAAAACACTTATTCAGAGGAGGTAGAATGTTTCTGTTCATTTGACTCCAGTGTTCTTTGTTGACCTGTTCCTGGCCATTTTTCTATAAAAAATGCTATCCCATTTTTCTGCTAGCTTTGTCTGGGGCAGTCAATACACCCCCATGCATTTCTGGGATATTTTATGCTCCAGGTTGTTGATTATTATTATTATTATTTCCAGAAGGGAAGTGGTAAGTGGTAACTGGCTGAAATTTAGGGACTTTGTATGGGTGACAATATTCTAGAAAGACTACTTTGTAAGTGTGGTGGCAAACAAGACTAAATGGACCATTGATTTCATCCATTGGGGCTCTTATTACAACCTTATATGTTAGACCAGCGTTTCTCTAACCTAGTGTCCTCCAGATATTTTGAGCTACAACTTCCACCAGCCTCAGGGAGTTGTCATCCAAAATATCTAGAAGACACTAGGTTGGATAAGGCTGGATTAGACTAAATATAAAAGTAACCCGCTAATGCTGAATCCAGCATTGCATAGCCAGTTGTTTCTGGGAAACCCAGAAGCAGGACTTTGATTCAGCAACAATTCTGAAATCAACATTCTTGACAAGAGATTATGTCAAAATGAAGCAGTCTTTTGATTTTTTCTGGGTTTTTTTAAATGCTAATGCAAAAAGTGAAAACTTCTGTTTTGACATTTCTTGGTTGGGAGAAAATATTCATTCATGTTGGCGGTAATGACATTTCCTTGTGAAACACTTCAGTTTTGATATATTTATATTAAATATACTTTCACAGAGTTTAGCTGTTCGCATTAACAAGGTAACCTTCCTATACTTACCTGAACAGAAAGATATGGTGATGTAATTAGATAATTTAGTACTTAGAAGATACAGTAATATTCTGCACTATGAATTGAGTATTAGTGGTTCTTGTTGCAAGCAAAAGTCTATGTCTCTCTTACAGTTGCCATCTGCTAATTGGCTTATTATTCCTTGTTGCATTAATTTACAAGAACCCCACCTCCCAATTTTTCTCTATAATTTCTTCTTATTCTTTAAATCTTTCCCCACCTCCAAATATACGATCTATGTTTGTCACAATTAAGCCCCACTTTGTGCAAAGAAACTTCACTGGATTTGTGTGGATAGGATTGCAGCCTGAAGCAGCCTGTGAAAGGCTCAAAGAGTAGCAACTGACCTGTGCTAGCCAGAGCTAGCTCCAAGTTTGAAGGGGTCCTAGCCCAATTGTTTTCTGGTGGACCCCTTCCTCTTACAGTGGTGGATACTAGTTCAGTTGCAACTTAATGCCTGAGTCAGTTTCTAGGGCTGACTTCTTGTAAGCTCACATTCAAAGTAGCCATGGCTTGGATCCTATGCTCATTAGCTACCAGGCTAAGTTCAAGGTGCTGCTTTTGGTGTATAAAGCCCTATACAGCTTTGGACCAGGATACCTGAAAGATCATCTTGCCCCTCATATAGTCAGTTGAGCACTGTGCTCTGCAGGTGAGGGCCTTCTGCAGATACCATCTCATCAGGAGGTCTGTTCCACAACATAGAAAGCAGACCTTTAGTGTCATGGTAGCAACACTTTGGAATTCCCTGCCTTTAGCTATTAGAAGGTGCCATCTCTGTTGACTTTTCAGCATCTGTTGAAGACCTTCCTCTTTCAACAAGCCTTTTAAGTAGAGACCTTATCCCAGTCTGTGTCTGTGTTGGAATTGCTTCTAGGTATTTTTTATTTAAAAAAAAACATTTTAAAGATTTAATTTTAATGATGTTTTTGAGATGTTTGTAAAGATGTTTTGTTTTTAAGATGTTGTAGAATGTTTTTAGTGTTTTTGTTTGCCATTTTGGGCTCCTTCTGGAAGGAAGGGCAGGATATAAATGTAGAGAAGAAGAAGAAGAAGAAGAAGAAGAAGAAGAAGAAGAAGAAGAAGAAGAAGAAGAAGAGATACATTAATGAAATTCAGAGAAGGGGCATTTCCCATTCCTTCCTCTGCATGGTATCTCCCTGTGCCCCATTCCACACTGCTCAGGAGAGTCCCCTGACCTTGCAAAGTTTTGATAGGTGCAAGTAGCTGCAGGGGAGGGGGGAGAGGATGGGAAACTTTCCTTCTGTGAACTTAGTTAAGTTACATTTTCCTAGGATCCAGGTAAAGTAGTTTGAACGGCTTTTCTAAGTAGCCTAACGTTGGTCGGGTCATTGCTCTCTATACCGTATGTTATGTCACTATGTGCGGTGCCCCCATTTTCCCCAGGAAATTCAGTTTTCTCAATGGAATCAAGATAGTTGCCTGGTTTTCATCTTGCTTTTATATTCCTAAAACGTAAGTGTTTAACAGGTTGCGTGGAATTGGAGAAGGTGCCATAGCCTTGTGGGCAAGAGGACAGCTCACTCTAGTGCCAGAGTTGGGCCATGCAAGCTAGTAATGTCATGAAATGATGCAGAACATCAACAGTGGTAACATTTTAGAATTGAAAGGTTCTTTTTTAACAATGCCACATTTGGGTTATGACTTCAAGCTTTTGTTTTTGTTCCTTTATTGAAAAAATACCCAAAATTTGTGTCTTGCTGATAATATCTATTTCCCAAAGTGAATATATTTAATGCCCTGAGCCAGACTAGGCCAGAATGGCTTTCCAGGATTTCAGATAGGGTTCTCCCTTAGCCTCCTACCCGGAGATGATGCTGGAGATTGAAACTGGGGCATTCTGCATGCTGGCAGATGCTCTACCAATGAATTAAAACCCCTCCCCTCCTTGTTTCTCATAGCCCTGAAATCCAAGAACATTTGAAATCAGGAAATTGGGTTTATGTGTGTCAATTAGAGAAATCTAAATTCAAATTAGGAAAATGTAGGTATGTGTGAAACCTACGCCTTTCTAATAGCAGTAGCAGCAGTAGTATTTGTTTTCCAGAATTCACCACTGTACTACATGCTGGCATTTTGTTAGGGACATTTATTTGTACAAACAGTGATGCACTTCCCACCTCAAAGAGGACACACATCACCGGTGCCCATTGCATGCTATTATTATCCACAATTGCTCATTGTGTTTTCCCTTCAAAAGCAATGTAAATTACTGCAACGTAAGTGTTGTGCGTTACACATGTAATTGCTTGAATTCCATGGCGTTTGTGCAATCAAGAGACATCCTACATATTCTGTAGAAAGAAGAGATTGAAATTTTGGATTCTACCAGGCTAGACTGCAGATTGGGTGTATGCGTGTTGTATTTTTTTTAGTGCACATCCCGTTTAAAAATAAAAGTGCAGTAATGTAGAATATCAGAGAGCACTACTGTAAATCGTTCCCACAGAAATACCAGCTTACTCCATGCAAGAGTGGTGTTTGTTTAAAAGTATGTATGTAGAGGGAATTCAGAAATCCTTACTTGCAGTCTAAATGAATTCTTCATGTGCAGACAGGTTCCAAAATGACATAAATATATACCACCCTCCTGCCTGCATTTTGGAAACGTTTGCAACAATTGTGATTAGGCTACTTCCTTTTTTTTGTTTTAGGAGAAGTCCACAGGTTTTAACAGCATCCTTTGTAAGATTTGCTTTAAAAGTTTCTGCCACTCCTGCTAATTATATTTCATACCTAGTGCCAACAGGACCACCTGTGCTGCCAATGTTTTCTTCCTTGCATGTTATGCAGGCAAATGGGAGTCCAGAATGGGTGTGGATCACGTGCACACTTATCTAGTCCATATTAAAGCAGATCATTGACCCATTAATCTAACTTAGAATTGTTGACATTTCTCTCCATGGTTTCAGACAGGAGTATTTAACTGCCCCACCTGGAGATACCAGTGACAGAAGCTGAGACCTTCTGCATGCAACCCATGCACTCTGCCTCTAAGCTATAGCCCTTCTCCTATAGAAGCCTTCTGCAACCGGGTGCCCTCCAGATGTTTTGGACTACAAACAGCCCTGGTATAACACATCTGAACTAGCTGGGGATGACATGTTTTGTAGACTGAAACATCTGGAGAGTACCATGTTGAGAGAGTCTGCTCTATAGCAACAAATGGACCATTGGTCCATCTACTGACTGGCAAAAGCTCACCTGGGTTATAAACACTTTCCCATCTCTGCCTGGAGATGCCAGGTATTGATCATGGTACCTTTTCCATGCAAAGCATGTGCTCTGCCACTCTGGCCCTTCCAGCCTGCACTGATCAAATGTGCTCATACAGTGCACCCAATAGGCATGAAGGAATGTCTCCATTTCGGTTTCACTCTGTTGCTCATTTTTCATATCTTAAGTCCAGTTCTCTACATTTCCACACGAGTTTGTATTTTGTATGTTACTTTCACTAATATATGCATTTTCTGCACACTTTGCCCTGGCTTATTCATCTTTGTACACATTACTTGACTGGAGAACTGCATTGCAAGATTTGGAGAACGGTAACTTTTGAAGGATGGCTCTGTTTTGTTGTGTGTATTGATTCAGAAATTGCAAACAGGTAGTTTCCCTTTAAATGTGAATCGAAATCCCCCACCCCGCCCCTAGCACTCAGTCAATAGCCAAGGACAGCGGTTCCAAACTTTTCTTCCCCCATGGACCACGTCAAACCTGCTGCGGATCTTGCTGGGCCACTTCATGATTTTTCTGCCTGTTGTATCAGTTATGCTGCACCGTACCAAATGCTGTATGGTTTTTAATTGTATTTGTACTGCTGCTTTTAGTTCTTATATTGCATTTTGTTGTATTACCCTTTGCGTTCTGTGAAATTCAAATTGTAATACATTAAAATACAACATAAGCAATGAAAAGCAATAAAATGCAATTAAAAATCAACATGAATATTTCATGCAGACATGCTGCCCACCACCTGAATGAAGCTCACGATCCACTGGTGCCCATGGAGCACAGTTTGGGAACCTCTGGCCTAAGGCTTATGCCTCTTCATTGCAGTATTAATGGTCTAGGACAAGAACAGCATCTGCAAGGCAATGCGTGTTGACTGATTGATTACATTTATATCCCACGTTTCCTCCAAGGAGCTCAAGGTGGCATTCAAACATGGTTCTCCCCCTCCTGATTTCATCCTCACAACAACCCTGTGAGGTAGGTTAGGCTGAGACACAGTGACTTGCCCAAGGTCACCCAGTGAGCTACATGGCTGAGTGGGGATTGGAATCCTGGTCTCCCAGATCCCAGTCTGACATTCTAACCACTACACCACACAGACCCTGCCTGGAGTTGAGAGCTGTGAAACTGATCCCCATGATGGGCATGGTCTCTTTGTCTGCCCCTGCCCCCCCCCATCCTTGCACATTGCCCAGGGAAGCGCTGCCAGGAATGAGTGCTCCTTGTTCCTCTTATTAGGGTTTATTATCATAACTGCTTATTATATTGCCCATTATGTTAATGAATTAGAACAACAGATCTAAAATGTTTGTTGTGGTATAAAGCTCATTAGTCTGCAAGAGGAACTCAGTGCACGCTGAAGGTTGAGGAGCCTGGTTGCGGGAATATTGCCAATTAAGCCCTATGTGAACATGCAATTAGGTAGCAGGGCGTGCTTGATTTACATTGCTTTATGCCCAAGGAAGAGAACACATTTGGAAGTTGAACCTAGGAAGGTGCCTCATTCTGAGTTACACCCTGGCTCCATCTAGTTCAGTATGGCCTGCACTGACTGGCAGGGGCTCGCCATGTTTTCAGGCAGGAGTCTTTTCCAGCCCTAACCTGGAGATGCTGGGGAGTTGCTCTGCCATTGAGCTCAAGGCTGGGAATGGAGGAGCAATGAGGATCTGTAGGCAATTTAATGTAAACCTGCCTCATTCACACTTCTTGAATCAATGCATGAAGTGAACAATCATAAACAATAAACTTGATCAAACATGTTAGAGAACAGTGGGAAGCAGTTAACTGGAGATCCAGCATGCACATTTAGCAGTAAAATGCTCATGTGAATTAAATTAGTTTTGGAGGCCTGCATAAATAGACCAAACAGCTGTAGCTGTCCAATTTCATGTGCAAGAGAGTTCCCCAGTCTCAGACGTATTATTGATTGATTGATTGATTGTATTTATATACCGCCCCATAGCCGAAGCTCTCTGGGTGGCACTTGACCAATATTGAGCCCCTCCCCCCAAAAAATTGCCAATGCATTTCCTAGGTTCAAATTTGGGTGTATTTCATGAATTTTCAGGGGGCACAGAAGGTAGAAAGACGGGGAATCTACCATTGGTGCTCCCAATTTCCCTGTGGCTGGTACCTGCCATCCCCCTCCCCAGGAGGCATCAGAATGAAAGGAAGAAGTATTGTCCTCATTCAAGTTGGCTTCAAATGGCATTGGGTGTCATCAAACTGTTCTGAAGCATGAAAAAGGCACATGTCTGTGCAAAAGAAGCCAACTTGCATGAATTGCGTTGGGTTCCCAACTTGGTATGAAGTTTTGGCTAAAGGACAAATGTACACTGTTGGTTTTCAAAGAGCTGAATGCAAACCAAGAGTTCTTTAGATAGTGAACATATCTGTGTAATGTGGTATGTTACCTAGGTCACCACTTTTTGGACCTATACAATGACATTTAGCAGCAACCATTCCTATTGGAGTGCTCCGGGATGCCAGCCAGCCGTGCCCCTTTTCAGAATACTCCACTGCATTCCTTCTTTTCCCCACCCCTCAATTTTCCACTTGCCCTCAACAGCCATTGACCATTCCCTGCCCAGTGTTCAATATGCTCAGTTGTACAGATTCCTCCACCCTTAGGTATTTTTTCCTAATTTTTTTTTTAACTTCTGCAAACTGCTGGATTCTTCCAATTCTGCTGATACCCCCCTTTTGCATGAATTATTCCATGTTTGCTGTATAAGGATCCACGCTCAGAGAATGAGTTCACTATGAGTGCATAGCAGGGATGCACTGTGGCCAGTAGACTTTCCTTGTACCTCTTTCTGTAGCTTTGGGAAGCAGCCTGATCTGCTCTGGAGCTACTCTGTGTCTTTCCACTTTGACTCATTATTTGGGACTGGATTAGATCTGTTAGAAACAAAGCTTTTTTCACTATAATTAGGAATCTAAAAAACAGTTTTGTCTTTTTGCTCTTTGTCATAGAAACATAGAATCTTAGAGTTGGAAGGGGCCTCTAAGCCCATCGAGTCCAACCCCCTGCTAGGTGCAGGAATCCAGCTCAAAGCATCCTTGACACATGGCTGTCCAGCTGTCTCCTGAATGCCTCCAGTGTTGGAGAGCCCATCATCTCCCTAGGTCATTGGTTCCATTGTCATACTACTCTGACAATGAGGAAGTTTTTTTCTGATGTTCAGCTGAAATCTGGCTTCCTGTAACTTGAAATGGGAGAATCTTCAGAGTGGATTAAACCTACCAAATTATAGGCGTGCGCGCGCGCACACACACACACACGCACACACACACACACAAACAGAGAGAGAGAGAGAGAGAGAGAGAGAGAGAGAGGTTTTCATTTTATTTATGTTTTTAAGGAAAAGTCTATAACTTTTTTCATTTTCTGCCAGGACTGGATGCAATTTGCATGCATGGTCTCCCTTTCTGAGGGGGATGAAGCTTGGCAGATTTCGGAATGATGGCTCACAGTGGCTTTTCCACAAGGGCAGACTCTATTATTTTGGAGTGGATACAATAGGAATCATAGGAGGTGGGGTAGAAAAATGATTATGAATCCCCAGGAAAGAAAATGTCACCAGGATGCAGAAAATCTCTCTCTCTCTGTCTCTCTCTCTCTCACACACACACATACCAATCAGCAAGGACCCTGTTACACCTAGGGTCATTGATTGGTGGGAAGGGTGACCTTCTGCCTCCCCCCCCCACAAACACATATTTTTTTGGAATACAGCATCTCATCCCTGGGAGAGAAAGATCTTTCCATTGAGTTGCATATGAGAAGGTATAGATGTAAAAAAACAGTTTTTAATCCCTTCCCCAGAACACTGTGATTGGAATGCCTTGGGGTAATAATTTACACTGACTGAAAGCGACACCTGTCTGTAAAAAGAAAACATTCCCCCATGGCCCCACTCCCTCTCTTTTTGAGCTCTGGGCATTTCCCCAGTCTTTTTTTTCCCCCTCTGGGGCATTTTTTGGAATATCAGTGGCCACAAAGCACTTCAGAAGCATGATCCAACTCAGCAGTATGAGAACCTCCCCCAAATACCCTGATTCACCTTGTAATTCAGGGTAACATAAGAATATAGGAAGCTGCCTATACCAAGTCAGAACATTGGTCCATCTAGCTCAGTAATGTCTACACTGACTGGCAGTGGCTCTGCGGGGTGTCAGACAGGAGTTTCTCCAAGCCCCATCTGGAGATTCCAGGGACTGAATGTGGGACCTTCTGCAGATGCTCTGTCTCTGGGCTACAGCCCTTCCCCCCAGAGTCGATGCAAACAAAGTCGATTCACACCGCTAGAATATAGGATATTTACCAGTATATATCTGAGTTTTCAGATGTTCATAAAATCACTTGCTTTCAGCATTTACATAGAAATGCTGACATTTGCTAACATGCAGAAGATTAGCAAAGGGGTGTATCATATCACTGAGCCCAAAGGATATCTAGGAGACCCCAAGGCATATCACTGGACGTACACCCACCTGGCAAGGCGAGGGAACAGAGGTAGGCGCATTACTGTCTCCTGATAACCCACTCTAATGGATGCCTGTGAACTAGTAGGAGTTGTTCCCATTAAATTATTGCATTATCAGGCCGTTACTTGACAGGGCAAAGATTAATCGTGAACTTTCCAGAGCCCATTCATTCCCTTTGCCAATCCATCTCTACCCATTACGCCTCTTCAGCTGCTTTGTCAATTTTAACATTGCCAAGCAGCCAGGCTGCATCCAGCTCTCTGCCCGTCGACCTGTCAAGTAGTCATCAATCTGGTTTGACCTGGCAGGTGGGGATTGCTTGGAAATGTGTGGAGGGGGGGAGAGATGGAGAAAGAGAAGGAGAAGGCTTGCAAGGAAGTAACCTGGGCTCAGAACCTACCTCTACCATAAAATCAAGTTATGATAAGTTGGCCACTTATGAACAGGATGCTGGACTAGACAGGCCACTGCCCTGATCCAGCAGGTTCTTCCTATGTTGTTATGTAGGTCATGGTGTTTCAGGCTGAGAGCCCCTTAAACACACACACATGCACACTTTAATTAATCAATTAATTTAAATATTTCTTAACCGTCAATCAAAAGATTGCAGGGCAGTGTAGAACAGTGTGAATAAAATTAATTCACAGAACTTATAAATGATTTTTTTAACACACACACAAAATTAAACCTAACAAAATATAACAAGGCAAAATTTAAAAACAAAAACAGAACGGAAAAAAAGCTAAATTCCAAAAATCAAAGGGAAGGGCCATAGCTCAATGGCAGAGCAGAAGGTGTCAGGTTCAGTACCTGGTATCTCCATATAGGGTTGTCTCCCACCTGAAAACCTAGAGAGCCTACTGCCAGTCAGTGCAGACAGAACTGAGCTAGATGGTCCAATGGTCTGACTCAGTATAAGGCTGAATCATAGAATTTTTATTTATTTATTTATTGGATTTCTTAGTCGCCCATCTGGCTGACTAACCAGAATCACAGAACAGTAGAGCTGGAAGAGGCCTATAAGGCCATCCAGTCCAACCCCCTGCTCAGTGAAGGAATCCAAATCAAAGCATTCCCGACAGATGGCTGTCCAGCTGCCTCTTGAATGCCTCCAGTGTCAGACAGCCCACTACCTCTCTAGTAATTGGTTCCGTTGTCGTATGGCTCTAACAGTTAGGAAGTTTTTCCAGATGTCCAGTCAAAATCTGGCTTCCTGCAACTTGAGCCCATTATTCTATGTCCTGCACTCTGAGGCAATCAAGAAGAGAAATCCAGTCCAATAATGTCTCAGTCTGGTGTCTCAGCTTTGACCATTCCGCCTTGGGTGCCCCTGCTAGGAGTCTAGCCTCCTGGTCTAGACTCCTGACGGCATTGCTCTCAGCTTCTTCAACACTCTCAAACCCCCTCACCACGTTAAGGCGTACATCCTAGAGGGGGTCAGTGGGACTTACTCCCAGGTAAGTGTGAACCCAATGGAGCTTACTTCTGAGTAGACATGTATTGGATTGCAGCCTAAGTCAGCTTCCTATATGCCAATCTGGAATGCCTGGGCAAACAGAAAAGTCTTCACCTGATACTGACAGGAACTAGGCATTTTTTTGCGGGGGGGGGGGCTCCTACACACATATCACAATCCCCATCCATACAATCTCATGAGTCATGAAATTAAATTTTCTATCTTAATTGTAAAAGTATGTCTTCTACATTTCTGCTTTCTGTCCTGGGTTTTTAAGCCTTTTCCCGTGATTTCTGTATGTTTGGTGGTTGTGCGAATTGACTCAAACCAAGGGTGTTTCCTGGGCTATCTTTTTTATTCCTTGCCATGCTGACAGTGTATGTAAAGATGGCTGAGCTGAAAAATTAAGAACCTACCATAACAGATAGAAAGCTAACATTTATCCAAGCATAAATAAACCCTGCCTGAGCCTGAAAACCAGTCATTTTTACCTGTTTTCCTCTGAACCTTGAAGCATGTCTCAAAACAGCTGCCAGCCATTCAACACCAAATTTAGCTAAGGAACTTTTTAGGATGGAATGTCTCTTGATCATTCATAGGGGCATCAATCCTGAACTAGATTTCATCAAATGGTAGAACCATGCCTGGATTGTACCATGTCAAAATGAAGGTGTTTGTGTATGTGGGGGGAGGATTTCATGATTTAGTGCACCTTTGATTAAAAAAAGAATTGAAAAAAATCATAGTCAAGGGGAGATTAAGTTTGAACTCTTCTCCCTGACACCCTAGTTTTCTACTTGCATTGAATGTTTGTTTGTTTTAGGGTTGGCCTCTTTCTAGGGAAGGGCATTTTTCAGTCATGCCATTCCCCCATCTGCAATTTACAGTGGTAGACTCCAGGAACAGTGTTACCCATATGATGAGCTGTTTGTCTCCATTTAGCCTGTCACAATGAGTTCTGCTTGAATTGCCGACGAAACTTAACTTCTGCAATGATGTCCTTAAGATCACAGCCTTAGTCACCTTCAGAGGCCAGCAGGGAGGGGACCGTCTCCTGGCGGACTGAAAGGGTCGACCCATCATCGCTCCATCACATTGGTACAGCTGCAGCACTGGGGGAGGGAAGGAGGAAGCTAATTATGACTGATAAATCGAGGGCTCCTGTTGTTAGCAATGTCATTGCGCTCACCTTTTTCACAGTCCCTTCTTTCCAGCTGAGTAATTAATTAGTGCATTGGAAGTGCTTCGTTTTCCATGATCTAGAGGTTGACCTTGCACCTTCCTTGATTTGTCCCGGATTGTTATCATAGGAGCCTTTGTCCTCTCAGTGCACTGAGGAGGTGGCTTAGTGGGGACTTCCTTCCTCCGTCTTTGGAAGAGTCATTGGCTGAAGTGCCTGAGTCACTCGGCCGGTGTTGAACGCTCTCCTTGACATATGAAAAGTTCTGCAGGGACCACATTTCTTCACAGGCATGGTGCAAGTGTCTCAGTTTGATATTTGCCCCACCCCACATGCTAACACATAGTTCGCATTGCAAGCCAACTCTACAATTTTGCACTTTCCCAAACAATATGAGAACCAAAACACAGCTATCCTCGAAATTTGCGCTTGTTCAAATTTAGCAATGCAGTTCGCCAACCAACAATGCTTACAAACATGGATATGTTAGGGGAAAGCATGCATAAAAAAATACGAGCGAAAATGACGTTAAAAAATACATTGCAGGAAGAAAAATTGCTTGAAAAAATGTATACATCAGTCAAAACTGCCTATAAAATACGTTGATTAGGAGAAATTAACACTAAAATGCTGGACAGTTTTCATGAGGATTTCACAAATGTGGAGGACTGAATTTAAGACTGGAAAAATGAGGAACTGGGAGAACCAAACTGACAGATCATTCCATCCCTACTCACACACATATGCAGGTCACACACAGGCAGAGAGCACCCTCCTCAGATGTTCTGTGTGGCTCAGCTGAGGAGGAAGAATATCACCCCCTTCCTGCTCATCAAATGATTAAGCGAAAACTAGAGACAAGGCAAATGTGGCCTCATCAGGGCAGTGGGCTGGGCATAAAGCTATAAACCTCTCCACCCACTCCAGAGCTGTGAGAATGCTCTCTCTCTGTGTGTGTGTGTGTGTGTGTGTGTGTGTGTGTGTGTGTGTGTGTGTCTTTCAGCAGCCATTGCCAATATCAATGGAGACCAGAAGATTGCTTGGAGGTGTGTGCTGATCTGGCTCCTGGGCCTGGGGTTTTCCACCCGTACCATACTGGGCACAACGGTTCACAGTATGAGCACCCAGAGAAAAAGAGAAATATGAGGCCACTCTAGGAATCTGGATGCAAGTCTTCACTCAGCCATGGAGCCCGCTGAGTGACCCAGGATCAGCTGCTTTTTCTCAGCCTGTCAGAGGAGAGCTCTGGGCATACCATGGACTGCGAAAAAGACAAATAATTGGGCGTTAGAACAAATTAAACCAGAGCTGTCACTAGAAGCTAAAATGATGAAATTGAGGTTATCATACTTTGGTCACATCATGAGAAGACATGATTCACTAGAAAAGACAATAATGCTGGGGAAAACAGAAGGGAGTAGAAAATAGGAAGGCCAAACAAGAGATGGATTGATTCCATAAAGGAAGTCACAGACCTGAACTTACAAGATCTGAACAGGGTGGTTCATGACAGATGCCCTTGGAGATCACTGATTCATAGGATCGCCATAAGTTGTAATCGACTTGAAGGCACATAACAACAACAACAACAAAGCCTACCTCACAGGGCTGTTGAGAGAGAGCGAGACAGAGAGAAAAATCTGAAAGCTTTAGACAAAGGTAATAAATAAACAATAAAAATGCAATGAATGAATAGTTAAAATAGGTGATCAATCAGAGATTTAAGATCAGCAGAACTAATATTTCACATTTAGCTGCAAAGAACAAAAGACATCCCTATGCGACTGCCACCTGATTTACCTGTACCCTTGCAAAATAACCATCATTTTTTGTTTTAATATGTTTTAAAATATGCTTTGTTTCTATATATTTTAAAGTCGTTTGTTTTTAAGATGTTTTAGCATGCTTTTAGTGTTTTTGTTTGCGGGGGGTCCTTCTAGGAGAAAGGATGGGATATAAGTTTAATAAACAAACAAACATAATGATAGGCAGGTATTGGCACAAATATTATTTGCCCTTTGCAAGAACTTGAGGAGGCACACTATGCACCAATTTCACCACCTGCAGGATATCTGTCAATGACATGAGGTGAAACTCCACTCCCCACATCCCAGGATTGAATGGCAGCCATTAATTGCTCCCTTGAAGCCATAGAAATCAATTAGCACCAACAGAAGCCCTATTAAGTCATTCTCTTCCCCTTGACGTGAGTACCATCGCAGAAGGGGTAGAGCTGAGATGAGACCATTGCCCCTGCCTTCCCATCCTCTCTTGTCCATCAGTGTTGCATTTCTTAAAGCTTCTCAAGCTTTGGGAAGTGAACTTCCCCAGCAAGAAGCCTGTTTTGCTTGAGTAGGTTCCACACATGATTTAGAACCCAGTTGTTACATTTGGATGGTGATGGGTAGTTTAGCCAGTCAAAGGGCCATAGACATGCCTCATGCCTTTAGTCAGGTTTGTTTTAAAAAATCTGCTTGGGAACTGACACTTAAATATGTATTTTCTCTCAAAATACACACGCTCTTATTTCAATTGTATGTATATTTTTATACAAGATGCTCCAGAAAGTTTGGACTAAACTCTGGAGCGGATTCCACTGCCCCACTGACATGGAGCCACCAGCCTCCACAGGTGGAGTTCCCCCGCTGATGGCTAGCCCTGGACCAGTACATTTTGGGAGAGGTGCTCCTTCGAATATTTGGCTCCCAAATTTCTTAGAGCTTTTTATATTTTGAGAAGCTTATTCTATCTTATTTTATTGAGTCAAGAACTCTGTCGGAGGATTCAGGAAGTGGGAAAGCCGGTGGATAACTAAATTACAGCCTGCACGTTAATTCAGGAGGCATGGATCGAGACAATTTGTTTTGGAATTCCCCAAGTTCTAACTCTGGGCTGTGGAACCTCAGATCCGGGGACGGAATGCAACCCCGCCCCGCTTTTCTATCTGGCTTTTGGAACTTTCCCCCCAGGGCACATCCCTCACTGACCCTGCTTTGTAGCCTGGCTGGGATGTGTCATTGATCATGCCTGGAACAGAGGGTGGAGACAGGTGAGTGTGTGTAGAAACTAGCCTACTGTGTAAAGGTAAAATCTGCATTTGTTGCTCTGCCCACTTTTCCTTCCGGACCCACCCACCACTGGCATGTGGCCCTCAGAAGGTTGTCCAGGAGGAAATGTGACCCACGGGTTGACGATTTTCCCGTCACTGCCCAAACTCCTAAAGCATCCCTAGGCTATGCCGGTTGTTGTTGTTGTTATTATGTGCCTTCAAGTTGATTACAACTTATGGTGACCCTATGAATCAGCAACTTCCAAGAGCATCCGTCATGAACCACCCTGTTCAGATCTTGTAAGTTCAGGTCTGTGGCTTCCTTTATGGAATCAATCCATCTCTTGTTTGGCCTTCCTCTTTTTCTACTTCCTTCTGTTTTCCCCAGCATTATTGTCTTTTCTAGTGAATCATGTCTTCTTGAATTATTGGCTATTTTTGCCTATATGACTGAGCAGCATGTTGCGAGAATGGCTTTTCGGCATGGATTGTCAGGGAAATGCAGCAAGCAGACCTGGGACTCTGATGAGTTTCTCTCCTCGCCACTGCTGTATCTTCCTGCCTGCTTGCTTTCCTTCCAAAGCAGGCATCAGGATTTCAGACAGGACTGCCACAAGCATTGACATTCCAAGGGAGACTTTTCATCGGCGATTTTCTTCTCTCTCCTCCCTCCTCCCGGACACCTCCCTCCTTCCAGAGAGCAAACACGAAAGCCCTGGAAGGATATTAATGTGCAAATTAGTGCAACCTGACTTGCTCCAGATTGCTACTTAGAATTTGCATATTAATAAATGTTTTTCCCCCCTGAAAGCATTTAGTGGATCAAGAAGGGCAGAGATTGAAAAAGAGGATCAATTTTTTTTGTTTTTTTAAAAAAGGTGTTTCCTTCCTAGCACCCTTTGAGCTATCCTCTGCCTTCCATGATAGATCTTCATGTGCTTGTGTGTTATTCATGTGTGCTGAAGTTGCACATATAGATGAACTTCCCGAAGTGGTACTTAAGAACATAAGAAGAGCTTTGTTGGGTCAGGCCAATGACCTCTCTCATCTAGCATCCTGTTCTCAAGGTTGCCAACCAGAGAACACAGAGAAAAGCCTTCCAATGGGGCTTGAATGCAACACCAGCATTCTCCACGCTTGTGACCCCCAGCACAAGGGATACTGCTTCTGACAATTATTTATTATTATTATTATTATTATTATTATTTATTAAACTTATATACCGCCCAACTAGCCATAGCTCTCTGGGCGGTGAACAACAAAATACAATAAAATGAACAATATAATACAATAACAATAAAGCAATCAAAAATCAATAACAGCAAACGTAACAAGAAATAAATTAAATTAAGTTAAAAATGCAAAAAGTTAAAATGCTTTGGGAAAGAGGAAGGTTTTAACTTGGCGCCGAAAGGATAACAATGTTGGCGCCAAGTGAACCTCCTCGGGGAGACTGTTCCACAGTTCGGGGGCCACCACTGAGAAGGCCCTAGATCTTGTCACCACCCTCCGGGCCTCTTTATGAGTCGGGACCCGGAGGAGGGCCTTCATAGCAGAACGTAGTGTACGGGCCGGTTCATAGCGGGAGAGGCGTTCCGACAGGTATCGTGGTCCCGCACCGTATAAGGCTTTATAGGTTAACACCAGCACTTTGAATCTGGCCCGGAAGCAAATTGGTAGCCAGTGCAAGCGGGCCAGAACAGGTGTTATATGCTCGGACCGCTTGGTCCTTGTTAACAATCTGGCCGCCGCATTTTGCACTAGCTGTAGCTTCCGGACTGTCTTCAAAGGCAGCCCCACGTAGAGCGCATTGCAGTAATCCAAACGTGAGGTTACCAGAGCATGTACCACAATGGAGGTACAACGTCACTATCTTGGCTAGTAACCATCAACAGCCTTTTTATGAATTTGCCTGTACCTATTTCAAATCCACCCAAGCTGACAGCTATCAGTACATATTGTGGGAGCAACTTGCCTCTGAATACCACTTGCTGGGGATCACAAGCGGGGCAGCGTGATTATGCTGATGTCCTGCTCTTGGGCTTCCCCTAGGCATCTTGCTGGCCACTGTGAGATAACTTTATTTATTTATTTATTTACATAGAGAGAGACCACAGTACCATAAAAAAAAAATACAGCAAGGCGGCATACCTCAAACAAAATTAGAATAAGAAAAATAAGAACAGCATTGGTGCATAAGAAGCTGCCTTATACCAAGTCAGACCATTGGTCCATCTACCTCAGTATTGTCTACACTGACTGGCAGAGGCTCCCCAGGGTTTCAGGCAGGAGTCTCTCCCATCCCCACCTGGAGATGGCGGAGACTGACCTTGGGACCTTCTTCATGCAAGGCAGATGCTGTATCACTTAACTACGGACCTCCCCCAGCATCAGTAAAAACATCAGTAAATGCTGAAATAGATGGTCTTTGGCCTGATCCAGCAGGATTCTTCTTATATTCTTAGGCCAGTTGTGGGGAACCTTTGTCCCTCCCATCAGCTCCAGCAAGCATGGCCAGTGTTAGTTCAACAACATCTGGAGGGCCAGAGGTTTCCCATACCTGGCTTATGCCTTCTACCAAATAGGGCAGAACCTCCTGCCTTCTGGACCGTCTACCACATCATGTTCCCTCAATTCCAAATTCTGAGATGGAGAACACAGTCTGAAATCTGGATCCCAGTACAGTTTGCGGTGCCCCTAACCCTGAAATCTGAAGTTCAGCTTCATATTTCTTTAGGTATCAGCTAGGTTTGTGTGTAGAGAGCAAGGATTTCAGTAAGATTTCAAGACCCATCCATGGAATGTTGTTATGAGGTGTTCTTTCTTGTTTCCTGCTAGCGAACTTGGAGAAAAACAGCCTATTTTAAGTGTGTCATGGTTACTACTTTATACCTACATAAGATCTATCTATCTATCTATCTATCTATCTATCTATCTATCTATCTATCTATCTATCTATCTATCTATCTATCTATCTATCTATCTATCTGTCTGTCTGTCTGTCTGTCTGTCTATGCAGATCAAACAACCAGCCTTGTTTTAAGCAAAGGGCATTTAGTGTTTGCATAGTTAGTAAGCACACAGCATCATGTAACTCTTTTTTAACTTCCCTCAATAATAAATGTAAATTTACTGCCTTCAAGTCGATTCCGACTTTTGGTGACCCTATGAATAGGGTTTTCATGAGGCTGAGAGGCAGTGACTGGCCCAAGGTCACCCAGTGAGCTTCATGGCTGTGTGGGGATTTGAACCCTGGTCTCCCAGGTCATAGTCCAACACCTTAACCACTACACCACACTGGCTGTCTCCATTATTGCCACCTGGAGGGACATTCTTGCGCTATCGTGCAACAAACGCAGGACCAAACAACCCACACCCAGGTTCATTTGTGGTATGAATAGATGCAGGATGTCAGCAGGAAGCCACGGGGCATGGAAACATAGCAATATGTCCAACCCAAAACTTTTGCAGATGCAGACAGTATTGAAAGCAGGATCATGTGTAACCACCCTGATACCATCATGAGCACAAATCATCATGAATGCAGAATAAAAAGGTCATCTGGAGGGGTCCTCCGTCAATATAATTTGAAGAACCATGCCATCTGAAATAAGAGGCAAGACATAATAGCTTCCTCTGCCTTTCCCAAATGGGTTCTGTGCTTAAACATAAATCTTGGCGCGTTTCAAGATAAGGCCCAAAGTGCATCTGTTAGGTTCCTTTAAGAAGTCCCATTACAAGGCAAGTCTTTTAATGAGATGATCCACTGATCTCTCCACGCTCCCCAAATGGTTTGACAATTCCATGGTCCTGCCCAAGCAAAAGGTCTTAGCGGAGACTGCGAAATGAAAAGCCCTGCTACATAAGCCAAAGTCAGTCATACATAACGGCGGCATTAAAGATATATTCCCTGTCTGAGTTAATTACTTGTCACATCCGTCTCAGAGAGAGGGGATTGGCAGATAGCCAGGGTGTTTTGCATTGGCAATCTCTCTCTGCTCATCCAGTCATACCTGTGCACGTCCAGAGGGTCTCTTGGCCCTGTTAGATTTGTCTTCCTGATTTGCCTTTGTTTTGCTTTGCTTTAGAAAAGGGACAGAATCACATTGACATTCTTGATGTAATGCGTCACTTCAACTGTTCTGTCCCAATAGTACGGTTTATTCCTGCTGAGGTCATCATGCATGTTACAGGCAGCTGCTGTTGGTGAAACACTTGAAGCTAAACAGATCCTGCCCTATTGTGGATTGCCTCAATGGATGTTGGAGAGCAGGGCTGTCTGGTGAGGACATGCTCCTCCATCTTTAACAACTCTGAGCACTACTTGGGTAGTCACATAGATTCTTGGATCTGATGTGGTATCACTTGACACCAGTCCATCTCAGCCATAAAAAGTCACTTAGATGGACTTTCACTTACTCCAAATGAAATAATGGATCTAAAAATAATGCAGATGCGCCTCACAAGTTTGTAAAGATTTTTGAAGGTTTAAAAACGCTATGCCTAAATATCAACAATTAAGCATGATCTGGAGTCCTGTTGGATCTGACACTAATCTTGGAGACAGTAGCCACACCTCAAGTCACTGCTGATTTCAATCACTAAAGCATTTGCTTTGCATTCAGAAGGTCCCAGGTTCAATCCCCAGCATCTCTAGGTGGGGCTGGGAGAGACCCATCTGACATCCTGGAGAGCTGCTGCCAGTCAGTGTAGACGATACTGAGCTAGATGGATCAATGGTCTGACTCCATATAAGGCAGCTTCCCATGTTCCTGTACAATTTGCCCCGCATGCCGCCTTGCCCTTATGGCTGTGCCAAGGAGTGGAGTCAAACTGAAGCTTAGGGGCACTGCACAAGATGCAAGCATTTATAATAAAGCCGCAATCCTAGATTGATCAGTTTCCACAGGGCCATAGAGATGAGTTTGCCTAAATTATTTTTTACCATAGGGATGACCTTCCAGAAGTCCATCACTGATAAGGACCTTAAATTTATGTCTTCAAAACTGAAAAGAGTGAAGTCTTTGGCGTGTCAGGGAGACATAACCCTCTGCAGACACCAGTAGCAGCCATATGTGTTGAAATGTTTCCCAAGACAGCATGCCAGCACATGACATAATCTGGGCAAAAATAAAACTGGTTGTCCATTCTATTTACCAGCAAAAAAATAAAATAGGGAATATGAGCCAGGACTTGTATTTTTCAGCGTCCGTAGACAAGCATGAACAACAGTGGTTTCCAATATATAATGGAAGTTCAGGCTGTATGTGACTCAAGTCTTTCACTACTGCTACAATAGCTTCGTATGTTACCTGGAGCTCCCAAAACAGGAAGTGTAGCTGCACTATAGTTTCTCTAGACTCCAACCACAACCATCACATGACCCAAACAAAATTCACACACTGAACCTTACCAATATTTTACAGCTAGGAGAAGTATAGCAACCACAGACATCCTAGAGATTTTCTGTTGAGCTCCCAGCAGCCTCTGCCCGTGAGTCTGTATGTGGTTACATACATACATGATGTATTTATGAAGGATTATCTTACACCCCCAGGGCAAGCCACAAAGAGATAAGAAGCCTTTGGTCAATAGCCAAGGTTTGTACAAGGAATCCCACTTTCTTCCAGGAGAATGTTTTGAGATCTCCAAGTCTTGGGCTGAGTGCCAAATTCAAGGTTGTGATCATATGCATGGTACCTAATCCATCGCATTGACATTTTCCTTCCCACTATGGTGACTGAAGAAAAGCCCCCACTGAATCAGCCTTGAGTACGTGGTTATGGTAGTGAACAATGTACCAAATCAGGGGTAGTCAATGTGATGTCCTGCATTGTTATTGGACTAATGTAGTTTGTATATTGTACATTTTTATCATTGTAAGCCACTTTGAGACTTTGATGGTGGAAAGCAGGATATATATATTTTTAAATGAGTGAATAAATGAATACAACTTTCTTCAACTCAGCCAGCATGGCTAATGGCCAGAGATGATGGGAGTTGTAGACCAGCAACTTCTAGAAGGCTGCAGATCCATATTATAATTCCAAAGTTACACTGGGCCACACCTCCCCAACTTTTAGAATAAGTAACATCTTTCCCCCCCTTGCTTCCCCCTCTCCCTCCCCCGCCCCACCCGCCTTTGCAAACAGACCATTTATCACTTAGGGAGCATAAATAATTGAAAAGAATAGTACATAAAATTAATTGCGGAAAACACAGGCTTTTAAATTCTCATCTGCATTTTTCTTTTTTTTAAAAAATGGGGGAGGGGAGCTAGGGTCCCTGGGCACACTCTTTTTTGCCTATTTTTTCCTTTAAAAAGCCAGGCTTCTTTGTATATCTACACAAGAAGAGTCTACAGCCACATTTATCCTGCTAAGGTGTTCTTATCCGCTGCCCATAGATCTTTATCCTATGAAAACATTAATTGAATATATATTGATGAACACTAGAGAGAGAGGAGAGAAGGAGGGTAGAAATGTATGCATATAGGTTAGGCAAGGAAAAGCAGGTGGAGAGGGAATGATCCACCAGACAAGACACCTGCATGGGCCCCCTTGCACAAAACAAAAACAAAGACATCACTTCCGTCCTTGGTCAGCTTCCATGAACTTCAGTGGGACTTCTTGGAGAACTTCCTAGTGGACCGTGCCCTTGGAGATCATACTGCCAATGATACATCATCCTTGTTGATTTTGTCCCATTACTCAGCCTGTTGTAATTAAATCACAGCAGAAGAAAATAATAAGCAAAGGAGAAATAGAGTTTTCTTTGTTAGGTGAAACCCCACTTAAGAAAGAGAAAGAAGAAATCAAACCAAAAGAAAAAGGGGACAGTGCAAAAAGATGTGACTGTTTTAATTTTACTCCTGAAAAAAATGGGGGGGGGAGAGTGAGAGAGAATGCAGTTCATGGCAGGACACTTAAGTACATCATCTATTGCTGGCTATGGCTGAGACATGGGGGAGGATGAAAATCCAGTAGTCCAAGAAATAGAACATATTTATAAAATCATAGAGCTTGGAGGGTCCTTGAAGATCATCAGGTCTAACCCTGGTTCAGGACTCTAAAGTACAACTACAGTGTCCCTGACTGTCTAGCCTCTGCTTAAATACTGTTAAAATATTTTATATTTTTATCTTTAATATTTAATTTGTAACACTGTAGAATCTCTTTATAATCTGAAAATAAAAATGGAAGTGTGTTCATTCTTTGCATTTGTAATGGATGGGGAGGGGGGGTTCAATTACTATTAATCATGTCATCAGAATGAAACCTCTCTGAGTTCCAGGGCCCTTCCAGGCTGGTGTTTTATTGTGAGAGCATTCTGCAGCACATCCTTGAGACGATAATAGTGCATTAGTGGTGGATTTATTCTGTTTTATTAGCTGTTCTGCAATGCTTCCCCAATGCTACCACGTTATTGCTGTCTGGAGGGGCGGTAGTGCAATAAAAGCAGGACAAGAATAAACCAGAGCATTTGCAGTATAAAAAGGTACAGCAATACTTCCATTAATAAAGAACACGCATTCCTGGACATTACTTCTTTAACAGAAACTTTGGTACCAGGGGTAGGAAGAACATGAAAAGAATTGGGATAGGTTCCACCACCACAAAAAAGAGCAGTTGAACATATTTCAGCAAATCTTTTATTCCAAACTAACAACACACATCCAGAAATGAAACAACTCAGGAAAGCCTTGCAGGCAGACCACTTGAAGGCTTCTTCCAGAATGCATCCAGGGATGCCTGACTTGCCTTTTTTCTTTTATCATGTAGCACCTTGCTGTAACAATCTAAAGCTCTGAACACAGTTCTCATCTCCAGACACTGGAGCAGGCAGGCAAGGACAGCCATTGCCACCACTCTGTGCTTGTTCTCTCTCTCTCTCTCTCTCTCTCTCTGTGCCATCCTCCCCTACACTTGAGCTGTACAAAAAAGGGAAAATAAGGAATTATAAAAATTGTAGTCAATGAAAACTAAGGCCGCTTTCGGCACTATACATTTTAAGCAGCATTTGGAGACATTTGGAGCCTGAATTTCCAAAACTGACCATGACTCTGATTTCCTATACATTTAAATCAGCATCATACCACTTGAAACAGTCATAGTGTCCCCCAAAGAATCCTGGGAACTGTAGTTTGTTAAGGGTGTAGTTTGTTAAGGGTGCTGTTAGGACACCCCGATTCCCCTCACAGGACTGTGATTCAACAAGTGGTTTAACATTCAATTCCCTCTTCCCAGGAAACTCTGGAAATTGTAGCTCTGTGACTTGATGTGTGACCTCCAAATGTTGTTGGACTCCAAGTTCCATTCATCCCAGCTAGCATGGAAAATGGCCAAAGATGATGGGAGTTGTAGTCTAGCCACTATAAAGCATGCTCCTATTTGTAAAAAGGTAAAGGTAAAGGTGTCCCCACACTTATAGTGAGAGTCGTTTCCGACTCTTAGGGTGACATCTTGCGACATTTACTAGGCAGACCGTATATATGGGGTGGGATTGCCAGTTCCTTCCCCGGCCTTTCTTTACCTCCCAGCGTATGCCGGGTACTCATTTTACCGACCACGGATGGATGGAAGGCTGAGTGGACCTCGACCCCTTTTACCGGAGATTCGACTTCCTCCTTCCGTTGGAATCGAACTCCGGCCGTGAGCAGAGCTTCGGCTGCGTTACTGCCGCTTACCACTCTGCGCCACGGAGGGTGTATCCTCCATTAAAAGGGGAAGTGGTGCATTTCTTGGCCTGTGATGGGGAGCTTCTTGTGAACACTGGAAATTAGTTAGCTGGATTGGGGCAAATCTTCAGGACAAAAGCAATCCACCCAGCAGGAGAATTTAAACCTGTTGCTCAGAGGTTTCGTAGAAAAGCAATAGAAGGATGGCATCTGGGGCCTGACAGAAATTGATTCTAAAGATGTGCAGGTATTCTTTGAGAACTGAAGAAAGCAGGGAGCCCTTTCCCTGTCCCTGCCCTGAAAGGAGCACAAAAATGGAAAGGAAGATGGGTTAATGGAGCCTTGGTCTAGTTGGAGAGTTTGAAGCACTAGGTCTCCTTTGGGAAATTGATTGGCATTGGTCTTGGGCTATCTCCAGCTTTAATTAACCTAAATCCTGAGGGGGGAGAGCGTTCTTGAGGACAGAGGGTGTATCCAAGACTGCATCTTCCAAAACTATTTATCTTTCTTTTCCATGGAGATTGAGGTCCAGCTCTCCCTCAACATGTGGCATGTGGTAGGAGTCAGGGATCCACTGCTCCAGACTGCAGGATGTTTCAGTCATATGATGATGTTCTTCAATACAAAAAATAAATAAAAGGGGCACAGATGATCACACAGCTGTGCCTGTATAGGTACTCTGCATGATAAGAAACCTGGCACAGTTGAGTCTCCTGAATATAAGGAGGATCCTGAGGAGTCAGGGGCAAGGACTGTTTTCCAACCCAAAGGCAGCATTCCAGTGGATGGGTGGGGCCAGAGGTGCACCTGGCACCGTTATCTTTTCGGCGCCAGGTCAAGACTTTCCTCTTCTCCCAGGCATTTTAGCATGTGTTTTTAAATTGCTTTTTTAAAAAATGTGTTTTTAAATTTGTATACCTGTTTTTAATGTTTTTAATTGTAAACCGCCCAGAGAGCTTCGGCTATGGGGCGGTATACAAATGCAATAAATAAATAAATAAATGAACAGGAAGCTGGGCATAGTAGGCTATTTTCTTCACACACCTGCACATCCCTCTCTGTCATCCATCCAGGCAATCCAGGCATTGCCAGAGTTCAAGGGGCCACTCCAGCCAGGCAAAAACACTCAAGGAGAGTGCCAAAAAGGGATGGTAAGGGGTATGGCCTGGAGAGAGTCCCAAGGGCATTTGGCCCCCAGGGCTGAGGTTTCCTTGGCCTACATACATGGCCCTAAACATGCCTATGTGGTAGGTGTCTGTTTTCAGGTCTTTGACTTTCTCTATGGAGGTTTCAGGGCAGGCTCAGTGGGCTGCAGTGGCTGAGGTGGGACTCAGGATGCAATCCCACTCCTGACCCTACACACTGGCTCTCCATGTGGAGGAGAAGAGCTGGTGAAGCATTTGCAATTCAACAAATCCAGCATTACACCATCTAGGGCAGCCTCCCCCAATCTGGTGCCCTCCAAGTGTTTTGGACAATGATATCTGGAAGGCACCACACTGGCTACCCCTGATCTAGGATGTCTGCCTAGATCTGTAAAAAGAAAGAAGGAAAGAAACCTGCAAATTGTGTTCTAAGCATGCATATTAAAACCTATAGGAATAATAAGTGAGGAGGAAGAGATTCCCCAGATAGTCTCTGGACACTTGGATATGTGCTGAATAATAATCATTGCATGTTTGATGTCTATATTTGATGTTAATATTTGACACTGCATCTGGCAGATGACATGCAATGATATATAGTAGGGCTGTGCAACTGCTGCAACAGTATCCCAGGTCCCAACTGACTTGGCCCAATTCGGGGCAATCCAGGATTCAGTAGCAGCAGGTTGAGGCAGCCCCAGATCGCCCTAGGTCAGGTCAGGTCAGGTCCTCTCGGAGTGATCAGCCCTATTGCAAAGGTAGTGGTTGGATTGTGACAAGGGGAGGGGCAGGATGCCTACATCTGGTTCTTCCTCTGTCCGGACCACGAGTTTAAATAGGAGTTTAAACACTATGCAAGGCCCCTGATAAAGATAAGAGTCGAGATCCAGGTCAAGTCAGCCCTGGATCGTCCCAGGTTGGATCGAGGCCTTTCTAGATTGTCAGATCTAGCCCCAAGCTCTATTGGGGTGTGTGCCCAGCTCTAATATCAGTTATTAGATCTAGGTTGAGAGCAGGGACAGTCATACTCAAACCTAGACCTTGAGGGTCTGTTCTGCAGGCTGAAGTCCTGGAGATCAGTGACTAGAACTAGAAGCCGGAGTCTGGGGTGCAGCACAAAGAAGGTTGTGCTCTGTTGCCCAGGTAGACAATTATGCCCAGTCTCCTAATAAGGTCACTCCACTGCTGAAAGAATTGCACTGGCTGCCCATTTGCTACCGGGCCAAGTTCAAGGTTCTTGTTTTGGTGTACAAAGCCCTATACAGCTTGGGACCAGGATACCTGAAAGACCATCTTATCCCTTACATACCCAGTTGATCACTGCCCTCTGCAGGTGAGGGCCTCCTGCAGATACCATCTTATCAGGAGGTCCATTCCGCACAACATAGGAAACGGACCTTTAGTGTGGCGGCATCTACCTGTGGAATTCCCTCCTCTTAAATATTAGACAGGCGCCATCCATTATCTTGTTGGCGCCTATTGAACACCTTCCTCTTTCAGCAAGCCTTTTAAGCTGATACCTTATCCCAGTCTGTGTCTGTGTTGGAATTGCTTTTCAAAATGTTTTAAAACCTTTTTTAAAAGATTTCTTGAAAGCTTTTTAAAAATGTTTTTAAAGATGTTTTGTTTTAATGTATTTTAAAGTCTGTTTTTATGATGTTTTAAAGTGTTTTTAGTGCTTTCGTTTGCCGCCCTGGGCTCCTGCTGGGAGGAAGGGCGGGATATAAATCAAATAGTAAATAAATAAATAATAAATGTCACAGCCAGTTTGAAATCCTGTATTGAAAGGTTAGGCGGCAAAGCTGGAAATGTGTGTGTGGAGGGGAGAGGGAATTGAATATTTGCAGACACTATTTCAGTTTAAGCCAGTAGTGACTACTGCAGGTGGGTGGGGGAACAGGAAAACATGGAAACAGGTAGCTCCTAGCAATCATGATCTGCTTGGGTGCACATGGGGTGCAGCTTTCAGTGGGGCTGAACATCCCACCTCCATCACTGAGATCGTTAATGGGGTACTTTTGGTGGTTCTCCATACTCCTGTGGTTTGGTTTGTCTTCATTAGGGACCGAGACTTTAGTGTGGCAGGCCCTGTCCTGTGGAACTCCCTACCAGTAGAAGTTTGGCAGGAACATATCTCCCTTCTTTCAGATGTCTTATGAAAACTATATTGTTTAAACAGGCCTTTGTAATTTCATTTTGTTTCGTTTTCAACCAATCTGTATTTATTGATGTTTGATTGGTGTTTTTAATGATCTGTTT
Organism: Rhineura floridana; assembly: GCF_030035675.1. Classification (NCBI taxonomy): domain Eukaryota; kingdom Metazoa; phylum Chordata; class Lepidosauria; order Squamata; family Rhineuridae; genus Rhineura; species Rhineura floridana. Next base: position 6,322,100 of record NC_084480.1, on the reverse strand, counting down.
ATAGTTGTGTTTACTGAGTTTATTTTTATATGTCGAGCTCCACGCTTGATATGTTCTTACAAAAGTATGGATTATAAATAGGTAAACAAACATCATAAACTTTCTGACCCATGCAAACCCACACTGAATGCCACCTCTTATGCACAGTGATGTGTGCTCAGGGGGCAAACAGCTATGCCTCAGTATGCAATCGTTTCTCTACCACTATCCAGCAATTGGTTTTCTTAATAAAAAAAAAAAACCGGATCTTCCGGTTGAGCTTAACTTCCGGTAAGACATATTTACTTCATCTCCAAAGAGAAACTTAATATTATTATTAAAGGACTGCTATCAGTAGCTAATGTTTAAGGAGTAAGAAGTAAGGAAGGGAGAGAGTGTGTCTTGGCATATATCCACATTCCAGCCTCTTTGACTGTGTGCGGAAATGCCGGTCCGCGGCCGCTGAAGCATAGGAGGATCCGCCATAAATTTTAAGAGGTTTTACTTGTCAACTTTGCTGTTTGTTGGAGGAATTAGGAACCTGAGCCCAAATTTATGCGGGCTGCTGAAACAAATGCTTATCTTGCTACAGCAGCTAAGTATACCCTATTTTGAACTGGCTCGAGGGAGTCAAACACCGGTGTTGGCCCTTACTGATTTATTTGTTACACGGTATATGGAGTCAAGATGGTAATGACTAGAAGCAACTATCAGGAATTAGGTCTAACAGTGGAAGATATTGAAATGCCAAGCAAAGCCCAGAATAAAATCACGAAATACTTTCTTCCCATTAATGACCCACCTCCTTCGAGGGCCCAAGAACCTTTAATTAATTCTGTGAACACGCAGCTGGGAAATGAATGGAACGTAGCACACCCTCTCTCTGCCAAACTGCACACGATCTTCCCAGCTGCCAAAAGCCTTGCTGAGGAGCTGCAGGACGCAGGTTTAAACTTCTCCTCAAGAGTAACAAACGACGAGCTGTTTTCAGAAATTAATTTAAACTTTTCCTTGAGCATAACAAACGACGAGTTGCCTTCAGAAATCCTTACCATTGACTCTTACTGCCCTCTTAAAAGACAATCAATGACTTTACTTGAGAGCGAAAAGGAGAAGGAAGAACCCTCTTTATCAGATTCTGATCAAGACTGGCACCTGCTTCTGTTCGAGGAAATGAAACTGAATAGGCATACATCTCAGAAACAAACAAATTACTTACCGTGCTGGTGGAAGCGTTAGCGACTCCAAGAGCTGAAAAAATAGGAGTAGAAAATTCTACACACAGCTCTGAACCGCCTCGCATCGAGACTACAGCCATGGGTAAGAACAGAGACAGAAGGAGGAATAAAAAATCTTCAATAGCCCCAAACATTAACCAACCCAAGAAATCAAAAAATATCAAGAACAGTAAGCTCAACAAACCAAAAAATATGAACTTTGAGCCTTTGTTTAGACAGTTGGAGGTTCCAATGAAGAAGAACCCTCCAGGAGTCTACTGTCAGGTTGAGCAGGGAGGATCCTCCTCGCCGCTTAAAGAGTCTTTTTCAGACTCTCAAAGTTCTGTTCCTGATGAGGACATGGCAGAGAGTGTGCGCACTCCGAGGAACTACTTAGAACAAAGGACTGTGACAATTGAAAGGTATCCAATGAGGTGGAACTTAACATTGCAATCGAATAAGTTGGTCATTTCCTGTAAACACAATGCCAGGGAGTGGCGCCCCTCATTTCCGAGCATTTCTTTCTTGGACAACTGCTTTCATCAGTCCATGCACGCCCCGTGGCAAACAAATTATATCAGATCAATGATTGATATTTCTAACAATCCACGTGACTGGCGTTTGATTATTACCTGTCACTCCAGTAAGGTAGCTAACCAAATTCTAAGAGCAAGGGACGGTTTAAATAGAAGGGGGATATCCGTACAAAGATATTATACCAACGCTGTAGCTCCAATGCTGTTAGCCAGTCTTCACACGCAAAATCTGTCTATTAGCACGGTTGTATCTGAAGCATCTTCAAGGACTAATAATTACAAGAACCCCGACCAGCCGGACCCTGATCCATCGAATTTGCAATACTCCTCTATAGTCATGACATCACTGATGCCTGCTCTTTTACAGGAATTAGAACCAGAGGAGCTACAACTTACGGAGCTTTATGTCCAACTTCCAGAGTCGGAGAGATTGGCACTTGTCACTAAGTTCTGATTCAACGACTCAGAGCTGCAGACTGTAACGAGACATCAATAGCTTCACCCGCTCCTTTAAATGATGCTGGAGGAAACCTTTGTACCACTAATACAGGAACCCCTATTAGGCAAAGTCCGACTCCAACAGAAGAAATGATTCCTAGTATTGTTAAATCCAATTGTTGCAAAAGCGGCACAGTTTTTTGGGATGACATGGGAGTTTTAAATAGAATCTCGGAATCCAACTGACATGTACCTCCCGCTGCCCTGCATTTTCTATCTTGGAACATAGCTGGCTGGAAAAGCAAACAAAGCGATCCAGAGCTGATCTCCTATTTTAACAACTTTGATGTAATATTTCTCCAAGAGACCTGGGCAACTTGTAAACTTGAATGGCTTCTCCTCTAGACACTTGCCAGCCACATTTGCGGGCCCCAGGAGAGGTAGAGCAGAAGGGGGTCTGGCAATATTATTCTCCACTGATTTGGTCATCCAAGTCAGAGATCTTCAACCTTTGAAATCTATGGCTATGGCAGTGCTCCTGGAATTTAAAGTTTTATCTGTCCTATGCATCAATTTTTATATGCCTTCCAATCATACGCGTACCAACATGGATTTGATCTGGGATGAGTTTGATAATTATTTGTTAGATTTGGAGATGAAATATCCTAGAGCATATTTGATTATCATGGGGGACTTTAATCCGAGGATTGGACCTAATAATAATGCCCTTTTCTCGTCAAGGTTATGGAGGGGAGAAAATTGTGACCACCTTATCCCGAATCTCAACAGACTTTCGAAGGACAGCAAAATCAATTACGGGGGAATATGTCTCTCACGTCTTGTGGGCAATCATAACCTGATTATTTTAAATGGACTTGAACACCTAGATGACAGTGTGGAATACACTTACATCTCCTCCCGTGGAAGCAGTGTAATTGATTATGTAATAATTTCTTCCCAACTACTTAATTTGATTCCTACCTTTAAGGTAGGAAACAGACAAAATAGCGACCACCTACCGCTTAATATCGAATGCCTCTGCCCAAAAAACTCCAGGTTAATTAATTACCACAATGCTACCCATAGTTGCAAGTTCTCTGTGGGCAGAAGAGTCAGATGGACGACACAGTTGGCCCTCAAGTTTGAAAACTTCCTTTTCTCTCCATCGGTCAGAGCCATCTGGGAAAATTTAAGAAAAGCTAATAACTCCCAGTTAGCCCTAGTTGAGTATACACCCTTAGTTTCAAATTTAAATGCCATTTTTTCCCCCAGACAGCACGTGGTTAAAAAAATTTCTGGCTGTAATGCGAAATGGTTTGATTCGGAATGTTTGGCCTTGAGATTACCGCTGAGGAATGCATATATGCAATATCGCCAGCAAAATCTTATTCAGCTTCCGCCTGAATATTATGATATTAAAAGGAAATATAAATCCCTGCTGGCTACTAAGAAAAGGTTATTTGTACAGCAAGGATGGGAGTCCCTAATTCAGGCATCGAGATCTAAAGACTCTAAAAACTTCTGGGCTATCATCTCCAATGCCTCCAGTACTGAATCTATAGCTCCTTGTAATATCCTCCCCCAGATTTGGGAACGGTACTTCACTGATATGTTTGTGGAAGTTCGTCACAAAGATCAAAGCCCTTTTATTCCCCCTGATCTTATGTCTCTTCCGTCTTGGCCAGCTGTCACACAAGGAGAAGTAAAAGATCTAATAGGTGGATTGAAGGCGGCCAAGGCACCCAGTCCTGATAATATCTCGCCAGAAATGTTAAAAAATTTTCCAGACTGGTGGGCACCCATCCTAGCCAATCTATTTACCAAAATTAATAACACGGGTCAATTCCTGGAGGCTTGGAGTGAAGCAATAGTGGTGCCAATATTCAAAAAGGGAGATAGAGAGGACCCGTCTAATTACAGGCCAATTAGCCTATTATCAGTAATCGGCAAACTATATGCTGCACAATTGAAAGTAAAGCTAGAAGCCTGGATGGAGGAACATGATATATTAGGAAAAGAGCAGGCCGGGTTTAGGAAAGGCAGTTCGGTACTGGATCACTGCCTAGTATTGAGCCATTTAGCGGAAAAATATAGCAAGCTAAGAGGTAATGGTCTTTATGTGGCCTTTGTTGATCTCAAAGCCGCTTTTGACTCAATTCCACGGGACAAACTATGGATTAAACTAGCAAATACTAACATTGATAAAAGGCTGCTTTCCCTGATTTACAATCTATATCAGCACACCTCCCTTCGTGTCTGTTGTGGCCGTGAGGGAGGTTTGACCGACTCCATCTTTTCTAACAAGGGGGTGAGACAGGGGTGCATACTAGTGACCCTGTTATTTAATTTATACCTAAATGACCTGAGAGCATCTTGCCTCTCTCAGGAATTCCACTCCCCAAAAATTGCAGAAATAAGATGCCCTCTGCTTTTGTACGCAGACGATGCGGCCCTTCTCTCCCTTTCAAAAGTAGGGCTTAAACGAATGCTACGAGCTTTCATGTTCTATTGCAGTGAAAATCGATTGATTATTAACTTCTCCAAAACCAAAATTTTGGTATTTTCCAATCGTAAGACAAGCTCTGTCTGGTCAATTAACGGTCATCAAATAGAACAGGTCCCATATTATAGATACTTAGGGATTATCTTTCACTACTCGATGAACTGGACTACCCATATAAGAGCGGCAATTATGAATGCCCGTAACACGATCAAGGGCGTGTTACGCTTCTTCTTTTCCAAGGGTGGGCAGTACGTGCCAGCTGCCATCTAGGTTTTCAAAGTCAAAATCACCCCCCCAGCTCTTATGTGGGATCCCCATTTAAATACATTCATTTAATTCCTCGGTGGAATCAGTTCTTTCACTTCTCTTACGCAGGGTGCTAGGCATCCCAAGATGTGTTACCTCTGCAGCTCTCAGACTAGAATACGGTCTCACATCTTTGGAATGCCAGGCATGGTTGATGGCGGTGAACTTTTGGGTCTCACGAGCGTTTAACCTACGGCCAGGATATTTAACTGCCCTCTGGAATGATGATTTTACATCTAATTGGTGTAAAAAAATTACCATGAAATTGTTACGGTTAGGTTTTTCCGCGGAATATTTAGTATCCCAACCATTTTCCATGACAAGAGCCCAAATTCGATCTCAGTTTAGAGATTCTGACTTACAATCTACGATCAGCGGAGCCACTAAAGTATGTTCTCCTCTTTTTTTGAAACTAAAAATTGTCCCTGAAAATTATGCTCCCTATTTGGACTACCTTACAGTACCTAAATTTAGACTAGCTTTTACGAAGGCCAGATTCAATTCTCTGCACTCAGCACTGTTGAAAGGAAGGTATGCTGGTCTCCCTGTTGTACAACGTCTTTGCCCATGTGGAATGGGCTCCATCGAAACCCTTCACCACATGGTTTTAAACTGTCCCCTATACTCTTCGCTAAGGGACAAATATATTTCCCTCTTGCTACTAAGGTATTCTTCCAAGCCCCCGGAAACTATAGTATCTTACCTATTGGCTGGTTCAGATAGGGAAACTTCCCTCCAAGTAGCTAAGTTTATTCAGGCCTCCCAACAAATACGGCTAACCTTGCCCTCTTAACTGAATGTTCTTGCTTCGAAGCAATTTTATTTTGTATTGTTTTATTGTCATTCTGTTCTTTTTGTACCGTAATAAACTTATGATAATAAAAAAAAATCCCATAGTTAACTACTTCGACTTAGGGACTACTTTGACTTAGGTCAAGACTAATGTCTTGAAACTAAAAATTGTCCCTGACAATTATGCTCCCTATTTGGACTACCTTACAGTACCTAAATTTAGACTAGCTTTTACGAAGGCTAGACTGCTGGAACCAGACTGCTGGCACTTAAAATTAAAAAGGTGGCAGAGCAGCTTTTAAACTGACTGAGGGGAGAAACCCGACAGGAGCTGAGAAAGGTCCAGTTCGGAATAAACCTCCCCCCTGGGATAAAAACCAAAGAAATGATGAAATTTTAAAAGGGGTAGGCCTAGAAGTAGGCATTGTGAGAGCAGGGGCACAGGATATAAATTCAGAAGAGCAAAATTACCACAGGCCAAACCGCAAGTGCCAAAGACACTTGAAGAGAGACACTGCTTACAAGTGCCTGTACGCTAATGCTAGGAGCCTGCGAACCAAGATGGGAGAACTGGAGTGCTTGGTCTTAGAGGAGAGCATTGATATAGTGAGCATAACGGAGACCTGGTGAAATGGAGAAAACCAGTGGGATACTGTTATCCCTGGATATAAACTATATCGGAAGGACAGGGAAGGATGTATTGGTGGCACAGTCGCTCTATACGTGACAGAAGGCATTGAATCCAGCAAGCTCGAAACCCCAAAAGAGGCAGACTCCTCCACAGAATCGTTGTGGGTGGTGATACCATGCCCCAGGAGGGACTTAATACTAGGAACGATCTATCGTCCCCCTGATCAAAATGCTCAGGGAGACCTTGAGATGAGATATGAAATTGAGGAAGCATCCAAACTAGGAAATGTGGTAGTAATGGGTGACTTCAACTACCCGGACATAGACTGGCTGTATATGTGTTCCAGTCATGACAAAGAAGCAAAGTTTCTAGATATTCTAAATGACTATTCCTTAGACCAGTTGGTCATGGAACCGACCAGAGGGACGGCAACCCTGGACTTAATCCTCAGTGGGGACCGGGACCTGGTGCGAGATGTAAGTGTTGTTGAACCGATTGGGAGCAGTGACCACAGTGCTATTAAATTAAACATACATGTAAATGGCCAATTGCCAAGAAAATCCAACACGGTCACATTTGACTTCAAAAGAGGAAACTTCACAAAAATGAGGGGATTGGTAAAAAGAAAGCTGAAAAACAAAGTCCAGAGGGTCACATCACTCGAAAATGCTTGGAAGTTGTTTAAAAACACTATATTAGAAGCTCAACTGGAGTGCATACCACAGATCAGAAAAGGTACCGCCAGGGCCAAGAAGATGCCAGCATGGTTAACGAGCAAAGTCAAGGAAGCTCTTAGAGGCAAAAAGTCTTCCTTCAAAAAATGGAAGTCTTGTCCGAATGAAGAAAATAAAAAAGAACACAAACTCTGGCAAAAGAAATGCAAGAAGACAATAAGGGATGCTAAAAAGAATATGAGGAGCACATTGCTAAGAACATAAAAACCAACAACAAAAAATTCTATAAATACATTCAAAGCAGGAGACCATCTAGGGAGACGATTGGACCCTTGGATGATAAGGGAGTCAAAGGTGTACTAAAGAATGATAAGGAGATTGCAGAGAAGCTAAATGAATTCTTTGCATCTGTCTTCACAGTGGAAGATATAGGGCAGATCCCTGAACCTGAACTAACATTTGCAGGAAGGGATTCTGAGGAACTGAGACAAATAGTGGTAACGAGAGAGGAAGTTCTAAGCTTAATGGACAATATAAAAACTGACAAATCACCGGGCCTGGATGGCATCCACCCGAGAGTTCTCAAAGAACTCAAATGTGAAATTCCTGATCTGCTAACTAAAATATGTAACTTGTCCCTCGGGTCCTCCTCCGTGCCTGAGGACTGGAAAGTGGCAAATGTAACACCAATCTTCAAAAAGGGATCCAGAGGGGATCCCGGAAATTACAGGCCAGTTAGCTTAACTTCTGTCCCTGGAAAACTAGTAGAAAGTATTATTAAAGCTAGATTAACTAAGCACATAGAAGAACAAGACTTGCTGAAGCAGAGCCAGCATGGCTTCTGCAAGGGAAAGTCCTGTCTCAGTAACCTATTAGAATTCTTTGAGAGTATCAACAAGCATATAGATAGAGGTGATCCAGTGGACATAGTGTACTTAGACTTTCAAAAAGCGTTTGACAAGGTACCTCACCAAAGGCTTCTGAGGAAGCTTAGCAGTCATGGAATAAGAGGAGAGGTCCTCTTGTGGATAAGGAATTGGTTAAGAAGCAGAAAGCAGAGAGTAGGACTAAATGGACAGTTGTCCCAATGGAGGGCTGTAGAAAGTGGAGTCCCTCAAGGATCGGTATTGGGACCTGTACTTTTCAACTTGTTCATTAATGACCTAGAATTAGGAGTGAGCAGTGAAGTGGCCAAGTTTGCTGACGACACTAAATTGTTCAGGGTTGTTAAAACAAAAAGGGATTGCGAAGAGCTCCAAAAAGACCTCTCCAAACTGAGTGAATGGGCAGAAAAATGGCAAATGCAATTCAATATAAACAAGTGTAAAATTATGCATATTGGAGCAAAAATCTTAATTTCACATATACGCTCATGGGGTCTGAACTGGCGGTGACCGACCAGGAGAGAGACTTCGGGGTTGTAGTGGACAGCACGATGAAAATGTCGACCCAGTGTGCGGCAGCTGTGAAAAAGGCAAATTCCATGCTAGCGATAATTAGGAAAGGTATTGAAAATAAAACAGCCGATATCATAATGCCATTGTATAAATCTATGGTGCGGCCGCATTTGGAATACTGTGTACAGTTCTGGTCACCTCATCTCAACAAGGATATTATAGAGTTGGAAAAGGTTCAGAAGAGGGCAACCAGAATGATCAAGGGGATGGAGCGACTCCCTTACGAGGAAAGGTTGCAGCATTTGGGGCTTTTTGGTTTAGAGAAGAGGCGGGTCAGAGGAGACATGATAGAAGTGTATAAAATTATGCATGGCATTGAGAAAGTGGATAGAGAAAAGTTCTTCTCCCTCTCTCCTAATACTAGAACTCGTGGACATTCAAAGAAGCTGAATGTTGGAAGATTCAGGACAGACAAAAGGAAGTACTTCTTTACTCAGCGCATAGTTAAACTATGGAATTTGCTCCCACGAGATGCAGTAATGGCCACCAGCTTGGACTGCTTTAAAAGAAGATTAGACAAATTCATGGAGGACAGGGCTATCAATGGCTACTAGCCAGGATGGCTGTGCTCTGCCACCCTAGTCAGAGGCAGCATGCTTCTGAAAACCAGTTGCCGGAAGCCTCAGGAGGGGAGAGTGTTCTTGCACTCGGGTCCTGCTTGCGGGCTTCCCCCAGGCACCTGGTTGGCCACTGTGAGAACGGGATGCTGGACTAGATGGGCCACTGGCCTGATCCAGCAGGCTCTTCTTATGTTCTTATGTTCTTATGTCCTGGAAGTTTGACTAATATCTGTCTGAGAGAAGAGTCATTTTCTAGTGAAATAATTATTGGGCTGAGTGAAATATCACCAGGAGGCAACTAAGGGAAATGCAGCAGACTTCAGCACTGGAAACCAGGCTCATAACAGCATATTAAAGCACTTTTATTTGGAATAACTTTTTTCAATAAACTTTTAAAAGAGGAAGATGCTGCTGGCATCCAATACGGAAGCATTTGCAAATGTTATTCCTAGCTGGACCCCAACTGGATAGAATCTTTGATAGTCAAGTAACTTCCAAGCAGTTGCCTCATTCCTCCTCTACCTTCCTTTTGCCTCTCTCTGGATAAATGTTCAAGATTTTGTTATGCATATGAATTAAGGTCAGGAGTTTAAAAAATATACATTGGATTATGGGCATGCCGCAGCACAACTGTGCCATGGAAACAACTTTATGTATGCAGCAGTTGATCAGGGCTGGTTTGTACATTATATGTTTGTCACTTGACATCATTCATGGAATTATATACATGTCTACTTGTAAGCAAGCCCCAATCAATTTAGTTGAGAGCCAGGATTCAGCCAGATCACCGCAATCAAATTGGATCCACCTGGAGCAATTTGGGCTGTCAAAAGGGGGGTCTGGTGATGGGGGGGAGGGAGAAGGAATATCATTTGATGATAATTTGTAACATCCCATGGATGTGAATGCACCAGCGCAGATGCAGCCCCATAGGTAGAACTTCCATATTGATTGCACAATATGCTTTCAGGGCAGAATTATTTCATACATTCCGCAGCTAGTGATCAACTGTACATAAGTCAAGTGATGAACCAGTGTGGTCAAAGGCTGGACTAGGGCCTCTTGTTGTTGTTGTTATATGCCTTCAAGTCGACTACAACTTATGGCGACCCTATGAATCAGAGACCTCCAACAGCATCTGTTATAAATCACCCTGTCCAGATCTTGTAAATTCAGGTCTGTGGCTTCCTTTATGGAATCAATCCATCTCTTGTTTGGCCTTCTTCTTTTTCTACTCCCTTCTGTTTTTCCCAGCATTATTGTCTTTTCTAATGAATCGTGTCTTCTCATGATGTGTCCAAAGTACGATAACCTCAGTTACATTTATTATATATACTACTATTCCACTTTAAACAGTTATGGCTTCCCCAAAGAATCCTGGAGTGCGCAGTTTGTGAAGGGTGCTGAGAGTTGTTAGGAGATGCCCTATTCTCCTCACAGAGCTACATTTCCCAGAATGGTTTAACAGTCAGTCCCTCTTCCCAGAGAACTCTTGAGAATTGTAGCTCCGTGAGGGGAATGAGAGGGTCTCCTAACAACTCTCAGCACCCTTCACAAAGTACCCTTCCCAGGATTCTCTGGGGCAAGCCACAAATGTTTAAAGTAGAATAATAGTGGAATAAATGTATGTGTGAATGTGGTCACTGTCTCGCAGTCTAACCTACTTTGCAGGATTGTACTGAGGATAAAACGGGGAAGGGAAGGACCATGTACATCGGCTCCTTGTAGGAAAGGTGGGATACAGCTGTAATAAATAAAGAAAGGTGGGATATAAATCAAATAAGTAAATAATAACAAAAATATGCATGAACTGGCATTTCTGCATCCATTGCAATCTGGATTCAGACCTGGTTTTGGAACGGAATCAGCCTTGGTTGCGCTGATGGATGACCTTTATCGTGAGAGAGACGGGGGAGTGTGACCCTGCTACTTCTGCTCACTCTCTCAGTGGCATTTGATACCATTGACAGTGGTATCCTCCTGGACTGACTTAGTGGGATGGATATCAGTCACTGTATTATGGTGGTTCCGCTCTTACCTTCACAGTTGCCGCCAGACAGTAATACTGGATGAGTGTTCCTCGGCCCCCTGGCACTTGTGCTATGGGGGTGCACAGGGTGGTATTCTTTCCCCAGTGCTGTTTAACATCTATATGAAGCCATTGGGTGTGGTCATTAGGAGTTTTGGAGCAAGGTGTCAGCAATATGCTAATGAAAGACAGTTCTATTTCTCCATAACATCTGAATCAGGAGAGGCTGTGAACCCTCTGGATTGGTGTCTGAATGCTGTAGTGGACTGGATGAGAGCCAATAAACCGTGCTTGACTCCTCAGAAGGCAGAGGTTCTTTGGGTAGGTGGTTCTCATGTCTAGGAGATAGGCAAGTTACCTGTTCTGGATGGGTTCACACCCCCTCTGAAGGAGCAGGTCCGTAGCTTACAGGTACTCCTGGATCCATGTTTGTCACTAGAGGCCCAAGTATCCTCTGTGACAAGGAATGCCTTTTACCAGCTTTGTCGGGATCGTCAGCTATAGCCATTCCTGGGCAGGGATAGCCTGACCGCTATAGTCCATGGGTTAGTAAGCTCGAGGCTGGATTACTGCAGTGCACTCTATGTGGGGCTGCCCTTGGCCCTGGTTTGGAAGCTTCAGCTGGTACAAAATGTGGTGGCCAGATTGCTGATGGGGGCACATAGCTAACAACATGTGACACCACTCTTAAAACTTCTGCACTGGCTGCCCATCCATTACCAAGCCAGGTTCAAGGCCCTTGTATTAACTTACAAAGCCCTGAACAACTTTATTTTACTTGTTGTAAACAACTTTGATGTTTTTAATGAAACAGCAGTATACAAATAAATAGATAGATTTCTTCTAGTAGTGAATCACAGGCATTATGTGCCTTCTTCAAGTCACCCTTTATCAAGGCAAACAACTTGAACCAATGAGGAGAAGCCCTTCAGCCATCCTCAGTCCATCAGTCCAACACTGTGAGTGGGAGATGAAAGTCCATTGCTCCCTGCTGTGACTCAACAGGCCATGGCTAGATTTGGAGCTGATCCTGCAGGGAGTGGCAAAAAGGTTGCTTCCATCCAGGACCTAATTTGTGGTGTCAAAGTAACCCATTATCAAGGCGATTAAATTTAAAGAGATGGCAGTAAATGCTAGCATACAGAAGACATCAAGCATCATTAAAATGTAAATGGAAACCAGGCATAATGAAGTAAAGGGGGGAGGTTACCCAGAATCCTTTTCACTGTTTTTCTCACCCCCTTCTTGATTCTTGCTGTGATGGAGATACTAGGCATAATGTTTAACATTACCAGGATGATGGCAAATACAATATTGTGGAAGATGATAGCACAGGATATTCTTTGCAAAGCTGGGAGTTCAGTTCAGTACCGTTCATATACCGCCTCTTCTTCAAAGAAGCTTCCTCTTCCTTTGCACTGAAGAGAACTGTGTGAATTCTTTCTGTAGGGATATGCAGATGTGCACATTTTGTCACCACATCAGGAAAAGAAAATGCCAAATTGAGTAGGCAAAAATTCAAGGAAGAGAGATCTTAAGTAATAGCCTCAGCAACAAGCTATGCAGAAGCCTCCATGCTTGGAAGCAGTGTACCTACAGGGTGGTAAAAATGCAGCCTGAAAGACCCACGCAAGTCTGCATTTAATGTACTGAACGTGGAAGGAAGACTGAGGTTCTCTGGTTAGGAATATGGGCCCCTCCTACATTCATAGGACAGGGAAACAATGGCTGAAGAGGGGAAAACAGACAGATGTGTCAAAAGAATCTCCACTGCATTGTGCAAAGCACTATGATGATAATCTGTGGGTTCCACCCTTCCTGTGACAAAACTCTGATTTTACCGGAACTGGATCACACCCTATGGCTCTAGTCTTCATTATTTTGCAATGATGCTGGTGACAAATCCTTAAAGGCTGTAACCAAGGAAGCTTTGAAGCTATCAAACTTTACTGCGACCCTTCAATTCCTGTGTTTTCTAGGAGCTGCTTCAAAGATTTACTTGTTAGCTTTGATCTTAAGACCGTTCTCAACATCACTTGGCTTTGGTTTAGTCAGTTTCATGCCACTTTCTCACTTGAAGGCACTTATCTGCCTGTGAAACCGATGTGCCACTGACATGCATCTATCTATCCAAATGTGGCACTGACATGGATTTTGAGATGACATAGACTTAAGATCAGGATGGATTAAAAAAAGAAAAGAAAAGGAAGATTCAAGACAACCTTTTTGCCATGTTATCAATTTCATTTTTTTAAAAAAAATTACTCTGCAGAATAATAATTTCAGAATACAGATTGTAGAGTATATATGTATGAACTGTTTGGCATGTACAGTATTTCTGAGGCTAATACAGTGGTGATATTATTGGTCCATTTGAAGTTCAAAATGACAAAAAGGGCCTGGCCTAACTAAAAAGTAGAGCTAGTGATGGTTCATCAGATCTGATTCACTTCTCTTCTGAAGATGCCCTTGCTGCTACTCGGGTTTGTGTATAGTTTGAGGTAGGTATTGAGGAGAGGGGCCATGGTTCAGTGGTAAAAACAGCCTGATCCAGCTCCTGGTCCCTCCAGATCAGGGTTGCCAGGTTCATGGTGTGAGACTGATCCTATATCTTTTGGAGAAGAGAAAGTCAACCAAGTGCAGGTATTCTTGCAACACTGTGATGAGAAAAACCACGAGGTAGAATTCTCTCTTCCCCCTGCACAACTTTTAAAGATACAGAAGACCTCTTAGAGGCCGGGCCTGGCAACCATGAGGTCTTCTGTATCTTTAAAAGGTGTGCAGGGGAAAGGGAGAATTCCACCTTGTGGTTTTTCTCATTACAGTGTTGCAAGAACACCTGCGCTTGGCTGACTTTCTCTTCTTCTAAAGATACAGGATCAGTCTCAGGCCATGAACCTGGCAACCCTATTCCAGATAGAGAGAGAGTTTTTACCCAATATTAATTGTTCTCAGAATGGACCCACTGAAATTAATGGGCATTGCTAACTTGGGTCCATTCATTTCGATGGGTCTACTCTGAGTAGAAATTAGTTGGCTACACCAAAGTATGCAGGCCAAACTGGATGTGATATTAAACACATGTTGCATGCTTGTTTTTTATTTACTCAGCAGCAGACACAGAAAGGGAGAATCCAGATCAGAATGGGAGAATGGAGGGACAGGGAATTTAGCAATTTGCCCAACATGGTTTCAGGTCAGATCCCACTCCCAGATTCTGAAGCTGATATGAGGAAAGACTCCCCTATGAGGAAAGCAGTTGGAGCTTTTTAGTTTCGAGAAAAGGCAAGTCAGCTTTGACATAACAGAAGTGTATAAAATTATGCATGGCATGGAGAAAGTGGATAGAGAAAAGTTTTTCTCCCTCTCTCATAACACTAGAACATGTGGACCTCGGATGAAGCTGAATGTTGGAAGATCCAGGACAGATAAAAGAGCAAGGAAATATTAACCCAACCTCCTAAGATGAACAACAATACAAAACTGGTTTATATGTCTATAAAAATTGTAATACCAAAATTAATCAATAGAACAAATAACATCTTTAATTTCCTCAGACAAATGGTGTATCTATAAAGATACAAAATAAAAGATCAATAAACAAATAAAATTATATCTAAATACCAATTGATATGTCTAGCTCTAGTGTGACAAACCAAGACAGTTTTATTATAGACCAAACACGTTTCTACCCTAACAGGATCTTCTTCAGTGGTCGGTATAAATGTACATTCAATCTCGCCACAATATTAGCAGCTTGCTGTTGTATTGTATTCTGACTTGTCTTCTTCTAAGAGTATATTTTGGATGATAAATCTTGAATGATTATTAAATGGGTTGTCCAATCATTCCTAATTTCAGGGCTTGCTCCAAATTAATAATACTCACACAGGTCAGCCAGCCAACAGCTTGTTATATGTCTTGGTTTGTCACACTAGATCTGGCTATATCAACTGGTATTTGGATAGGATTACATATATATGTTTATAAAAATGAGATTTTAGATGCTTTATTCATTGATTTTTTTTTTGTATCTTTATATATATACCATTTGTCTAAGGCAAATTCAGGACAGACAAGAGAAAGTACTTCTTCACAAAACACATAGTTGAATTGAATTGAATTGAATTGAAACTTTATTTTTACCCCACCCTTTTTCCAAACTGGAACTCAGGGCGGCTTATAAATAAAACTACATGTAGTTAAAAACATAGAAAAACATACAATTAAAATACAATTAAACTATGCACAACCTTAAAACAGTAAAAGGCACTTAAAATCTAAAAACAATTTAAAATAATACAGATAATAATATAAAACAATAAAACAAGCCTTGTAAAGCCCAATCCTAAACACCTTCTATCCCAAAAGCCTGTCGGAATAAAAAAGTCTTTACTTGCCGATGGAAGGATGGCAAGGAGGGGGCCATTTGTGCCTCCCTAGGAAGGGAGTTCCAGAACCTAGGAGCAGCCACCGAGAAGGCCCTATCTCGCGTCCCGACCAATCGCACTTGCAAGGATGTTGGGACTGAGAGAAGGGCCTCTCCTGAAGATCTCAGGGCCTGGGCCCGTATAGGGAGATACGGTCTGACTGATAGCCTGGACCTGGGCCGTATAGGGCTTTAAAGGTCAAAACCAGCACTTTGAATTGTGACCGGAAACAAACTGGCAGCCAGTGGAGCTGTTGTAACAAGGGAGTTGTATGGTCCCTGTAACCAGCCCCTGTTAATACTCTGGCTGCAGCTTTTTGTACCAGTTTAAGTTTCCAAACAGTCTTCAAAGGCAGCCCCACGTAGAGCGCGTTACAGTAGTTAAACTATGGAATCCGCTCCCACAAGAGGCAGTGATGGCCACCAACTTGGATGGCCTTAAAAATTTATGGAGGAGTTGGCAATCAACGGTGACTAGGTGAACACGGTATGCTTCCAAATGCCAGTTGCTGGAAACTGCAGGAGGGGAGTGTGCTCTTGCATTCCGGTCTTGCTTGTGGGCTTCCCATGAGCAACTGGTTGGCCACTGTGCTGGACTAGATGGGCCACTGGCCTCATCCAGCAGGGTCTTCTTATGTTCTTATTTGCCCCAGGAGAAACATTTTCATTGTTAATCATTAATTTAACCAATCAATCCATCCATTAAAACATGCGGCAATCCAGATTAAAGCCACGGTAAAGGGCTACATTCTCCCCATCATGTTGATTCCAATCTGAATCACCTCCCCATGGCTGCTATTTCCCAGAAAACAGAAAACAAAGTGTCAATTTACTGTCTCGTTTCTTTCGGCCTGTTGTGCACCATGGCTGCTGGACCAGGGCAAATGCACAGCTCAGGTCCTGAGATGTTGCATTCTTTTTTCTCCCTCTTTCCTGATGGGAATGAGAATCCCTCATTTGGAACTTGCCAGAGAAAATTGGTTTGCATCCAGCTTCCCTGAGTCACTAGACTGCATGGGCGGTTCCATTTGGAAGCTTTGCGGTCCGGCTCATGTTTCGGCAGAGTGATCCTAACTACATCCAGGCAGTGACAGAACAAAGGCACATCAACAAGCTGTCAGACCATGTCCAAGCCACCTGGCTTGGCTGTACATGCAAGGCCCTGTCTGTACTTACTGCATTTGCTGGGTGTCAGGTCTGGAGAGGCCTGGCAGCCTGGTGCTTGGGGGTGGCTTGGCATAGAGACCAGAGCTTGGAAAAGTTACTTTTTTGAACTACAACTCCCATCAGCCCAATCCAGTGGCCATGCTGGCTGGGGCTGATGGGAGTTGTAGTTCAAAAAAGTAACTTTTCCAAGCTCTGATAGAGACTCTTTGCTCCATTCTCATAAAGTTGCATCAGTTGCCACCAAGCCCCAAGTTCTCGGGTTGCTTTAAGCAGATTGAATGCCACAAGGGCAGTGGCTCACTTCTAAAATGAAGCACTTGGGGAATTTGGAGGCTCAGGTGAAGCACCTGCAGGAATTTGGAGGAAAGCTCATGAGCTTTTGTTCGTTTCTTTCCAGCTGTATATAGGAAGCTGCCTTATACTGAGTCACACCATTTGTTCATTCTAGCTCAGCGTCTACCCTGACCGGCAATGGTTCTCCAGGGTTTCAGGCAGGGGTCCCTCCCAGTTCTACTTGGAGGTGCTGGGAACTGAATGTAGACATGCAAAGCAGATGCTCTGTCACGGAGCAACAGCCCTTACTAAAAATATCCTTTTCAGCAGAGCTTGGAAAAGTTACTTTTTTGAACTGCAACTCCCATCAGCTCAATCCAGTGGCCATGCTGGCTGGGGCTGATGGGAGTTGTAGTTCAAAAAAGTAACTTTTCCAAGCCCTGCTTTTCAGGATAATTTGGTCTTCATATCTTGTGGGGCTGGGGAAGTACTTCCATAGAACACCCTTTAAAAAGTGTATTTCACACAAAACTTGCTGTGACAACTGTAAACCGCCCAGAGAGCTTCGGCTATGGGGTGGTATACAAGTATAACCAATCAATCAATAATGAAGCTGGTGAGAGTGGTGGTGGTGGTGGTGGTGGTGGTGAGGCCAATGCCAGCAGTGTGCATAATGCTTTTCAGTGTATAAGCGGACAGTTCCCTGCCCTGAGGTGGTCACAATGTGAAATTTGCCAGAAGGGAAGCAACAGGGGAAGGGAAGGGGGAAAATAAGTACTTGTTTCAGTTTGGGTTAGTTACAGTATGGCATGAGAAGTGAGAAACTGTGTCACACCCTTCGTGGAGGAGATGCGTTACAGAGGTGGAAATAAAAAGAGGGGGCATCAGTCAGGTCACTTCCAAACGTAAAGGACAGTGAAGGAGGGCCAGGGATGTAAGAAGGCATTGTTTTCTCTTCAGCCTTTTATTTGCCTCATGCAGCACTGTTTCCATTCGGCTGCAGTTCATCTCCTGCCCAAAACGACATTATTTGCCTCATTTCCCTCTGTGGCAAAATTACGTAATTCATGTAATTAATTTTGTAAATAACAATGTTGTTATGTCATTTTACCCCATTCACTTCAATGCAAAGGAAACACAATGGAAATGGAAATCAACAACAATAGCAAATGCCGATCATATTCCCTGGATTGATTGGAACAAATAAGCAAACATTGGCAATTTCCACTCCTATTTCCATTTTTTTGAGAATTCTCCGACTTCCCTAGGCAGGATCTACATGTCAAAGGGGCACATTTTGATGGGGGATGGGCAAATCTATCCATCAGAGTTTCTCTGGGGCTTTCCAATGGTGGTAATGGGGCAGGCCTGAGTCAACCTGGGGTCTGCTCGATCCTGAGCTGGCCACATTGCCATCTTATGATTGCATCATACCTGATCTGGGCCTGATCACTGTGCCAGTTCCACTGCAGTGCAGTGCCCTACACACACTTTCTGCCCCACCTGCCATATGGGGCAGGGCTGTGGATGCAGCAGTGTCCTCACCATTCATAAAGTCCCACCATGCTTGGCTGAAGGTTAGAATTGCTCCCTAAACGGTGTACATAAAATCATAGATATATGTAGCATCCAGCTGGTGCTCCTCTCCTGATGGAACAAATCCTCTAGCATAATGGTAGGTGGGCAGTTTTAGTCAATTCCTCCTCCCCCAATATGCACTGGAGTGGGTTGGCGGTAATGCGTATGAAATAAGTAAACAATGAAATCAATAAACACCTATTTTTTCAGCTTCTCTCTCTCTCTCATGATCATGATCATGGCTTGAGTTTTGAAAACCAGCTGAGAGGTCTGTCTCCCATCTGAGCACCCAACCTATATAACTTGGTAAGATCAAGAAGTGGGGTCTCAAAATTTCGCATTTGTGGATGTTGTGTGGATGCAAACAAACTGGAACAGGTTCAGAGGAGGGCAACAAGGATGATCGGGGGACTAGAAACCAAGCCCTATGAGGAGAGACTGAAAGAACTGGGTATGTTTCACCTTGAGAAGAGAAGACTGAAGGGAGATATGATAGCACTGTCCAATTACTTGAAATGTTGCCACATAGAGGAGGTCCAGGATCTCTTTTTGTACATCCCAGAGTGCAGGACACAGAATAATGGGCTCAAGTTACAGGAAGCCAGATTTTGGCTGAACATCAGGAAAAGCTTCCTAACTCAATTGCATTGAGCAGGAGGTTGGACTCAATGGCCTTGCATGCCCCTTCCATCTCTGCTATTCTATGAGACTACATCATTCAACAATGTTGTCATGGGTTTGGTGCATTTGCGCATAAACACAGATCTGCATTCAATGTGAAAGTGTTTTTCCCCTTATTTACTGGTTCACAAATTATGCCTGCTGTTCCCCATTCATTTCAAGTCAAGGAGGTGTTTGTTTTTTTATCCACTTTACAAGTGCATATCCAGTTTCTTCCTGTAAACAAAACACTAAAAGCCTTTGTCTTGATTGGGTGGTGCAAAGCATCTTAAATCTTGTACAGTTACCCATTTAAAGCACAGGCCAACTGCAATTGCTTGCTATTTATTTTCATTGTTTTAAGTGGGTTTTTTTTTTAGTTTGTGGTGTATTGTTTTCTGGTTAACTGTTGTTTCCATTTCATACTGTTTTAACTGGAAATGTAAGCCATCTTGAAGGTTATTATAGTGGAAAGGTGGGATTAAAAGACCCTTTAAAGTAAATAAAGCCCAGCTCCCTATTCCAAGTCCCAACAACTTGCCACTGCTTCTTATCATTGCTTCCCACTCAGTGTGCTAGTAGGTTGCTATTGCACAGCAATTTCACAACAGGTTCACCATAATATTGCAATATCTAATAAGAACATAAGTGGAGCCTGCTGGATCAAGCCAGTGACCCATCTAGTCCAGCATCCTGTTCTCACAGTGGCCAACCAGTGGTCAGCCCATGAGAAGCATGTAAGTAGGACCCGAGTGCAAGAACACTCTCCCCTCCTGAGGCTTCCAGCAACTGTTTTTCAGAAGCATGCTGCCTCTGACTAGGGTGGCAGAGCACAGCCATCATGGCTAGTAGCCATTGATAGTCTTTTCCTCCATGAATTTGTCTAATCTTCTTTTAAAGCCATCCAAGCTAGTGGCCATCACTTCCTCTTTTGGGAGTGAATTCTATAGTTTAACTGTGTTCTGTGTGAAGTCCTTTCTTTTATCTGTCCTGAATCTTCCAGAATTCAGCCTCATTGGATGGCCACAAGTTCTAATGCTATGAGAGAGGGGGGAAAGCACTTCTCTGTCCACTTTCTCCATGCCATGCATAACTTTATACATGTTAGGTCCTTTGGACCTAACATACACGTCTATCATGTCACCTCCAACAAGCCTTTTCTCTAAACTAAAAAGCCCCAAACGCTGCAACCTTTCCTGTTAGGGGAGTCACTCCATCCCCTTGATCATTCTGGTTGCCCTTTTCTGAATCTTTTCCAACTCCACAATATCCTTTTGGAGGATCTGCTGTGAGACACCATGATTTCTTCCACAGATCTATTAAGAAGCCTGTTGATGCTTTTGGAGCACATCTCCACCCCAGCTGTGAGCATGCACAAACAGAAACCACCATCTCCATTACATCCCTAAAAATAGTGTGTGCCTTTTTTTTTTAATGCATCATTAGGTCTCCAGTGTGCTGAAATTCCCTTTGGCTGCTCAAGGTGCGGAGGACAGAGAAGAAAATATGCTTGATCACAAGACGGGGTTGCTCTTCTGCAGAAGTTCTTTTCTAGCTGTTTTAACAATGCTGGGATTCCAAAAAGCTGAGGACAAGAATAGCCTTAGAACTGGCAGGAAAACTACAATGGCCCTCTTTTTTATTATTAACGGTTGCGTCTGTGAAGCAGGACTTGCTCAGGCGAGACAATTAAAAAGCACTAGGCTGAAATAATAATAAGGGGGGAAAGAGGAGGCTGAGTTTACCTTTCTCTCACTTTCTCTCTGTCTGAGTCTCTTTTTGCGCTCTTTCTCTTTTGTGTTGCTGTTATAATCTGAGGCTCCCAATAGGGCCAGCGCTAAATCTTCCACTGAATTAGCATGGTGGTTCCCCGGGGAGGGCCGCGGCAGTGATGACTAAGGGAAGGGGTGATAAATGTTAACAGAAACGCTTTGGCAGAGTGCTGATTTGGTGTTTGCAAAGCGCACACCTGCACAAAATATGCCGAGTGAGGGGGAAATCGCAGCACCATCTTTACGGGAGACAAACACGCACTGAGGCACGCTCTTGTTTAACAAACATTACAGGAAAACCTCAACGCTGTTTTGGCAGGAGTGGGGAGGGAGGGAGAGATGAAGGGGAGGTCACAGAAGGGTTCCTGGGATTTGAACAGGGAGGGAGAGAGAGCAGAAAGCATCACATATGCATACCATGTCCGCACAAACAATGCCTGCAGTTTATCAGTGCATCTCATACTTTAAACACTTGTATTATTATTCTCAAGGGTCCACAATTCTTCTGGCTGCACTCGCCATGGTGAGTGTTCCGTCACTGCCCGGTGAGCATTAGGAACTTCCCTCACAGCCTTGGAGGAAAAGACCACTCTTGAGTTGCACAGTACTTCTGAGGTGCCTCTGAGGTGCAGGACAAGTGCAAGGGCGACCTTTGTCCCTCTCCAGTTCCAAGCTTGTATTTTGCACTATAAGTCCAAGGAACGCTGAAGCACAATCTGATTGCATGGATATTTCCCACCCAACACCAACTTTGTAAAACATACTAATACAACCTTGCACCTGTGAAGGGGAGGACAAGATTGTCCCTAACCTCAGACTGGGTGTTTGAGGCACAGTATAAAGTCATGGACCAGGGAAGGGATTGCTAAAACCAGGGAACATTTGTGGACACCCGGATGATTGGAGAGGAGCCATAACTCAGCGATAGAGCGCATGATGTGCATGCAAAAGGTCCCAGGTTCAATCCTTGGCATACCAGGTATAGCTGGGAAAGGCCCACACCTGAACCCCTAGAGAGCTGCTGATAGTCAATGTAGACAATACCAAGCTAGATGGACCAATGGTCTGACTTGCTATTAGCAACTTCCTATGTTCCTGAGGTATGGGGGATATAGTTTATGAAATGATGTACGGGTGGAGAGAGTGGATATTTTGTTTTTCTTATACAACAGTAGAATTTGGAGCCATCCACCCAAGACTGACCAAAGGTTATTTACTCCTTTATGTTGTTGTTGTTATGTGCCTTCAAGTCGATTATGACTTGTGGAGACCCTATGAATCAGTGACCTCCAATAGCATCTGTCGTGGACCACCCTGTTCAGATCTTGTAAGTTCAGGTCTGTGGCTTCCTTTATGGAATCAAGCCATCTTTGGTTTGGCCTTCCTCTTTTCCTACTCCCTTCTGTTTTTCCCAGCATTATTGTCTGTTCTAGTGAATCATGTCTCCTCATGATATGTCCAAAGTATGATAACCTCAGTTTCATCATTTTAGCTTCTAGTGATAGTTCTGGTTTAATTTGTTCTAACACCCAATTATTTGTCTTTTTCACAGTCCATGGTATGCGCAAAGCTCTTCTCCAACACCACATTTCAAATGAGTTGATTTTTCTCTTATCTGCTTTTTTCACTGTCCAACTTTCACATCCAAACATAGAGATCGGGAATACTATGGTCTGAATGATCCTGACTTTAGTGTTCAGTGATACATCTTTGCATTTGAGGACCTTTTCTAGTTCTCTCATAGCTGCCCTCTCCAGTCCTAGCCTTCTTCTCATTTCTTGATGTCTATTTTGAGTGGCCTCGTTTTGGAGGTCTGTGCAAGCCGAAATAGAGACTATTATGGAACAGAAAGTTGCTCTAACCCCTGAGCTAGCGCTATTAAATGTTTTCTCAGATCCAGACCAAATGTTGTTATTGAAGGAGTTGATAATTTGTCTACCAGTAGAAGCACTGCAGGAAACTGTCAACTGCTGAGGCTTCTAGGAGAGTGGTCTGTAGATTGTTTATATACAATAGTTTGGAATATGGTGGTAGCCCAAAGGCGAATGCCGCAAGTGAGACAGGTGCATGGTGAATTGGTCTCAGACTCATATGAGCCATTTGATATCATTTTAATGAGTAATCAAATATGGATATTAGCGGAAAGAATCCCCCAGAAATGCACAGATCACTTTGGGTAGATCTTCTTGCTGGTCCAAGCTCACTGAAAACAGAGCTTCAGAACAGACTTTATATATAAGATTTGCTGTATCCTTTTCTAGAAACTGCTTTCATACACTGTTGTTTTCATTGTTTGGTAGTTGTTGTTGTTGTTGTTTTTAAAAAGAAGTCATTTCATTTTATTGCAGTGTTTATTTTTCTATCTTTGTACAAGACAATAAAATAAAACCAGGGAGGGGGATGAGTGCCCCTGAAAATGGAGTTGGCTTTTGAAGAGAGATTTCTAAGAGGACAAGGAGATAAGAATGGTTCAGGCTTAACCACTAAGCTGGGGAGCAGGGAGCTGGGTGCTTCTCCAGGTGTTGGATCCCAACTCCTATCAGTCTCAGTCAGCATGGCCAATGGCCAGGGGTGATGGTGGTTGTAGTCCACCAACAGCTGGAGGGCCATAGGTTCACCTGAAAAGAAGACAGAGTTATTATGGGCAGTAAATGTAATTGATGGGCTAGTTCAGGTACTGGGAATCTGGTGCTCTTCACATGTTGGTGGACTACAACTCCCATTAGCCCCAGCCAGCATGAACAATGGACAGGGCTGGTGGGAGCTGTAGTCCACTGAAAGGGCCACAGTTTTCCTTACTCCTCCATGAAGAGAACGCAAAGGTCTACAGCAACTCCACTTTCCCTAGAGGTTCACCCTAACTTCTCCCCTGGCCAGGCATCCAGTTGCTGTAGTTAATCAGAAAGGGTCTCTTTTCAGTGAGCACAATTTTCACTCAGCCTTTCAAACAGCCTTTGCATCCTTCCCAAAACAGTGCTGTAGCAAGCTAACAGAGCAAGTGAGTTCATCCAGAGAGGAGGAGGCAGGATAAGAGGAGAGAGAGAGAGAGAGAGAGGGAGAGGGAGGGGGGAAATGTTTAATTAGGGAGCTAATTTCATGACATCATGCCTCTTGGCCCTTATTCCATTAATGAAGCTGAAAGTAGGCCACAAAGTGTTCGGATTTACTCTTCCCTGTTGGGGCTGTATTGTGTTTGTCAGTCTGCCTGCCTAGAAACTGCAGCATCATAGCCAGTAGTTAAGTTATTCCATAAACATTCACCATCCACTGTCTCCCTTTCCCTACCCTTCTTTCCACTGCATTCCTAATGTCATGCATAATTTGACTCTCTGCATACTGATGTGGTGATTTCCTTAAGAGAGCAAAAGTGTGTGCGTGTGAGTTAGGAAACAGCCCTCATAAGTTTAACAAGTTTGCATATAGCTGCCCTGGATTTATTTTTACTTTTTTCTTTCTTTCTTTCTTTTGCTCTGAGCTAAACTCAGAATTTAACCTCCCAACTTGCTGAAGACTTTTAAAGCAGAATCTCTGAGAATCAGCGGTAGGGTCACTTAAAAGTTCACTATGTTTATTTAATTTGGTTGTTAGAGAGAACGCTGGTAACCTCTAAACTAAGGATGGTTAAGGTCGCCAACTTTTCAACTGGCTTGTGGCTGACAGATCTATGAATAGCTGTTAGCAGTGGCAGTTGGTGGCGCCATGTCAATGGGCTAGTGGAATCCGCTCCATGTTTTAGACTGAACTTTGAAGGAACTGTCCAAGGGGCTGAAAAGTATTGCCCCCACACACAAAGAAGACTCGTGACACCAAACTGGTATAATGTTATATTTATTAAAATATAACATCCTAAATCCAATGCAATACAGCCAATTATTCAAATCTATATCTTTTCGGGCAGGTGAGGCTAAACCTAACAATGAGGGATTACACCCTCACCTTCTTAAGGCATCACTTCTCATCATCACATGACTCCATAGTCAAGGATGTGGGTGAATTCCTCCCTCCTTGCTCTTGGAGCCAGCTGTGTGGTTCCAACCCCCACACCATGGCCCCGCCGTACAGGCGTTCACCATGATGCGCAAGCAGGTCCCACAAGGACACAACACAGATCCCCACCGGACACAAAGCCCTGATGGTTCCCTAGGAAGTGCCCCTTTTTCATGATGCCTTAACCACCTAATTTTAACCCCCATATACCTCACCTGCCTGAATTCTATGCCAGCCAAAGCAGACGCATCCCACCCAACCGAGAAGCCAATTGAATTAAACCCAAGCAGTAAAGAGTAGGCAAAACCAAAGGGATTCTGAAATCAGGATCCCCCCCCAAAAAATCCTACTCGGCCCCATTCAGGCGACCAGCAAAGCCCATACTGACAAGGGAGGGAGGGTGGGTGCCGCGCGGCGAAAAAGGCAAGCGTGGGAAGAACGGAGCAGCCTTATATCTGCTGCTCAGCGCCCTCCCTGATAGGATGATTGATCTCACGTGGCTCCTAGCACTTGATTCGAGAATGTTCCCAAGTCTTCCCTGTAATTATGGTGGAGGCAAATACGCCCCTAATTAGGAACGACATTCCCACAATAGGTTCAACACCTTGCCCAGCTCCTTGAAAATTTGGATTGAAACACAGAGTGGATTCCCTCTGCCCCACTGATGTGGAGCCACCAGCCACCACTGGCTATTAGTCATTTTAGCTACACAGAGCCACCTTGTCAGAGGCAGTCAACCTTAGGATACTAGGTGCTAAATACAAGCAATCAGGAATGACTTTTGTTTTCATGCTGTGCTTATGGCAGAGATGGCCTTCTGGATACTGCTGAACTCCAGTTCCCATCATGATTAACCAGTAGCCATGCTGGGATTGATGGGAGTTGACGTCCAACAACATCTGGAGGCCACAGATTCCCTGTCTGGCCAGCAACTGTTGGGCACTGGACTAGATGCACCCTTAGCTTCATTCAGTAGGACTCGACGTATGTGTTTATCGTAAACTTCTTTTTGAAACTTAAAAGTGTTCCTTTTGTTGTTTGCATGCAGGACTGTCAGACCCTTCTGAGCTCACAGAAATATTTTCATAATTCTCTGGATCCTGACTCAAGTCTTCAGTACTAGTTAATGCTGGGAAAATACTGCTACTCAGTATTTTGTTCCAGGGATGCGTGGGGAAAGGTTTTTCTTCCCCCCTCCTCTGTTAGCTAGTGTCCTTATAATTGATGGACGATACTGTAATATATCCATAGTCTGATTCATATATTGGGCAGAATGGATAACTGTCTAAGATTCTGAATCAGTAGCTACCTGGGTATAGCCAGCTGTAAAGCAACTGCCTTTTAATTACTTGGAGACCAATGGCCCATCTAGCCCATTAGTAGCAATATTCACTGTCACTGGCTCTGCAGAATCTCAAGCAGATATCCTTCCCAGCCAGGCCAGCAACGCAGCACTGTGGTGAATTGAACCTGGAGTTCCATTCATGCCAAGAGTGTGTCCCCCAGCAAGCTCTGTGTCCTTCCCAAGAGTTTTGCATCTGATATTTCTGGACAAAACATGGGCTTTAGGCTCACCCTGGCTTTTTGTCTGGTCTCCCTGTACCGCAAGGATGGGGAACATCTGTGACCCTCCAGATGTTGTTGGACTCCAACTCCTATCAGCACCAGCCAACACGGTGAATGGCCAGGAATGATGGGAGTTGGACAGCAGCAGCTTCCCCATCCCTGCTAGGAGGGGTGTACAAGAAGCATTTTGTGTTTTGCTAACAGCCTTGCAGCACTGATAGTAAGACTCTGAGGAGCCTCCTCAGGTCAGTGTTCCATAAAAGCAAAGGAGCATCTGTTTCTCAGTGCTCTCAGAAATCAATTTGCCCACGCCCATCAGACAATGACTGGAAGCAATGGCCTGCATGTGTGAATGATCTATCCCAAATTTAGCACCACAGATAGACCTTTCATCTCAACGGATATCAAGAGGGAGTATCACTCACTTTAAAGTTCCCAGGGGGGCATACAGGAGGACAAAGCTTGGTATCTTTGGCCCGAGATGGTCTTAGATGAAATGCTACATTACCTAAAAATATTTTCTAGACCAACAAGTGAATGACGCCATGGTCCTTATTGTTCTTTTCTTGCTTTCAAAATGTAGCATAGAAAATGCACAATAGGAAAAACCTGGGCTCTGTGTTTTTAGAATTAACTGTTGTTATTATTAACTGATATTGTTATGGTCTGGGTATAGTGATCTCCACTGAGCAGCCACAAAGCTGGTCCTCATGATTTCTCTCCCCCTTTCCTCACTCCGTCAAGTGATTCAGACAATGTATTCAGTCATTGGTTCAGCACCTTAAAAAGGCTTCTTTAGGAAGCACAGATACCTCACAAATGCTTTGCAGGTGACTTGGCATTTCAGCTTCACGGCCCAGTTTTTTGGGTTGTTTCACTCATACATGCTGTTCTAATGGTGCAGTGCCAACTGTGTTCTGGGTCAGTGCTGATCTTTGGAAACAAGTCTCAGCAGGGACTGATAACAATGCACCACTGACCTGAGGGAAATGAGAGGGAGCAAGGAACCAGGCACAGACATGACTGAGGGGGTTGAGGAGGAGGAGGAGGAGGAGGAGGAGGAGGAAGGCATGAAAAGTTGGAAGAACAAGCTGCATGAATATGAAATTATCTTGAGCACAGAGGTACAACCTCATCTGAACCTTTGAAGCTCTCCTCGCAGGCTATTCTCCAAGGAAGGGAAATAGATTTAATGTGCTTGGAGGTTCCCAACTTGTGTTTTGAAAGAAAGGTTTGTGCTGCGGGCTATGCAAAGAGGCTCAACAGTGCTTAACTAGAAGGTCAACATGATGGACAAGGGAAGTGTGTTCTTTCTTCAGCAATGGACATTTCTGTGTGCAGACCTACATTGCCATTAATGGCAAGTGAAAAGGTTGTAGCCCAGTGGTAAAACACATGCTTAGCATGCAAAAAAAATATTTATATTTGATTTATATCCTGCCCTTCTTCCCAGCAGGAGCCCAGGGCAGCAAAATATCTCAGGTTCAATCCCTGATGTCTCCAGGTAGGGCTGAGAGAGACTCCTGACGGAAACCCTGGAGACCTGCTGCTGGTCCGTGTCAACCGTACTGAGCTAGATGGACCATTGCTCTGATTTGGCATAAGGCAGCTTCCTATGTCCCAAACCCTTCCTTTGAAGAACTTTGAGAATGGTTGTTTTAAGGATAAAATGGCTGAGGATTGTGTCCTTTGTCACATGCAGAAAGATCAGGTATTTTTACTCTGTGTCAGTGACTCATAAGAAACTGCTATAGCCTGGCTTCAGTCTTATGGCTATTTTACATATGCAGTTCATCAGATGGCAATACACTTGATGACTCTGTGCAGAATGTGTGAATGGATCCACACTGATAAGGATGGAGACATCATAATTGTTCTGTCTGTATTGTCACTCTAATGGCATGGTGGCTGAAGGCTTTTAAATGAGCAGTATCTCCAATAATCAATCATGTGCATGATGTCCCAAGAAGAAGGTCTGGTAAAGATGAGTTCACTGCCCTTAGAGTCATAGGATCATAGAATAGTAGAATTGGAAGGGGCCTATAAGGCCATCAAGTCCAACCCCCTGCTCAATGCAGGAATCCAAATCAAAACATTCCCGACAGATGACTGTCCAGCTGCCTCTTGAATTCCTCCAATGTCGGAGAGACCACTACCTCTCTAGGTAATTGGTTTCATTGTCGTATGGCTCTAACAGGAAGGTTTTCCTGATGTCCAGTTGAAATCTGGCTTCCTGCAACTTGAGCCCATTATTCCGTGTCCCTCTGGGACGATCGAGAAGAGATCCTGGCCCTCCTCTATGTGACAACCTTTCCTGTTCCGAAGATGTCCAGACACAGGTTAGAGCAGCAGTAACTGCCTACCAAGTGGCAATAAAGGCAGAAAAGAAGTTCTTTGCTGCCTCTATTGCGTCAGCAGAGTGCTGTCCCAGGAGGTTGTTCCAAGTGGTCCGAAGCCTGGTCGGTCCAGTTGCTCAGGAACCCTTGGAACAGTCCAAGGCCTCCTGTGACAAATTAGCAAAGCACTTTGCTGACAAAATCGAACATTTACGGAGCTCGATCCCGTACGCCGTGGATGCAGTGAATGAATCAGAGTTGGCCAGCTGCAAGCCAGTCAAGTGGGATCGATTTCAGCCTCTCCCTTCTGAGGATGTGGACAAGGTGCTCTCGACTGTGAAGCCTACCACCTGTCTAAATGATCCTTGTCCATCGTGGCTCCTCGTGAGCTGCAAAGAGAAACTGGGCGAGGGGATCAAGGTGGTGGTCAATGCATCCTTGAAGGAGGGTGTAATGCCATTAGCCCTCAAGGAGGCAATTGTAAAGCCCATCTTAAAAAGAAGTCCTCCTTGGATCCCCAGGTTTTGAATAACTTTCACCCAATTTCGAATTTACCATTCTTGGGCAAGGTCATTGAGCGAGTGGTGGCTAATCAGTTGTCGACACACTTGGATGAAACGGATTATTTGGATCCATACCAATCGGGTTTCAGGACTGGACATGGAACTGAAACAGCCTTGGTCGCTCTGGTTGATGATATGAGGAGGGCATTAGATAGGGGAGAATTCGCCTTTCTTGTCCTCCTCGATCTCTCAGCGGCTTTTGATACTGTTGACCACAGTATCCTTCTACATCACCTGGAGGGATTGGGAATAGGAGGCACTGTATTACGGTGGTTCCATTCCTTTCTCTCCGATAGGCATCAACAGGTAGCATTGGGGGAGGAGGTTTCAGACCCTTGGCCTCTCGATTGTGGTGTGCCACAGGGCTCTATCCTCTCTCCCATGCTATTTAATATCTATATCATATTAGGAGATTTGGGCTGCAGTGTCACCAATATGCGGATGACACTCAGCTCTATCTCTCGTTTAAATCTTTGCCAGAGTTGGCTGTGGAGACCATGTCCAAGTGCCTGGAATCCGTGAGTGGATGGATGGGAAGGAACAGGTTGAAGTTGAATCCCGATAAGACTGAGGTGCTGCTTGTGGGAGACAAGGGAAGGTTGGGAGATGTTGACCTGATGTTCAATGGGGTAAGATTGCCCCTAAAGGACCAGGTCTGAAGCCTTGGGGTTGTTCTTGATTCCAGGCTGTCCATGGAGGCTCAGATTTCGGCAGTGAGCCGGGCAGCCTGGTATCAATTACACCTCATTCGTAGGCTGCAACCCTACCTCCCTGTTCATCAGCTCCCACTGGTAGTACATGCCCTGGTCACCTCTCATTTAGACTACTGTAATGCGCTGTATGTGGGGTTACCCTTGAAAACGGTCCGGAAATTACAACTTATACAAAATGCTGCGGCTCGACTACTCACAAATTGTCACCGCCGGGAACATATCACCCCAGTGTTGTTCGATCTACACTGGCTTCCAGTTATTTTCCGGGCTCAATTCAAGGTGTTGGTATTAACCTTTAAATCCCTACACAGTTTCGGCCCAGTTTACCTGATGGAGCGCCTCCAGCGCCACCAATTATGCCGCCCGACAAGATCAGCCACTCAGGGCCTTCTCTCAGTCCCACCAACTAAAACAGCTAGGTTGGTGGGGACTAGAGAGAGGGCATTTTCAGTGGCGGCCCCCACTCTCTGGAACTCCTTCCCGTACGATCTTCGGCATGCCCCTTCCCTGAATGTATTCCGCAAACCCTTAAAGACCTGGCTCTTCAGACAGGCCTTTGGGACTTCTGGGGAGGGTTAATTTTTTAGGACTAATCGCCTTTACTCTGAACTGTTATTGTTCTTTATTCATAGTTTTACTGTTATATGTATTTTATGTGTATTTTATTATGATGCATTTATTGCAACGAAATTGTACATCGCCTAGAGTGGCCATCGGCCAGATAGGCGACATATAAATTAAATTATTATTTATTATTATTACTTGAAGAGTGCTATCCTATCCCCTCAGTCTTCTCAAGGCTCAACATGCCTAGTTCTTTCAGTCCTCATTTCCAGTCCCTTGATCATCCTTGTTACACTCCTCTGAACCTGTTCCAGTTTGTCTGCATCTTTCTTAAAGTGCGGTGTCCAGAAATGGATGCAGTACTCAAGATGAGGCCTCACCAGTGCCAAACAGAGGGGAACTAATACTTCATGCGATTTGGAAACTAAACTCCTAGGCCTCATTTGTGCTAAATATTGACCAAGCACAACAACACCTAAGTGGGGAACAGCCATAGCTCAGGAGTACAGCATCTGCTTTGCATGCAGAAGGTCCCAGGTTCACTCTCCAATGGCATCTCCAGGTAGGGCTGAGAGAGATTCCCTTGCTGAAACCCTGGACAGCTGCTGCTAGTCAGTTTAGACAATACTGAGCTAGATGGACCAATAGTCTGACTTGGCATAAGGCAGCTTCCTGTGTTCCAAGTCAGGGTTGGGGAACCTTTGGCTCTCCAGATGCTGCTGGACTATAGTTCCCATCATCCCTGACCATTGGTCACCCTAGCTAGGGCTCATGGGAGTGAGAGTCCAACAACTGGAGAGCCACCCATTCCTTCTCCTCGGTGCAAGTTAACCTTGCTTCCAAGTGAGAGGTAAAATTCTGGGAGATGTGATTGGCGGTGACCTAGTGATTATTACATTTTAAAAAATATTGCTTTGTTTGTTTGCATGATTATTGATTGATTGATTGATTGATTGATTGCATTTGTATACCGCCCTGTAGCCAAAGCTCTCTGGACCGTTTACAACAATTAAACATAAAGACAAATATACAAATTTAAAAACACATATTGAAAAGCCAGTTAAAACACATGCTAAAATGCCTGGGAGAAGAGGAAAGCCTTCTATTCTAATTATTGTCTTAAAGCAGCATGTGAGTAAGCCGTTAACGTAGCACTTTGATGCTGCAATCATCGAGTGATGAGCATGTTTTGTGCTTGAGGCTTTGCAGTTCATGCTGCCACTGTTGAGGTTGGACGCTCACCATAGAATGGACATTTGTTCTCCGAGGAGCCTTACAGTGGTAATATGGCAAATTTCCACAGCTTCAAAAGTGGTTCTGAGCAAAATCCCCATCCATCCCCCAGCTTTGTTTGTATCAGAATTTATAAGCCATCAGCTGTGCCTAAGGGCAGGTAAGTGGAAAGGGCCAATAAAATGTAGATGCACACATTCCGAGTAGCATCTCCCTCCCAATCATATAGGGAGGAAAAGCCAGGAAATGGCATGATTTCTTTCCAAATTTCTTGACAGACCTTGTCTGCAGTTCTAACCATGTCTCCTCAGAAGTAAGTCACATTGAATACAATGGGGCTTACTCCCAGGTAATTGTGGTTAGCATTGCAGCCTTTGCCTCGCTGCAGAAAGGCCTTGCAAAAGCTGCTTGAGCGGCCAGGGAAGAGGCAGGAACAGGAACCATAGGGGAACAGTTCCAGAAATCAATTAGGGAGCAGAACAGTAGTGGCTGGTAGCTCCATGTCAGTGGAACATTCCACTGTCCCACTGACATGGAACCACCACTGGAGGAGAATAAAGGAGCAGGGGGAGGGCAGAAACCATTCGTGATAGATAGGTGCTGGTGTTGATGAATGAAGACTGACAGAGCTTGGGACCAGGATACCTGAAAGATTGTCTCACCACTTATATACCCAACTGATCACTGCTTTCTGCAGGTGAGAGTCTCCTGCAGATATCATCTCATCAGGAGGTCCGTTTCCACAGTATAGGAATTGGACCTTTATTTTATTTATTTATTTATTTATTGCACTTGTATACCGCCCCATAGCCAAAGCTCTCTGGGTGGTTTACAGCAATCAAAAACATTAAAACAAATATACAATTTAAAACTCATATTTTAAAAACAATTTAAAATACAATTTTAAAATTTAAAACAATATAAAAACAGTTTAAAACACGTGCTAAAATGCCTGGGAGAAGAGGAAAGTCTTGACCTCATGCCAAAAAGATAACAGTGTTGGTGCCAGGTGCACCTCGTCAAGGAGATCATTCCATAATTTCGGGGCCACCACTGAGAAGGCCCTCTCCCTTGTTGCCATCCTCCAAGCTTCCCTCGGAGGAGGCACCTGGAGGAGGGCCTTTGATCTTGAACGTAGTGTACGGGTGGGTTCGTATCGGGAGAGGCATTCCATCAGGTATTGTAGTCCCAAGCCGTGTAAGGCTTTATAGGTCAAAACCAGCACCTTGAATTGAGCTCGGAAACATACAGGCAGCCAATGCAAGCTGGCCAGAATCGGTTTTATATGTTCGGACCGTCTGGTCCCTGTTACCAATCTGGCCGCTGCATTTTGCACAAGCTGCAGTTTCCGAACCATCTTCAAAGGCAACCCCCACGTAGAGTGCATTGCAGTAATCTAATTTAGAGGTTACCAGAGCATGGACAACTGAAGCCAGGTTATCCCTGTCCAGATAGGGACGTAGTTGGGCCACCAACCGAAGTTGGTAGAAGGCACTCCATGCCACCGAAGCTACCTGAGCCTCAAGTGACAGAGATGGTTCTAGGAGAACCCCCAAGCTACAAACCTGCTCCTTCAGGGGGAGTGCAACCCCATCCAGGACAGGTTGGACATCCACCATCCGGTCAGAAGAACCACCCACTAGCAGCATCTCAGTCTTGTCTGGACTGAGCCTCAGTTTATTAGCCCTCATCCAGTCCATTGTCGCAGCCAGGCACCGGTTCAGCACATTGACAGCCTCACCTGAAGAATATGAAAAGGAGAAATAGAGCTGTGTGTCATCAGCATACTGATGGCAACGCACTCCAAAGCTCCGGATGACCGCACCCAACGGTTTCATGTAGTTCAACATCTGTTCAGCATGGGGGACAGAACTGACCCCTGTGGAACCCCATACTGGAGAGTCCAGGGTGCCGAGTAATGTTCCCCAAGCACCACCTTCTGGAGGCGACCTGCCAAGTAGGAGTGGAACCACCGCAATGCAGTACCTCCCACTCCCAATTCAGCTAGTCTCCCCAGAAGGATACCATGGTCGATGGTATCGAAAGCCGCTGAGAGATCAAGGAGAATCAACAGAGTCACACTCCCCCTGTCTCTCTCCCCACAAAAGGTCATCATACAGGGCGACCAAGGCTGTTTCTGTGCGAAAACCAGGCCTGAAACCCGACTGAAATGGATCCAGATAATCGGTCTCATCCAAGAGTGTCTGGAGCTGGCCTTTAGCGTTGTGGCACTGACCCTTTGGAATTCCCTCCCCTTAAATATTAGCTCTGTTGTCTTTTCAGCATCTACTGAAGACCTTCCTCTTTCAACAAGCCTTTTAAGTAGAGCCCTTATCTCAGTCTGTGTCTGTGTTGGAATTGCTTTTTAAGATGTTTTTGAATATATTTTTTTTAAAAAAATATGTTTTTAAGATTTTTTAAAAGATGTTTTAAATGTTTTTAGTGTTCTGTTGCTTTTATGCTACCCTTCTGGGAGGAAGGGAGGGATATAAATACATTAAATGAATAAATAAATAAACAGACAGACTCAGGAATTTCAACTGTTCCAAAATGCAATGGCCAGATTATTGGCTGGGGTTCCATTTAGGTCTCATGTAACCCCTGTTTTAAAACAGTTGCACTGCTTGACAGTTTGCACTGCTTGCCACTTTAAACACTAGTGGGCTTAATTTAAGGTGCCCACTAGTGTTTAAAGTCCTAAATTACTTCAACCCCAAATATCCAAAAGACTACCTCTCTCCTCTCAACCTCCTTCCTCACAAACCCTCCCAAGTGTTGAGATCACCTCTCACCTTGGCTTTTGACACTTTAGATGTATATTTTAAGACCCTCTCTAGCTGAGAATGTAATTTGTTTGAAGCAGTTTTAAATAATGCATTTTATATTGTTGTGAGCTGCCCTGGGACCTTTTGATGAAAAGTGGGTAATAGCAATCATCATCACCACCACCACCCCAAAGCCTTCTCACCTTGTGCCTTACCGCTTGCAAGTCACTGCATTAGGACCAGCTTTTCTGGGGTCCAGAGGATGCCACCACCTTTTTCTGCGGACAATGCATTGAGGGTGATACTATTTATGAATCTAGCAGCCCTCAAAGAGAGGTTGTCTTTTTTTATATTTTAAAAAGCCATTGGATATCCTGAATATTCCCCATCTGAGAGCAGAAACTCCCGCTGACCCCTGCAGGCAATCAGTTTGCACCCTGAAGCATGAGATTTGATTAGCCTCATTATCTTAGCATGCAATACAAAAAAGTAAACATTATTAATGGTAATAAAATTAGCTAGCCTGTTCTAATAACCCAGCCACAGTATTTGTTTCAATGACCTCCTTGGGTGTCCGGTTCAGAGCGGGAATCATGAGTCAGAGACAAGGGTGCAAGGAACTCTTGCTTTATTAATGTAATGGATACATCAAAGGCTGAGCACCTCATAGAAAAGACCCTATGCTAACTCACTACAAGTCCCTAACTACCTTCTAGACATGCTCTGCAATGTGTGATGAAAGCTGACTCAATGCCCCATTCGCAGCGCAGCACTCTTAAATAGGAGAGGACTTGGAGCGTATCCTCTCACTCCTTTGCACCCACGCCCCCTACGTCGTGAGCGCAGTGAAGGGGGAGCGAGTCTCCACGGGCTCATCTGACAGAACAGTGTCCTTATCTGCAGGCAGAGAAGCAGAGGGCTGGAAAGCATTGGGCATCTCTGGGATACTGCTTGGCACAGAAGGAGTTACTACTCTTTTGGAATCCTCCCCTAACGGCTCCGTGGGGGTGCTTGATGGCTGAGCGCTGTCCCATTGAGGGGCAGGGCCATCCATGGGAACTGGCAGGGCGGCTAGCTCGCTCTCTTCCTCAAGGTCTGGGTTAGACTCAACAACAGCTGGATCGTCCATGCCCGCTGACGGCTGAGGCACCTGCAACTCATGCCTTCCCCCTCCTTGA
The DNA here is from genome assembly GCF_030035675.1 of Rhineura floridana. Classification (NCBI taxonomy): domain Eukaryota; kingdom Metazoa; phylum Chordata; class Lepidosauria; order Squamata; family Rhineuridae; genus Rhineura; species Rhineura floridana. The sequence goes on along the minus strand of NC_084480.1, from coordinate 6,286,194 downwards.
TCCTCAGGAGAGAGGCTGGGCTCAACACCCCTGGGCTCAACGTTGGGTGACCAGAGATTCTGCACCACATGAATTGTCCCTTTCTTTATTGATTCTGAATTTAACGGTCATTAATTTCACTGGGCGACTGACCCCTTGTTCGCCTATGGGATGGAGCTTAAAACCAAATGAGCAGGTCATCCTGCACCCTCAGAGTCCTAAAGGCACAGACATAATCCACTGCAGTAAAGAAGAGTCGGAGGTGCTGAGCAGTCCCTCCTCACCCTCATGAGATGTGGACTTGAACACACTTGGAAAGTTGCAGCAGCCAACATCAAACTGAACAATATCACAATCTGACATGGGCTCTGCTGTGTGAGTTCTATATAGGCCTGAGCTGAAATTTGTCAAGAAGCGTTTTCCCCTCCCCTCTTAGGAAAAAAGGACACCTTGCAGAATTCCATTCAAATATTCTCTCCATCATTTATGTATTTATTTGTGGTGGCCACATTCCCTGCCCCCCCCCCGGAGCATTGTAATGGATGCAAGATGGTGTCAATGCAGTTGTTGGTGCTGTCACATGCAGGAAAAAGAAAGAAAGAATCTGTGCTCTTGCCACTTCACTTGGTGAGCCCCACCCCGGAGAAACTGCTGGAGACTGTTTCCTCCCCCTCCAAAATTTGATAACACCACATACCTTTATTTCTCTGCCCACAAATAGGATGGTGGATTTCTGGAGGGCATTTGCTTACATCCATCCATCCATCCATCCATCCATCCATCCATCCATCATCTATCTATCTATCTATCTATCTATCTATCTATCTATCTATCTATCTATCTATCTATCTATCTATCTATCTATCTATCTATCTATCTATCTATCTATCTATCTATCTATCTATCTATCTATCTATTTTTATTTATTGAATTTTTATACCGCCCCACTAGCATAGCTCTCTGGGCGGTGTACAACAAATATAATAAATACAATAGAATCACATGGAACAATACAAAAAATATAAATGCAAATCCATAATCTAAAACCAGTTAAAACATATTTAAGAAAAGCTAAAATGCCTGATAAAATAGGAAGGTTTTAACTTGGCGCCGAAAGGATAGCAATGTCGGCGCCAAGCGCACTTCTTCGGAAAGACTATTCCACAGTTTGGGGGCCACCACTGAGAAGGCCCTAGTTCTTGTTACCATCCTCCGAGCTTCTCTATGAGTCGGAACTCGGAGGAGGGCCTTCGATGTTGAGCGTAGTGTACAGGCAGGTTCATATCGGGAGAGGCGTTCCAAAAGGTATTGTGGTCCCGCACCGTATAAGGCTTTATAGGTTAAAACCAACACTTTGAATCTGGCCCAGAAGCATATAGGTAGCCAGTGCAAGCGGGCCAGAACATGTGTTATGTGTTCCGACCGCCTGGTCCTCGTTATTAGTCTGGCCGCTGCATTTTGCACCAGCTGTAGCTTTCGAACCGTCTTCAAAGGCAGCCCTACGTAGAGCGCATTGCAGTAGTCCAATCGAGAGGTTACCAGAGCATGAACAACTGAGGTGAGATCTTCTCTGTCCAGATAGGGACGTAGCTGGGCCACCAACCGAAGTTGGTAGAATGTATTCCGTGCCACCGAGGCTACTTGAGCCTCGAGTGACAGAGAAGGATCTAAAAGTATTTCCAGACTACGAACCCGTTCTTTCAGGGGAAGTGTAACCCCATCGAGAACAGGATGAGTATCCACCATCTGATCAGAGAAACCACCCACCATCAGCATCTCAGTCTTGTCTGGATTGAGCCTCAGTTTATTAGCTCTCATCCAGTCCATTATCGCAGCCAGGCAACGGTTCAGCACATTGACAGCCTCACCTGAAGAAGATGAAAAGGAGAAATAGAGCTGCGTGTCATCAGCATACTGGTGACAGCGCACTCCAAAACTCCTGATGACCGCACCAAGCGGCTTCATGTAGATGTTAAAAAGCATGGGAGACAGAACTGACCCCTGTGGGACTCCATATTGGAGGACCCACGGCGTCGAGCAATGTTACCCAAGCACTACCTTCTGGAGACGACCCGTCAAGTAGGAGCGGAACCACTGCAAAGCAGTACCTCCAACACCCAACTCCACAAGCCTCTCCAGAAGGATACCATGGTCGATGGTATCAAAAGCCGCAGAGAGATCAAGGAGAATCAGCAGAGTTACACTCCCTCTGTCTCTCTCCCGACATAGGTCATCATACAGGGCGACCAAGGCTGTCTATCTATATATCCTGAGCAGTTTTCCTAAAACTGAGCTGAAAGTTCTATTCCGAGAACTCTCAGCTTGAAATATGAGGGTGGGGACAAAGGTGACCCCAAACAGCTCACTTTTTTTCACTACTATAATATGTTTTGGGGTGGCATTGCAAGTGGCAGATCCCCCTGCCCCCAGATGACCCCACAGAATGATACCATATAGCATTGTTCCGCAAGGACTTCTGGATTAAATTGAGACATATCTACCAATTATTGAAACTGTGATTAACATAACCACCAGTAATTTCAGCTGGCTTCTCATGCCCACCATCCAGTTGCAAAAATGATCTTTCATCTTCACTGTCTGCACATGGGGTGACACAGTGGAGGGGCATTTTGGGAACACAGGAAACTGCCTTATACTGAGTCAGATCCATCTAGATCAGTATTATCTACAGTGACTGGCAGTGACCCTTCTGGGTTTCAGACTGGGTCTCCCAAACCTACCTAGAGATGCTGGGGATTGAACCTGGGACCTTTTGCTTGCAAAGAGAGTGCTCTACCCACACATTTTTTGCAAGTGACAAAATGATTGCTTCAGCTGCTGCTTCTCTTTCTGCTTCTGATTCCACGCCAGGTTTTTTCATTGCTTCCTTAGTAATATTGTGTCGTATGTCCTGTGGTTTTTAAAATGATGTTGTTATTGTCATTGTTTATATTCTGGGAAGCCACCTTGTAAGCTTGACAGTTAACAAGTTAGGTCCACACCATACGTTTAAACCACACCGAATGCTCATTTAAAGCACATGCCTTCCCCCAAAGAATCATGGGAATTGTAGTTTGCTAAAGGTGCTAGGAATGTGTAGCTCTGTGAGGGAAAAACCACAGCTCCCAGAATTCTTTTGGGGATGTGCTTTAAATGTGCTTTGGATGCTTTAAATGTATGGTGTGGCTCAAATAATTCAAACAACCATGACAAAATTAGGAGCAGGACTAAATTTTTGTGGGTGCTTAAAAATGGTCAAGTAGGCACCTGGTGAATCTCCCTGGGGAGGGAATTCTACAGCTAGGACATTGCTATAGAACATCTCCCTTCAGTTGCCACCTTCCTAGCTTCTATGGATGATCCCAAAGAGCAGATTGCTTTACATGGAGGCATACAATCTTTTAGTGTTCCTTTTGCCAAAAAAGCTGCTTATAAAGGTGTGCTGCTTGTAAATCTCCCAAGCCAAGAGTCTACTCAGAGATGTGCAATAGATTTCATGACGTGACCCAACAGTCTGTTGTGCAAAGCAAATAGCAGACAGGACCAGGCAGCAGGTCTGTTGCTGCTGGTGCAATCATCTGTGTAGCATTCATATAGTCAGTATTCAAAAATTGCAATAACCCTTTAAGGCCGAGTATTGGCAGACTTCAGGCTTGCAGGGTCTGCTTTCCCCTTCACTGGAACCTAAGGTCCACCAACTAGAGACAGGTGAAAAATAGTGGCTCAGCCAGATGGGCATACACCACGGAACAGGTTGCCTGCAGCTCAGGAATTTGATATCAGTACCAAAACCAATTTCTTTCAGTACCAGAACAAATCCTTCCATGGAAAAAAGCTGCTCCTGGTTTCCCCCCAGCAAATTTACTGAGTGTGTGAGTACACCAGTTTGTATGACTTTAAAAGAGGATAGAACAATCCATGGAGGAAAGGCTATCAGTAGCTATTAGCCATGATGGCTATCTTTTACTTCCACTGTCAGAATGCTTCTGAATACCAGTTGCTGGGAATCACAGGTGGGAAAGGGGCTGTTGTGCAACATGAAACTTCATTAGAAAGACCAGAGGTAAGATCTGAACCCAGGACCTCCAGGTTTACAGATTACTCTTGGCATTGTTACTTTTAGCTGATGCAATGGAAATAAAACAAAGTGTGGCCTCCAAATGCATGGAGGAGAAATGTTCCTGAAGCTATGGAGGTCTGAGTCTGATCAGCACCTGAGTAGGAGACCAGTCCCGTGTATCTTCCCTTGAGGTGCATGATGGGAAAATGATGGGATTTTTTTTAAAAAAAAAGACTATCATAATATTCAAGAGACTTCCTAGTGAGATGCAATGCCTGTTGCTGTTATGGTTAATCACATCATCATCATCCCATCATACTACAATAAAGAATTCCCTTTACTCCTGTAAAAAGGTCTTTGAAGAATTTGGCCATAAGATGAAAGACTTTCTCTCTTCCCTACACTGTTCTAATTGTCTTGGATCGGTGCAGCCTCTTCATCTTAAAACAACTCTCCGTGGTGAGATAAAATCTACCCAAAAGTCACAGGAGAATGCCAAGTCAGAATTTGAGCTTTGAGCTCCATTGCAATACAGTGCTGGCTCAATTTCTTGTGCAAGCATCTCCCACATTTATATGGCCTTCCATTAAACAACATCCCACTAATTTCTGGCATGATTTACATGTTTGTTTATACATTATATTTTATACATGGACAGGGAGTGATGGTATCTCTCTTTGACTACCAAGCCCCCAGGCACTTGGGTTATGTTGTTTTATCTCCCATCCACACACTGACTTTTTGCAAAAGGCTATGGCTAGAACCAGATTTTTCTTTTAGTGGATCACACCACTGATATCACACAATGAGAGATGCCTTGGTGGGTCAGAAGTGGGTCAAAGTTCAGTGGTGAGTTGCCCGATGAAGTAACATCTGTCCTTCCAAGGAGCTTTCCAGGGCTGCAAAGAGCTTTCAGGGCTGTAGCGCTCACATATTTGTGCAGACTATTATGGCTCAACAAGGTGTGTATATCCATGTGAGAAACTGGATTTTTTTTTTAAAAAAAAAACTATTTAAGAATGTCTTATAGAAGCATCCATAGGCTGGATAAAATTATAGACTGAATTGGCCTTTACTCAAGAATACATGGCAATTCAGGTGATGGAATGGGTGACTGGGGGATGTTGGATAAAGTTTTAGATTTAAATGCAAGAAGAGGCATTTCAAAATGTAAAATGATGCCCTCTTTAGACTATTATTGAACTAGGACACCAATGGGAAACCTGTACCCCTCCAGATATCGTTGGACTCCAACTCCCATCACCCTCAGGCCACAAGGAAAATTGTTAGGCACAATGGGAGTAGTAGTCCAGCAACATCTGGAAAGTCATAGATACCCTGTTCCTGAACTAGGAGTCGCCTCCTTGATGGCTACTGAAGTTGCTTGTTTTAATGAGCAACATTTTTTTAATGGCTAGTGGCTGACCATCAATGCACATGACCCTACCTCCTTGAAGAGCAACAGCTGGCTGGCATGGGGAGTGCATCATGTTTGCTTTTGAGGAAGCTAAAGCTCTTTTATAGATCTCTGTTGCCTGCCTGGGTGCTTGCTTATTTTTCAGTATTTATTATGAAATTAGCAGATATTACAAAACCACTGTGAATCCATACAGAGGTCTTTCTGCACAGGCATTCTAAAGCATGGGGAAGAGCACTATCTCAAAGCCCTTGTTATATGGGTGGTGGAGAATAACATGAAATAAATAAATAAATAAAAACAGGTGCATTGCAGTAAACTTGGATCAGACACGAGGAACCCAGAAGGTCTGCCACCCTCATGGCTCATTAAGAACTCCGGATCTTCTCACTGACTTGCAAATGAGTTCATGCTCAGTAAAGGAAATTGATTACTTTCCATTGCAATTAACATCTGGTCTTGGGTCAGATCATTAGGATAATTTGTTATAGTCGGGGGCAGAGCTTGGAAAAGTTACTTTTTTGAACTACAGCTCCCATCAGCCCAATCCAGTGGCCATACTGGCTGGGGCTGATGGGAGTTGTAGTTCAAAAAAGTAACTTTTTCCAAGCTCTGGGGGGGAGAGAGAGAGAAATCAACCATAGGCTTCAGTTACAGGGTAATAAAGTTTCTCTTAGACCAATTAAATATGGTGTCAACAACACATTTTCTATGACTTGAACCACTTTTTCTCCCCCAGCTTAGACAGAAGAATTTAAAGAGTGGATTTTGGGTGATGGGAGTTCTAATTCAAGGCCTCGTAACCTATTGGCTTAATTTATTGCTGTCTGCACAAAGTTCCTCTTCCCAATAGTTTGGCTGTGCTTGATTGGGGGAATTTCAGAGTGATATGCATATTTGTTTGCTCTTACTTGACAAGGATAGCATGTAGGGATACCCTGAATCATTGAGACAGCAGTAGGGGTTTCTTCTTCTTCCTAAGCTGAAATTTCAACAGTTTATATTTTCAATTTTCAGTTCAAATCATGGATTTGTGAGGGAAGTTATGTTCCAGATGAAATAAATTTGGAAAGGAAGGAAGGAAGGAGTAACAAGTAGAATAGCAATGACATCTGGAGATTTTGCAACAACAACAATAAATAATGCTTTCCCTTTTAGATGGTGCATAGGATAGTGCTGAATATTCTCCAGATTCAATTTTGGGGATGGAAATCATGATGGATGGGGGGAGTATCTTCTGTGCCAATAGTCACCTTTCCTCAATGCTATTTGATGTCTTTGTTTTTCTCTGGCTGCCACTGTTGCTGCCTTCTCCTTTCTGGACCTGTTGGGTTCAAGGGTAACACACTGAATGGGATATTGCAACTCCACACAGCCGGTCAGTTTTGGCTGTAATGATGTTACTGTTAGCCAGGTCAAGTGAGAGTGAGGGCAACTTGGAGCAATGCAAATGAATGTATTTGCAGTTTCACAGAGTGCCATTTTTATTTTTATTTTGACAGTCCTGAAAATATTCATGAAAGTGAGTAGTTTTGGGACTTCCCAGGAGGATCCCTACGCCTGTGCAGCCTCTGAGACGAGCTCCGTCTTGGATGAAACTTATCCAGTTTAAATTCAGTCAGAAGGCTCTTTTCTGACTGGGAATAATTTCTTCCAGATAAGGAAGAAACGTGAGATTTCCCACACAGCTTTGTTTTGATTGTTGGAGTCTGGAATTCGTCAGAATTGTCTGTCTTCCAGCAGCTCAGACAGAGCGAGGATTTTTATGCTAGCTCAGCTGGATAAGTGATCCGTTTTTTTTTACGGATTAACAGGCAAACATCCTCCTGTCTACATTCATCATTTTCTTATCTATACAGCTAAAGAGATTTGTCAAAGTAACAGCAATTGAGATAACCTAGGTGAGGTAAGACTTTCCTTTTTTTATTCACGGAACTAAGGGGGAAGAAAATATAAATAGCTTATCTTTTTTTTTATTGCAAAAAGCTGACATGGAAAATAGCATTTTAAAGATTACAACGGACGGGAGATTTCTGATTGGAAGAGATAAGAAATCTTTTTGATTTATAAGACTTTTGTGTAATATATGGCTGGGACTATTTTTCCTGATCTACTTTTTTTTTTGACGAATCTGCTCATTCTCTCTGCTACTAGTTATTTGGACGCTGTGAACTAAAGCCGTTCTTACACTTCCGGGCAGATAAGAGATAAGGGCTGTCTAGCGTGTGACGTTAGTGGGTTGGAAAGATTAACTCCTTAGTAACTGGTTAAAGAAATAAGCTGCTCTTTGTTTGGGACATTGAAAATTGAAGGAGTTTTGTTCCTTTGGCTTTAAGAATGACAATTAAGAAGATCATGGATGTACAAGAAGGGACTTTATCTCTAGACATGTTTCAGAAAATAATGAATGGGATTAACTCAATAAAACAAGAACTGAGAAATAATAGACAAGCGTGGAGAATTGAATTTCACGAAATGAGACAGGAGCTGAAAGAAACTCAGGATCCTATGAGAAAGGAGAATAAAGATAGATCTGGAAAACAAAAAAAGGATGAAAGAGAAATTAAAGGCAAGGTTCAAACTATGGAGATTGGCTTAATTATGGACATGAAAAAAGATTTGGATTTCCTGGCTGTGATGGATCCTGGAGACAAATATTACAGTTTGGAAGTCAGTGCTGTCCCTGAAGGAATTGAAGAGATTGGAGATAAAGATATTATCGGTTCAAAAAAATTCCTGGACTGGAAGGATTTGATGGAACTTGAAATGGAGAAAGTTAACAGAATTAATCCCTGTTTTGTGTCAATGGAAAAATCTTCAAGAGATGTACTAGTGTATCATGTGGAAAAGCGGAACAGAGATGCGGCTTTGCAACAATACTTCAGTGATACGTTTGGATTTGATGGCAAGAAAATATCTGTGATGGAGGAAATTCCTATCAGACTTTTATTATATGACTATGACAGCAAGATTTTTGGGTGCGTAAAGATGGAAGATGGAAGATGGACCCAATATGGATAATGACAGAAGAGCAATTTAAAATTACTGGACTTAGTAGAGTTGATGAGTTGGATTAATTGATATGTTTATTTAGTAAAAAAAATTGATTGATATATATCTCAAGGATTGGAAACTTCTCTTTGACTTTTTGTGGAAGATTAAAATGATAGGATGTTAATGAGATTTGAAACTAACTAAGATAACCGCTGGAGGAAGGTGATTTTATAATCTATTAAGAGATAGGTTTGTTATACATTATAGATTTATAGCTGAATTATAGCAATTTGAAATTACTGGACTTAGTAGATTTGATGAGTTGGATTAACTGGCATGTTTATTTAGAAAAAAAATTGATTGACATATATCTCAAGGATTGGAAACTTCTCTTTGACTTTTTGTGGAAGATTAAAATGATATGATGTTAATGAGATTTGAAACCAACTAAGATAACCGCTGGAGGAAGGTGATTTTATAATCTATTAAGAGATAGGTTTGATATATATTATAGATTTATAGCTGAACTATGACAAATCGGAAGTCAATATTCTTTCTTTTTTATATATATATACTTTTTTTTCTTTTTGTATTGTACTAGTTATTGATTTGTGTTGTTTTCTTTTTGTATTGTTTTGGTTTTGAAAATTGGAATAAAAATTAATTGCAAAAAAAAAAAAAAGAAAGTGAGTAGTTTTGGCTCAGCTGTAATCACACAATCTGCCATTCAGGTCTCAGTGGGTTGTTGGGGGATTGACAAGTCTCAAAGAATATTCTTTTGACTTGAACAAATTTGACCTAGAATTGTTGAGAGAGTGAGAGAATAAAATATGGAAAGCCCCAGGATGGCATTTTGTACAGAAACGTTTTTTCCAACTGCTAGAAAATTTGCAGGATGAGCCTTCCTCAGATCTCCTGGATGTCATAAATTATGTGCAGAGGAGAGAGATACACCAATCAAGATATATCAGAAACAGTAGCTTTGTTTTTTTATTGTAAATAAATAGGAGAGCTTGGTTTGTGTGAGGGACTGGAAGCAGGGTTGGAAGGCAGTGGTCTAGTACACACATTTACTGGCTAGAGATCCAATCCTCTTGGAAGGGGCAGTGCTGAACGCCCCACTCCCACCCCCGCCATGCCCCTAATAGAACATGTACAGCATAAAGTAGGCCTTAATGCATCAAGGCACATATAATGCCTTTCTTCCCTTTCCAAATAAAAGGGGGTAAGGGCTCAATTCAAGCTAGGGATGAGGGAGAAATTCAATTCAGGTGGCATTTAAAGGTGAGCTTACCTAAGTCGCACAATATGCATCCATTCTTTGAAACTCACACTTCTTCAAATTTTGCTATGCAGCCAAGTAATATGTACCAAAATGCATACACTGGGGGAAGTGTGCCTGCAAATGCATATACTAGTGAAAATATACAAAAATGCATTACATTAGGAAAAATCCCTTTCCAAAAACATGTATATTAGGGGAAATGGCATATAAAGATGCATACACTAGGAGAAATTTGCACTAGAATGCTGGTGATTTAAAAATAACTACTGCAAACTGTTGTGGAAATGGGAATAGCTGAACATCAGATTAGAAAAATGAGAAATGAAGAGAGATGAAAATGGACAGACTCCCCTGTCCCCAATTCCAGATTGTGCACAAATGAACTTGTATATAGAGCCCTCCCTGTGGATTATATCAATTAGATGAAATGCATGGTGAGGTGAAGGGCTCAAGTCTGCTCCTTTAGCAAAGGTGCTGGATCAATGCTTGATAAACAGCCCTAAGATAGGCTACTTTTCCTTTGCAGATAAGCCAATCACTCTGGTTTCAGTCCTTGTCACTTTCATGTGTTTTGGCTCATAAATCTTCTCCAAGCTATTTACACATTAATGTGCTTAAAAAAACTGTATGAAAACAATACACATTTAAGATTATTTTAAATATATATCTTAAAAGATGCTTCCTATCAAAATACGTGTTTCTAAATCTATCTTGATGAGCCAAGCACTGCATTGGAACATTCGTTCAAAGATCTGGGGATAACTAAATTTCAATACACACATCAGTGCCAAAGCTGCGAATCAGATCAGTTCACATCTGAATTCCAAAGATCAAATTTATCTGCTGGGACAAGGAAGGCATTTGCTTGGCCCACTTTTCACAGACAGCCAACCTGATTTGGTGTTCTCAAACTTGCTGACAGTTTGCATCGCTACTCTCCATTGGATTGCCCACTTGTTGTGGTTTGGAGATACAGTCTGAGTTCCAAAAAGGGTGCACAAAGATACGTATTTTACAAAGTGCATATTTTAGGAGGAAAATTCATTGAAATGCATTGAAAATGTGCATTTTGCAGGAAGCGGTGGCGGCTGGCTGTTCCATGTCAGTGGGGCAGTAGACTCTGCTCCAGGTTTTAGTCCAAACAGCTCCTTATTTATTTATTTATTTATTTATTTATTTATTACATTTGTATACCACCCCATAGCCAAAGCTCTCTGGGTGGTTTACAGCAATTAAAGACAATAAAAACAAATATACAAATTTTAAAACACAAAAAACAATTTTAGAACACAATTTAAAAATGTTAAACAAAAAACAATTTAAAAACACATGCTAAGATGCCTGGGAGAAGAGGAAAGTCTTGACCTGGCGCCGAAAGATAACAGTGTTGGTGCCAGATGCACCTCATCAGGAAGATAATTCCATAATTTGGGGGCCACCACTGAGAAGGCCCTCTCCCTTGTTGCCAGACTCCCAGGGCCTTGGATGTTGGGCATAGTGTACAGGTGGGTTCGTGTCAGAAGAGGCGTTCCGTCAGGTATTGTGGTCCTAAGCCATGTAAGGCTTTATAGGTTAAAACCAGCACTTTGAATCAAGCTCGGAAACATGCAGGCAGCTAATGCAAATGGGCCAGAATCGGTTTTATATGTTCGAACCGTCTGGTCCCTGTTACCAATCTGGCCAATCTAGTCCTTGAAAATTTGGACTAAAACCCGGAGTGGATTTGACTGCCCCACTGGCATGGAGCCATCAGCCACCACTGGCAGGAAGAGTGTGTAAAATATATGTACAATTTACCCACCAATTTTCCATGTGTTTTTTCAGAATTCCCACTCATCACTGGAAGCAATGCACTACAGCAGTAGCAGGCCTTTGAAGCCACATCATGGAGGGAGGTGCGGCAGCAAGCCATACAACATGCAGATGCCCTTGGCGCTGGCATATGGGGCAGGGCCACACATTGGGTTATTTAAGCACTGCACCCCTCCTTCCAGTCTCTTCAGATCTTTGCAGCACCTGCCTCCCCCCCTCCAAGCAGAGCACAGGTGTATTTGGTTGCCTTCCAGGGGCAGAGTAGGATTTTATTTTATTTTATTGCTAATCTGCCCATTTGATGGCTGATTGGTGTTACACCTGTACTGCACCACTTCCTGATTTGGTTACTTTGGTTTATTTTGGCATGTTGAATAGGTTTGGTTATGTTTATTGGTTATTTGCAAGAATTCCACAGGTTGGTGGTTGCTGAGCGCCCTTTGGCAACTTTAACCTGAGATGCAAGACTTGCTGTCCAGTTTCTGGAGCCAGTTGTCTGGGTACAGTTCACCTTTGGAGCTAGCCTGTAACATCCACTCGGAGTTATGAGGTCCCAAGAGTGGGTGGGTCAGGAAGGCCTCACATACCACCCTTATGAGTGGGACTGGTAGAAGATGGTTGGGTTCAGCACCTTGGACAGATCCTTGAAAGTTCAGACTAAAACTCAGAGTGGATCACTGCCGCACTGACATCAGAGTCACCCATCTCCACTGCTCATGGACTTAAATTGCAGGATGGTAGAACATTGGGACAAACCTCTTAATGGCAACAGTACTGTGACATTGGAGCTACTTCCCTAGAGGAGCGATGGTTTTCCCTTGGTGGAGGTCCTCAAGAAGAGGCTGAACAGCTGTCTGTTGAAGATGCCCCATCTTTGGATTTCCAGCACCAAGCAAAAGGCTGGACCAGATGCCTTACACAGGCACCACAAACTTTTTTTTGGAGCCAGTGGATACATTCAGAATTTTGAGAATGTATCATGAGCCCCAGTCACAGAATGGCTGCCTTGGGGGCATGGCATAACACAACATGGCTGGCACATCTAAAAGATGATGAAAGAGGCATAGCCACAGACGGGTGTGACTGTCCCCTCCTTCTATCACCAGTGGGGAAGAGGTACCTAGATCAGCCACTCCTGCTCCCATTCACTGAGAGAAGCTTTTTGCACTTCTCCCTTATTCAGAACAGAAAGGATAGTGGACATCCAATAAAAGATGGGCATGCTTAAAGGGTGTGTGTTATATGTAGGAGGCACAGTGCAAGCAGGAACTGAGCAGGGAGAGCAATCAGCCTCTCAGGCACTGTGGATTTCTGAAGGGTGACCTTTTATGGTCACCCTAGGAGGCCATGACCTACAAGGTCCCCTCTAATCCTTTTATTCAGTTCATGTTGTGTCTCAGAAATTGTGGGATCCCCCTATTTTTGAGAGTTAATTTATTATTTATTTATTACATTTGTATACTGCCCCATAGCCGAAGCTGTCTGGGCAGTTTACAACAATTAAAAGCATTAAAAACAAATATACAAATATGCAAATTTAAAAACACTTAAAGAACAATTTAAAAACACATGCTAAAATGCCTGGTGCTGAAAAGATAACAGTGTTGGCACCAGGCGCACCTTAATTGGGTTTCTGCTGGATGTATTTCTCATGCCACAGTCCCTCTGCCCACCCACTATGTACAGAAAGTGACAGCTGTAAAGAGGTTCAAAAGTACACGCAGGACTTAATGTTGCTCCGAAGGGGAGCTCAGAGAATGATTCACTGTTGTTCTTAGCTCAGGAATAGCACTGTCTTCTGGAGAAGAAAGCCTCTGCTGCTGGGGAGAAGGACATGCAGCAGCTTTCTGGCTCTCTAGACTGCAAACTGGCCAGATCTGTTGATTGGATTGCACTCATGAAGAAATCCTCCCTCTGCCCTCTCAATGCACAATTTGGTGGCTACAATTCAGCTAGGGATGGGTGAATTTGTCAGTTTAGGTTTCCTCTTAGTTTCTCGTTGTTCCAATCTCAAGTTGAGTTCTCCACATTTCCACATCAGTTTGCGATTTTAAAAAAAATAAAAAATGAATAAAAGCACATGAAAATGCATCAGTAGTTCATTGCAAATTTCTTCTTGTATACACAATTTTGTCAGCAATTTTGCCTAACTGATTTTATTTTCCCCCTTCTTAGTTTTACCTTTTACTCCTTTTTACTATCACTCCTCTATATTTCTCAACTGTATTTTTTTAAATCTATTTTAATTTTTTAAATGTTTTTCTTGTGTATCATTTTCTTGTGTATGGTTTTCTTGTGAGCCATCTTGAGTGCCCTACCTGTTGTAGGGTAGAAGAGTAGGATAGAAATATTGTAAATAAATAAATAGATGCATTTTTGCAATGACAATTTGCCTAATACAATGCATTTTGCATGCTATTTTCACTAATATAAGCACCGTTATGCACACTTGACCCTAGTACCCACATTTCTGTACACATTACTTGCCTAGCGAACTGCATTGCAAAATTCAGAGAAGCACATACTTTGAAGTATGACTGTGTTTCAGTTTGTGCATTGTTTCAGAAAGTGTGAATTAGGTAGCTTCACCTTGAAATGCAGACTGAATCAAATTTCTCCCCATCATTACAAAACAGGATGATTAAATGCATAGAAGTTGCTATTCAAGGCACTCATATGAAGAAGTCCCATGGAACACAGTTGGACTTACTTCTAACCGGCAAAAGAGCTCTTTGAAACCAGTGATTTGACAAGTTATGGGTTTGTGGTCATTCTCTCTTTATTATTATTATCATTATTATTATCATTATTATCATTATTATTATCATTATTATTATTATTATTATTATTAATTTCCACTTACAGACCACTTACTATCTGAAAGATCTCAAAGCAACTTACAACAGAATACACAAAGTGCAATAAAAAAACATATCAAAGTAAGTTCCTTAGATTTCTGTTTGTTTTGACAATGAGTTATAATCCATCCCAATCCAAGGATTGTTTGGAGCAAAAGGATAAGATGATGTGCATCGGTATTGTACCCGTTCACCAAGGGCCCCCCAAACCATAAGTTTATTGTCACAGCAACCATGTAAAAAAAATTTCCGGCGCCAGGTAAAAACCCACCTCTTCACCCAGGCATTTTAATGTATTTTATGCTTTTAATCTTATTTATTTTATTTCTAGTTTTCTTTTACTTTGTTTATATAATGTTTTATATTGTCTGTGCAATACACACTTGCTGTATTTTAAATATTGTGGTTTTATCATGTTGTACACCGCCCTGGGAGCTGCTAGCTATAGGGTGGTTTAGAAATGCAACTAACTAAATAAATAAAATAAAAATGTTCTGCCCCAGCAGGATCCATATTTGAAAGGCGTATAAACCAAAGGTTTTCCCCATTACCCAATGGTTTCCATCAGAGATTCCCCAAAGCTTAGGAAACAGAGGAACCTGGCTTATACAAAGCTAGACCATTGGTCCCACAAGCTCAGTATTGTCAACAGCCCTTGAGGTTGGTCCAGAAGCTGCAGCTGGTGCAAAATGCGGTGGCGAGACTGCTCACTGGAGCAGGGTATTGCCAACATGTCACCCGGCTGCTGACAGAATTGCAGTGGCTGCCCATTTGTTACTAGGCCAAGTTCAAGGTTCTAGTTTTGGTCTACAAAGCCCTATACAGCTGGGAGCCAGGATACCTGAAAGACCATCTTACCCCTTATATACCCAGCTGATCACTGCGCTCTGCAGGTGAGGGCCTCCTGCAGATACATTTTAGAGCAGGGGTGTGGAATCTTTGGCCCTCCAGATGTTGCTGAACTATAGCTCCCATCAGTCCCAGCAATCATGGCCAATGGTCAGGGATTATGGGAGTTGGAGTCTTCTGGCATCTGGAGGATCACAGGTTTCCTATTCCTACCAAAGAAGAGCTCTGATGGAAAGAATTATTCATATTAATTCCCAGCATAAGGAGATGGGCACATTTATGTCCTGAGCCAGGTAATCCCAAATTTGGAATGCATCACTGAGCCAAACATTGCTTATCTATACTAGGGCTCTGCATGGGCTGTTGCTGTATCCACATCCTGAACCAAAACGGGCTATTTTGGGTTGACCAGGAATTTGGCTGGAGTGGGTTGAGGCAGCCCCAGATTGCCCTGGGTTTGGTTGGGTCCATCCAGGACTGTCAAAAGGGGGACAGTTGGGTGGTGAGGACAGGGGATGGACCTGGATCCAGTTCAGTCAGCCCCACATCATCCCAGGTCAGATCAAGCCAGCTCTGAAGTGCCAGGTCTGGGCCTCAATCAGCTCAGGGGGCATGAACAGCCCTAATCTACAGTATACTTTATAGGACTCAATGGATGCCCTATTTGCATAGTCTTGCTCTGGGTTCCATTTCTTAGTCATGTGCAAGTGAATATAGGGAACAAGCTAATATCCCCCCCTTGACAAATTATCCAGTCAGAATGTTCAGGATATATGAAGGTGGATATCCAAATAAAGAACTAAAAAAAAAAAGCAATCAAATTGTTCAGGTTGTGAAAAAAAATAGTCCCTTGACAACATCCAAGGAGTCTTTTGTGTGAGAGCACATGGTCAGCGATTTCCCATTGCCGGCTGCCCAGTGATCTCCTGCTGCGTATAGCATATTGACCCACTATCCTGATTCCGTTTTAATCAGAGTATTAAGCTCTAAGTGAGTTTGGCAGCTTAAGCTGCCTCGGCATTAGCCAACATTCTGTTGGTTTCATTTTCTGCAAGACAGGCAAACTAAGTCTATGATCACGATGCTGAGTGGCCATTAATTCTCATTTCTTTCAGCTGTTCTACAACTCTGACTTATAAGCTCTTCGATATATATATTTTTAAAAAAGGCTCCCCAAAGTTACCTTGGTGAGTCATACGTTAGCCAAGCGGACAGATTTATGACAGTTACGTAAATAAATATTTATATGCTGCGGCAATGCAATTTTTAAGGGCAGATATATACCCTCGTAGGCTGACTCTCAAACAAGACTTCATGCGCACACATGCATCCACATTACAATAGTGACACTTGAAATGGGACAATGTCAAACCTGAGACAAAGCTACTCATTCTGTGTGTGGGGAAGGGGGTTCTAAAGGTCTACTAGGTGCCAGTTGACACCTCCCCATTTAGATCCCTGATGTAAAAATGTTTGGTGATTGGTTTATATTGCTTTCACTTGCCCTTACTCTCCATTGTACATCACTTGTTCCCACTCTCTGCCTTCCACCGCTCTCAGTTTTGCTTAGTGAAGTCATCAAGCCTTTTAAGTTAAGACCTATCCCAGTCTGCGTCTGTGTTGGAATTACTTTTAACATATATATATATTTAAGAATGAAGAAATCTTTATTGTTCAAAGCCGTAGGCCACCACAATTAAACAAATATAATAAGAAAATGCAAAATGCATATTTAGAAACAAATCATATTTCAATAAAACAGAATTCTTCAGCATAAAATGGAAGAGCAGCCGTCTAATTCAAATAAAAAAATTTAAAACCTTTTTTTTTCTCAGTGTGTTTTTTCACCCTTTTTATTTAAGATGATTTAAAAGCTTTTTTAAAGAATGTTTTTAAAGTTGTTTTGTTTTAATGTATTTTAAGGTCTGTTTTTATGATGTTTTAAATGGTTTTAACTGCTTTTGTTTGCCGCCCTGGGCTCCTGCTGGGAGGAAGGGAGGGATATAAATCAAATAATAAATAAATAAAAATCATGTAGGCTAATCTGACCGGCTATGTATCATTTTGGTGTCATCACACTCTCTGAGTGCGATGGAGATGCTGAGGTGACTGTTTCAGGAAACAGGAACCATGGCGAATGGTGCTAAAACAAGAGATGTCGGAAACAATGGCACTGAACAAGAATAAGAACAAGAGGGGGATATACTCACAATTTAACTGGATTTATGGGGGAAATGCAGGTTTTCTACCCCACGTCTGCCACAGCATTGAAACTGGAAACAGGGTAGCTCTAGACAACTTAACTAGGGTCTTGTTTATGTATTTGGGTCACTGATGCCCAGAGCTGAATGGGTCTTCAATGAATACCTAGACCAGGCTATAAAAAATCTACCAGCTGCTCCAGGAAACAGCTGAGGTCAGTGGGGGCTGGGGGCTCCATGTCAGTGCACCTTGGACAGCTCATTGAAAGTTTAGACTAAAACCTGGAGTCAGAGTGGATTCCACTACCCCACTGACTTGGAGCCACCCCCACATGCTGAGGCAACTTTCATGTTATGCTTCAGCTGCAGAATCAGTAACTATGGCCATAAAGCCTCTCTAAGGTGTTGATCCTACCCTGCCTCACCTTCCTGGAATCCTGAAACCCCTTTGCTTCAGCCATCATCAATCCATGGTGGTGGGTATCCCCAAGGATCAGGTTTAATGATCCACGAAGACATACATTGCGGTTTTCAGTCTTCTTGAAAGGAGGTTTATCAAGCTCTTGATGATCCACCATACATGGTTCTTGGACTGTGTTCACCTTCATGGATTATGCAGGCCTGGCTTTGTGGGTGCAAGGAGGGCTGAGATGGAAAAAAATGTTGAAATGGGAACTCCCCCCCCCAATTTGCACATTGGGTGAGTGAATTTGGGGCCCTGAACATGGATGTTGCAAAAAGCATCATCAGACTGGGGGGGTACCTTTAGCAGAGGGTATCACCTTGCTCTAGGGTTGACCCCAAATGACTGCTCTCCTAATATCATAGCCCCATTCATGAAATAAAAGGAGAGCATTGTGCTATATTGCATGGTGAATTTGCGTGGTGATTTTGCAGGGTCAATGTGTTGAAATCCATGGCAAGGTTTGCAGGGCTGGGTTACTTTAAGGAATGGGGACTTTAAAAAAAAAAAAAGGCTGCCACACAGGCAACAACACTGGAGATCGCAGAACTCCCCCTTTGGCAATCTACCTTCCATTGTCTTTACCTTTGGATGTTCCAGACATAGGAAGCTGGCATATACTAAGGGAGGGCATTGATCTGTCTAGTTCAGTATTGTCTACACTAACAACAACTCTCCAGGGTTTTAGACATGAATATCTCCGAGCCCTACATGGAGATGCCAGGGATTGAACCTGGGAACTTCTGGATGTAAGACTGATGCTCTACCGCTGAGCTACAACCCTTCCCTCTGTGTTGTTTTGAGGCAGTGGGGGCGGGGAAGGAATGGTGGCTGTAAGGATTCACTATAGTCTTGAAAGGTTCATCACCATCCAACTTATCTGTGCCCCACTGCATGAGGATCTGTCTCAAAAGTTTGCTTTCGAATGCTCATGCATCCTCTGGGTCTCAAACCTAACGAGGCGACTGGCTCAGACCATTGGCACATCTAATCCACTGACAGGTGATGGCACTCTGTGGCAGCCTTTGCCAATCTGGGGCCCTCCACATGTTTTGAATGACAGCTCCCATCAGAGTTCTAGTTCAAGGCATTTGGAAGCCCCCAGGCTGGCAAAGGCTGCTCTGTGGTCTCTAGGAAGTCTCTTCCAGCCTTGCTACCCAAGCCCTGTTTTAATGAGAGATGCCAGTGGCTGACACTAGGGCCATTCACTTGCAAAGCAGGCAGCCTGCTCCCGAACAATGGACCCTCCATATGGATGACTTCACTTTTTCATAGGCCAGAATTCAAGGTGAGTTGGGAGCAACGTGAATGGCTCTCTACTTGTGTGTGAGGGGGCTGGAGCAGCTTCCTTATGAGGAAACATCAGTTTTTATCCCTTTTTTAGTTTAGAATGAGGAGGACAAATGTACTCGCATTTGTTTAATTCGGGAGGACAAATGTACTCACTGTTCTTTCTCTGCTGTTGGCCATCCCTTTATCCTCTTTTCTGGCACTGCCCTATGATTGATAAAGAAGACAAATGTCCTCCTACTGAGGTACTCACATTAGTCCAACTGAAGAGGACAAATTTACTTGCCCTTCTGACCCAACTGTTGGCTACCCCTTTCTCTTTTTTCCTGGTGCTGCCCTATGGCTGATGACCACAGGAACTGCTTGCCCTATCAGTTCCAGAGTTGAAGTCAGCTGTTTTATTGTCAGGCTAAATAGATTGGGTTGATGGCAAGTCCAACGAGAGGCAACGGGGGTCATTTACATGTAAACAATGGGAGTGGTTTGTTCTTTCCCAAGACCTCGGAGCTGCTTTATCAGCAGTCATTAACCCAAACCATGTAGGTAAGAATATGTGACCCACAAGCTCTTCCTCCTTTTCTTCTTTGGTTTGAAACGCTAAGTGTAAAATCAATTCTTCCTAATTTTGGCGGGGCATTTTTAAGGTTAAAAAAAATCAAATGGACAAGATAGGCCATTCTGTTCTATGCATACCATTGTGGAGGATTTTATTCAGAGATTGGAAAAGTTACTTTTTTAAACTACAACTCCCATCAGCCCCAACTAGCATGGCCAGTGGATTGGGCTGATGGGAGTTGTAGTTCAAAAAAGTAACTTTTCCAAGCTCTGATTTTATTTACTTATTTCTCTCTCTCTCTCTCTCTCTCTCTGACCACCGTCATCCCTGGTCTCTATGGGCATCTCAGTTTTCTTCTGTTTATGCTGGTTTGAGCGTATCTGTTAACAAAACATTACGAGGAAGTTGTGGAGAAAGATGATGGATTACAAAACCTCGGTGGTGACAAGGAAATGGCTCCCTCTGATGCTACTTCCATTCCAGTTCATTGCTCCTTCCCCTGCTGTTGAAAAGTGTTAGTTTTAGCAAGTGAATTGGGGAGACTTTTTTTAAAAAAGGGGAACAAAACCCCTACCATTAAGATGGGGCTATATGAGGTGATGGAAAGTGAGACTTCTGTCACAGTGAATGAACAACATTGTTTGTCAAACGTTTTATTTCCAAAATACAGAAACAAACAAGAAACAAGCAAAGAAATAGAGTTGCATCTTGTAATTGCTAATTTATTTATTTATTTATTGGATTTATTAGTCGCCCATGTGGCCGGTTATCCTGCCACTCTGGGCGACGTAAAACATAGCAATATAAATTTGCATTACATACTAAACATAAAAAACATTAGCATATTAAAAACATAACCAGTAACTACAGGACCTACAAGGCCTAGCCTACCTCAAAAGCCTGTTTGAACAGCCAGGCCTTCGATGCCCGGCGAAAACTCACCATAGAGGGGGCCTGGCGAAGGTCATTTGGTAGATAGTAAGCCTCCTCATTACATCTAGGTATCTTGCAGTTTTTATTTGCCCCTACAACCATCCTCGCAGATTTGACCACAAAATTGAGCTCAGTAACAACCTTCACTGAAACTTTCCTAACAGTTCAAACATTTCTAACAATTCCACTGGTATATCCTACAGGCATCTATTATGTAGAAGAGGTGTACTGAGAAGTGAACAGAACAGGTTTTCCACCAGTGTGAACCTAAATTAAATTTTATCTGTAGCAAGGGTGTAATGCTCTTTCCACATTCCAAACATTTAGATGGCTTCTTCACTGTATGGAACTTCTAATGTATATTAAGACTAGAACTCTGCTTCAGGTTTTTTCTACATCAAAAGCATTTCTATGGCTTTCCCCCTATATGGATCCTTTGATGTGCCTGAAGATTCCTATTCTGACTAAAGCTCTGTCCACATTCCAAGCTTTTATAAGGTTTCTCCCCTACATTATGTATGTAAGAAAGGAACACCATAGTGGATAGCTGACATCCATCACCAGAGATCTGGAGGATGCCTTACAAACATATAGAATTGAGCACTAGGGCTCATCCAGACCCTACTAAAAACTCCTGCTTTCCATTTTGAAATTGTCCCCTGGTAGTCCAAACCTAATTGTTTTGCACTTTCTTTGTACTCAAATCTAACTTTTTTTCTCATCCACACTTGTAGGCATGCCCTTTTTTGTTTACAAACTCCCTCCCTCCTTCTCATCTTTTTCTGTTCCTGATTGGCTCAGATCAGAAAGAAGAGAAGTGAGGGAGCCAGTGGGAACCCAACAGAAGCAGGAGGTGTGAAGGAGGTAAAAGTGCGAGACAATGCAACTGGCCTCCCTCCTCAGCAACTGTTCGTAATCTCTGTTTCTCTCCTTTTCACAGTATAACTGATATGAGAAAATGTGGATTAAGGGAGGGGAAAGTGTGGGAAGGCTGTGATTAGAGGCCAACATCATATGGAAGAGGCAGAATTTATGGAGACAAAAGGGGTTTATGTTAAAGATTAAATGGAAGTATGGATGAGCCCTAGTAGAAAAGTACCATCTCTTTATAACATCTCATATATTTACATGTTTACCAGTTGTGCCTAGTAACCTTATAGATATGATTGGTCTACTCACTTTATCATCTACATGAGGGGTTCTCAAACTGTGGTCCATGGACCATCAGGGTTCCATGAGCATCAGTCAGCTGGATGTGAATTCAGATGCGTGCCAGAAAGTAGCTGCCTTTCTGCAATGGATTGCTGTTGGGGTGCATGCCTTGCCACACTGCATGGATGGTTTCTTTACCCATCTATGCTGCAGGACATGACAGAAAGCATCGGCCCACTTGCTTTCTGCTTTACAAATATTTCTCTTCCTCCCCCCCCCCAACAACTGCCAAAAAGAGGAGTACTTTGGGAGGCAAATGAAAATATTCACACATGCTAGTACTACCACTACCATTGCAGCTCAATTCTTTAATTCTTTCCTTATATATGGTCCCAGGCTATGGTCTGAAGGCACATAAGGCCAGCTCCCTGCTGAAGCTAGTACATTAAAACACCAGGCATGATCCCACAGGAAATTCTTTCCATTTCATGGGGTTTGCAGAGGATAACTTTAAAGCACGTGTGCACACACACACATACACACACACAAACACACACACAGTGTTCTCGTCAATTTCCACAAGAACTGTTCCAATACCTTAACCAAGACTAGAGCTTTCACAGTATAACCACAGAATTGTAAAATTTTGTATTAGTTTTGGACTTCAGCATCCAGAGGATATCAGTATTCTTTAAAAAAAAAAGTGGGTTCCCATCCTTAAGATGTCCCAAATGTGCTTCTGCTTGATGAAATATATCAAAAGCTGCATGGTGTGAGAAAGTGGAGGAATTAGACAAAGTTAGGAATGTACCACATCTGCCTGCAGTTCAGTTTTTAGATCAAAATTAATCCTTGGTGAAAGAGAGAAAGATTTGGGGGAGAGCTTAATTGTTAGGATGTTGGATTTTTGGTCAGTCGTGTTTGCAGTCACTGTTA
The DNA here is from genome assembly GCF_030035675.1 of Rhineura floridana. Classification (NCBI taxonomy): domain Eukaryota; kingdom Metazoa; phylum Chordata; class Lepidosauria; order Squamata; family Rhineuridae; genus Rhineura; species Rhineura floridana. The sequence goes on along the minus strand of NC_084480.1, from coordinate 6,263,409 downwards.
CAAGGTCTTTAGCTGTTTCAGTGCTGTTTTCCTTATTTGCATCATTATCCTCTCCCTTGATCAGTCACGAGAGCAATTGCAAATCACTTTGGGAATGGGATGGCATTGTGATGCTGCACCTAGCCAATCAGAGACGGCTACGTGCTGGTGTCACTTAGGGCAACTGAAGCCAACTCAAGAAGCCTGGCATTCACTCTGAACCGAACAGGGAAGATCTTTAATGCCACCCCAAAGGAGTACAGGTACTTTTTGATGCTGCCAAATAGGTTCGTGCAAAATACCCCTCCCTTTCAGGTCAGCCTTATTGCAAAATGAAGAGTTGCCTTTGGATCACATTATCAAAGGGCTTTTTTGTTTTTTGTTTTTTAAAAAATAGCTCATTGTATATATATAGCAAGATCTAACCAGGGCTTATAAAACTGTAATGAGACTTAAAGAGAAAGAGACAACCTCTGACCATGTGCAGAGTGCATTTCCAATTACCACTGAGTAACCACAGTTAGGTTAGGATGAGCGAATTTGTCAATTTTGGCTTCTCATTTTTACAAGTTTAGTTCTCTACATTTCCACATCAGTTTGCAATTTTTGTAAAAAAAAGCACTCATGAAAATTCATCAGCATTTATTGTGAATTTCTCCTCATATACACATCTTTGTATGCAATTTCCCCCAATATGCACATTTTTGCAAAGCAATTTTCCCAAATATAATGCATGTTGGCTTGTTATTTTCATTAATACATGCATTTATAGGTACACTTTAGTGTATGCATTTTTGTACACATTATTTGGCTGGAGAGGTGCATTACAAAAATCAGAAAAATGTGGATTTCGGTGGATGGCTGTGCCTCAGTTCACACATTGTTCTCAGGAACGATGAATTAGGTAGATTGACATGGAAATGCGACATTGGGGATTAGAGAGTGGGGCACTACTGACAAGATCTTCTCACTTGATTCCACCCTCTGAACCTCAGCTGGGGGAACTACTCTGAGGAGCACCTCTGTAGAAGATCTTAGAGCCCAGGGAGACACATGTATTGAGTTCCTCTCCTCTGGATGCAATTCTTCTGATGTCCTCAGACTATTTTTGCTTCACAGTCAATGGGATGATGCTCATGCATATCCAGAAGTAAGCCCCAATGAGTTCAACAGGACTTTCTCCCTACTGTGTTCAAAACTGCAGGCTATGTCCTCACCTTCAGGGAAGAGGTATGGACTTTGCTCCCATGAGATGTTGTGATGGCCACCCAACTTGAATGGCTTTAAAAGAGGATTAGATAATAAGGGTCTCAGTGGCTACCAGCCACAATGGCTATGTTCTACTTCCACTTTCGGAGGCAGTATGCCTTTGCATGCCAGCTGCTGGGAATCACAAGAGGGGAGAAGGCTGTTCCTGCTTGTGGTTGGCCACTGTGAGGACAGAGTGCTGGATTAGGTGGGCCATTGGCCTGAACCAGCAGGGCTCTTTATATATATATATATATATATATCCCACCCTTCCTCCCAGCAGGAACCCAGGGCAGCAAACAAAACCACTAAAAAAACTTTAAAACATCATGAAAACAGACTTTAAAACGATTACAACAAAATACCTTTAAAAACATTTTTTTTAAAAAAAGCTTTCAGGAAAACTTTTTTTTAAAAAAAAGTTTAAAAATGTTGTTTTTTAAAAAAGTTTAAAAACATATTAAAAATAATTCCAACACAGACACAGACTGGGGTAAGGTCTCAGCTAAAAAGCTTGTTGAAAGAGGAAGGTCTTTAGTAGGCACCGAAAAGATAGCAGAGATGGCACCTGTCTAATATTTAAGGGTAGGTGCCACCACACTAAAGGTCCTTTTCCTATGTTGTGCAGAACGGACCTCCTGATAAGATGATATCTGCAGGAGGCCCTCACCGGCAGAGCACAGTGATTGACTGGGTATATAAGGGATAAGACAGTCTTACAGGTAGCCTGGCCCCAAGCTGTGTAGGGCTTTGTACACCAAAACTAGAACCTTGAACTTGGTCTGGTAGCAAATGGACAGCCAGTGCAATTCTTTCAGCAGTGGGGTGACATGCTGGCGATGCCCTGCCCCAGTGAGCAGTCTCACCACTGCATTTTGCACGAGCTGCAGCTTCCGGACCAACCTCAAGGGCAGCCCAATATAGAAAGCATTACAGTAATCCAGCCTGGAGGTTACCAGTGCATGGACAACAGTGGTCAGGCTATCCCAGTCCAGAAACAGCCGCAGCTGTCTTACCAACCAAAGCTGGTAAAAGGCACTCCTAGCCACTGAGGCCACCTGGCCCTCTAGCAACAAAGATGGATCCAGGAGCACCCCCAGACTATGAACCTGTTCTTTCAGAGAACAACCCTATCCAAATCAGGCAACGGACCAATTATCTGAACTTGGGAACCACCAACCCACAGCACCTCCGTCTTGCTAGGATTCAGACTCAGTTTATTGGCCCTCATCCAGCCCACCACTGAGTCCAGGCACCGGTCCAGGGCTTGCACAGCCTCTCCCGATCCAGAAGTTACAGAGAAATAGAGCTGGGTATTGTCAGCATACTGCTGACACCTCATCCCAAATCTCCTGATGACCACTCCCAAGGGCTTCATATAGATGTTCAACAGCATGGGGGACAAGATGGTACCCTGCGGCACCCCACAGCACAACTGCCAGGGGGCCAAAAGACAATCACCCAATGCTATTCTCTGAAAACGACCTTGGAGATAGGATTAGAACCACTGTGAAACAGTGCCTCCAATAACCATCTAACCAAGTCAGCCCAGAAGGATACCATGGTCAATGGTATCAAAAGCTGCTGAGAGATCAAGTAAGAGTAACAGGGTCGCACTCCCCCTGTCCTTCTTCCGATAAAGGTCATCCATCAGAGCTACCAAGGCCGGTTCAATCCCATAACCAGGCCTGAACCCAGACTGGAATGGGTCAAGATAATCTGTTTTGTCCAAGAGTACTTGCAGTTGCTTCGCCACAACCCTATCAATCACTTTCCCTAAGAATGGGGTATTTGTGACCGCTCAGTAATTGTTGCAGACCAATGGGTCCAGGGTGGGCTTTTTCAGGAGCGGTTGGATCACCACCTCTTTCAGGATGGCTGGAACCACTCCCTGCCACAAAGATGCTTTGACCACACCCAGGATCCACTCGGTCAAACCCCCTCAGCAAGCTTTAATAAGCCAAGAAGGGCAAGGGTTGAGAGGACATGCTGCTGACCGCATCATCGCAAGCACCTTGTCTACATCATCAGGCTGCATCAACTGAAACCGTTCCAAAGAAGTTGCAGCAGACATTGCAGTGGACACCTCATTGGTGACTACAGTAGATATGGATGGGGCATTAAGACTACCATGGAGGCAAGCAACTTTACCCTCAAAGTGCCTTGCAAACAATTCACAGTGGGCCTCCAAAGGGTCTAAAACTCCATTTCCTGGAGCTGATGTCAACAGACCCCTGACAATATGGAAAAGCTCCACTGGACTGCTACTGGAGGATGTGATGGAGGCTGAGAAGTGGGCCTTCTTCACTGCCCTCACCGCCTTATATACTTATGAACTTCAAAGCAGAGGCATTTCTACCACCTCCTTTTTCTTTTACTATTAATTTAGAACTTATCCATCACATTGCAGCTACCCACTGCAGTCTAGGATATGGTTCACTTCGTTCCTTTGGCTCAAATGATCTGCAGGAGTACTTTTTGCCCTTAGGTTACCCAGTCTTCCTCTGGAGACCCATGGAAAATGGAATGGCCCACATTAGGTTGAGGTTTATATTGTGAAATTAAAGTCTAGAAAGGAGTATTTGTATTTATTTATCTATTAAACTGGTGCTGGTAAATCAGAGAGTTATTGGGGAGGGTGCCCATTTTTCACACCCAGAGAAAGGTCTTTGTAGAACACTTGAGCTTAAAACTACGGCAGCATCTTTTCCTGCTTGTTTTATTTTTGTATTTTTCCCTCCCAGAGTTGTGTTTATTTATTTGTCTGTATCCTGAGAAGTAAAATGAAGTGTCTTAACCATGAGCTCATTCAAGGATTACACAGCTCCCTAGACCAGAGCTGAGCACCAGGGGCCTCTCCACGCCTTTCTACTTGGCCCTTGGGACTCTCTCCCCAGCCTTGTCCTCTGTCCCCAGGCTACACTCCCTTTTGCCTGGCTGGAATGTATGCTTGAGTGTGATCATGCCTCTTGCTTGTCTGGATACTGATAGTGTGTGTGTGTGTGTGTGTGTGTGTGTGTGTGTGTGTGTGTGTGTGTGTCTACTCTGCAAATGTAAAAATGGCATTCATTGCTCTGCTCACTTTTGCATCTGGCCTTGCCTACCACTGGAATGTGGCCCCTAGAAGGGAATGTGGTCCTCAGGCTAATACATGTTCCCCATCCCTGCCCTAGACCCTTCAAAACCAGCCTTTGGGGCCTTTTTTACACCTTTTGCATGCTTTTTCTAAATCTGATTTTCTATTTTAATTCAGTTTGTTTATCTGTTAGATGAAAAGTTTTCATGCACATTTTGACGTGAAAATCAAAACTCACCACAATCTGGCTCATCTCTGTTGAAAGCAGTATATCCATCCAACCCACTGTAGGCATTCAAGAGGCAGCTGGTCAGCCATCTGTTGGGAATGCTTTGATTTGGATTCCTGCATTGAGCAGGGGGTTGGACTTGATGGCCTTATAGGCCCCTTCTGACTCTACTATTCTATGATTATATGATCCATCCATCCATCCATCCATCCATCCATCCATCCATCTGGAGAAGCTCTTTAATTGTTAGATCCTATTTAAATGATGCATGCTTCAATCAGGACATTGACTAAGAATTAGGAGGAGGAATGGCCTGGACACCAAATCATAGGAAGAAGAGTTGAAGGAACTGGGGAACTTTGACCTTGAGAAATGACAATTAAGAAAGGATATGATAGGCATCTTCAAATATTTGAAGGGCTGTCACATAGATGATGAGCATATTTGTTTTCTGTTGCTCCAGTGGGGAGGACCTGAACCAATGGCTTCAAATTATTAAAAAAAAAACTCGGGGTCTTGACTAAAACTTCCTCATTCTACACACTGTTTAATGGGGAAATATGGCCTCAGAAGGTGGTGAACTCTCCTTCTTGAGACCTTATTAAGCAGATGTTATGTGGATGCCTATCAGGAAATCTGTCCTTATGGATTTTCTGCTTTGCCCAGGGGTTAGGCTGGATGACCTTTGAGATACCTTCCAACATTATTATGTGTTAGTAGTATAAAGTTGGGGGGGAACTATTAAGGCAAAAAGAGTTTAGAAAAATGTGAAGAGGGAACATGATTATAGATTGGTGTAGGGAAACTGGGGAGAGTTTCTTTCTCCTTCACCTACAATATTAAGTATACAAAATGAAATCAATGGTCACCAAAATTAAAGACAAATGAAAGTGATTCTAAGCCTAATGCATCACCAAACTGTAAAACTCACTGCCCCAGGAAGGGATGATGGGCATGTTCTTACACAGTTTTGACAAGGGATTAAATACATTCCCGAGACCACGCCTGTCAACAGGTATTACCTGTGATAGCTGAGCAGAACCACCAAGGTTAGATGCAGGACACCTCTAAGTGTTTCTGGGGTTCAAAGCACAGTGGATGGTGTTGCTATCAAACCCTGTCTTTTTGTTCTTATGTGGATGTTTTTGGGAGAGTTTGGTCTTGCTGAAGAAGCCCTCCATTCAGTGGGCCAAGAGCTAGGTCTCAGACTGCTGTTGGATTTTCTCTACAGTGAAGTTTCTGTGCAAATTTGGAGGTTCCTGTTTGGGAGTAACAGCCAGTGAGTATCAAGAAAAACTAAAAAAAAAAGTGAGATAGGATTAGCATCCCCTCCCCCCAAAATGGAAATGAACCAATCAAACCAACCATATTGGCTTATGGCAGTAGTAACCAATATGGTGCCCTTCAAATGTTGTTGGGTTCAAACTCCTATCAGAACCAGCCAGCATGGATAGCAGGCAGGAATGATGGGACTTGTAGTCCATCAACATCTGGAGGACACCTTGTTAGCTACTCTCTGGCTTAAGGTTTGGGAGGTGCAAATGTACAAGAAGTCCAATGTGATCCCACTCCTGACCTGCCCCTCTAGGGCAAATCCTCACCACCACCACCCCGAAGGAAAGGGCAAGATGAGTGAAGCTGCTCTTTCTTTTTGCCCACTTATATGGAGAGATCAGGCACTGACAACAAGTCAGCAGGGTCAAGTTGCTAACAGTGTGCCCCTTGCTGGGATGTGGGCCTCAGCTGATGCCCAACATAGCCAACTCCCACTGCTGGCCCAGAAGTGAGAGTGAAACCAAGGAGCAGACTCCTTGGTTGGACCTGGGTTTTGAATCTATGCCCTTAAAGGAAAGGGCTGTAGCTCAATGGTGGAGCATCTTCTTTGCATGCAGAAGGTCCCAGGTTCATTCCTCAGCATCTCCCAGTCTGAAACACTGCTGCCAGTCAGTGTAGACAATACTGAGCGAGGTGGACCAATGGTCTAAGTTGGTATAAGGCAGGTTCCTATGCATCCTAAAATTTTGGAAGTAATCAAATGCCGACTAGTTTAGAGTAAACTTGGATCCAGCACCTTTTTAAAAGCTACAGACTGTGTGCTTCCTTTTTTCTAGCTAGATCTTGAGAAACACAAGGGGAAACAGAGCAGGGCAAGGTGAAAGACATTTCTTTCTTTTTCTTTTTAAGGGAACATCAAAAGCATGAATTCCTAGATTTAGGAAAAAAGGAGGAGAGAATCACCTTCTAACTATAATTGGCTCCATTCTTTGTCATTTTGCACAGTGCGGTGGTCTCCACCGAAATATGCCTTCTGTGTTGCATTCCAGATGTCCTCAGACGAACTTTGCAGCTGTCTAAAAAAAGGCAGGACGGGTCAATAATTTTAGCTTTTGAATAGCTCAGCTGAATCCCTGGTTTGAGAAAAGGCGGGAGGCAGGTTGAGCTGGAAATGCTCTTCCTTCTCCCTCTCACCAGCTTTTTATTGGAGGAACATTAACAGCTTGTAGCAAAGGACAGCAACACGAGTCTCAGAACGTGGGGTGTGTGTGATTTTTAAAAAATAAGATTAGGGGTGGGAGAAAAAATTCAATTCAGTTTGTATCTAAAGCTGAATCTAACAATTTAGCACTTTCCCAAACAACATGAGAACCAAAAGCACAGCCATGCTTTGACATTTACACTTATCCAAATTCTGCGATGCAGTTTGCCCACCAAACAATGTTTTTTTTAAAAAAATACATATATTAGGGGGAAATGTGCATACAAATGGAGATATTGGTGAGAAAACGTGCAAAATGCATTATGTTAGGTGAAATTCATATGGAAATGCTGAAAAATTTTCATGAGGATTTTTTTTTTAAAAAAATGCAAATTGCTGCAGAAATGTGGAGAACTGACTTTGAGGCTGGAACAATGAGAAACTGAGACAACTACATAAGACACTGAAGTCTCACTCTTAGTACTTCAGGAAAAGGTTCCTCAGGGATAATCGTGGTTCCATCTTTGGACAGAGAAGGTTGCACCAGGATCCTAGAGGTCTAGGTGCAAGTCCCATCACAGCCAGGGATCTGTAAGTGTTGTCAGTGGGATGCACCTCCACAGCTGCCTGATATTGCCAACAGCTCTTTCCCAACAATTTCAGGGGGTTCACACAGAGACTATTAATGTAAATGGGGCACTGCTACACCAGCCTCACTTTTGATTCCCACCGCTCTGCTTTCTTTTTTATGACCAGTCTGGGGGTGGCCTTGGCTGTCAGCTTCCTCCTCCTCCTTAGTCTCAGTGTTGCCCCTTGTAGAACTCAGCAGGAAGGAGGATGGGGGCAAAAGTAGAATGAATTGGCCCCACCTGCAACTGGATGTGGATTCACATCCACTGTGGGCCCCACTGCCTTCTGCCCTACCAGTCCCAATGGACACCAACCATCACTGCCTGCTCCATTACACCACCGGCTATGATCAGTGGTGATGCAGGGTACTGAATGCGCTTTTAGAGTCTTGCTACCGAGCAGCAAATGAACAGAGGGAGAAGAAATGGAGCCTCTACCCACACCAGAGGGTGTTGATTGGCAGGAGCAGAAACATAGCTGGTTCAAGATTGCACCATGCAAGCACCGTTGCTGGAGAGTAGCTATTACCAGCATCCACTGGGGGATATGATTGGCCTACTTGCCACTTTCCAAGAAATGGACCTATGGCCAGTCAGACTCGACTAGTTCTGCCCGCTCTTTGAGAGAGAGGCTGCCAGTCTTTAATACTGACCAGCAACTCTGCAACAAGGTCTGAGGACTTTGCTTTTGTTATAGTCAAACATCACCAAAAGCATTACAAATCTTTGTCCCTTTGCCAATGTTTCCAAAGCAACGTTGTTGTCCACTAAGTTGAGCTTTGCAAAAACAGGCTTTACTAGCATGTTAAATCAGAGCTGCCAAGACTGGATGTCATTTCTGCAGACCATGGTGACAAAGATGCAGCTCTATTGCTGGGAAAGCATACTGTTGGGTTAATTAAAACATTTCTACCTCTCCAAGGTTTGAGACAGGTTCCAAAATGCAAACTATATAACAATGGCATTAACCATCTAGCACAGAATACAATAGCATCCATGATCACTAAACCAGTGCAGTGTAGAGTAGCAATACTTCTGAACCACAAATGTCCACTTTCCAGGGAAGGGATGTGGCTCAGTAGAAAATAGACTTGCATGCAATGGTTGCAGGTTCAATCCCCGGCATTTACATGCAGGGCTAGGAGACACCCCATGTGAAATCGTGGAGAGCTGCTGCTTGTCTGTGTAGACACTACTGAGCTAGATGGACCAATGGTCTGACTTTGTATAAGGCAGCTTCTGATGTTTCTAAAAGCCATAGACAATTCAGAAAAGAGATGTTTAGCCTCCACACAAAAACATTATTGTTATTGAATTTATATCCCACTCTTCCTCCTGAAGGAGTCCAGGGCAGCAAACATAAACAAGACCATTTAATTTAAAAAAGCATACTAAAAACAGTTACAAACATTCCAAAACAATTAAAAATATTCTAAAACAAAGTTAACAATATTTTAAAGTACAGTTACAACTTTATCAGTGATCTTCAGGTTGCCAGGAACAGTCCTCTTCATCCACCAAATGCATGGGTAAAAAGAAATATTTTCAGATTCCTCCCAAAAGCCAATAGTGAAGGAGTCACGGGGGAGGGCATTACACAAATGAACAAATGGGGAGCCACCACTGGAAAGGCCTTGTCATGGGTCAGCACCAACCAGGCAGTGCTACTGTTTAGCTTTGTACCTTGTTGTGAACATTGTTCCATAACCTCAGGGCAATCATGGTATATACTTCACTCCTTGTCTCTGAATGTCCTTACCTCATGTGGTGTGGGCACAAGGGACAGGACATCCCCTGCAGGGCAAGGTGGAAGGACCATAGTTCAGGGACAGAGCTTCTGCTTCACATGCAGAAAGTCCCAGGCATCTCCAGGTAGCTCCTAACATTTCAAGAGGGTTTGCGCTGGATAATTGCCCAGTAGCTAATACCCAAGTTGCTGTGCCTTGATCTAATACAGGGCTGGGGAGCTTTTGGGCCTCGAGATGTTGTTAGACTCCCTTTCCCATCAGGCCCATTAGACATGGTGGGAGTTGTAGGTCATCTACATCTGAAGGGTCAACGGTTCCCCAGCCCTCCTCTAATCAGTCTGCTTTCTCCTCTTCAGAAATCTCATCTGTTGACTTTCATTTCATTTCTTTCTTTTTTAAAAAAACTTACATACAACCTTATATAAAACCTTATACAAAACGCGGCGGCTCAATTACTTACGAATAGTCGCTGCCGGGATCACATCACACCAGTGTTGTTCGATCTACACTGGCTTCCAGTTGTTTTCCGAGCCCAATTCAAGGTGTTGGTATTGACCTTTAAATCCCTACACGGTTTCGGCCCAGTTTATCGGAGCACCTTCAACGCCAACAATTATGCCGCCCGACAAGATCGGCCACACAGGGCCTTCTCTCAATCCCGCCAACAAAAACAGCCAGATTGGCGGGTACAAGAGAGAGGGCATTCTCAGTGGTGGCCCCCACTCTTTGGAACTCCCTCCCACAAGATCTACGGCACGCCTCTTCCCTAAATGTATTTCGGAAAGCCTTAAAGACCTGGCTCTTTCAACAGGCCTTCGGGGTTTCTGGGGAGGGTTAACTGCTATAACTGTAATGCCTCCTGCCCTCTTTTAATACTGTTGTTGCAGATTTATTGATTTTACACTGTTTTATATTGTATCACTGTATTTTATTAATTGTATTTTAATGATTTTGTACGTCGCCTAGAGTAGCCATTGGCCAGATAGGCGACACAGAAATTAAATTTATTATTATTATTATTATTATTATTATTATTATTATTATTATTACATTAGTATGTACAGCACTAATATTGAGAGTTTCCTCTTCAACGCCAAATTATCAGGCTGTGCTATCTCTGTCAAATCTCTTGGGGAAAAATATTTCCAGAGTGAGAGGAAGTGCCTTCATCTCTTGCTTAAGATACTGTCATACCTGGCAAATATTTCTCTTGATCATCACAAAAGGAGAGGGGTCCATTTACAAAGACATGCAAATGAGAAAGGGTTGCCTTTGAAGTGAAGACAACTGGTGTCATCCTAATGGTCATTTCTTACCAAGGGCGATTGCCTTTTTTTATTAATAGATGAAAACTGAGCTTCTGAATTGTAACGTTCATCTTCAAAGAACTTTGCCAGCATTTATCCAATTCACACAGCTCCTCCATGAGCAACGTTGGAAGAGTTGAGTCCATCGGTTGATTTGGAGAGACAGAGAAAGAGACATGCTGCCCTGGGTTGAGCATAAACTACTTACTTTTTATGTGTTCGTTTTTATGGACAGCAGCTGCCATTGCTGGCATTTATTTGGAACACATTTGCATTGTTTCAGTACTGCTCTCTATGAGGTGCCCCTTCTTCCTTGCTCTCACTGCCTGCTATACATTTTCACTGTAACAACCCCTATCATTGGGAGGGGAGGGATGACGTTATATAGAGATGCCATGAATGTTCGTAAACAAAATCACAACAACAACAACAATTATAACACTTCCTTCCTTCCAAAGGAGCCCGGAATAGCACATGATCTTGAGTACTGCGTGCAGTTCTGGTCTCCGCACTTTAAGAAGGATGCAGAGAAACTGGAAGGGGTTTAGAAGAGGGCAGCAAGGACGATCAGGGGACTAGAAACAAAGCCCTATAGGAGAGACTGAAAGAACTGGGCATGTTTAGCCTTGAGAAGAGGAGACTGAGCGGAGATATGATAGCACTCTTCAAGTACATGAAAGGTTGTCACACAGAGGAGGGCCTGGATCTTTTGTCAATCGTCCCAGAGTGCAGGACACGGAATAATGGGCTCAAGTTACAGGAAGGCAGATTTCAGCTGAACATCAGGAAAAACATCCACACTGTTAGAGCAGTAAGACAATAGAACCAATGACCTAGGGATGTGGTGGGCTCTCCAACATTGGAGGCATTCAAGAGGCAGCTGGACAGCCACCTGTCGGGTATGGTTCAAATTAGAGTCCTGCATTCAGCAGGGGGTTAGACTTGATGGCTTTATAGGACCCTTCCTACTCTACTATTCTATGATTCTATGGATTGCTGTAGCCGATGTGGTGTCCTCCAGATGTTGATGGACTGCAGCTCCCAACTTCCTGGATTGTTGGCTATGCTGGATGGGGCTGATGGGAGTTGGAGTCCAAGGTGCCACATTGGCTACCCCTGCTATAGCCATCTGGGTGAAATAGCAGGGTGGTCAAATGAGATGAAAGACAAAGCCAGTGAAGAAAGGAATAGGATGGTGCTGAGAAGTAGCAGAAAACAGACAACCAAGTTGAACTTGGCACTGAACAGTGTGAATTTCAGCACAATGTGAATTTCTCAAGGAGGTTGGTATATTAGGATAAAATATTTACCTGTATCATAAAGAGTGTTTTTGAAGTGAATAATCTATACATAAATACTGGTTAGAGTTTCAGACTGTGACAAGGGAGACCAAGGTTCAAAACCCCACTCAGCCATGAAGCTCACTGCGTGACCTTGCACCATTCACAGGTTCTCAGGCTAATCTACCTCACAGGGTTGTTGTGAGGATAAAATAGGGAGGGGGAGAACCATGCACACTATCTTGAGCTCTTTGGGGAAAAGGAGGAATACAAATGCAATCAATCAATCAATCAAAGTATAGTTTCACCTCAAAAAGTGAACACAATCTACATTGCTATTTTTTCAAATAAAGGCCAACATCCAGCAATGCCCACCTGTTTGTGCAAGAAAAAACTACTTGTACTAAAAGACTTCTGGTTTCTCTTTTCTCCCTTCCAGCCTCTCCCGACATGCCCCCACCAAGCTGTGATTGCATGTCCCCGATTTCTTGGTCTGTGTGCAGGGGGCTGCTGGGGGAGGAGGGGAAGTGGAAGCCTTGCTGCTTGCACTACTTTGGACCTCTCCCCAAACCTATTTCCCTGCATAACTATCACCAGGGCTCTCCTATAATATGTTAGCTTAGTCAACAAACCACAGTCCCAAACTGTTTATTGGACCAATCTAATATGGATGGCGTTGTCATAGATTTTCTGTGGGAAGCCATACATATTTTTTTTGCTGAAGTTAAGAAACAAATAGTTAGTTCTAGGTCATCATCTCCAAGATATATCCCCCCTCCCAAAGCATTATTTTAGCCAGGATCCTGCTGGATTTCAAATCCTGTCGCTGGTTAAAGGAGCATCAAAATCTGATTTCAGAAAGTTAGGATTTGCGTGCCTGTCCTGAATACATGAAAAAAAATCAGCATGGGGTGATTGACAATGCCAGCAATGATCAGAGGTGGGAACCTGTGGCTTGTGGGATGAATGCACCTCTCCTGGCATTTCTAGCAAGTTCTTTGGACTCTCCGTAGGCCCTGCTGTTCCCCAACACAGTCCCACACCATCCTCAACTGCTTTGCCCTCGAACTATGATCATTCCTCTTCTTTGGCTGGATGAAAGATGGACAGATGTTGAGTGGGCAGTGGGGGTTGGCAGAGATGTTTCTAGCCCTGGTTAAACATGCAATCACCCAATTACCCAACATTTTCAGTTGGACACAACCTAGGGTGATCTGGGGCTGCATCAATCCCTTCCAGGAAAATCCCAGTTTGATCCAAATCAGCGTGATTTGGTTGAGGATCTGGGATTTGTCTGAAGCTGTTGTCAAGCCATAGAAGGAACCAACCTAGAAATGATAGAACTGGGGTTGGACTATTCAGAAATGTGGTGTTTGCTGTAGCTGTAAATACTAAGGGACCAGTTGCTGATGGCAGGAGAAAGCACTATCCCACTCATTGAAAATAGTAATAATAATCAAACACATTCATATACCGCCCTTGAACATTTTGCTGATGGCTGGGGAGTGGGGATTGCACCCAGAGGTGATTTCCAGACTGTAAGGCTTTTGTATGGATCTCTCACACAATCAGGTAGGTGCTAGTAGATGATCTTTGCTTAATAAGAGGACACCTTCATAGTGCACCACAAGAAAAGTGAGTATGTTGTGATAAGGAGGAACAGCCAGTTCTTGGAATGAACTAGTTTAGCCAAACAAACATATTATAGGCAACCTGTCTAGGACACTTCCATCAACTCACGGCAATCTCTGGAATAACCTGCTAAGACAATGAACATATGACATTTACTAAAGCCTACAACTGACCATAATACTTACACGTAAGTTGTTAAATAACTGACCTCTTTGTGAAAGATATATACACATGGAATGTCTGAGGGGAGGGGGGACTTAGGGGTTCCTTTGAATACGATTGTTTGTATTTTATTGTGTATTCTATTATATATGTGTGCAATTTTATTGTAGCTGGCCTGAGTGCTCTATTGTAGGGTAGAAGGGTGGGATAGAAATATTTTAAATAAATAAATATTCACTATTGAAAATGCATAAATAAAACTGTTTAAAAAAACAATCTGAACTGCATCTGAAAGTTGTTCCCATAATTGCTGGGTGAACAAAAGGCAAATGAAGTTCATTTGGATGAACCCAGACTCAACCAGTTCATTTTGTAAAAGTAGAAGCTGGTATTGGAATTAGTTCCTTTTTGAAGAGGAGGGGCTTGAACTACAGTGACTCCCCTATGAGGAAAGGTTGCCACATTTGAGGCTTTAGTTTAGAGAGAAGATGAGTAAGAGGCAACATGATAGAAGTGTATAAATGTATGCATGGCATGGAGAAAGTGGACAGAGAAAGGTTTTTCACTCGTATAACGTTAGAACTCGTGGACATCCAATGAAGCTGCAGGTTGGAAGGGTCAGGACAGACAGAAGAAAGTACTTCTTCACACAACACACATTTAAACTATGGAAGTCATTCACGCAAGAGACAGTGATGGCTACCGACTTGGATGGCTTTCAAAGAGAGTTAGACAAATTCACAGAGAATAGGGCTAACACTAGTGACTGGCCATGATGGCTATGCTGTGCTACCATAGTCAGAGGCAGTATGCTTCTGAAAGCCAGTTGCCAAAAGCCGCAGGAGAGGAGAGTGCTCTTGCACTCAGGTCGTGCTTACAAGCTTCCCATGGGCACCTGGTTGGCCACTGTGAAAACAGGATGCTGACCTAGATGGGCTATTGGCCTGATCCAGCAGGCTCTTCTTAAGTTCTTAACTTGTTCTTTTTTCAAATGAATTTCCAAGCACTGGAACCAGCTAAATAGGACTGCTGAGCAATCTGTTTTCTCACCTATACATAAATTTTGGACCTTTAAGACAAGTGTCAGAAAACTACAGTATGGTCAGCCCTACCATTAGGCTGCGGACTACTAGTCAATTCAAAAGCAGTGGGAATGGTTTGTCTGGGGGTGTTTTGAAGCAATACTGCCCTCGGCTGGGCACACCTCCCTTCCTCACTGCTGACTTCAGACCTTTCAGGACAACCCACCACAAAGTGTTGGGCCAATCGCTGTCTCTGCCTGATCCTATAGCAAAACATTTCCGTTGGCCACACTTGGAAAGCAAACTGGTTGATCTACCAATCAGTTGCAAAATCTGTCTGAAGCTGAGTTTAAAAAAAACACACTCAAGCTGATCCGACCAGGTTTTAGAGTAAAAAGGGGCAGAGTTTGACTAGCATTGTCAGAAACAAGAGGTGGAGACACACTGGAACCAGCACAACTGTAGGTGTGCCTCTACCCTTAGACAGAGTGAGGTAACTGCCTCATGTGGCAGGTGCTGGGAGGCAGAGAGTGACAGGGCAGTGTCAGGGGACAGAGCTGGGTGCGTGACAAACTGGAACAGGTTTAGAGGAGGGCAACAAGGATGATCAGAGGACTGGAAACAAAGCCCTTTCAGGAGAGACTGAACTGGGCATGTTTAGCCTGGAGAAGAGAAGACTGAGGGGAGATATGACAGCACTCTTCAAATACATGAAAGGTTGTCACATAGAGGAGGGCTGGGATCTCTTCTTGATCGTCCCAGAGTGCAGGACACAGAACAATGGGCTCAAGTTGGACATCAGGAAAAACTTCCTAACTGTTAGAGCCATATGACAACGGAATCAATTACCGAGAGAGGTAGTGGGCTCTCCAACACTGGAGGCATTCAAGAGGCAGCTGGACAGCCATCTGTTGGGAATGCTTTGATTTGGATTCCTGCATCGCACAGGGGGTTGCACTTGATGGCCTTATAGGCCCCTTCCAACTCTACTATTCTATGATTCTATCATTTCGCCTCCCTGCATCCCCTCAGTTGCATTGGAGGGCACTGCCTGATCTCTAGTGCTGAAGTGAGATCTGTCTGCCAGTCCAAACAGCTTCCATACCTCAAACAGGCTTGTAGGTGCCATCTCGTCCTTTACATCAAACAGCAAAATGTCTTTGGATGGCCCTGAGTGCAGGATAGCCGTCGCTTGATGTTGTCAGCATATACCCTCCATGCAGATGTTGTGAAAACCAATCAGGATGATAGTTGGCGTACACTTCATCCGGAGGCGATGATTAAGTGTGTGAATGGAGCGAGAGAGAATGAGTGGTCTGTGAGAATGCGAGTGTGAGGAGGAATGTGGCGGTATGCGAGAGAGTTGAACGGGGAATGGACACAGGAGGTATTTCAAAGAAAACGGCATCTGCAAATTTTCACAGGTCTCCACTTGTAATAATAATTTGCTGCCGACGCAGTGGTTTTCAATCATTACCAGTGCTGGAGGGCTTTCAGAAGTGTTAATTTGCACAGGCCAATAAGTGAAGCCCAATAGAAAATAGCATAGCCGATGCTGTTGAGCATATGGGAAGATGGATGAACTTTGCCATTTCATCTGAGCGTTGCATGCTACAGTAAATATCAGAGGTAATGATATTGACTTTAAGGTATTACAGCTCCAAATGTCACTTCTCCTCTTCCTAGCACCTCTTTCTGATTTCATTTACATTCTCCCCCGTCTCCACTCTCCGGAAGCCACATAACTGGGATTGGAAAGTGGGACACTCGGTTCTTTTCCTCTCCTTGTGCTTTCCCCTTGGTTAGCTTTTTATGTTGCTAACCTCTGGCCATGGCTTCAGAACTGCCTCACTAGCCCTTTGCCTTTGTCTTTAATTTTGATGATAAATAATGCTGCCCCAGACTTAGGGAGCAGGTCAAACATGCCAAGCGTCTGCTGCCAGCAAAACAAGGCAGGCAGCTGAAGGCGCAGTTACCGACTGCAAAAGGTCAAAAGAGCATTAGCGGAAACTGCAAGGGAATGAAACCAACTCAAGACTTTGGAAAGCGCATAAGGGTAACATTTATACAACATTTAGAGACCTTTAACACACATTAACAAAGGAAGCTTCACAACTCCACAGAGGAGTAAGTGATCTTGAACATGTTCTTGGCAGAAGAAACGGGTCAGAATGCCACTAAGGGGTGCCTGGAGTTGGCCAAATAGTTTGACAATCCTGTTCTGGGCTTAAAAGGAATCCTTCTAAATCACAAGATTAATATGAGATCCTAACTAGCAATGGGCGAATCTGACAATTTTCGCTCTCTCCATTTCTCATTGTTCCAGTCTTAAGTTCAGTTGTCCACGTTTCCACATTAGTCTGCATTTTTTATGTCCTCATGAAAACTAATCAGCATTTTTGTGTAAATTTCTCCTAATACACATATTCTTGTACGCAACGTTGCCTAATATATTGATGTGTGAAAAGCAATTTCCCCTCATGTGATTTTGCTATGCTGATTTCACTAGTGTTACGCATTTTATGCACACTTTACCTGGCTGGTGAACTTCATTGCAGAATTCAGAGAAGGGAGGATTTTGCAGGATGGCTGTGCTTCCATTTATGCATGGTTCTGGAAAGTGCAAATTATGTAAGTTTGTCTTTAAATGTGAACTGAATCAAATTTCTCCTTGCCCCATCCTAGCTAGAGTTGGTTCAAATTTGCACCAAAATGCACTCAAAATTGTTGTTGAATAGTCACTGAAAAATCTCCAAACAATCAAATTTTTGCAAAGTTTCATTGATATAACCTTGCGTACAATTTTATTTAATATTGGACTTTCATTGCAGTACAATCTGACATGAGGAGAAAATGAAGAGTCCTGCTAGGTCAGGCCAGTGGTCCATCTAGCTCAACAGCCTGTTTCCACAGTGGCCGACCAGATGCCTCTGGGAAGTCTGCAAGCAGGACCTGAGTGCAAGAGCACTCTCACCACTTGTGATATAGCCTCCAATACCGGAGGCAGCATATAGCCATCATAAGTTGTAACTATTGATTTTTGACAGTGCTTCTTAGGATAGAGGAGGATCAATGAGATTTATTTTACATTGGCAGAATCTGATAGTTAGCACACGGCAATATGTAATGTGTGACAATATTTGATGGTATGTAAATTATTTGACTAACATGATGATATGTGATCACATTAGTTGATAGATACCTTGCAATGGTATTTAATATCCAGAAGCATTTGATAAGTCGCACACTGTAGTTTAAGCTATTGACGGTATTTCACACTTTATCATACTTCATATTTGATGCCTCCCCAAATGATAGCATGTGTGATAAGCCCAGAGCACTCAAAAAGTTTGAATTTTGCATTAACAATTCAAATTTAGCATTTGAAAGTTGGGCCTAGGACATTAGCTTCCACTCCAATCTTAATTTATTTCAAAGTATAGCCCATTTCACTGCAAAGTTCCAAGATAATAATTAGTAACATTGTATAGTCAGGTGTCGGAAATGATGATGCCCTATCAGGCTAGTTCCAGCTTGGTCTTTCATCGTAGGTACTAACAAGCCATTAGGATGTTCTTTGCATCAGTTATTATGAGTCACACTCACCTGCCACCGAGGTGGCTCATCCAATACTGTCCTAGAGCAGTTGTAGGGAACCTTTGCCGCCACCACCCAGATGTCTCTGAACTACAACTCCCATCATCCCTGGCCATTGGCCATGCTTCCTGGGAGCTAGGGAACTGTGGTTCAGCAACGTATGGTTTCCCACACCTGGCCTAGAGAGACTGTGCTATGCAGAATGTTGAGTACAGTCATTTTTGGTGTCAGAGCGGTGGTCACTTACTCTTTTTGTATAAAGACTGGACAGCTTTGTACTATTTGAACTGCTGGCAGGTAGTAGTGTAATGGCAAATTCAGAAGTGCAGGGTCCCTTCATGATAGTCACACCATGTCCTTTCACAGCCACATCCCCTTCTTAAATTATACAATAAAAATGAGCTTTCAGTTTCTTTCTTTCTTTGGAGTTCTGTTAAGCAATGAGCATGAGGATATATATTTTTGAGGTTCAGAAAGAATACTATAATGACAGCTTCCAGAAGACTCCCAAAAAAGTAAGGGCTCAACCCCCCATACCCCCAAAAACTATGGGCAGGCAAATGTTATGGCCTTTGGCTCTACTGTTTGGTTTCCCCTCTGTTACGCCATAACGAGTTCTGCAAATACTTTCTTCATGAAAATTACAGTTATATCCCTTGAATTCTAACAGGGGTTTCCAACACTGTGTATTAAGGCCGAGCCAAATATCACTAAAATCCAAAAAGTAGCTATGAGAGGCTATTGTTCGGCACCAAGGGAGCTATCCAGTGGTTTCCCACAGGGTTCATCTTGTCCACCATGCTATTTAATATCTATATGAAGCCGCTGGGACCTGTCATCAGGAGATTTGGAGAGAGGTGTCATCAATATGCAGATGACACCAAACTCTGAATTGGGAGAGGCAGTTGTGGTGCTGGACTGGTGCTTAGATGTGGTGCTGGGTTGGGTGTGGGCCAGTACATTGATGGTGAATCCTGAAAACACAGAGGTGTTATGTGTCCAGAGTCCTCAAGTCTTGGAGGTGGATGGAGTTTTGGATGAAGTTGCACTCCTCTGGAAAGAGCAGGTTCACAGCTTGGGGGTACTCTTGGATCCAACATTGTCACTGGAGTCTCAGGTGTCCTCAGTGGCTTGAGCACCAGCTGGTTTGCCAACTTCAGCTCTTTTTGGTGACTTGGCAACAGTACTCCATCCCCTGGTAACTTCCAGACTGCATTATTGCAATGCACTCTATGTGGGGCTGTCCTTGAAGACAATTCAGAAACTTCAACTGGTCAAAAATGCAGCAGCCAAGTTACTGGTTGGGGTTCCTTTTAGATTACATAAAATCCCTGTTTTAAAACAGTTGAATTGGTTGCCAGTTTGTTTCTGGGCCCAATTTAAGGTGCTCATACTAGTGTTTTAAGCCCTAAATGACTTAGGTCCTAAGTATCTGAAAGACTGCCTCCTTCCCTACAGACCCTCTCAGGTGTTGTGATCAGCAGAGTTCCGCCATTTGGTAGTTCGGGGTGGCGTTGGCCTGGGAGAGTGCCTTCTCTGTAGTGGCCCCTAAATGTGGAACACCCTCCACACCGAGGTGCATATGGCAGCTACGCTGTACAGTGTTAAATGAATGCTGATGATGCACCTCTTTACCCTGGCCTTGGACACCTGAGACGTGTTTTGGAATTCTATTTTTTAGAATTGTTTCAATGTTATTTTTTGCTATCGTCATCATGTGGGGGGAAGCAAACCCAGGCCCCTGAATTGGTAATTTCACTAATCAGCAGGGGTGGGGGAGAGATTACATTTAGCAGTGAAGGAAGTGGCTTCTTTCAATTGTTTATTCAAACTTTACATTAAATGTTTTTTTTAAAAATAAAACATTTAACTTTAGCAGCAGAAAAACCTAGTGACATTTAGGCATTTCCATAATACTTTTAGGTGTTCCAAGTGTTTTCTATCAGTAATCCTTACAACAACCCTGTAAAGTAGATCAACAATATATTCTCCACATTGCAAGAGTAGGGGTGGCAGGCTGAGACATTGCTGGGCTGAATGAAGCCACCTAATGATTTCACAGCTGGTGCAACCTTTGAGCCAGACTCTTCCCGGGTCACAGTCCACACACTTAGCCACTGCACTGTTCTAGATCTCTGCCCACGTGTCTCCTCAGATTCCAGCACATTATTTATGTCACTTTGGGGGAAATATCCTTCCCACACTTTCAGATGCATGAAAATATCCTGGGGAAAAGGTATCGCTGCAGAATCCCCTCCCCAGTTTGCATTAAAAAAACACACAGCCACTCTGTGTAAATATGCTGTGATTCCATTTAAATGCCCGCCTGCCCACTTAAGGGGGTGGCGGCACAGCGAGAGCGACAGCGGCGTCCAATTCCCTGAAGCCGAGGCTAAGAAGAATCCAGACAAAATGAAGCTGTGCCCGGGCCACTTTGCCACAAAGGCAATTGGCAGGAAAGGCCTGCGTTTCAATTTCCCTCTGACATGTCCTGAGCGATTTCCTCGTCTCGGTGGTCAGCGGTAGATTCAATTCAAAAGGTCGCCCAGCGAGGGGAGGCCAGACTGCGGTGGGGACCTGGAGTGTCGGAACAAGGTGTTTAATTACACACACATTTACTCCGCTGTATCAGGAAACAGGTGAGGAGCCCGGCCTGGAGAAAGGTCAAGCTTTGCGCAGCTTTCCCTAAATTGCAAAATAGACAAAAAGGAAGGGAGACCCTGACCTTGTGTAATGAATAAAGGGCTAGGCCACAGTATACACTTGGGTCCTTTATTAGTCTTGATTTAACCCTTTCACCTTTTCTCCAGAGAGAGAAAGGAAAAGAAAGCAAGGCTCTCCCTACTTAACAGATATAATACCCTACTTTCTAGCTATGTTTGGATGCTTATATATATATATATATTCATATATATATATATATATTCATATATATATATGGATATGGAAAGAATATATATAGATACGGAAAAGAAAGCAAGTTGACTTATTTAACAGATATAGTACCCTACTTTCTAGCTATGTGCAAATGCTTTAACACACATACACACATATATATTAGAGACGTGGTGACGTGCATGCAGATATCCTGCACATTTTTTTTTGGTCCTGTCCAAAAATAGAGCTAGTTGGGCAGAAATACTAGCAGAGACAGAATATATCGCAGGTTATGCTGTGTCAGCAAACCCTTTGACAGTTCTTCTGGGACATATTAAAGGTAAGGTATAACCAGATGATATGGAAATGGTAACATATCTGTTAACAGTCACTCATCTCACAATAACCTCGAAGTGGAAGAAAACACACACACCCCAACCCTAGACAACTGGATTATAACATTTTGGGAGAATGCCTCCATGTTGGAATCAACCAACGTTGTTAGAGCAAGGGAAAGTCAGCAAGCAGATTATCATTTTATTGAAAGATAGGCACCCTTTCGGGCTAATGATATAGGAACAGATGGCGCTGCAAACTGTACTGAGACTACCACAAAAAAAATATCAATCCCTCTTCCCAGGGAACTCTATGAATTGTACCTCTGTGGGGGGAATAGGGGAGTCTCCTAACCATTCTCAGCATCCTTAACATAACTACAGTTCCCAGGATGCTTTGAGGGAAGCCATAGCTGCTAAAGTGGTGTAAGCATGCCTTAAAATGTATAGTGCAGATGAGGCTAGTGCTGTGCAAATATATTATCAGTCATACATAGCCTTTGGCAAGTCATTTAGCATCACATTGTACATTTCTTCCCTAACGTGTCGATGTGGTATCTGTTTTCAAACATCACAAGCTTGCCTGCATATAATTACATTTTTCAAAAAAAAAAAAAAAGTTCCGAAGTGTCTAAATACCACAGTGTCCCTATATCGACAGATATGCACCCAGGGAGACAGAAACAGAAATCGTAATGACATTTTTTGTTCGAGTATTTTCAGCAGATGCCTCAGGACGGGGCTCTTTGTACTGAGAACAAAGATATTGAGAGATCACAGTTTCCCCATCTTATTTATAAATCAGACTCTCTAAAGACTTTTTCTTTTACTGTATCAAAGAGCATGGAGGCACACACACAAATATTCACTTGATGCCAAGACTCTGAGGTAAATTCGATATGGTGGATATTTTTCCCCACTCACTGGCTGAAAGCTCCGGTAATTACCTCACATTTTTGTGGAGATGTAAATGACTTTTATTTTGGTTTTCTGTGTGTGGAGAGAGGAGATGAAGTGGACTCTAAATTGGTTTTGCTTCCTGTTTCCCGTTGTGGCTACAGGATTAGTCCACTGTGTCTCTTTGCCCTTCCATTTCCTTGAAGACTTAGGAAGCCTTCGTTTTCCCAGTAGTTAGTTCCTCATTAAAATGAATCAAACAGGCCAGATTGTAGCAGGCATTTTGAGGAAAAATAGGGGGGGAAGGCTCTACCCTGTTATCTGTCAAGAATTTTAAATTTAGAATTAGCATTGAGCCCTCCTATAAGACAAAAACCTTGACCTTACGTCAGATTGTGATTGGCACACACTTCCCATCCCCTGACTCGATTAACATTTAAATGCCATTTTGTGTGAATATGAGTAGTCCTTTGGAACAAACAAACTGCTGATGTCTTCCTGCAGGAACAGCACATCACAGTCCTCTTTTCGTTTAATACCTGATTGCAAATCCTTCCCTTATTCCTTGGAGGTCAAGTGGGCAAGGAAGAGTTAAGAAGGGGAAACTCCTCGTGGGAGTCTTTCATCCCGTTGGATGAACCTCTTCACTCTCCAATCCACTCTCTGAGATTGGATTCCGATGTTCAGGAAAACATGGGGCGATTTGGTGCTTCACTTTTGAGAGGTGAACGCTTGACTCGAGTATGCCCTCACTTAGGTCTTCACTATCAAGGGAAACGTAGCAGAAAACTACTGATCACACCAATGGCGTCAGCAGCACCATATCTCCCTGCAAACAAAATCAGACATATCTTAGATTATATCATTGCAAACATATCTTACCGTCAAGAAATTAGTGTTGTTAGCCATAATGGGCTGTGTTCTGCCTCCATGTCAGAGGCAATATGCTTCTCATCAGCAGTTGCTGGGAATCACAAGTGCGGAGAGTGCTGTTGCACTCGGGTCCTGCTTTTAGGTTTCCCATTGGGACATCTGGTTGGCCACTGGATGCTGGACTAGACGGGCCTTTGGCCTGATCCAGCAGGGCTCTTCTGATGTTCTTAGAGTCCATATCTTTAGAGAAATGTGGATTGCATTCTAGTAAAGCAGCATGACTGGTTCTAGAGAGGAGTATTTTTTTTAAAAAAAAATTGTACATAGAGAGTACATTTCTTCAGCCTTCCTCTACCTGGTCCCCTCCAGAGGTCCTAGCTGGCATAGCTGACAGGAGTTGTAGTCCAAAATATTGGGAGGTCACCAGGCTGGTGTGGACTAACAAATCCATTGTGGGATAAGCTTTTGCAGTTGCATGACGTGGGCTTCAAACGGACACTTTGAGGGGAGGGGTGAGTTGCCATAAGCTCAGGCACTGCATGAGAGCATAGTGCATGTATCATATTGCTATGCAAGGCATAAATGAATACAACATTCAGTCAGGCAAAGTGGACTTTGAGCCCACAAAAGCTGTCTGCCATGCTTGATACTATATTTGAGATGATTGGACAATTCATTGTTCCTGAATTGCAGTATGAACTCATCTGATCTGTACTTCCTAGACCAAAGGGGGTGGGGAACTTGTGAGCCCTCCAGATGCTGTTGGACCCCAACTCCCATCAGGCCCCACCAGCAAAAGGGATGACAGGAACTAGAGTCTGGCAACATTTGGATGGCCACAGGTTTCCTATCTCTGTCCCATTTGATCATGCAATCTCCAGGACTGCACATTTCCCATCGCCCCACGGCTTGGTAGCTGACATTGGGCCTGTTTGCTACTCCCCCAGTATCTGCCACACTCTGGAGACCATTTAGGAATCATCTGGCAGGATTTGGGAATCTGGCTGGATTCCAGGCCCTAGCTGCACCATTGGCTCTCTCTTTGGGAGCCACTCTACCTTCAAAGGTACCCAGAGCCAGACTTCTATTGAGTAGATCTTATTTCTCCATCATAAATAGAGCCTGGTAAAGGGTTCAGGGTGACATCCATGGTCTGATCTCATTTAAATAGCTTTGTGATGAGGAGAAATACTACAGGTGGAGTTTTACTTGGGCACAAGCCTGGAAAGGCCTTACTTTTTAAAATTTCTACCTTCTACGTGGCTATTAAAGAAGGAGATGGCATGGTGGAGGTAGGGGCAGTAGTTTCTGAATTTACTCGAAAGCGACCCTCTTTCTCGTCAAGGTACATGTTTAACTAGTTAATCCCCTTTTCTTTTCACATGGCTTGTATGCTTGGCAGAGGCGAGGATAAGAGAACGTGCTTCACCAGCCAGCGCATTTTCCTTGCCAGCACTAATTGTGCAAATAGGGAGAAATTTATAAGTTTCATGGTGCCTTTCTGAGAGTGGCAGAATTTGCTGCTGGGCTGGATCAATAAATATGCATATGCAGATTTTTTTCCCCCAGCAGAATACACACAGCCTCCTTCAAACAGGGCCAATTTGAAATTGCAAATTTGTTCAATGCACACAGGGATCCTTGCCCACTAGACCTGATACTTTCCGAGATTAGAATGCCTTTAAGATTATTCCAGATGCCACATTCATACCAACAGGCAGTTCAGGAGTCCTAGCAAATGAACTATATAATGTCTGGGTTTGTCTCAGAGTGAAAGAACTTGCTGTCCGTGGACTCAGATGTTAGAAAGGATGAAAGAAAGATCTGTCTGTGGACTCAGATGTTAAGGACATAAGAAGAACTCTGCCAGATCAGGCCAAAGGCCTACCTAGTTCAGCAACCTGCTCTCACAGTGGTCAACCAGATGCCTATAGAATGACAGCAAGCAGAAGGTGAGCACGACAGCAATTTCTCTTCTCGTGCTTCCTAGCAACTGCTACTCAGAGGCATACCATCTCCAACACCAGTGGTTGTATATAGCCATCATAGCTAGTAGCCATTGATAGCTGTATTCCTGGTGAATTTCTATAAGCCCATTTCAAAGCCATCCATCTACTTCATCCTGTAATAGCTAGAAATGGAAATGGACTGCCTTCAAGTCGATTCTCACTTATGGCGACCCTATGAAGAGGGTTTTCATGGTAAGCGGTATTCAGAGGGGGTTTACCATTGCCTTCCTCTGAGGACGAGAGGCAGTGACTGGCCCAAGGTCACCCAGTGAGCTTCATGGCTGTGTGGGGATTCAAACCCTGGTCTCCCAGGTGGTAATCCAACACTCTAACCACTACACCACACTGGCTCTCTGTCCATAGTTTATCTCAGTTTACAAGTTTAGCTTGTATGCTACCTTGCAATATTTTATATGAAAATGCAATCTATAAATCTGACGTACTTCTTCTTGACTTTCCTGAATCTTAACAATGCCCACCTTCTGTCGATGGTCCCAGGATTGAGGAAGGGCCATAGCTCAGTGGCAAAGCATCTACGTTGCATGCAGAAGGTCTCAAGTTCTATCTCCAGGTAGGGCTGGGACAGACTCCTGCCTGAAACTCTGGAGAGCTGCTGCCAGTCAATGTAGACAATACTGAGCTGGACAGATGAATGGTCTGACTCAGTAGAAGGCAGCTGACTATGTCCCTATGTTCTAGTATTATGAGAGAGAGAGGAATCTGGCAGCCAGAGCCAGGTAGCCCTATCTGTGTTGGTTCCTATGCGGCTGGGCATCTCCTTGCCTGGGAACCTGGATCCTCTGAAGCTCCTAGGGTGCCCCTGTGGAGTGGGGCCTGTTTAAGCTCTGTGGGGATACTGCAGATGGAAAATAACTAATCCTGAGGCCTTAGAAGCCAAATGATATAGATAAGACATAGACAACTGCAAGTATAAGTATTTGGGGGAGGCAGTAATTTGTTCAGTTCCACTGTATGAACCACTTTCAAAGGGGATATTGAAATTAGAGCATATTCAGTAGAGTCCTAATCAGATTTTGAAACTGCATTATCATGGAACCTTAGGCAAGTGGCTTTCAGAAGTAATGTGAGCAATGCCCTCAGATAACCTTTGCTGGGCATTGTGACTTAGGATAAATGCGTTCTGTTCAATGGTCGCTCGGAACAGTCGTAGGGAAGCTCATAGCTCTGTGGCAGAGCATCTGCTTTGTGTCATGAAGGTCCCAAGTTTGATCCACGGCATCTTCCATGAAACGGATCTTGGGTATCTGTGTTGGGGACAGGTTTTTCCTGAGACACAGATGAGCTGTTGTCAATCCAAGTAGGTAACAATGGACTAGATTAGCCTTCCCCAACCTGTCTTTGTCATGTTGGCTGGGGCTGATAGCCCAACAACTAGGGAAGACTGGACTGCATGGCCCCATGCTGTGGAGCAGCTTGTTTGTATGTTTGTTTATTGCGGTCAAAGACCCATCACAGTGGAGCAGCATGAAAGAGCCCTATACATTCACTTGAAGAGCACTGTTCTTCAGCCTTGGGTCCCCAGACATTGTAGGACTACAACTCTTATAAACTCTTAGCCAGTTTAGCCAAGGACCAAGGATGATAAGAGTTGTAGTTCAACAACATCTGTTGATCTAAGGTGGAAGAACAGTGCTTTAGAGGAAACTCCAGATTGCTCTTGTCAGAGGAAATCAGTATTACCTAAAAGGTTTCCTCCACATTTAATTTTTTTAGGATATAATGGAAAAGCAGCCTAGCAGTTTGAAAGAATAATGAACAAACAGATGGATTCCATCCCCCATCTTTTTGTGGAGTGGATATGAGCAGCATGCTCCAGATTTTGCAAACCAGAATAATGAGGATCAGTGAGATTAGTCACAATTTGAAGCTCATAATGAAAATTGTCAGAAAGTTATGTGGCGCTAAGAATATTGTAAGCTATATCTGAGGGATCTTTAGTTTAGCTTCATAGCAAGCTTGCTGGAACTGAAATGTACTAATTCTGACTCGTACCCGCTGTCAGAGATTTAGCTACAATACAGTGATGTGTGTGTGTTTGTGTGTGTATGTGTGTTATCTTGGACAAGATGGAATGTGGAGCAGGTGGCCTGCTCGAAGGAGGAATGGTCCCTGCAATTTATCACACCATTCTGCTCCTTATCACAATACCCTGCTACTTATCACACTCACCCTATAAATCTCTACACACTTGTGTATTTCTAGCATTTAGAACTCATTACATGTCATGATGGGGCCTATCAACGGCAGAGGGGCGTTCATGTTCTCCTGGAACCTTTAACAATGCATGTGCAAGCATAGTTCATTTTTGGCAATAATTCTGGAAGGCAACCTGAAGAAATCTCTTCACAGAGAGACCAATGTGGCTGCAAGCTTGAGGTGTCTGTGAAAGGTGGATGGGTGTGGCGTTGTATTATATTTCATGCACTCAGATGCACTATTCTCTGCTTCAGGGTGTTAATGTTCCTTGAGTCTCTTCAATGAGTAGGAGCTTCAATGTGCACTCAGTTCATGAAGCTCCCCAGTCTGTAACATCTTCCCGGTATCCATGGCATTCCTTCATCTACTGGATTGGGTATACTGAGAAGCAGGTTCAAGATTAGCATTACAGCCAGGGTTTATGCAGAGTCATGAGTTCAGATGACTGATTGGGATCATAAGCCCAACAGGAGGTCAGGCAACTAAGATCTGTATGGCAGAATGCAACAATCAAGGGCTCAAATTGTTGAGCCAGCATTGGAAGTTGTCTGGACACAATTACTCATGGCTCTGAGGATGCAGAGTGTAAACTTCAGGGCATAAGTGGTTGGCCACTGCGAGAACAGGATGCTGGACTAGATGGGCCACTGGCCTGAGCCAGCAGGCTCTCTTATGTTTTTATGAATGTTATACTGAATCAGGAAACCTGTTGACCCGCTCTTGTGTAGGCCCTAGCAAATTTTGACCTGGAATTCTTAATAGAGGTGGACAGATCTGCCAGTTTGGTTTCTCTCAGTTTCTTATGTTTCCAGTCTTAAGTTTAGTTCTCCCAATTACATCATCAGTTTGAATGTTTAAAAAAGTTAGTATGAAAATTCATACAAAAGTTTGCACTCAATTTCATCTAAAATAGATATTTAGCAAAGCAATTTCCCCTGAAATAATGCATTTTATGTTATTTTCATGAATATATGCATCTTTATGTGCACTTTCCCCTGGTATATTATTTTTTTGCATGCCCTTTTTGCACTGCAAAATTCAGAGAAGTGCATGTTTGAAAGAAGAGCTGTGTTTGTGTGTTGCTTTGGGATTTGGATGTGCATTAAAATGTGAACCAAACAAATTTCTGTTAGTGGGAAGGAACCTGTCTGCTTTGTACGGACTCAGGCATAAACCTGGGCCCGACATCACTGATGCTTTTGGGGATCCTCTGGATGATATGCAGCAGGTTAGTGCTGACATATGTGAGCTTGTTTGGAGCACAAAACTTTGCAGGGGTACAGTTGGGGATTCCTCCATTACTGGTAATCCAGCCCGATAATTCATGAGGTGCCACATTAATGTGAATGTAATGAGCCAACATCACTGGGGAGGGCAGGTATGAGAGAACTAGAAAAGGTCCTCAAATGCAAAGATGTGCCACTGAACACTAAAGTCAGGATTATTCAGACCATGGTATTCCCAACCTCTATGTATGGATGTGAAAGTTGGACAGTGAAAAAAGGAGATAAGAGAAAAATCAACTCATTTGAAATGTGGTGTTGGAAGAGAGCTTTGCGGATACCATGGACCATGAAAAAGACAAATAATTGGGTGTTAGAACAAATTAAACCAGAACTATCACTAGAAGCTAAAATGATGAAACTGAGGTTATCATACTTTGGACGCATAACTATGAAGACATGATTCACTAGAAAAGTCAATAATGCTAGGAAAAACAGAAGGGAGTAGAAAAAGAGGAAGACCAAATAAGAAACGGATTGATTCCATAAAGCAAGCCACATACCTGAACGTACAAGATCTGAACAGGGTGGTTCATGACACCTATTGGAGGTCGCTGATTCATGGGGTCACCATAAGTCGTAATTGACTTGAAGGCACATAACAAAAACAAAAGCTCACTTCTCCACTTTTCCACATAAGTTCATGATTTTTTTAAAAAACATATTAAAACATTTTCAAACCCAGCAGCATTTTAGTGCAACTTTCTGCTAATGTACAGGTTTGTACGCAATTTGTCTAATATATACATTTTTTCAAAGCACTTTGTCCTAAAATAATGCATTTTATAGTTATGTTCAGCAATATATGACTTTTAATGCACAATTTACTCCAGTATATGCATTTTTCCCCTTTTTTTCTTTCTTTTTTTCTGCACCTTGCTTGGCTGGAGAACTGCATTGCAACATTTGGAGAAGTGTGAATTTCTAGAAATGGCTGCATGTCAGTTCACATGTTGTTTTGTAAAGTGCAAATTAGGTAGGCCTGCCTTTAAATGCAAACTGAACTGAATTTCTTCCTCTTTCCTCATGCCTTACCTCTGAATGTGTTGATTTCTAGCAAGAGTTCTGAGTGTGCATCTGACAGCTCACAGATTCATGAATGAGAGAAAGAGACTTTTTATGGTGGCACAGCACAACTAAGAATCATAGAACAGTAGAGTTGGAAGGGGCCTATGAGGGCATCGAGTCCAACCCCTTGCTCAATGCAAGAATCCAAATTAAAGCAGCAGCAGACGTATATGATAGTGGAAACTAAGAGCCATGCGCACAGTGCATGCATGCTTCCTAAAATCAAATACACAGAGACGCACAGAGACTTCTAGATGGACCTCATCAATACCAATGGTAAATTAATTCCATGAGCGGCCCACAATGCTCCAATTAGGGACACCTCTTCGAACTCACCCAGCCTTGTCTCAAAGGCATCCAATGACAGACTGTCATATTTGACTTCTGAGAGTTTACTGCTCTCTTCTATTTTCCCCTTCCCTCTTCTCATCTAAATATGCCTGCTCTTCCTTTCTACCCATTGGAGCTCATTAATTCACTCCTGATTCATTCCTTCCAGAAAAATAACATTGCCATAACCTCCATCTAATGTGTCTGCATTTCTGATGTCAATAATTCATGTGAACTGCACGAGAACATCAAGGTTTCATGGGACAGAGGAAAAAAACGGGAATGGACAGAGCAGCAACAGCGGTCAGAAGTCTGACCACACACATATAGGTAATGGGGTGAAAAGGCCCATCAGGCAATAGGGACGAGTGAAGGAATCTTAAGACGAGCTTGCTTTCATCTAATCACTGTCACAGCATTCCTTGTACTACTTCAAAAAGCTTTCAATAGAAACCAAATAAAATGCATAATAAGATATGAACTCACAACAAAAATTCAAATGGCTGTCCTAGCACAAGGCCATAAATAAAAATTCAGCTAGTGAGACATCTGCAAAATACATTTTCAAAAGGCTTTTAAACTGATTAAGGGAGTCTGCTTCATGTATATATTGATAGCATGTATTTGGTACATTTTCTCCCCAAGAGTAGCTGGTGCTGCAAGGAGAAGCAATGCTCAGGGGGGAATGTAGAGCTTACGAAATTACACTTTTTTTCAGGTTCAAGCAGGCAATGGACACTTAACTTTACAACTCTGTCAATGCTATACTTTTCTCAGGTTAACCATTCAAATTGCAGTCAGCTAAAAGTGATGCCATTGGGGGCCTGAATTTCAACAACTGACGTTCATTATGGTTTAGGGCCCATCTTCACTATATGTTTAAGGCAGCATTATGCCACTTTAAACATTCATGGCTTTCCCCAAAAAAATCCTGGGAACTGTAGTTTGCTAAGGATGCTGAGAGTTGTTAGGAGGCCACTATTCCTCTCATGGAACTATAGTTTTCAGAGTGGTTCAACAATCAATCCCTCTTACCAGGGAATCCTGTAAGGCACCCTGACATCTTTTCAGCACCAGGTAGAGACATACCTTTTCCCTCAGGGCTTTGATGGACTGAGTTGATTCAGTTCCATTGTTAGTGTTTTGCCAAAGCTTCCTCTAGCTGAAAAAAAGAGGGTAGCTGTTTTTTGTATGTTTATGAAAATGTTAATATTTTATATGAATTATCTTTTTTCTCCTATGGTATAATGTATACATATTTATGTTGTTAAGTGTACCTTTTAGGTAACAACTCACTACTGAGTTTAAATAATAATAATAATAATAATAATAATAATAATGCAATCAAGCCACCAACTTTAGAGTTAAAGAAGTTATGATTTATTACCAAAAAGAAAGTTTGATCAATATGCAGATTCTTGCAGAAATGAAAGGTTGATTATACGGACAGTATAAGATAGCAGCTCTTTGGTTAAGACTAAGGGAATGGTAGCAGCAAGCTCCTCATGCCAAATAGAGTGAGAGGAAGGTAGTAGATGCCAGGCTTAAATGCATGAAAATGAATTAGGATAGAGAAGGAAGTTAGGATATATAAAAACAATTAACAGTGCTGGCCAGGAATAACATGGGCTAGTGTTAGGGCCAGCACCACCCCACCCAAGGCCCTCAGGCACCAGCATGCCATGGCCCCTGCTGCCCCCCCTAAATATGCCCAGTCGCTTCACCTCATGCAGCAGCGTGCATGCCTGCCATCACCCAAGATGGCAACAAGCATGTGCAACGATGCGCAAGATAAAGCAACCAGGAATATTTCAGTGCCCCCTGGCTGTGCATGTGTTGGCTGGGAGAACAGAGCTTCTTCTCTACAATCTGCACCACCATCTGGTTGTGGCTTGCAACTCAATGTTGGTGGGGATTGCAGAGCAGGAGCTCCACCCTCCCAACCACGGACCCTCGGCTAGCGGCAGAGCCCCTTGGCCAGTGCCCGACCTGGCCACCTGCTGGCACCGGGCCTGGCTATTGTGCTTAATGAGCTACAGAGGCTGAAAGACAGGAACAGAGTAAGAAAGAGAGAGTTTACCTCTCCAAAGCTGCATTCAGACAGCAGTTTATTCCATTTTCCCAACATGTGCTTAACTGATAATTTTCACATTTTATTTGATCTTTCACATGATGTAAAAGAAATCTAGCTTCTGGAAATGTAGCATAATATTAGCACTCATTTCCATGTTAATTGCTTCCAGAAAAGAAAATCTGTTTGCAACCCCATTAATCCAGAAAATTGCAGGAGTGAACTCAGTGAAGTGACGAAATAATTGTTTTCATGGGGGAATCATAGGAGAACAGAAGTGTGGAATAATAATAATAATAAAATTTTATTTGTTAGTCGCCTATCTGTCCGAATTCACGGACACTCTAGGCGACTTACAACAGCATGATAAAATACAATATACAGTCCAAAACAAACTCATCAATTAATAACATCAATACATCAATTAATTAACCAAAAAACTAATCTAATCCACCCCAAAGACTCTGTAGGCCTGCCTGAATAGCCAGGTCTTTAACGCTCGGCGGAAGGTCATCAGGGAGGCGGCATGCCGAAGATCATCAGGGAGAGAATTCCAGAGGGTGGGGGCCACCACCGAGAACGCCCTCTCTCTCATCCGCACCAGCCTAGCTGTTTTGACTGGTGGGATCAAGAGGAGGTCCTGTGTGGCTGATCTTGTAAGACGGCCTGATTGGTGATACTGGAGGCGGTCCTTCAGATATACTGAGCCGAAACCATATAGGGTTTTAAAGGTCAACACCAACACCTTGAATTGGGCCCGGTAAACCACTGGTAACCAGTGAAGATCTACCAACACCGGGGTGATACTATCCCGGTGACGGCTATGCTTAATCAAGCGTGCCGTCGCGTTCTGTACCAGCTGCAGTTTCCAGACCGTTTTCA
This sequence comes from Rhineura floridana, assembly GCF_030035675.1. Taxonomy (NCBI): domain Eukaryota; kingdom Metazoa; phylum Chordata; class Lepidosauria; order Squamata; family Rhineuridae; genus Rhineura; species Rhineura floridana. The sequence continues at coordinate 6,230,182 of NC_084480.1, read as the reverse complement.
AGGGTAACCCCACATAGAGCGCATTACAATAGTCTAAGCGAGAGGAGACCAGGGCATGTATCACTGGTGGGAGCAGATGTACAGGAAGGTAGGGTCACAGCCTTTGTATCAGATGTAATTGATACCAAGCCATCCAGCTCACTGCTGAAACTTGAGCCTCCATGGATAACTGGGAGTCAAGGATGACCCCTAGGCTGCGGACCTGGTCCTTCAGGGGTAATCTCACCCCATTAAGCACCAAGTCGATATCTCCCAACCTTCTCTTGTCACCCACGAGCAACACCTCGGTCTTGTCAGGGTTTAGCTTCAGCCTGTTCTCGCCCATCCATCCGCTTACGGACTCCAGTCACTTGGACATGGTCTTCACAGCCAACTCTGGTGAGGACTTAAATGAGAGATAGAGCTGAGTGTCATCCGCATATTGGTGGAAAGGGTGGGGAAGTACCAACATGTCAAATGATATTCATTGTTGTGTCACACCACGGCCACTGGTGTGAATGAAGTTTAGTACGACATGGCAGCATATCGGTCAAAAAGCCACAGTTCCATAAGGCAAGAGGTACCGCGGTGTGAAAGGAATGTTAGAAATCATGACAGAAGTGCTGCATTATAGTCAGTAAACTAATGCAATAAAACCCATGTCAGAATGTAGTCCAAGGGCAAAGTGGGTTAAAGAGTCTTCTTCAAAAGGAGGTGCTTATGTAGAACGTCTTTTATTCCAAGCCACCAACTTGCTTGCTATGGAGAACTGCAATAGTCTGAAATAGCAAACTGGGGCCAGCTCATCCCTGGACCCTTAGGAAACAGAAGGCTTCCTTAGGTACAGGCTTTGGAGAAGAAACATGAGGCTATGCATTTCCTGAGTATAAAGTATAAAAATAGTGAAGACAGAAAGGAGGTAAGGAGCACTGGGGTAGAGGAGGCAGGAAGAGAGCTAAGCTGACCATGACTGGAACCATCTAGGCTAGGAGAGATTCCCACAAAGATGGAGCCCTGAGGTTTTGAAGTAGATAACTCTAAGAGGCTAGGTGACTTGGGGGATGGAGAGAATGCTCTAGAACACTGGAGGATTACGTTTGTGTACTTCATTTGAATCCACATTTTCCTCCCACAGGTGATGAGCACAAATGTATGGAGTATGCAAGGAAGGTTCCATGTGTGATTATCTGCTGAAGGGTTCTAACACAAGTCAGGTTGTGGGGAACCTTTGGCCCTCCAGATGTTGCTGAACTACAACTCTCATCACCCCGGACCATTGGCCACACTGTCTGGGGCTGATCTGGAGGGCCAAAGGTTTCCCACACTTGACATAAATTATGAGTGACTATTAGATATTATCATTTATTTAAATATATATATATATATATTCCAAATTTCACCATCCAGATCTAAAAGTGACTTACAACGATACAAGTATACAAAATTTAAAACGTAAATTAAACCTCAGACAATTAAAATCTCAAAAAAAGAGAACAAAAGAGAAAATTGAAAACATCAGAGAAGCATTCATGATGCAAAGGCCTCCTGAAATAAAAGTTTTAACTATCACTAGAAGCTAAAATGATGAAACTGAGGTTATCCTACTTTGGACACATCATGAGAAGACATGATTCATTAGAAAAGATAATAATGCTGGGAAAAACAGAAGGGAGTAGAAAAAGAGGAAGGCCAAACAAGAGATGGATTGATTCCATAAAGGAAGCCACAGACCTGAACTCACAAGATCTGGACAGGGTGGTTCACGACAGATGCTCTTGGAGGTCACTGATTCATAGGGTCGCCATAAGTCATAACCGACTTGAAGGCACATAACAACAATCTACTGAGTCAGACCCTTCAGTCCATCTAGCTCAATATTGTCTACACTGACTGGCAGTGGCTCTCCAGGATTTCAGACAGGGAGCCTCCCCCAGCCCTCCCTGAAAATGTTGGGGATTGAACCTGGGACCTTCAGCATGCAAGGCAGATGCTCTACTACTGAGCCACACCCCCTCTCAAAAAATATACCAAGTGAGACTAAAAACAGGGTGCAGTGGCAGCTGGTGGTCCCATGTCAGCAGGGCAGTGGAATCCACTCTGGGGTTTAGTTTGAGCTTCCAAGGAACTGTCCAAGGTGCTGACACCTTTTCCCAGAATAGGTTCAGTACCTTGTCCAGCTCCTTTAAACTTTGGACTAAAACCCACTGCCCCACTGACACGGAGCCCCCAGCTGCCATTGACAGGGTGAAAGTCTTCATCTAGATTAATATTGAAATCTAGCTACCTACTATAAGCATTGAACATCATTGCACATGTTACCTAGCTGCAAATCTGGGTTTGTCAGGAAGGAGCCTCAGCCGATCTTGGCTGAGCAGAACTGTCTTAGGCACAGGATGCTGTTTGATCTTTGCCTTTGTTAACCACAAACTGATGCCACTCTTTGATGAGCGTTGAAGAAATTCCCTCAATCTTTGAACCAGTTTCTCAAGAGACATTTCCCCCGCTCCTCCATTCTTGCTACACACCTTTCTGACTGGCCAGTTCAATTAGAGATCAGTCAATAAATTGGAATATCTGGCTAAACTAAATTATAAACGTGTGTGTGTTTTAAACAACAGAAAAACTTGCAAAAACAAAATAGAGATGTATCTAAGACATGTAGTGCTGTCCTCTAGGTATCTGCGATGAAGTGATCAGTCTGCAATGCAGTGCTAAGACCCCATAATAAATTTTCATTCACAAAGCTCTGTCACCAAAAAGAGTGAGCTGATTTCTTTATATAACAAAAACAAATTGTTTTGTCCTTCCACAACTGTGGCAATTCCCCCTTCCTGAATTACAACAAAAGAAATCCTGGCAAAGTATTCTGCTTCTTTGTATTCTGTTTTTTAAAAAAAAAAAATCCGGGCACCGCCCTTCAGTATGGTGGTTAACAAATGATACAACAATTGTCAATAATCACAAACATCAATAAAATAATGCATCCCAAGGTATGCATTTTATCTGTACTTTTTGTGTAAAATATGTATTTTTATGTAAAGTACATATTTTGTATAATTTTTTTGGTAAAATGCCTATTATGAGGTGCACCAGAAATATACTGCAAAATCCAGAGAATTGCTTAATCTGACTGGTAGGTTTATTGCAATCCACAAGCAATTTGAGGAGTGTTGGGCAGGCTTAACTGACTGAGAAAAGTGAACCAGATGAATCCCTCCCTAACCCTAACAAAAAGGAGATCCGAGGGGGTGTAAGGCAGACAAGGGAGTTCCACCAAAGGGATGCCATAACAGAGAAGATTTTCTCCCCAGTTGCCAACTATCTTCCCTCAGATGGTGGTTGTACCCCAAGAAGGGTCTCCAAAGATGAGGTCATTACACCCACTGTCTGATCCATAGGCAGCTGGATTTAATGATGTTATCAATATGTTGAGCGGTGTCCAACTAACTTGTTCTATCAGCACAAGGATTTCCGCTTGTGCAATGGGACTTCCCTCCACTCTTTCGCCCAACACCCCCAAATCTGTTCCAGAGAGTTTGGAAACCCCTGGAACAGATCCAGAGGGTGTGTGGAAGGAGGAGAGGGGGAAACATTCTGTTGCAGAAGCAGGAAACCATGTGCTAATGGAAGAATATCCTTAGCACTACATTAAGCGCAATGTACATCGGAAAAGAAAAAAATATCTTCAGTGTATTATTGGCAGCTGGCATTTATAAAGAGGGGAAACAGATAAATGAGTGATAGTCAAACATCTTGTTACAACACACACACACAACAACAATATGGGAAATTGATATCTGTACAAACATTTATTTAAAATGGAGGATACATTTTAGGAGGAGGAGGAGGAAAATGATGATGATGATGGTTAGTATCTACTCATAGTAGATTAGGGATGGAAGACTCTGAAAATGTTGTTTCTACAGGTTCTCATTTTTTTCCATTATGAAATTCAGTTCTCCACATTTCTGCAGCAATCTGATTTCCCCTAAGATATGCATTTTTGTAAACATTGTTTGGTTGGCAAACTACATTGGAAAATTCAGATAAGTGTGAATTTCGAAGGATGGCTGTGTTTCGGTTCTCATATTTGTTCTGGAAAGTGTGAATTTTATAGATTCAGCTTCAAATGCAAACTGAATTGAATTTCTCACCCATCCCTATCAGGAACACTTTTTAAAATACAGTTTTGAAGAATGTGCGCATTTTTGTAAATTCTCCTAATATAATGCACTTTGTATGATTTTTTTGCTAATATATTCATTTTTATGCACACTTTCTCCATATATATTCATTTTTGTAAACTATGGTTGGAAAACTGCACCACAAAATTCAGGTAAGTGTGGGTTTCAAAGGATGGCTGTGTTTTGGTTCTCATATTTGTTTCGGAAAGTGTAAATTTGATCGATTTGGCTTGAAATACAAACCAAATTGAATATATCCCCCATCCCTATGGTAGAACCATTAAAATTAATGGAACTAAGCTAGTCAAGTTCATTCATTTCAGTGGACCAGCTCTGAGTGTGACTAACACTGAATACAACCCAATGTCATTTTCTTTTTCTCATAGAACTTCTCCTTTAGAGTACTCAGTTCATACACCCAAACAGGATACTGCTGGCTTTTGGAATTTGGTGACAGGGAAGGGACTCCCATCAGCACCGCTTGGGACAGCCAGTGCAGGGACAGATTGGCATGAGACAACAGGTGTGGCATCTCCTTCTCTGTTTGTTTTGTTCACCACTCCCAGGGAGGGTTACAATCTCCCTAAGAAAAGCACAGTTCACAGCTCGTACTTCCTTCAAAGTCTGGCCTGAATGGGAAACAGAGTACAGTTATCCTAAGAAAATAAGAAGAGCCCTACTTGATCAAGCCAAAGGCCCATCTAATCCAGCATCCTTTTCTCACAGTGGCCAACTAGAGGTCTCTATGAGATGTCTTCAAGAAAGATGTGAATGCAACAGTATTCTCCCCACTTGCAACTGGTATTCAAAGAAATACCACCTCTGGAGGTAGACAGTGGAGGTAGAACTTAGCCAGCATGGGTAAATTCTTGAGCAGGCCGGCTGGACTCAGACCTTGAACCCTTGAAAGGTGTCCCATTTGCTCACTGTTGATGAAGGATCACATTCAAACTGAACTCTGCCCTCTGTTTGACCCTGAGTCCCTCATACCCCACCCCAACATTCATCCTGAAAACTTTCACCTACCACAATATCCATTCTATACACAGATGCTTGATACCAGTCATTATTTTTATTGATATGAAAATTATTGTTTCTCATTTGAAGAGATTTGCTATTACAGAGATTAATTTCTTAAAGGCTTCTGCAGGAGGTGGCTGGTAAAGGGGGAGGAGGGGACAGGCTGCACTTCGTATTTCATGGTTAGAAAGTCGAGATGAACCATCTGTGAATGAAGGAGACTCCAGATGAGGTGTCTGAGGACACTGCAGATTGCCGGTGAGTGATCATTCCTCGGACACATGATATAGAGGATCTTCTGTGACTTGTACAGCTGCCGATAAATCACACCATTTCCCCCCATCACCACCTTCCTCCCACCAGTCAAACAGTCAGTGTTTTAAGGAAGACTTTGTCATATTTAATAGTCCTGTCAACCTTGTGTTGTTGTTGTTTTTTGGTGGACTGTAATTCCAATATGACACAGTTCACCACTTTACATCTGGAGATGAGATTTAAAAAAATATCTTAGTGGCACATTTAGGACTTGGGCAAAACTCAAAGTCACAGGGACAAAATTTTACACACACACACACCTTAGGGCCTCACTGACTGAACTGCTTACTCATCTATCTGCTCTCAAAACTGCTGAAATGTGGTGTGCATATGAATACATTCAAAATAAATCATCAGGGCCCAGATGTGATTAGTTATCTCACATAAAGAAGCACTCACAGGAGCGGGAACCTTAGGCCTGGAGGGCCAAAGGCCCTTGGAACCCTTCCCAATCCACACACCCCTCTCCGCAAGCCAGATCCCTCGCTGACCTTCCTTCACACCCCACATTTTTGCCTGGCTGCAAGGTGTCCTTGAACTCTGTCAATGCCTTTGCTTGCCTGGATAGATAACAGAGAGAAATGTGTACCTGTGTGTAGAAACTAGCCTACTAGCAACTGGGAATGGAATGTCGGATCAACTCAGTCCCCTGCAAAAAGTGAATGGAATGGATTCCTCCCCCAACCCTAGCTCTGGAAAGCCCACAAGCAGGACAGGAGAGCGCTAGCCCTCTCTCCCTGTTGTTCCTCAGAAAATGGTACGCAGAGGCCCTGGAGGTAACATGTTGCCATGATTATTTGTATCCACTGATAGAATTCTCATCCATGAATTTCCCTTCGCCCTTCTCTACTCCTTGGGCTTCTAGTGCACAGTCCCTCTGCCTCTCCAACCACCTCAAATCTTGCTTCCCTCCTGAAATTCTTTTGCCCCACTTTCCCTTCCTATAGACCTTCCTTTCAGCTCCCAGCTTTCCAGCCCCACTGCCTGCTCTGCCCTCTTCTTCAGCCATTGTGCTTCCTTGCCCCACCTTGACTTACAGCCTCCCCTATTCCCCAGGCCCTCTCCATACTGAGCTTCCCGCAGCTCATTCGCTCTATGTGCTGGCCTCTGTTCCTCTTCCTGCCAACAGAATGCACATGCTGTCCTGAATAATGGGCTCAAGTTGCAGGAAGCCAGATGTTAGACTCATATGACAATGGAACCATTTACCTAGAGAGGTAGTGGGCTATCCGACATTGGAGGCATTCATGAGGCAGCTGGACAGCCATCTGTCGGGAATACTTTGGTTTGGATTCTTGCATTGTGCAGGGGGTTGGACTCGATGGCCTTATAGGCCTCTTCCAACTCTACTGTCCTATGATTCTATGATTCTAAGCCCATCGAAGTCAGGTGTGCTTTTCTTTAACAGGTTCAATGGAAATTTTCAGTTCAGGGCGCTTCATGAATCAGCTTACTGATACAGGGATAATTAGGAAAGGTATTGAAAATAAAACAGCCGATATCATAATGCCGTTGTATAAATCTATGGTGCGGCCGCATTTGGAATACTGTATACAATTCTGGTTGCCTCATCTCAAAAAGGATATTATGGAGTTGGAAAAGGTTCAGAAGGGGGCAACCAGAATGATCAAGGGGATGGAGCGACTCCCTTATGAGGAAAGGTTATAGCATTTGGGGCTTTTCAGTTAGAAAAGGCGGATCAGAGGAGACATGATAGAAGTGTATAAAATTATGCATGGCATTGAGAAAGTGGATAGAGAAAAGTTCTTCTCCCTCTCTCATAATACTAGAACTCGTGGACATTCAAAGAAGCTGAATGTTGGAAGATTCAGGACAGACAAAAGGAAGTACTTCTTTACTCAGCGCATAGTTAAACTATGGAATTTGCTCCCACAAGATGCAGTAATGGCCACCAGCTTGGATGGCTTTAAAAGAAGATTAGACAAATTCATGGAGGACGGGGCTATCAATGGCTACTAGCCGTGATGGCTGTGCTCTGCCACCCTAGTCAGAGGCAGCATGCTTCTGAAGACCAGTTGCCGGAAGCCTCAGGAGGGGAGAGTGTTCTTGCACTCAGGTCCTGCTTGCGGTCTTCCCCCAGGCACCTTGTTGGCCACTGTGAGAACAGGATGCTGGACTAGATGGGCCACTGGCCTGATCCAGCAGGCTGTTCTTATGTTCTTATGTTCTTATGTTCTTACAGATCACACGCAATTCAGCATCTGTATACCACATAACTAGGCACGACTACGCAGAGCTAAGACATTGTCACAACAATTAGGCATGCCCCTTTAGAACCCTTAAGTAAGTGTGGGCAGACTCATTCTACCTGAGTGGGAAAGGTGTCACGGATGGGAGTGTGTGTGCATGTACGCGCACACTCCTCAGTTGGACAGTGGGAACTCCTTGAGCCTGCCGGTGCAGTGGCCTTACTGTGACAAGGGCAGTGGAGACACTTCAGCAAGGTCCTCCTCCTAAGAAGGCGGGGTGCATGGCAGTGGCAGTAGGGTGAGCAAGGAGGGGGGTGAAGGGAAGGTGAAGAGGCCATCTCCTGATCAGGCAGCACCTCATCAGTTGTAATCAGAGCTATGGGGGTGGAGCTGCCACTGTCAACAGCACTGAAGCCTTTGACCTCAGCCCCCTCTGAATGCAAGTCTTTTGGGCCCTCCCCCAAGCCTCCTCCTCTTCTTCCTCATCGCTCCAAGGCTGTACCACAGGACTCATGACACATGTTGCCGATAGCTGATACTTTGCGTGACACAGACGTTTTCACCAAGCTGGTCATAAAATTTCTGGCTGAAGCAGACGACAATAGCTCCATGCAGCATTACAGATGAAGCAAGGCATGCGCTTACCCACCCAACCTCCCCCAACGCTGAAAGGAATAGGGGCAGGGCTCTAACACATCTAGACTTATACTGAATATTACTGCTCACACCTTCCCCTACCACTGAAGCACTGCTGAAGGCTCTTCTCTGTCTGTTCTGTGTTGTATTAATTCTCTCTGCAATAGCCTGTCCACTCGTGGGAAAGCTGAGAAGGCTTTTGTTCTTTTGGTTAAAGATATACTAGAACAACTGAGTTGTCTGTTATGTGATGATCATAGTTTAAAGCAGGGAAGGGGGACTTGTAGGCCTCTGGATACAGATGGGCAATGATCCCCTTTGTCACTAACCACTGGCAGTCCTGGCTGAGACTGGCAAGAGTTGGAAACATTGGGGGGGCAGGGGGCAGGCACCTGGTTGGCCACTGTGAGAACAAGATGCTGGACTAGATGGGCCACTGGCCTGATCCAGCAGGCTCTTCTTATGTTCTTATGTTCTTATGTTCCCAATCCCTGCATTAGAGGCTCTCTGTATCAGCCTTCCCCAACCTGATGTTTTGGACTACAACTCCCATCATCCCTGAACCTGGCTGGGTATGATGGGAGTTGCAGTGCAACAACATCTGGAGGACACCCAGATGGTCTAGACTTCCTAGTCAACAACTCATCACATGACAAAATAGGTAATGGACTGTACTATGGCTCATTGCAGACAGAGGACCATTCTCTATCTTCAAGCCTTGCCTATGTTGCTGATTCCTTTTCTTTCCTTGCCGATTCCTATTTTTCTGCATGTAGTGAGATTTTGTAGTAGTAGTAGTAGTAGTAGTAGTAAATGAGTAGTAGTAGTAGTAGTAGTAGTAGTAAATAAGTAGTAGTAGTAGTAGTAGTAAATAAGTAGTAGTAGTAGTAGTAGTAGTAGTAAATAAGTAGTAGTAGTAGTAGTAGTAGTAGTGAGTATTTAACCATACGGTCCCCCTGTCTGCACTCTGAAACGGTATAGCTTGGGCACACAGTTTTGGCCATGTGCTGAGCTGTTTGTCCAGAGAGTCTCTTCGGTATTTTGCATACTGTAGATTATGCTCTCTTCTTTGAAGGATAACTCTGGTAACAGATGATTTGCCTTTGATGCCCTTGATTCTGTGGATTCATTTTCAGAAACAAAGTCCTGAAAGATATTTGTGCTCTAATGCTGGCTGGCATTTTCTTCCTTTTGATCTGTGTCTCTCTCTTCTTTTTTCCCTACATGCTCACTGGGCCATCTTGCAGGAGGATTTTTTTTTTAATGAAAGCAACCTCCTTTTTGACCAGATGGTCCAAATGCAAACTCACAGCTGGCTGGATATTTTTTCTTAAAAAAAAAACCCTGTACATTTACTAATTTCCTTTCTTCATCAGTCTCATTTGCTTCAGCTCTTTGAGTTGTTTGATTTGTCATTGTGTGTGTGTGTGTGGTGGGGGAAGAAGCATTGTAAAGGTCACTTGGAGATCTGCCTGCTTCTAAGGGTCAGACTGATTGATTTGAACATACGAGAGTCCCCTGATGTTTGCCTCTATTTTTAATTCATAAAGGTGTTGCATTGGTTAATTATTTACTCATTGTGACTCTGCTCTGACCATTAAAATAGTTAAGTGTGTCTTTTTCCTATGAGGAAAAGATAAAGCATTTGCAGCTCTTTTTACTCAAGAAAAAAGAGATGATTTTAAGCAGGATGTGATAGAGCTTTATCATATTATATGGGGTGTGGTGGAAGTGAATAAAGAGGGCTGCATCTAGGAATGGATGGATCTGTCAACTTTGGCATCTCTCTGTTTTTCCTTTGTCCAGTCTTAAGTTCAGTCCTTCCATTTCCACATCACTTTGTGATACTTTTCTGCATGAAAATTTGTTCATGAGCATTTTTGCACATCATTTTTTCCTAATATATATCCGTTTTCTCCTAATCTGTTCCACAGATTTTTCATGTTATTTTCACTAATATAAGTATTTTTGTGCACATTTCCATTTTTTTTTTTTGCAAACAGTTTTTTTGGGATGGAGAACGGTGTCACAAAATTTGTAGAAATGAATTCAAAGAGTACCTGCATTTCAGTTTGCATATCAGTTCAAGAAGAGTGAATTAGTCCGAATGAATTTCTCCTCCATTCCTAGATACATCCAGTGTCACACAGCTTGAAGGTAGCTTGCACCACAGATCTTTCTCCCCCCTTTCAGCCCCCTGTAGCCCCCCTCCAAGCCTCCCCACATGGTCCAGATGGCTCTGTCCAATTGCAGGTGATCCTCTTCCCACACACACACTGCAGCCCTGGATGACACAGTCCACAATGTTTGGTAAGTACCTGCAAGGTTTTGGAGGAAGTACAGGGAAGGCAGGGAGGAGGGGAAGGATATTTTTTTCCTCCTGGAACAGTAGAATTAGAACTTGGGGGTCACTCCACAAAATTGGTCTGTAGTAAATTCAAGCCAGACAGGAGAGACTTTTGTTGTTATGTGCCTTCAAGTCGATCACGATTTATGGAGACCCTATGAATCAGTGACCTCCAATAGCATCTGTCATGAACCACCCTGTACTGCCATGGAATGAATTCCTACCAGATGTGGTGATGGTTTCTGACTTTGATGGTATGAACAAAGCACGATGAAAATGTCGACCCAGTGTGCGGCAGCTGTGAAAAAGGCAAATTCCATGCTAGCGATAATTAGGAAAGGTATTGAAAATAAAACAGCCGATATCATAATGCCGTTGTATAAATCTATGGTGCGGCCGCATTTGGAATACTGTGTACAGTTCTGGTCGCCTCATCTCAAAAAGGATATTCTAGAGTTGGAAAAGGTTCAGAAGAGGGCAACCAGAATGAGCAAGAGGATGGAGCGACTCCCTTACGAGGAAAGGTTGCAGCATTTGGGGCTTTTTAGTTGAGAGAAAAGGCGGGTCAGAGGAGACATGATAGAAGTGTATAAAATTATGCATGGCATTGAGAAAGTGGATAGAGAAAAGTTCTTCTCCCTCTCTCATAATACTAGAACTCGTGGACATTCAAAGAAGCTGAATGTTGGAAGATTCAGGACAGACAAAAGGAAGTACTTCTTTACTCAGCGCATAGTTAAACTATGGAATTTGCTCCCACAAGATGCAGTAATGGCCACCAGCTTGGATGGCTTTAAAAGAAGATTAGACAAATTCATGGAGGACAGGGCTATCAATGGCTACTAGCCATGATGGCTGTGCTCTGCCACCCTAGTCAGAGGCAGCATGCTTCTGAAAACCAGTTGCTGGAAGCCTCAGGAGGGTAGAGTGTTCTTGCACTCGGGTCCTGCTTGTGGGCTTCCCCCAGGCACCTGGTTGGCCACTGTGAGAACAGGATGCTGGACTAGATGGGCTACTGGCCTGATCCAGCAGGCTCTTCTTATGTTCTTATGTTCTTATGTTCTTATGATTAGACACATTCATGGAGGATTAGCCTACCAACCATTATTAGTTGGTAAACGTGGCACCCTTGGTCAGAGGAAAGATCCTTGCGAATACCAGACGCTGGAGGCAAACAATGGGAAATGGCTATTATCTTCATGCTCCGACTGTGGGCTTCCCAGGAGCATCTGACTGGCTTCTCTGGGAAGCAGGATGCTAGATTATATCAACCCTGCTTCTGATCCAGCGGAGGAAGATGCATAGCTCTGGAAAATGTAACGTAGCTGAGATTTGCCATGTGAGCTCCCATATGAAACTAGAACACTCTAGGAAGGCGATATAAACAAACAAACAAACCACATCTTCATTCTCCATAATGTAAAGAGAAAGAGGACCCTAGATGCTTACTCTGTTGCAAGCAGAGTCATGCTTTTGGAGATCGTTCAGAAGTTTCAGCACACAGAGAAAGAGCACGGGGGTTGTCTTCAATGGGGAACTTGCTGGAAGCACATTGCACGAGTCTTGCCATGTCTGCATTAGCTTCTTGTTGTCTCCCAGGCCCCATTATACAACATGCTAAGGGGACCTCAAACCAGGGACAGAGCTTGGAAAAGTTACTTTTTTGAACTACAACTCCCATCAGCCCAATCCAGTGGCCATGCTGGCTGGGGCTGAGGGGAGTTGTAGTTCAAAAAAGTAACTTTTCCAAGCTCTGACCAGGGACTAGGGCACAGACCCAGATGCTTTGCTATCTGTACTGTCTTTTAGACTGCCTAAAATGCCTGCTGCTCTGTGCTCTGCTGCACCTTGTTGCTACCACTACAGATGGCCAGAAGGCAATACTGCAACTAGGAGCTCAACAGGAACCAGGTTACATGAGGAGCCAGTGAGATTCTACCTGGAATTTAGTGTTTATGAGTATGGAATGAATAATCTCCCAATTTCATAGCCATGTTCTGTTGAATCCACATTACATTCTTCAAACTGAATATTAGGAAACACTTCCTGATGGCACAAGCTGTTTGACAGCACAACAGAGGGCCTTGGAAAGGGGCGGATTCTTCTTCATCGGAGGGTTCTAAGGAGAGGCTGGCTGGCCACCTATCGGATATTGCAGTTTATTTATTTGTTTCTTTGTTTATTACATGTATATCGCACACTTTCTCCCAGAAGGAGCCAAGGGCAGCAAACAAAAACACTAAAAGCACTTTGAAACAACTTAAAAACAAAAGGCTTTAAAACACATTAAAACAAAACATCTTTAAAAACTTCTTAAATTGCAATTCCAACCCAGACGCAGATTGGGATAAGGTCTCTACTTAAAAGGCTTGTTTGAAAGAGGAAGCTCTTCAGTAGCACTGAAAAGATAATAGAGATGGTGCCTGTCTAATATTTAAGGGGAGGGAATTCCAAAGGGTAGGTGTTGCTTCACTAAAGTTCTGCTTCCTATATTGTGAGGAACGGACCTCCTGATCAGATGGTATCTGCAAGAGGCCCTCACCAGCAGAGCGCAGTGATCAACTGAGTATATAAGGGGTAAGACGAGCTTTCAGTTGTGGATTTCCTGCTTCAGGCTAGATGACGACTGAGTTCATTTCCAGCTCTATGAGTCTAAGCTTTATAATGGGTGGGGACTCTTTTTCAACCTGAGGAACACACCCCTTTCTGAGCAGCCTTCCAAGGGCCACATGCCAGTGGTGGGCAGCCCCAGAGGCAAAAGTGGGTGGAACAGTGGCTATAAATGCCACCTTTCTCCAGTAGGCTTGTTTCTACACGCACTCGCTCACCTTTCTCTGTCCTCCATCCAGGCACACGAGTCATCATCAGACTTCAAAGATACCCTCCAGCCAGGCAAAAACATTCCAGGAGGATGTGAAGCAAAGCAAGGGAGGGGTGTGGCCTGGGGAAAGAGAATGTGGTCTGAGGATAAGAACATAAGAACATAAGAAGAGCCTGCTGGATCAGGCCAGTGGCCCATCTAGTCTAGCATCCTGTTCTCACAGTGGCCAACCAGGTACCTGGGGGAAGGATGGCCTTGGGGAGAGTTTCAAGGGCCAGAGAGGCCTGGAGGGCCACATTTGGCCCCACCAGATGTTGTCAAACTCCAGTTTCCACCAGCCCCCAGCCAGCATGGTCAGTGGTCGGGGATGATGGGAGCAGTACTCCAGCAGCATCTGGAGTCACACTGCAGAGGTACACCTTCTCAATTAATCCAAGTCATGGTGCTGGTGGAGGAACATTCCAATACACCCTCAGCCTTGGGACATCTGTCTTGGCTGTGTTATGGAACCTCAGAACACCTGCAGTTTCGATTAAAGGAATTCCCCACCAGTTGTTTTCATATTTCTAGAAACTCAGCCCCAGCCACTCCAAACTATAGAATGAAGGGATCCCCTCCCCCTCGAGAATTGTCCTTTGTGTCCTCTTTGCCTAACAGGGCCAGAAATGCCCAGATGCTCACATGGGTTTGGGAAGGGGAACCCTCCCCCCCCCCATTTAGTTAAAGCTTGCAACTTGCTCTGCATCAGAGGAACACTCTTCAGAGATGCTAAATAGCTAGTGAGGCTGCTTTGACAGCTGTGCAGCAGCAGGCAGCTGGAAGCAAAACATCCAGCTGTAGACACTAAATACTCCAGTTTAGCAATAATGAACATCTGCATGAAATGTCATGTCATGGATTAAGGGACCCAGAAAGTTTAGATTGCAAGCCTCTGCAATCACCCCAATCATCAGCTTCCATTGCAATCCTGAGTTACACATATTGATAGTCCCTCCCCCCCCCAAAAAAGCAATATTTACTTGTCTCCTTGACAAGGCTACATCGTGCTTGATTGTGATCCAGATATTTATTTTGGGAGAGGAGGTGATAACATAAAAGTATAGTGCTAATTCCTCTGCTTATGGTTGTTTGTGGTTTCCATTTACCCGTCCTTGGTCTTCTGTATGCATGTGATGATATGGAAGGAGTGACTCCTATGAGAACGTAGAATTATGTACAGGGCATCTCCATTCTTTGAGACCAGGAAATTCAAGACCGCTCCACATCCCTCCTTGACCTGAAGTAAGATTGAGAAGAGGGCTTTTTCTGTGGTGTCCCCTACTATCTGGTGACCCCTAAGAAGGGAAGCCCACATTGGACTTACTCTGCACAGCTTCTGCACCATAAGATTCTGCACTACATATCTGAGCATTGACTGATAATTTGTTGAATTTTGATTATTTTGATATTTCCTTTGGAGCATTTTAAACAATCTGAATTGCATTTTAACTGATTCTACTTTGGGAGCTGTTTCCACTTGTTCATAAGAACATAAGAACATAAGAAGAGCCTGCTGGATCAGGCCAGTGGCCCATCTAGTCCAGCATCCTGTTCTCACAGTGGCCAACCAGGTGCCTGGGGGAAGCCCGCAAGCAGGACCCGAGTGCAAGAACACTCTCCCCTCCTGAGGCTTCCGGCAACTGGTTTTCAGAAGCATGCTGCCTCTGACTAGGGTGGCACAGCACAGCCATCATGGCTAGTAGCCATTGATAGCCCTGTCCTCCATGAATTTGTCTAATCTTCTTTTAAAGCCGTCCAAGCTGGTGGCCATTACTGTATCTTGTGGGAGCAAATTCCATAGTTTAACTATGCGCTGAGTAAAGAAGTACTTCCTTTTGTCTGTTCTGAATCTTCCAACATTCAGCTTCTTTGAATGTCCATGAGTTCTAGTATTGTGAGAGAGGGAGAAGAACTTTTCTCTATCCACTTTCTCAATGCCATGCATAATTTTATACACTTCTATCATGTCTCCTCTGACCAGCCTTTTCTGTAAACTAAAAACCCCAAATGCTGCAACCTTTCCTCGTAAGGGAGTCGCTCCATCCCCTTGCTCATTCTGGTTGCCCTCTTCTGAACCTTTTCCAACTCTATAATATCCTTTCTGAGATGAGGCCACCAGAACTGTACACAGTATTCCAAATGCGGCCGCACCATAGATTTATACAACGGCATTATGATATCGGCTGTTTTATTTTCAATACCTTTCCTAATTATTGCTAGCATGGAATTTGCCTTTTTCACAGCTGCCGCACACTGGGTCGACATTTTCATCGTGCTGTCCACTACAACCCCGAGGTCTCTCTCCTGGTCGGTCACCACCAGTTCAGACCCCATGAGCGTATATGTGAAATTCAGATTTTTTGCTCCAATATGCATAATTTTACACTTGTTTATATTGAATTGCATTTGCCATTTTTCTGCCCATTCACTCAGTTTGGAGAGGTCTTTTTGGAGCTCCTCACAATCCCTTTTTGTTTTAACAACCCTGAACAATTTAGTGTCATCAGCAAACTTGGCCACTTCACTGCTCACTCCTAATTCTAGGTCATTAATGAACAAGTTGAAAAGTACAGGTCCCAATACCGATCCTTGAGGGACTCCACTTTCTACAGCCCTCCATTGGGAGAACTGTCCGTTTATTCCTACTCTCTGCTTTCTGCTTCTTAACCAATTTCTTATCCACAAGAGGACCTCTCCTCTTATTCCATGACTGCTAAGCTTCCTCAGAAGTCTTTGGTGAGGTACCTTGTCAAACGCTTTTTGAAAGTCTAAGGACACTATGTCCACTGGATCACCTCTATCTATATGCTTGTTGACACTCTCAAAGAATTCTAATAGGTTACTGAAACAGGACTTTCCCTTGCAGAAGCCATGCTGGCTCTGCTTCAGCAAGGCTTGTTCTTCTATGTGCTTAGTTAATCTAGCTTTAATAATACTTTCTACCAGTTTTCCAGGGACAGAAGTTAAGCTAACTGGCCTGTAATTTCCGGGATCCCCTCTGGATCCCTTTTTGAATATTGGTGTTACATTTGCCACTTTCCAGTCCTCAGGCACGGAGCAGGACCCGAGGGACAAGTTACATATTTTAGTTAGCAGATCAGCAATTTCACATTTGAGTTCTTTGAGAACTCTCGGGTGGATGCCATCCGGGCCCGGTGATTTGTCAGTTTCTATATTGTCCATTAAGCCTAGAACTTCCTCTCTCGTTACCACTATTTGTCTCAGTTCCTCAGAATCCCTTCCTGCAAATGTTAGTTCAGGTTCAGGGATCTGCCCTATATCTTCCACTGTGAAGACAGATGCAAAGAATTCATTTAGCTTCTCTGCAATCTCCTTATCGTTCTTTAGTACACCTTTGACTCCCTTATCATCCAAGGGTCCAATCGCCTCCCTAGATGGTCTCCTGCTTTGAATGTATTTATAGAATTTTTTTTTGTTGGTTTTTATGTTCTTAGCAAAGTGCTCCTCAAATTCTTTTTTAGCATCCCTTATTGTCTTCTTGCATTTCTTTTGCCAGAGTTTGTGTTCTTTTTTATTTTCTTCATTCGGACAAGACTTCCATTTTCTGAAGGAAGACTTTTTGCCTCTAAGAGCTTCCTTGACTTTGCTCGTTAACCATGCTGGCATCTTCTTGGCCCTGGCGGTACCTTTTCTGATCTGCGGTATGCACTCCAGTTGAGCTTCTAATATAGTGTTTTTAAACAACTTCCAAGCATTTTCGAGTGATGTGACCCTCTGGACTTTGTTTTTCAGCTTTCTTTTTACCAATCCCCTCATTTTTGTGAAGTTTCCTCTTTTGAAGTCAAATGTGACTGTGTTGGATTTTCTTGGCAATTGGCCATTTACATGTATGTTTAATTTAATAGCACTGTGGTCACTGCTCCCAATCGGTTCAACAACACTTACATCTCACACCAGGTCCCGGTTCCCACTGAGGATTAAGTCCAGGGTTGCCGTCCCTCTGGTCGGTTCCATGACCAACTGGTCTAGGGAATAGTCATTTAGAATATCTAGAAACTTTGCTTCTTTGTCATGACTGGAACACATATGCGGCCAGTCTATGTCCGAGTAGTTGAAGTCACCCATTACTACCACATTTCCTAGTTTGGATGCTTCCTCAATTTCATATCTCATCTCAAGGTCTCCCTGAGCATTTTGATCAGGGGGACGATAGATCGTTCCCAGTATTAAGTCCCTCCTGGGGCATGGTATCACCACCCACAACGATTCTGTGGAGGAGTCTGCCTCTTTTGGGGTTTGGAGCTTGCTGGATTCAATGCCTTCTTTCACGTATAGAGCGACTCTGCCACCAATACGTCCTTCCCTGTCCTGTTCATTGGTTCTGAGTGAGTTCCACAAAAAAATCAATGAATAAATGTAGATATGCTTTCTCCAGATACCAGAACTGGCTCTCCCCAGATCCTACTGGAACGTTTTGACTGGGCTCACAAAAATAAGTGTGACTCCTTTAGCAGAATGTACTCCCACAGGTTTAGAATGGTGTTGTATCCCTGCGTGTGAGCTTCCCAGAAGCATCTAGCCCACCACTATTGGAAGTGACATGCTGAACTGGAAGGACATTGGGTGTGATCCCCCAGGGCTGTTCTTAGTAAGATCTAAGTCTTGAACCCAACCTTGTAAGTTTGACCTACCATGGAACTTCTCAGAATCCTCACTATGCTGCTGTTTTGACTTATGGCAACCCTATGAATCAGTGACCTCCAATAGCATCTGTTATAAACCACCCTGCTCGGATCTTGTAAGTTCTTAGTAAGATCTAAGTCTTGAACCCAACCTTGTAAGTTTGACCTACCATGAAACTTCTGAGAATCCTCACATGATCTTGCTATCCTGCCTCTTGGATTTGGACATCCATAGAGTTTCCATGCTGATTAAAACTGGCAATGCTACCAGGGAATCATAGCAGAGGAGAGCCTCTGGCACATGACCAACTGTTTCAGCTGAGTAATTAGGCATGTGAAGTTGTGGTGAGAGTTAGCTGAGCAAACCACTAGTGAAACCTGTAAACTATCCTGTGCTCAGTGGTAGTGCTGAATTCAAGACTGCAGTTTGTGACAACTGGAAGTTACACAAGGGTTTATCAGGTGAGATCTCCAAGGGTTTATGTCTGTTGATGGACAGACTCTGACTCCCATAAGCCCCAGAGTGCATGGTGAATGCTCATGGATGACACAATCAAACTATGCCTGGAGGACCATGGATTCTTTATCCCAGCTATACACATGCACCCATGTCAGAAATTTATTTATTTAGTCAATTTATATACCGCTTATATCTAAATAAAACTCTGAGCGGTGTGCAACAAGCCCAAACATCTTAAAACAACAATTACAAATAAAATACAGTTAACTGAACAAAACATCATCTTTAGTATGAACGTAATATAAACATTGCATATAAAACTAAGTACAAGAAATACAAGAAAAAAACATAATAGACATAATACACTAAAGAGAATATTCCCTACGTTTCAAGGAAAAACAAACATGTTAAAACAAGCTTATTTTAAAACATAATAAATTAAACAAATCAGATTT
Organism: Rhineura floridana; assembly: GCF_030035675.1. NCBI lineage: Eukaryota > Metazoa > Chordata > Lepidosauria > Squamata > Rhineuridae > Rhineura > Rhineura floridana. The sequence continues at coordinate 6,211,073 of NC_084480.1, read as the reverse complement.
CTTAGTCACAGTATAGTAATAACAAAAGAACAATTAAAACAGCTGGCCCCCATTATATCAGAATTTTGCCTTACTACCATTGGGAAAAGAAAATCATTTAATTGACTCAAACACACCCTTACAAAATCAGCACATTCATATTGAAACATAACATTCTAAACCAACACACTCACACTCACCTCAAATCACACTCTACAAGCACTCATATATTCTACATACAACATTCATACCAAACTCTCATACCAAATATTCTCATACCGAACGTTCCCCCTTGTCTCTCACTCAAGGGGGCAGAAACTGTGCCCACCAGGCTCTCATGCTGGGGGTATAGAAACCACTTTTTTCAAACACAGTAGACATTGACACTTCCTCATCTCTCAGCTGAGGAACAAAAACCATTCAAATCTCAAATATTCACCCTAAAGAAGGGCAGGCTTTCAATCACAACAGCTTGTTGTAAGAAATGGATGGATGTCTACTGGCATTTAACATTAATCTGGTTATATGTATGGGCCGTTTCTCCATTAGGGAAGCCTCTAGGCCCCAGGGAACTCTCACAATGACTACCCTCCCTATGATGCTCTCTGACACTGGAGGCATTCAAGAGGCAGCTGGACAGCCATCTGTCGGAAATGCTTTGATTTGTATTCCTGCATTGCATAGGGGGTTGGACTTGATGACCTTATAGGCCCCTTCCAACTCCACTATTCTTTGATTCTAAGATTCTATGCCCACCCACCCTGGGCATCCCATGACCAATCATTGCTTGCACCCAGGGCCTCTCTCCGCATAGGTGGGGCCATCTTGGCTCCCTTCTCCATCTCCTGTAGCACAAAGCAGTGTCTTTTACTGCATTAAGGGGCACTGGATATCCAGATGTCTCTGGATCCCAGTGGGCATCTGATAACATCCACAAGAGTATATCAGCAGGGGTGTAGTGGTCCAGGGTCTCAGGGGTCCTAGACCCCTTACTGTTTTGGGAGCCAGGTCCCAGCAGGGTCCGTATGTCTCCCAGCATCCTATGAGCCAATTAGCATGAAAGGGGAGTGTGTTGGCCACTGAAAAGAGTCTTCTAACATGCTTCCTTGTCTCTTCCTGCTGATGGGAGTCAATCAGAGTGAAGGCTGTGAGTCAGCTACTGAGAAGACTCTTTTCAGTATCTGGCACATTCCACTTTCAAGATGAGTAGCTCTTAGGGATGTCTGTTGTTCTGGGAGAAGGCATTGACAAGGATAGAGAAGCAGAAAGCAGTATTCAAACCTGGCCATGTTAATTCTATAATTGTAGAAGGTTGTATAATCTTTGAAGACACGGCATGGCTGTGACAATCATGAAGGAACCCTGCACTTCTGAACTTGCACTATGCCACTGTGCACCAGAGCCTAGTAGTGACCCTATTTGGAGTTGTGTCGCCTTCTCACAGGTTGTGAAATGGACTGAAACCTTCCCTGAACCCCTCCCCCCCAAAAACTCCCCAAATTTAATTGCTTCCTTTTCAAATGTCTAGGGCTGCAATCCAATGCACACTTACCTGGGAGTAAGTCCCATTGAATCCAATGGAGCTTACTTCTGAGTAATCATGTACTGGATTGCAGCCTAGGCCACCAATTCTTTACAGGGCCTCTTATTTTAAAAAAACAAAAACATTGCCAGGAGTTAACTATGTATTTTTTCTTGTTTTTATATATATATTCCAAAATGAACAAGAGCAGGACACACTTTCTTCAGCGACAAGGAGAATACAGGGAGCATCCTCCTTTATCTCAATAAAATTAATGGCAGGCGTAGCCTTCGTGATTTGCACTGACAGCAACAAACAGGAACATTAATGCTGGCAGAGCCCAGTGTGTCGATTAGGTCCGTCCGAGTCAGCATGCTTTTAAGCAAATTATTCCCACAGTCTTCTGTCCCGCTCACTGATGTCTCTTGGGTAGCTGCGGCTGGTTTTTGGATGAGGCTTGCCAGGAATTCCAGTCTCATTAGATAGTCACCCAAACAGAAGGAGGGCTTGCAGAGTAATCAGAAAACAGTAGGTCAATTGATTTGTAGTTCAGCAATGGCTGCCAGCAACAAGTAATGCTTAATTTAGTTAGATCCGTAGCCCGTCCTATACCAAGAGCTCAGGGTATACCTCAATATGACAGGCATAAAGAGCAACTGGAAACACCCCAGGTGGAGCACACACATAAAAACTTGTTGCCATTTTTCATGACATGGATGGGAGACCTTTGCCCCTCCAGATGGTGTTGGACTCCTATCAGCCTGAGCCAGCATGACTAACAGCTGAGGATGATGGGAGCTGCAGCCCAGGAGTGCCCCCAAACAGCTCCCCCTTTATTTATTTATTTCATTTGTATACCGCCCCATAGCTGAAGCACTCTGGGCGGTTTACAACAATTAAAACATTAAAAACAAATATACAAATTTAAAACACATTTAAAAAAAAAACAATTTAAAAACACATATTAAAATGCCTGGGAGAAGAGGAAAGTCTTAACCTGGCACTGAAAAGATAACAGTGTTGGCACCAGGCGCACCTTATCAGGGAGATCATTCCATAATTTGGGGGCCACCACTGAGAAGGCCCTCTCCCTTCTTGCCGTCCCCCGAGCTTGTACGGGTGGGTTCGTGTCAGGAGAGGCGTTTTAGCTACTTTTGGCAGCCCTCATTAAAAAAAAAATGCCAACCTATTTGTTGAAATTGCCCTGGGTGATGTTATCATGTGCCTCAGAGATGGGAAAACTGTGGCCCTCCTGATGTCATTGGACTTCAGCTCCCATTAGCCTCAGCCAGCATGACCGAATGTTAGGAATGATGGCAGCTGCAGCCTGGCAACATCTGGAGGTCCATAGGTTCTCTAGCCATGTCTTATCTCAGCCCAGGGATGGAGCCTGGGACCTCCTGCTTGCAAGGTAGATGATCTAGCACTGAGCAATTCATTTTGATCCAGGGCTGGAGTTCCAACCCCTAGCTCTGTGCTGGCTGACTCACTCCTGTTGTTGTTATGTGCCTGCAAGTCGATTACGACTTATGGCGACCGTATGAATCAGTGACCTCCAAGAGCATCTGTCATGAACCACCCTGTTCAGATCTTGTAAGTTCAAGTCTGTGGCTTCCTTTATGGAATCAATCCATCTCTTGTTTGGCCTTCCTCTTTTTCTACTCCCTTCTGTTTTTCCCAGCATTATTGTCTAGTGAATCCTGTCTTCTCATGATGTGTCCAAAGTATGATAACGTCAGATATAGATTTTGCATTGGATTCCCTTTGAGCTAACAGTCACCTTTGTGCAGGGCTGTAGTTATCCAGGGTTTCAGGGGTGGGTGAGTTGAAGACCCTTTACTTTTTTAGGAACAGGGTTCCAGGCAGGTCCCTAGGTAAGAGCCAATCAGTTATGAAAGGGAAGCATGTTCTCTACTGAGAAGAGTCCTCGGCCTTTCATGCTGCTTGAAGCCAATCAGAGTGAAAGGAGGTGAGTCAGCCACTGAGAAGACTCTTCTCACTAGCTAACACACAGCCTCCCCTTTCATGCTGATTGGCTCCTAGGAATGTCTGTTGTAGTGGAGCGTGTACTTGGAGATGACACAGAGAGTAAGGGAAATCAGGAAAAGTGGGAGAGGGAGCATGGCTGTGACTATCCTGAAGGGATCCTGCACTTGTTTGCCACTACAATATTGTCTCTGTGTTGTAATCAAAATCGAGTCTATTAAGCCTCCTGATGTGATAGCATCTGCCCACCTTTCCCCAAAGGCCAGTCCTGTCACTCATGGTAGTCTACCATGTAAAGAGGTGCAGGGCATGGATCTGAAAAGTCAGAGAAAGTGTCCACATTCTTTTAAGTCTCTGCATTGTGAATGGGGTAAGATGCCTTAGCAAAACAAAAACAAAAAAACCCCACAACAAATCTATTTATGTTATCGCCACATGCCAGCAAAGATATATTGCAGCGAGTCACCACCTACAATTATTATAGTAAAGAGACCTTTTGATGGAGCACATTGGGTCCTGCTATTTATCAGGCACAAGGCTATTATATCTTGGCTCCCAGGAAAGGCACACAATCTTGGCTCTCAGGAAGGCATCAGGTGCTCTGAAATAAGCCAGAACACAAAGGCTGAAGTCTTCTTCCCATTCTTTATAGCATTTTTTAAAGCTCCAGCATTGTTGATCTATCTCCAAGCGTAGCTGTCCCATCCATTCTTATATCTTGTCTTTACAGGGAGCTGTGAAAAATACCCATGTTAAGATATTGGGTTGCTTTGTTTTAAATAGACTTACAAACGCATGAACCTGCCTTATATGGTCTCAGATAATTGGTCTGATACTTTTTACTACGGGTGGGCAACGGACTCAAGATTTGCCTTGTATCTGGATCCATACATGTAAAAAAAAAATGAATCCAGTCTGTCTGAGTTTTTATGTGTTCTCTCCAGTCTTATCTGTGCACTGGGGTTCCAAAACATTTTGTGTAATTTGATGCTCTGTGTTCCCCTTCAGAATAATGGGGAATCTAAAGAACAACTATATTTTCCCCCTTTTGGCCAATGGGTCAATTGGCAGTCACAGTCAAAGTTGTTAGTCACAGGAGCCCCTCCAGAGTGGATTAAGCTGCAGACAAGTATACCAAGGGGCTTTTTGAGAGAGATTCACTTCCCTCCACAGAGGGAGGAGAGGGAAACAAGGGTTGTCTCTTGATCTTTCTTACCTTAAAATAATTAAGGCATTGCCAAGTGGTGTGTTTTCCTCCTTGTACATTTGTTAAAACTTTGCAACTTCATGCTGGCTTTCCTGGTGCTTGCTTGTGCACTCCAAAAGGCCTTACTGCCTTCTGATAGGCCTTATAAAGTGGGTAGGGTTGCCAGGTCCATGGCCTGAGACTGATCCTTGTATCTTTAGGAGAAGAGAAAGTCAGCGAAGTGCAGGCGTTCTTGCAACACTGTAATGGGAAAAACCACAAGGTGGAATTCTCCCTTCCCCCTGCACAACTTTTAAAAATACAGAAGATGTCTTGGAGGCCGGGCTGTCTAGAGTGCTGCCTGTGGAGTTTGTGCTCAAAGCAGTTTACACAAACAGCCCAAATACTATATCATAACGAAAATACATAATAAAGAGAGCAATCGCTGTAACACTAAAAAAAAATCATATAATATACATCAAAATGTAAATGTGCATAAAGCTCAACAATAAAACTCAAGCCAAAATATCCAGAAGCAACCGCCAAAGCTGATAGAACAACCTCTTCTATCCCGCCGCGCTTTCTGCCTCAGTCAGGCTCCTAGGGCTGGCGGGTGGGGCAATGCAGGTGGACATAGACTTCCCCCAATGGCAAACACATTTTGAACACCCATGCAAAGCCAATGAACCTAGAGCAGGGCTGGGAACCTGTGGCTCTCCAGATGTTGCTGGACTTCAGCTTCCATTGCTCCTGAGCACTGGCCATGCTGGCCGAGGCTGATGGGAGTTGGAGAGCCACAGGTTTCCCACCCTTGACTAGAAACACACACACACATAGATATAGAAAAATAGATATGGAAATGGACTGCCTTCAAGTCGATCCCGACTTATGGCGACCCCATGAATAGGGTTTTCATGGTAAGGGGTATTTAGAGGCGGTTTACCATTGCTTTCTCCTGAGGCTAAGAGGCAGTGACTGGCCCATGGTCACCCAGTGAGCTTCATGGCTGTGTGGGGATTCGAACCCTGGTCTCCCAGGTTATAGTCCAACACCTTAACCACTATATATGAACGTAATTGTGATTAACCAAACAGAGCGACAACATGAGATCTTGTGGGGCCCTGATCTGACTTGGGGGGAGATTATTGACATCACACTGTAGCTTGGGGGGGGGATAAACCTTGAATCACCCCAATTGGCCACTTTTTCATCTCCCACGCAGAACTGATGCACACCCCTATTGTTTACTGGTATTCTACTTTCTACACATGTATTTCCCAACCCTGTTAATCACGATCCTTTCCTAACTGAAGCTGCCAGGCAGGGCTCTAATTATGAACCTACCCTGATGTCAAGGATTGCAACTGGAACCTTCTGATGCAAGATGTGATTCCTTAACTATGCCCCCTCCCTAAAGATCACAGGTAGGGATGGGGGAGACATTCTATTCAGTTTGCATTTAAAGGCAAACCAACTTAATCTACATGCTGCAAAACAATGTACAAACTGAAACACAGCAATCCTTTGCTATTTTCATTTCTCCAAATTCTGCAATGCGGATCTCCAGTAATGTGTACAGAACTCCACATACTAGGGTAAACTGTGCATGCAAAAACATGTAAATGCTGCAATTTCTTGGGATCAGTTTCAATCGTTATGGCTTGATGATGTGGACAAGGTACTTGCAACAATGCAGCCAGCAACATGTCCTCTCAACCCTTGCCCTTCTTGGCTTATTAAAGCTTGCAACAGAGGCATGACCAAGTGGATCCAGGGTGTGGTCAATGCATCATTGCTGGTGATCCCAGCCACCCTGAAAGAAGTAGCGATCTGACCGATCCTGAAAAAGCCCACCCTGGACCCATTGGTCTGTGACAACTACCACCTGGTCGCAAATACCCCCTTTTTAGGGAAGATGATTGAGAGGGTTGTGGTGCAGCAATTGCAAGTATTCTTGGATGAAACAGGTTATCCAGACCATTGGTCAGTCTAGAAGGACAGAGGAGTGTGGTCCTGTTATTCTTATTTGGTCTCTCAGCAGCTTGTTATACCATTGACCATGGTATCCTTCTGAGCTAATTTGGTGAGATGGGTATCCGCGGTACTGTTTTACAGTGGTTCCAATCCTATCTCCAGGGTTGTTTTCAGAGAATAGCATTGGGTGGTTATCTTTCAGCCCCCTGGCAGTTGTGCTATGGGGTGCCACAAAGTACCATCTTGTCCCCAAAGCTGTTTAATATCTTGGATTAGCCCTTGGGAGCAGTCATCAGGAGATTTGGGGCGAGTGTTAGCAGTACGCTGACAATACCCAGCTCTATTTCTCTGTAACATCTGAATCAGGAGGGCCGTGCAAGCCCTGAACCAGTGACTGGACTCAGTGGTGGGCTGAATGCGAGTCAGTAAGCTGAGCCTGAATCCTAGCAAGATGGAGACGCTGTGGGTGGGTGGTTCCCAATTTTGGATAATTGGTCACTTGTCTGCTTTGGATGGGGTCGTACTCCCGCTGAAAGAGCAGGTCCGTAGTCTGGGGGTGCTCCTGGATCCATCTTTGTTGCTAGAGGCCCAGATGACCTCAGTGGCTAGGAGTGCCTTTTAAGAGCTTTGGCTGGTAAAACAGCTGCAGCCATTTCTGGACTGGGATAGCCTGACCACTGTTGTCCATGTACTGGTAACCTCCAGGCTGGATTACTGTAATGCACTCTATGTGGGGCTGTCCTTAAGGTTGGTCCAGAAGTTGCAGGTGGTGCAAGATATGGTAGCATGACTGCTCACTGGGGCAGGGTATTGCCACAATGTTAATCTGCTGCTGAAAGAATTGCTTTGCCTTCCCATTAGCTACTGGGCCAAGTTCAAGGTTTTGGTGTACAAAGCCCTATGCAGCTTAGAACCAGGACACCTAAAAGATCGTCTTATCCCTTTTATATCCAGTAGGGATGGAAAGATCTGTGTATTTCAATTCTCTCAGTTTCTCATTTTTCCAGTGTTAAATTTTCTACATTTCTACAGCGATCTGTGAATTTTTTTAAAAAAAATCCTCATGAAAATTCTCCACCATTTTAGTGCGAATTTCTCCAAATAAACACATTTTTTGTAGGCAGTTTTGACAAAGGTACACGTTTTTGCAGCCATTTCTCATCACATCATGCCTTTTTGCATGTCATTTTCACTCATATATTCATTCTTATGCACATTTTCCCCTAATATATGCATTTTTATAAAATTGTTTAGTTGGTGGACTGCATTCCAGAATTCTAATAAATGTGAATTTTGAAGGATGTTTTGGTTCTCATATTGTTTTGGAAATTGTGAATTTGATAAATTCTGCTTGAAATGCCAACTGAATTGAAATTCTCACCCATCCCTACTATCCAGTCGATCACCATGCCCTGCAGGTGAGGGCCTCCTGCAGATAACCATCTTATCATGAGGTCCATCCCACACACCATCACCAGAACTTTAGTGCTGTGGTACCGACACTTTGGAATTCCCTCCCCATTAAATATAGACAATCGCCATCTCTGTTAACTTTTCAGCGCCAACTGAAGAGCTTCCTCTTTCACCAAGCCTTTTAAGTAAAGACCATATCCCAGTCTGTGTCTGTACTGGAATTGCTTTTTAAGATGTTTTTAAAGCTGGTTTTTTTGCAGATGCTTTTAAAGATGTTTTGTTTTAATATGTTTTAAAGTCTTTTGTTTTTAAGATCTTTTAGAATGTTCATGGTATTTTTGTTTGTCAGCCTGGGCTCCTTCTGGGAAGAAGGGCAGGATATAAATAAAATAAAATAAGTTTGTGAAAATGACATTGGAAATGGGTTATATTAGGGGAAATTGCCTTGCAAAAGTGTGTATGTTAGGAGAAACTTGCTGATGAATTTTCATGAGGACTTTTAAATATATATATATTTCAGACTGATGTGGAAATGTGAACTGCAATTTAAGACTGAAAAAAAAGAGAGAAAAACTAAGAGAAACCAAAATTGACAGATTCACCCGTCCCCAATCACAGGTGGGCAAATCACTGATCAACCTTGGCGCTTCCTATGTAGAGAAAGAAAGCGGAACAGCTGAAGACATCATCCTAGAAGAGATATTGGATTAATGTGTAGCCAGAGATGAATTTATGAAGTTTGCAAACCAGAGAAGAGACTGTCTGACGATGCCCCCCGCCCCGTCGTTCGAAGCAATGGCCTTGTGCTTAGGCAGCACATGGCAGAGTAGGCAATTTCTTTGCCTGTCTCTTTCCTCCCACTTTAGCTAAGTCAGCTGACACTCTTGATGCTGAGAGCACCTGCCGCATCTCTGATCCATTTTTGAACCAGCAGGAGAAGACATGCTTGCAGCTTACCCGACAAAATTAGTTGACGTGCAGTCAAAGCCCTGAAGTCCATTTGCAAAAACGTGTACAAGTATCTGTTTAAAGCCCTGGGGATGAGGTACACAATTTCCTGACAGACCCTCTGTAGAGCCTCCACAGATCTGCATATTAACCAGGCTTGACACTTGGCCAGTGGCCGGCGCCGTGGAGAGTCTTGATCTGTTTCGCTCTGTGTGTTTCATTAACCCAAGGAGATGTGGGTGACTTCCTCCAGACTGACCTCAGACAAAAGGCAAAGCTGAGTGTGCATGAGGAGAGATTAGAGGAATTGCTGCCATCCCTGGTGTTCTTGTTTACAGAATGCCTGTATCCCTGAATTAAGAGAAGTTGCAGAATTGGCTACATATCTGGGGGCTTATTTATTGTCAAAAGTGCTCGATTCAAGAAAAATTAGCAGGATATCAATTGATTTCAATTTTGGCTCAAAATACACATTAACTAGTGTTCAGTGATACTTTCCTCTGCCGTTTATTTTATTTTATTTCATAAGAACATAAGAAGCTGTCTTATACTGAGCCAGACCATTGGTCCATGTAGCTCAGTATTGTCTACACTGACTGGCAGCAGGCTCTTTAGGATTCCGGAAAGGAGTCTCTTTCAGCCTTACCCTGGAGATGCCAGGATTTGAATCTGGAGCCTTTTGCATGCAAAGCCGATGCTCTGCCACTGAGCTACAGCCAGGGGTGTAGTGGTCCAGGCTCCTGGGGGGTCTTAGACCCTTTGCTTTTTTGGGAGCAGGGTTCCTCTGTCTCAGCGTCCCACAAGCCAATCAGCATGAAAGTGGAGTGTATTAGCCGCTGAGAAGAATATCCCATCATGCTTACTTGACCTTTCTTGCTGATTGGAGCCAATCAGAGTGAAAGGAAGTGAGTCAGCCACTGAGAAGAGTCTTCTCAGTAGCTAACTCCCCTTTCATGTTTATTGGCTCCTAGAGATGTCTGTTGTGGAAGAAGGCATTAAAAAAGTTTCTCATTCTTTGGAGTGGATTGAGTGCCTCACTGACACCGGAGTCACCATTCTCTACTGGACACAGGGAAGAAAATGGTCCCTAAGGCTGTAAGATCCATGTCACCTAGGACTTTATCATTTAAAACCAGCACCTTGAATCGTGTCTCTAGCACAGTCGACCAGGCCCATGCAGGGGCTGGATCTGTGAAGGAATATCCTCTGAGAGATGGCTCAGCTCATTGGAGGCTCTGCCCTTTGGGACTGGTGGAGCGGCAGGCATGAAGGCCAACTGTAGGTGGAGCCAGAGCCAAATTGTTCTATTTTTGGACCCCTCCCTGCTGAGTTCGAAAAGAGCAGCACGGACATTAAGGAGGAGAAATCTGACAGCCAGCGGCACTCTCTGGACTAGTTGCAAGTAAGGAGGTAGGCAAGTGGGGACTGGCTGAGGGCAGGCTGAAGGTGGTGGAACAGTGCCCCATTTGCCCTGAATGGCACTGGTTTAGCTGATTAAACTTGCATGTCTGAATGAGTGTTTAGTAGCTCAGGCCATTTAGAGGTGAACCACACCAGTTGAAAACTTCTGGAGTATCATAAAGAACATTTTAAAAATCACACTGAAGATCACACTAGAACGCTTGAACAGTCAGTGCTACAGCCAGGTAATTTTAGACCCTGGACTTAATGGTCTTACGAGGGGACATCTTCTGACGGCCATGTGTGTATTGCTTCAGTTGTGAAGCATGTAATTAACATTTCTCTTTTCTTCCCTTCCGTGCTTTACAAACGTGTCTACATTAGAGCAGACAAGCAAACAGTTTCCAACCCTGATTTAAAAATAAAATACTTGAAGCATGCGCAGGTTTGCATTTGAAAGTCCCTTAAACCATAGCACTATCATGCCCAGTGGAATAAAATGGGGTTTGCATCTTCTGCCCTGTTGCTGAGCACATTTCCTTGGGAACAATAAGCAGCATTTTGTAGTAGGAAATAATAATATATATTTTTTAAAAAAATAAAAAATAGAAGAGGAAGAAAGGATGTCCTGGAATGTCGCTGCTAGCCCATTTCTGATGCTGGGCCTGTTTGCTCCTGCACCCATTACCTGCTGCTGTCTGGGGGGTGATCTGGGGGCCCCTTGGACTGCAGAGCCCCAGGATTTGGTCTCAAGAGCCCACCCCTAGAGTCATAAGAACATAAGAAGAGCCTGCTGGATCAGGCCAGTGGCCCATCTAGTCCAGCATCCTGTTCTCGCAGTGGCCAACCAGGTGCCTGGGGGAAGCCCGCAAGCAGGACCCGAGTGCAAGAACACTCTCCCCTCCTAAGGCTTCTAGCAACTGGTTTTCAGAAGCATGCTGCCTCTGACTAGGGTGGCAGAGCACAGCCATCACGGCTAGTAGCCATTGATAGCCCTGTCCTCCATGAATTTGTCTAATCTTCTTTTAAAGCCATCCAAGCTGGTGGCCGTTACTGCATCTTGTGGGAGCAAATTCCATAGTTTAACTATGCGCTGAGTAAAGAAGTACTTCCTTTTGTCTGTCCTGAATCTTCCAACATTCAGCTTCTTTGAATGTCCACGAGTTCTAGTATTATGAGAGAGGGAGAAAAACTTTTCTCTATCCACTTTCTCAATGCCATGCATAATTTTATACACTTCTATCATGTCTCCTCTGACCCGCCTTTTCTCTAAACTAAAAAGCCCCAAATGCTGCAACCTTTCCTCGTAAGGGAGTCGCTCCATCCCCTTGATCATTCTGGTTGCCCTCTTCTGAACCTTTTCCAACTCTAAAATTTCCTTTTTGAGATGAGGCGACCAGAACTGTACACAGTATTCCAAATGCGGCCACACCATAGATTTATACAACGGCATTATGATATCGGCTATTTTATTTTCAATACCTTTCCTAATTATCCCTAGCCTGGAATTTGCCTTTTTCACAGCTGCCGCACACTGGGTCGACATTTTCATCTGCTGTCCACTACAACCCCGAGGTCTCTCTCCTGGTCGGTCACTGCCAGTTCAGACCCCATGAGCGTATATGTGAAATTAAGATTTCTTGCTCCAATATGCATAATTTTACACTTGTTTATATTGAATTGCATTTGCCATTTTTCTGCCCATTCACTCAGTTTGGAGAGGTCTTTCTGGAGCTCTTCGCAATCCCTTTTTGTTTTAACAACCCTGAACAATTTAGTGTCATCAGCAAACTTGGCCACTTCACTGCTCACTCCTAATTCTAGGTCATTAATGAACAAGTTGAAAAGTACAGGTCCCAATACCGATCCTTGAGGGACTCCACTTTCTACAGCCCTCCATTGGGAGAACTGTCCGTTTATTCCTACTCTCTGGTTTCTGCTTCTTAACCAATTCCTTATCCACAAGAGGACCTCTCCTCTTATTCCATGACTGCTAAGCTTCCTCAGAAGTCTTTGGTGAGGTACCTTGTCAAACGCTTTTTGAAAGTCTAAGTACACTATGTCCACTGGATCACCTCTATCTATATGCTTGTTGACACTCTCAAAGAATTCTAATAGGTTACTGAGACAGGACTTTCCCTTGCAGAAGCCATGCTGGCTCTGCTTCAGCAAGGCTTGTTCTTCTATGTGCTTAGTTAATCTAGCTTTAATAATAGTTTCTACCAGTTTTCCAGGGACAGAAGTTAAGCTAACTGGCCTGTAATTTCCGGGATCCCCTCTGGATCCCTTTTTGAAGATTGGTGTTACATTTGCCACTTTCCAGTCCTCAGGCACGGAGCAGGACCCGAGGGACAAGTTACATATTTTAGTTAGCAGATCAGCAATTTCACATTTGAGTTCTTTGAGAACTCTCGGGTGGATGCCATCCGGGCCCGGTGATTTGTCAGTTTTTATATTGTCCATTAAGCCTAGAACTTCCTCTCTCTTTACCACTATTTGTCTCAGTTCCTCAGAATCCCTTCCTGCAAATGTTAGTTCAGGTTCAGGGATCTGCCCTATATCTTCCACTGTGAAGACAGATGCAAAGAATTCATTTAGCTTCTCTGCAATCTCCTTATCGTTTTTTAGTACACCTTTGACTCCCTTATCATCCAAGGGTCCAATCGCCTCCCTAGATGGTCTCCTGCTTTGAATGTATTTATAGAATTTTTTTTTGTTGGTTTTTATGTTCTTAGCAATGTGCTCCTCAAATTCTTTTTTAGCATCCCTTATTGTCTTCTTGCATTTCTTTTGCCAGAGTTTGTGTTCTTTTTTATTTTCTTCATTCGGACAAGACTTCCATTTTCTGAAGGAAGACTTTTTGCCTCTAAGAGCTTCCTTGACTTTGCTCGTTAACCATGCTGGCATCTTCTTGGCCCTGGCGGTACCTTTTCTGATCTGCGGTATGCACTCCAGTTGAGCTTCTAATATAGTGTTTTTAAACAACTTCCAAGCATTTTCAAGTGATGTGACCCTCTGGACTTTGTTTTTCAGCTTTCTTTTAACCAATCCCCTCATTTTTGTGAAGTTTCCTCTTTTGAAGTCAAATGTGACCTTGTTGGATTTTCTTGGCAATTGGCCAGTTACATGTATGTTTAATTTAATAGCACTGTGGTCACTGCTCCCAATCGGTTCAACAACACTTACATCTCGCACCAGGTCCCGGTCCCCACTGAGGATTAAGTCCAGGGTTGCCGTCCCTCTGGTCGGTTCCATGACCAACTGGTCTAGGGAATAGTCATTTAGAATATCTAGAAACTTTGCTTCTTTGTCATGACTGGAACACATATGCGGCCAGTCTATGTCTGGGTAGTTGAAGTCACCCATTACTACCACATTTCCTAGTTTGGATGCTTCCTCAATTTCATATCTCATCTCAAGGTCTCCCTGAGCATTTTGATCAGGGGGACGATAGATCATTCCCAGTATTAAGTCCCTCCTGGGGCATGGTATCACCACCCACAACGATTCTGTGGAGGAGTCTGCCTCTTTTGGGGTTTCGAGCTTGCTGGATTCAATGCCTTCTTTCACGTATAGAGCGACTCCGCCACCAATACGTCCTTCCCTGTCCTTCCGATATAGCTTATATCCAGGGATAACCGTATCCCACTGGTTTTCTCCATTCCACCAGGTCTCCGTTATGCTCACTATATCAATGCTCTCCTCTAAGACCAAGCACTCCAGTTCTCCCATCTTGGTTCGCAGGCTCCTAGCATTAGCGTACAGGCACTTGTAAGCAGTGTCTCTCTTCAAGGGTCTTTGGCACTTGTGGTTAGGCCTGTGGTAATTTTGCTCTTCTGAATTTATATCCTGTGCCCCTGCTCTCACAATGCCTACTTCTAGGCCTACCCCTTTAAAAATTTCATCATTTCTTTGGTTTTTATCCCAGGGGGGAGGTTTATTCCGAACCAGACCTTTCTCAGCTCCTGTCGGGTTTCCCCCCTCAGTCAGTTTAAAAGCTGCTCTGCTACTTTTTTAATTTTAAGTGCCAGCAGTCTGGTTCCATTCTGGTTCAAGTGGAGCCCATCCCTTTTGTACAGGCCCGGCTTGTCCCAAAATGTTCCCCAGTGCCTAACAAATCTAAACCCTTCCACCCGACACCATCGTCTCATCCACGCATTGAGACTGCGAAGCTGTGCCTGTCTGGCTGGTCCTGCATGTGGAACCGGTAGCATTTCAGAGAAAGCCACCTTGGAGGTCCTGGCTTTCAGCATCCTACCTAGCAACCTAAATTTTGCTTCCAGGACCTCACGGCTGCATTTCCCCATGTTGTTGGTGCCAACGTGCACTACGACCACTGACTCCTCCCCAGCACTGTCTACCAAACTATCTAAATGACGGGCGATATCCGCAACCTTCGCACCAGGCAGGCAAAACACCTTGCGGTCTACACGCCCATCACACACCCCACTGTCTATGTTCCTAATGATCGAATCACCCACTACAAGGATCCCTCCACCCCCTGGAGACATATCCTCGGCACGAGAGGATAGCTGCTCATCCCCCAAGGAATGGGTCCCTTCTAAGGGATCGTTTCCCTCTTCCTCAACTGGATGCTCTCCTTCCCCGAGACCATCGTTCTCCATGATAGCAGGAGAGCTATCATCGCTGGAGTGGGACACAGCTATAACGTCCCTGAAGGCCTCCTCCACACACCTCTCTGCCTCTCTCAGCTTTTCCAGGTCCGCCACCTTGGCCTCAAGGAAATGAAGTCATTCCCGGAGAGCCAGGAGCTCATTGCACCGAGAGCACACCCACGACTTCTGTCCAACAGGCAGATAGTCGTACATGCTGCAGGCGGTGCAAAACACTGGAAAGCTCCCACACCCCTGTTGGCTTCTTACCTGCATAGTTTTGTTTAAGGTTTATTACGTCAATGGGTTGGAGACTGTGGTTTAGTTGAGGTCAGGGAACAGAAGGGCAGAGTGGGGGCCCTGGCCTCCTCGCCCTGCTGCCGAACTCGCTCTGCTGCTTAACTTGCCTTGACGCTTTGTCAACGCGCTAATGCAGCTGCCTGCTTTTCCCCCGCAGAGATCTCCAACTAAAGCACCATTTAGAAACAATTTGGCTGAACCATCCTACACTTATTTCTCAAGATGCCTTTTCCTTGCTTTGCTCTTTCTTTCTTTCTTTCTTTCTTTCTTTCTTTCTTTCTTTCTTTCTTTCTTTCTTTCTTTCTTTCTTTCTTTCTTTCTTTCTTTCTTTTCCCCTCTCCAAGAAATTCTGATGGATGAAACTTAGAGATTCAGTTGTGAGTGCTCATACTGGATGCTAATGTAAGGCTTAGGCTACCGCAGGGGCCCTCTTCATCCAGTGGGTGCTTATCTATGCATTAGCACACTGGGCTGATGCTTAGCCATAGATTATATATGAATGTGGAGAAATGCTTTCAATCTCTTATATGGAACTCCCCCACCCCCAGTCTTAGCCACAAACCCTTTAAGACAAAAGGCTCAGATTTAAGGGTAATGGAGCATGCTGCCTAGGAAAACTGTCACAGTCCCTTTTCTTTGGAGATTTGAAAGGGGAGGGAAAGGTCAGGCATGTATCTCTGAAGAGTTGTTTTGGAGTGCAAGACTCAGGCTAGAGAGGCCAAATCAGGTCTGTGTGTGAAACAGCCCAGAATCAACCTGGGTTTGCTACCAAGGTGAAAGTCAATCGTGAGCTGCAGTCAAACCTAGCTACCTGATTGAGGCATGTGTATAGAGAGATGGGGTGGAGTTGGACCCCTCTGGAATCCATAGCACAGTGGTAGAACTCTTACTTTGCATGCAGAAGTGCCAGAGTTCAATTCCTGGCATCTCCACTTCAGGTACCAGGTGACAGGAGATGCATCTCTCTCTCTCTCTCTCTCTCTCTCTCTCCGCCCCCGTGACTGGAAGAGCCACTGTCAGCCAGAGCAGACTGCCTGGGGCTAGATGGGTCTGCAGGCTGACCTGCTTCCTCTCTTCCTAATTCCAGAGGGGTGGAAGAAAGTAAGTCCAAGACCTGGTGATTTTTGTGGAATTCATCTTCTGAGACCAATCCAGAGGTTGAGTCAAGACTCTGAGAAAGGGGTTAGAAGGGTTTGGGGTGGTTTTTTTTGCCTTCCTCTCCATGTCTCAGGTCTTTGGGAAAGCCTCCTGGGGCTCACCTGCCTCACATCTACATCTCAGGATGAAAGCCCTCAGATCCAATGGGGGAAAGTGCAAACATCTCCCTTGCGGGATCATGGATTTGGGGACACCCATGTGTGCACGGGGGAGGTGGTGGTGTCTAAGGTCCAGTGAATTTCATCTACTCATTTCTCCTAATATACACATCTGTGTACGCAACCTTGCCTAATAGAAACATTTTTGCAAAGCAATTTCTCCCGGTATAGTACATTTTTGTATATTATTTTCACGAATACATGCATTTCTATGCCCAGTTTACCCTAGTATATGATTTTGTGCACGTTATTTGGCTAGAGAACTGCACAGCAAAATTCAGATAAGTGCAGATTTCAAAGGATGGCTGTGTTTCGGTGGGCATGTTGTTTTGGAAAGTTCAAAGCTGGTAAGTTTGCTTTTTAAATGCGAACTGAGTTGAATTTCTCCCCGTCCCAACTCATAACTCTGTCATCCTGATTTACCAAGTGGTACCATGCAACTGAATAAAGTGGAAACAGACAATCAGCACAGCAGGAGTGATGCAGAGTAGAACATCCTTCCCTGATACATTTTATTTCTATGTTCAGAGAGCTTTATTTTTGTTTAATGCGAGGGAGTGTTCAAATGCAACCCACTCTGCCCCCAGATTCTGCTGCATGTGTAGACCAGGTTTGACTTACCACTGAGCCCATATAACTCCTTGGTAAGACAGTCATCTACAGTATATCATCCTGCAACCTGGTAGTGAAAAATATGGCCATGCGCCTGTATGTCAGGAAATGGACCACCTGTAAACCGGTGGAAAAGCCCATTTTAATTTATTTATTTCTGAATTTATAAACTGTTCCACATTCAGAAAACACCTGAGTGGTGTATGGAAATAGAATATGAAACATAATACAGATCACAAAACAGTATTACAAACCAACAAGAGTTAACAACAGCAGAAGTAAAAAATAGACTAGTTTGAGATGGCTTGGGAGGAAAGGAACGTTTGGAAACATAACAATGTCACTCTTATTCGAAGAGGAGAGAATTCCAGAGGACTGGTGGCACGCCACACGAAGTGTATGCTGGAGTCACAGCATGCTTTACTGCAGGGGTGTGTGACAACAGATTTTTTGCCCACAGATCTAAGTGACCGGGGTGAGGTGTGGCGGGAGAGGCAGCTTCTCAGAAACCCTGCTCCAGAATCTTATAGGGCTTTATACTCCAGTAGTAAAACCTTGAATCTTGCTTGCTGGCAAATTGGCAAATAGGGCAATGCTTTCAACAAAGGTGTCACATGTTGTTGATAGGCTGACCCAGAGAGCAACCATGCAGCAGTGTTTTCCACCAGTGGCAGCCTCCAGACCAAATCTGAGAGCAGCCTCCTGTAAAGCACATTAACGGTAATCGTGTTAGTCCTTTTCAGGTGTTCAGTCTTGAATTATTAGACCTGTATGAGAGGGGAGTGTACCTGGTGGGTTCCATCCACATCTTAGAATCCTGCTCCACGAGGGTTCTAAATCATGTGGGGAGCCTCAGCATATAGAGGGCAAAAGGTAATTTCAGCCTGCCTTAATCTTATGTGAAATTACAGTCTGCTTTAAGATTTGGCTTTATTGTGAGTTAGCCATGCAGAACTCTGGAGAAAGAGAAGGAAGGGTGAAATTCCGGGGCAGTAGAGAAGGAGTTCTAGGACTGCTGAGTCCAATTTTAAGCCTCTGTTACACTGCAAGAAAATAAAACTTAATTTGTTCACAATATATAGCTTTTTTTGTGATGATACTCACCTCCCTACGGCAACCATTTTCTGCTGGCACCCATTTACTAAGGTGTGAGTACCAGCACCTCATTTTTTACCAGAAAAAAAAGCATTCTGTACGTGTGTGTGTGTGTAAGTACAATTACGATTAAAACATTCTAAGACACAGTTAAAATGTTATAGAACACAGTTAAAAATATTCTAAAACGCAGCTAAAAACATTCTTTCATCTGTGATCTTTTTTAATTTTTTTATTTATTATTTGATTTATATCCTGCCCTTCCTCCCAGCAGGATCTTCAGGTTGCCAGAAACAGTCCTCCTCAGTCATCAAACACCTGGGTTAAACAGGAATGTCTTCAAATTCCCCCTGATTAGTGATGGAGACAGGTGCACCTCACTTCGGAGGGCATTCCACAAATGGGGAGACGTCCTCGAAAAGAGAAGAGACAAAGGGTGCTTTCACACTGCACTTTATTCCGTTATTCTGATGATTTCTTACCTGGTAATTTGCGTATTATATTTGAACTTTCACACGACATACCGGGTAGCTCCGGAATTCTGGTGGAATGTAGTGCAAGTGTAGTGCTAATTTCCACAATAAATGATACCAGAAACAATCCGTTAGCAAGGCTGGAAACCCAGAAGACCATGGGAGTGTTTCGTTAGCTGCTGCCGCTCATGTGACAGGCATCCCAGCATGCAGTGCAGGGTTGGTTTTTTTTGCCTGACGAACATTGTACCAGTATTCTGGCATCGGCACAGATAGCAGCAGCATTTTCCACACATACCCGTCCTGATACAACTAAAACAATTTAAAAAGTCAGATCCTAAAGGGAGAGGGCTTGCATGGCGATGGGACGAGATCTTAGACCTCCTACACAGTGGGGAACCATGTGCATGGGTGAGGGATGAAAACAAGCCGTGTGAAAGACAGTTGCGTGAAATGCCGCTATATCGGCTGAAAAAGTACTGTTCCTTATCACAAGAGGTACTGCAGTGTGAAAGGGATTTTAGAAATCGGGACAGAAGAACTACCTTTTTAATCTGTTAAACTAGCGCTATTAGCCCCATGTGTGAAAGCTGCCAAAGAGGAAGTCCCATTGCATGAGTGAAATAATGTACAACATTGAATACAACCCATTAAGACCCTCTAAAAACATGTAAAACAGCCACATACCCTCACCACGAATAATTTCAAGGTTGCCAGGGACAGTCTCTTTCAGGCATCAAATGCCTGGGTGAACAGGAGTGTTTTTCAATCCCTCCTGAAAGTTAATAATAAGGGAGGCAGATGCACCTCACCAGTGAGGGCATTTCACAAATGGGAAACCACCACTCAGAAGACCCTGTCGCTGTCTAATGCTGACCAGGCAGCATTAGTATTATATTTAAAAAGAAAAAGAAAAACAATGGACTCATGGTTTTAAAAACTGCCACACAGAACTCCAGTAACTAGTTGGAACTTATATTCATACTGTTCCTTGAGATGCTGCCAGCTCCCTTTGAATCTGGAAGTCTCTCTCCCCAGTTCTAGAGTGCTGCTGTGCCACAGTGGAATATATACGGAGAGGGCATCATTACTGGCTCGCTAAACTGGTATTTGGCAGGGTTTTGCTATCGCAGCCGTGGCCACCTTCCTCTGGCAAAATTCTTTGCTGCAGTCGTTCTGAGAGTTGCAGTGCTGTGCAGCTGCTGAGACTGAGAGGGGCAATGAAAACAGGCCGGGAAGAACAGACAAGCCAAATTAGTATTGCCAGTGAGGGAGGACGGATGTGAAGGCAGAAGGGAGGGGGGAAGAACAGCAAACATTTGTCAGTCTCGTACCCCCTCCTTTTTGCTTTGTTTTATGTCTCGGGGAGGGGGCTCTTTCCCCACTGAAATGCACCAATCCTCCCTTTCACATTGTTTCATGCAAGGGGGCCTACATGCCACAATTGCACTGTGCATTAAAAACAGTATTATACCACCAGCCATGGCTTCCCTCCAAAATAATCCTGGGAAGTGTAGCTTATTTACTATGCTGAGAGTTGTTAGGAAACGCCTATTCTCCTCACGAGCGCCAGTGTGGTGTAGTGGTTAGAGTGTTGGACTACGACCTGGGAGACCAGGGTTCGAATCCCCACACAGCCATGAAGCTCACTGGGTGACCTTGGGCCAGTCACTGCCTCTCAGCCTCAGAAGAAAGCAATGGTAAACCGCCTCTGAATGAAAACCCGTTTACCATGAAAACCCTATTCATAGGGTCGCCATAAGTCGGAATTGACTTGAAGGCAGTCCATTCCCCTCACAGAGGTAAAATTTCCAGAGTTTCCTGGGAAGAGGGATTGAGTGTGAAACTACTCTGGGAGTTGCAGCTCTGTGAGGGGAATAGGCACCTCCTAACAACTCTCAGCACCCCTTCCTGGGATTCTTTGGAGGAAGCCATAATTATGGTATAATACCGCTTTACATGCATAATGCAGATGGGACCATTTCCTGCAAATGTGGGATGGAAAGATCTATCCGTTTCAGTTCCCTCAGTTGCTCATTTTTCTAATCTTAAATTCAGTTCTCTGCAGTTCTGCGACAATTTGAGATTATTATTTTTAAAGAAATCCTCATGAAAAGGCTCCAGCATTTTAGTGTGAATTTCTCTTAATACATTTTTGCAGGTAGTTTTCGTTAATGTATACATTTTTGCAAGCCATTTGGCATCATATAATGCATTTTTGCATGTTATTTTCAATCAAAAATTCACTTTTATGCACACTTTCCCCTAGCATATGAATTTTTGTAAACATTGTTTGGTTGGCAAACTGCATTGCAAAATTCGGCTAAGTGCGAATTTGGAAGTGTGGGTATTGTTTTGGAAAGGGTGAATTTCAGAAATTCGGCTTGAAATGCAAACTGAATTGAAATGCTCACCCATCCCTACTGCAAATGCAATGTCACACATCCTTAGTCCCAGGCTAGGGTCTGCAGGCACATGAAGCCCCCCCCCCATTGCTGAAGCTGAAGCAGTCTGGGTCTGCTCAGTGCCTGGATGGGAGACCACCTGACAACCACGTGTGCTGCCTTGGGTTCTATGATGAAAGAAAGTGGAGTATAAATGTAATAAATAAATAAATTTGGCTTTTGAAAACCCTCACACAGTCCCTCACCAGCACGTGGCATCTTAAGGCTGCTTTGAGGGTCCTGCCACTGGTCGTGGGTTATAGCTTTTTTTAAAAAAAAAAATTCTCAGCCTAATGATTGCCAGGTGTTTGGAGCTGCTTTTTTCAATTTCCCACAATGCCCTGGTGAAAAATGGCCTTGTTTCTCCTGGGGTATGGTGGCACATTGAAATGGTGGCTCACAGATCCAACTAGCCAGTGATCATAGGACAGCCTGCCATGGCCAATTTCAGGGCCCACCGACTTAGGAGGGGGCTACTACAGGGCACTTTCCCAAGGGTCTACAGATCCTGTCCTCTATTTAAGAAACGTATACGGCATACAGCTTTTCACCGTATGCCTCAAGGGGTTAAAAAAAATACAATATACAAAGTTTAAAATGTAGTTTAAAATATCAGAGAGTAGAATATTGGAACAGAATTCATGGTGCAAAGATCTGTTGAAAAAACGTATTTTTCACATAGCTTTCAAAACCATGCAATGTAGCAGTTAGACTAGGACCTGGGAGACCAGGGTTTGAATCTCCACTCAGCCATGAAGTTCACAGTCACTGCCTCTCAGCCTGACCTACCTCACAGGGTTGTGGTGATGATAACATGGAGAGATACAGAAAGGGCGAGATATAATCGCAGTAAATAAAAACAGTGTCTGCATGATTTCTCATGGAAGGGAGCTCCACCGCACTGAACCCACTAACACCGAAGGCACAACTCCTCATTGACATGAATCATGTTTCTGGTCCATTAGGGCCTACTAACAGTGCTCCCCCAGATGATCTCAGTGATAGACTTGGGACATGCTGGGTAAGGCGGTGGCCTGGCCCTAAGTTATTCAGGGCTTTGTACACTAGTACAAAAACTTTAAACTTGGCCAGGTAGGAGATAGTAAAACTGAATAAGTCTTTTAATGCTGGTGTCACAAGTTGATGTCAGTCTGTTTGCATCAGCAGCCTAAGCCGCAGCACTCTTCATTAGCTGAAGCTTCCAAACCAGACCCAGGGGCAGCACATCACATTAATCCAGCCTTGAGGTTCCCAGTACATGCATCACAGTGGCCATGGTGTCCCTGTCCAGCAATAGCCATAGCCAGCATACCAGCCAAAGCTGAGAAAAGGCACTCATAGGCAAAACAATCCCTTGCATATAGAAGCCTAGCATCTCAGAGAGAAGGCTAGACTGGTGCCTTTCTCCCTGACCTGACAGTTTTCCATGGGCATTGAATTTCTTTTATTTTTGTATGGAGGGAGCATTAGTCATGTGGGCCCCAATCTACAACTTGAAGCAATACTGCTGAGACGTAACTTTACGATCTCACTGAGAATGACGTCCCTGTTTCAGCATCACATATGCTAAAACAAGAATTGATATGTAGAAGATTAGCATTGCTCCAGAGCAAAAGCAAACTCATGAAGGTTTCTGCATTTTTGTTGCCTTTTATTTCTTTTTTTAATTTGTTTTATTTTTTACAGAAAAAGAAAGATCTACATTGACTCCAGAAAAATATTGCATCCTGTATGCTTGTTTTGCTCTACATTTTCAGATCGCTTTCTGGCTGTTTCGTACATGCATATTTTTTCCAGACACCTATATAATTATATAAATAAAATGCATTAAAGTATTATTTCTTATGATCATCAACTGCTTAGAGAGGGATGGCTCACAACCAAAGGTCATGATAACAAAGAACAGCAGAGGTAGTAGTAGAAAATTATTATCTTGCAGAGTTGCATTTATTTATAACAGTATTTGATTTGCATTACTACTGATTTTGTACAAAGAAGTGTAGATTCAGAAACCTAAAAACACTAGCGGTACATTACTGTGAAGGGTGGTACTATTAGCATTAAATTAGTAGCATTTGTTGATAACTGTCATTTGTTACTTTTGTCTTCTTAAAATAATCAAAGCAAATGAACAATTAAAAACACATGAACAGTAGCAGTAAATGCAAGTAGTAGTACATTTACTACTGCTAGTAGGAAATTATGGTGTAGAGTAGAAACTGAAAATTTAATTAATATTCTCTCAATTTCTCATGTTTCCAATCTGAATTCAGTTCTCTACATTTCTGCAACAATTTGATTTTTTTTAAAAAAAATCCTCATGAAAATTATTCAGCATTTTAGTGTGATTTTCTCCTAATAAACAGATTATATATGCATTTTAACTAATATACACATTTTTGCAAGCAAGCTTTCCTAACATGATGCATTTTAGTATGTTATTTTCACTAATATATTCATTTGTGATTTGTAATATGTGCATTTTGTAAACTTTGGAGAGTCGCACTACAAAATTCAAATAAGTGTGAATTTTGAAAGACGGCTGTGTTTCACTTCTCATATTGTTTCGGAAAGTGCAAATTTGATAGATTCAGCTTTCCATGCAAACTGAATCAAATTTCTCCCCCAGCCCTAATGCAGAGCAGTAGTAAGAGTTACAGTAGCAAAGTATGATGTAGAATTGCAGTGTTTATTTCTGAATGGCACCAGTTGCTTAAGCGTTACTAAAATACTCAAAGCAACATCCAATTAAAAAAAATCCAGTAGTGGTTATAGAAGTGGTCATACTAGTAGTAAGTTGCTGCACTGAGTAGTCAGGGTACTCAATCACTATGTAGAGAAAGGGTGCCTTTTTTGTGTCGTGGGTCACCTCTAGTGCACACAGTAAGGCATACAGATCTATTTTAATATTCATTAAAACAAATGGATAAGTTAGGGGGGTCTTGCCTCGTGTTGAAAATTCTATCCCCGTGACATCCCATGACTCTGATGTGTTTTTTCTTGCTCATTTTAATTCATGATAGACCAGTCACCCAAAATTTACCACGGCTTCCCCCCGTTGACTTATTGGCCAGCAGTAAACACATGATAAATTCTAGACATAAACCATGCCAAAGTCCACAAACCCAATGGATCACCACACGGGACAAATAAAAAACAGAAAGCTGTTCGTTAGATGCCCTTGGAAATAATTAGTGGCTCTGGCTAGAGTCTCCCTCACAATCTGGTGTTCTGGCCCCTCGGCCTTCATTCTAATACACCCAGCAAAAATAGATTTTCCCCCACCCCAAAAAAGCACTTGGAGGAAATGAAAGATTTTCACTTCATCACAGATATAAATGACAGGGCCAGATGGATCCTCAAATAGTTTCGGCTGCGGGATTAAACTGGCTTTCACTCCTGTATTCCAGTTTAACTTCCTTATGGAGTGGACTGCAGTGGAATTTTAACAACATCAAAATAATAATTGAAGCAGGTTATAACTGACGTTGGGGTGGGCGTAAATGATGTGCCCTACATAATTCAGAAATTCCTGCACCGCCGGTGACTCCTTCCTTTCCCATGCTATCCCATTAAGATGGGGCCATCCGCCATCCTCAGTTGTCCCAAAAGTTGCATGCTCAGTTAAATTAATTAAAACAGATTCCTTTGTCCCATCCTTTCTGTTCGCATCATCTAAAATCCCCTTTGGGGATGCTAACATGATCCCATGGCACCTCCCGTTCAAAAGAATCAGGTTAGCAGGTGGTGGGGAAAGCTTCTTGCCTGAGATCCTTGAGAGCCACTGCCAGTCAGAGTTGGTGTTACTGAGATAAATGAAGAAACAGCCTGACCTGGTGTCAGCCAGTTTCCTATATTCCCTATGGCTCCATGTCAGTGGGGCAATGGAATCCGCTCTGGGTTTTAGTGAAGCACCTTGGAAGCTCCTTGAAAGTTTGGACTCAAACCCAGAGCGGATTCCACTGCCCCACTGACATGGAGCCATCTGCTGCCCTGGTAGCATGATAGAATAGGGTATCTAGGTAGGTCTTGGAAAGACCCCCGCCAGAAATCCTTGAAAGCCACTCAGAGTACTAAGTCCTGAGCTAGATGGACCAGTGGTCTTACTTAGTCTAATTCAGCTTCCTATCGTCCTCAGTTCAGCTGAGGGTGAGTGCCATTCTGTGGTTTTTGTTGGTTTATTTGTTTACTCACAGGCTCCAGAGTGAGGGCAGAAAGCATTGCTCTTGCTCCCATTTGGCTTCATGACATCAACCTCTTTGATACTACAGAGCCGACATGCACAAACAGAGTGAGGGCAGTGCTTTCTCTCCTCAGTCTGGAGCATTTTCAGTAAATTGAAATGGCACCCACTAGAATGGTTGTGTCCTATAGGTTTGTTTGTTTGTTTGTTTATAAGAGTATTTATAAAAGTATGTATATACCCCGCTTCACAAAACATCAGGATAGCAACGTAACAGTTGAAAGCAATACAAATCAATCTTAAAATGACTGGCTTTTCAAAAAACATCTTGAATAGCTGCATAACCCTGTCAGCACAAAAAAAAGGCTTCAAAAGATGCCTGAAAGTCAAAGCGAGGATGCCTGC
This sequence comes from Rhineura floridana, assembly GCF_030035675.1. Lineage (NCBI taxonomy): Eukaryota > Metazoa > Chordata > Lepidosauria > Squamata > Rhineuridae > Rhineura > Rhineura floridana. The sequence goes on along the minus strand of NC_084480.1, from coordinate 6,185,223 downwards.
CGAATCTGTGCTGGAAGAGTGTTCCATAGCAAGGGATCAGCTTTCACACATGGGGCTTATTGCGTCAGTTTTGCGGATTAAAAAGGTAGCACTTCTGTCCTGATTTCTAAAATTCCTTTCACACCGCAGTACCTGTTGCATTAAGGAACCGTGGCTTTTTCAACCAATATACCCGCATTTTGCGCAAATATATTTCGCACTGTTGCAACAAACATCTTGTTTTCATTTCTCACCCATTATACACATGCACACTGTAGTTCCCCCATAATTCACTCAGCACATTAGTGTCTGTACACAGGGGTGTTTGTGTGAGAAAAGGAGGAAAGGGAAGCTGCTATCCGTGCCTACCATGGCATACCAGTACAATTCTCGTCAGGCAAAAAAAATTTGATGCCTGCCTAAAGGGTAGGCACACAAAGCATGCCGGGATGCCTGTCACATGAGCGGCTGCAGCTAGCATAGAACTCCTGTGATTTTCCAGGTTCCCAAGCTTGCAAATGGATTTTTTTCTGGAATCATTTATCACAGAAATGAGTGCTAAACCTCCACTATATTTCACTACATTTCCAGAACTAGCTTTTACACCGTGTGAACAATCAAATAAAATGTGCAAATTATCAGGTAACAAATGATCAGAAAAATGGAATAAAGTGCAGTGTGAAAACGGCCAAAATTCCCGACCTGTGGTTGAGGCCAGTCAGGCCTCTTTAACGTGGGGGACAACATGTTGCTCCTGCACTCCCCCAAGTCACCAAAATGATATATCACAGGGTGGAAAAATGAGAAGGGGAAGCTTGCATTTATGTGTGGCCGCATATCTTCCAAAGCTTTTATTTACCGGGGGAAATACACATTTCCTGCTGCATTTCTGGTTAAAAAGAAAACAAAACCATTTACCCCTATGGGAGAAATCTGAAGAAGCCTCTTTAAGATTTTGTTAATGTTTCTCTTAACTGCCTTTCTGGATCAATGTTTCTCACTGTGATTGAGCTGAAGCTTTTTCTATAATAAGTACAGCCTGATCTATTGTGAGATTAAACATTCTATTAAAGCATTTAAATTTTTAAACAAGGGAACTGTTCGGGTCAGTTTACACACATCCACACGCCAGGCTTTACTTCTTTATTTAGGGTGCTTTGAGCCAGTGTGGTGTAGTGGTCAAGGTGTTGGACTACAACATAGGAGACCAGGGTTCGAATCCCCACACAGCCATGAAGCTCACTGGGTGACCTTGTGCCAGTCACTACCTCTCAGTCTCGTGAAAACCCTATTCATAGGGTCGCCATAAGTCGGAATTGACTTGAAGGCAGTACATTTTAGCCCACTCTTCATTAAAATAGATCCCAGAGAGAGGGGAACATTATCAACACAAATAACTTCTTCTTCTTCTTCTTCTTCTTCTTCAAAACAAACAATGATAGTAAATATAAATAACATCACAAACAGTTCAGCAAGGCTGAAAAGAAGACATCACTTCTTCCAATAAATTAACCAAATGTCTGGGTAAATAAAACTGTCTTTAAAAGATGCCTACAGTCCATCAAGTTTAGTGCAGGGAGAGGGATTCCATCACTGGCATGACACTATGGAGGACACCTTCTCAAATGTTGCCTTTAGAATCAAGTGCCAGGCAAACTACTGCCAGGTAAACTAATTCAGCATCCAACACACTGAGGGGGAAGCGCCCTCAATCTAGAATCACAGAATAGTAGAGTTGGAAGGGGCCTATAAGGCCATCGAGTCCAACCCCCCGCTCAATGCAGGGATCCAAATCAAAGCATTCCCAACAGATGGCTGTCCAGCTGCCTCTTGAATGCCTCCAGTGTCGGAGAGCCCACTACCTCTCTAGGTAATTGGTTCCATTGTCGTATGGCTCTAACAGGAAGTTTTTACTGATGTCGAGTCGAAATCTGGCTTCCTGCAACTTGAGCCCATTATTCCATGTCCTGCACTCTGGGACGATCGACAAGAGATCCCAGCCCTCCTCTGTGTGACAACCTTTCAAGTACTTGAAGAGTGCTATCATATCTCCCCTCAGTCTTCTCTTCTCCAGGCTAAACATGCCCAGTTCTTTCAGTAATATATAATAATGTTGGTGAGCCCAGGAGTGTGAAAGCAGGCACTCTTAGGATGTGAGGGAGCCAACCGTACTTGGGTGGCAATTGCATCAATTTATTATTATTAATAATAATAAATAATAATAAATTTTTATTTGTTAGTCGCCCATCTGTCTGAATTAACAGACACTCTGGGCGATGTACAACAATATAATATACAATATAAAACATATACAATCACCAATCATAATATTAACATCAATTCATCTAAAACCATCCTTCAATTAATACAGTATAAAAACCTAACCCGCCCCAGAAATCCCATAGGCCTGCCTGAGTAGCCAGGTCTTTAAGGCTCGGCGAAAAGCCATCAGGGAGGGGGCATGCCGGAGGTCAAACGGAAGCAAGTTCCAGAGGGTGGGGGCCACGATCGAAAAAGCCCTCTCCCTGGTCCGCACCAGCCTAGCTGTTTTCACCAGTGGGACCGAGAGAAGGTCTTGTGAGGCTGATCTTGTTTGGCGGCATATTTGGTGATACTGGAGGCGTTCCTTCAGATAAACTGGGCCGAAACCGTATAGGGTTTTAAAGGTTAGTACCAACACCTTGAATTGGGCCCGGTATACAACTTGCAACCAGTGTAGCTCTATCAACACTGGTGTGACATGATCCTGGTGACGGCTCTGCTTTATCAAGCGTGCCGCCGCATTCTGTACCAGCTGCAGTTTCTGGACCGTCTTCAAGGGTAACCCCATGTAGAGCGCATTACAGTAGTCTAGTCGAGAGGAGACCAGGGCATGTATCACCCGTGGGAGCAGATTAATAGGAAGGTAGGGTCGCAGCCCCTGTACTAGATGTAATTGGTACCAAGCTGCCCGGCTCACTGCCGCAACCTGAGCCTCCACAGACAGCTGGGAGTCCAAAATGACCCCTAGGCTGCAGACCTGGTCCTTTAGGGGTAATCTCACCCCATTAAGTACCAAGTCGAAATTTCCCAACCTTATCTTGTCCCCCACTAGCAGCACCTCGGTCTTGTCGGGATTAAGCTTCAGCCTGTTCTCTCCCATCCATCCACTTACGGACTCCAGGCAATTGGACAAGGTATCCACAGCCAACTCTGGTAAATGAGAGATAGAGCTGCGTGTCTTCCGCATATTGGTGACACTGCAGCCCAAAACTCCTGATGATGGCTCCCAGCGGTTTCATATAGATGTTGAATAGCATGGGGGAGAGGATAGAACCCTGTGGCACACCACAATTAAGAGGCCAAGGGTCTGAAACCTCATCCCCCAATGCCACCCGTTGATATCTGCCAGAGAGATAGGAACGGAACCACTGTAAAACAGTGCCTCCTATTCCCAATCCCTCCAGGCAATTTAAAAGGATACCATGGTCAATTATTGTTGTTGTTGTTGTTGCTGTTGTTGTTGTTATAGATTGTCACCAGTAGGAACAAGTGTCCTGCCTACGGAATGGTTTCTCACTAGAGCAAGTGTGGAATCTCAAATGTGGCCCTCCAGAACTTTCCCCAGCCCACACACCCTCTTCTCAGGCCATCCCCCCTCCCCACTCTTGTTTCACATCCCCACTCCCCTCCCCACTTTTTTGGGGGGGGCTGTCTGGAATGTGCCCTTGAACTCTAACTGTTGTTTGCCTGGAAGGAGGATAGGGAGGGGTGTGTGAGTGTGCGTAGAATCTTTCTGAAAGTAAAATTCATCCTACTTATGCTTCTGGTCCTGCTCACGACTGCCATATGGCCCTTGGAAGGTTTCTTAGAGGGAAATGTGGCCCTCAGGCTGAAAACCGTTCCCCACCCTTGCCCCAGAAGCATCAGGTTAAAACTCATCTGCTTCCTGGGGTCTCTGGGTCTTGTGTTTTTATGTCACTATGCTGTGGTAGTGTGGTTTCATCTGTTGTAAGCTGTGTTGAACTGGTTGCATTGTATGTATTGTTACAACAGGAGCTTCCTCATGAGCATAGCTCACTAGAAATCCAAGTCCCCTAAAAAGAGCAGCAGGATCTTTTGCTGGAGTTACCCACACATCATCCCCAGAGCATGTATCATTTAACCTTAACCCAATGACACCTACTCTAAAAGTAAAATAAAGAGTGGTTTTATTAAGAGAAGGAACAAGGGGAAAATATTGCAGTATACAATTGCAGTTAACAATGAGCAGCTTTCTAATTATGATTCATTCATTCAGCAACACTGGATAGACTAAAGCAAAGAGACTAACCCTCTGAACACTTTCACCTTAAGCTCACCCACACAGGAAGAAAATAAAAGGTAAGAAAAAGGCCCAGATAGTTGCATATACCTTTCCGGAGAGTTGCTGCAAGCCTAAAGCTGAGAGAGACTTTCGTATCTAGCCCAATGAGCAAAAGCTCTGCCCTTTGTAACCAGCGCCAGATGTGAAAGTTCTCACCCAAATCCATAGCTCTGAAATTGTTCCAAAGATGCCAGCGTACGTTGTTGGAGCCCTCCAGAAGAGGAACTGCCTTCCCCTTCTCACTCCTCATGTTTTATACCTTTTCCTAACTAAACTGACCCCAAAGTAAACCCAAAGTAAATGTGATCAGGAAGGTGGGAACCCACTCATTTCCTGATAAATTCGCGGATGATAGGTGTGATCTCCCTGCTGTAGATTCCTGATGATTCCCCAAGGTTAAGATTACCATAATCCTTGTGTAAAACAGTTTCTTTGTTTGACAGGAGTTTATCCTGTCTTCTCCAAAGGCTTAGAAATGCACAACACCTCCTAGTTTGAAAGGAGCTCTTCTGTTTCCTCCTGATGGCCTAGATTATCATAAACATTTCCTTTGTTTGAAAGGAGCGCCTATTCTTACTGGGTGACAAATCCCAAATTTCCATGGGAGTCAGGAAGTCTATACCTTCAGGCATTGCAAGATATGTACTCAGAGGTCACAGAGGGGCTGTTTCCCAGGAATCTTTGCTGTTGCAGGCCTTTGCAAACTTTGGTTCACTGAGATGAATCAAAGTTTAAAAATTCCAAATATTTGATTCCTCATAACAGTATTGGGGGGTGGGGGTTGCATTGCAACTTGCTCTGGGATCAGGCTAGAAATTCTAAACAGATCCCTAATGCGTAACAGTCATGATGAAAAATGGAAATGGACTGCCTTCAAGTCGATCCTGACTTATGGTGATCCTATGAATAGGGTTTCCATGGTAAGCGGTATTCAGAGGGGGTTTACCATTGCCTCCCTCTGAGGCTGAGAGGCAGTGACTGGCCCAAGGTCACCCGGTGAGCTTCATGGCTATGTGGGGATTCAAACCCTGGTTTCCCAGGTCACAGTCCAACACTCTAACCACTATGCCACACTGGCTCTCGACAGTCACAATAAAATTCTCTAAGTATTCCATGCAGCCTTTTCTGTTTTCCCAGTGGGTATGTGAAGCAAATAATACACACGTACAAAAATAGACGGCAGCACTGGCTGAAGTGTATTAAGACACACAACTCTGCCTTTACACACACCCAAAATGGGCAAACTCCATCTGCAATACTTATCACAAAACCCCTGCAATATGAACAATCTATAAAAATTATGGATGTTCCTGACACTTTTTTTTAAACAAAGCCTTCACTGTTCCAACCTAGTTTTCGTCTTTCATATCATTTTGATTCCTTCTAGCTTTTCAGCTACCACTTACCTATCCACCTCCCACACACATGCTACGTATTAAGAATCCCAAATCTTCCTTTGTTCTTTTATTCTCTGTCTAATCTAATCTAAGGGACTCAAAGACAAGATTGGTTGCATTACAGCTGTACATTGGATGCTTGTTCCAGGCACAACGGCAGGCAAGGGAGAATAGGGAGACATTCACAGCTAGGGATGCCCGAATCTGTCAAGTTTGGTTTCTCAGTTTATCATTTTTCCCAACTTAAATTCAGTTCTCCACATTGCCATAACAGTGTATGTGTGTTTAATATTCTCATGAAAATTCATCAGCATAAGAACATAAGAACATAAGAAGAGCCTGCTGGATCAGGCCAGTGGCCCATCTAGTCCAGCATCCTGTTCTCACAGTGGCCAACCAGGTGCCTGGGGGAAGCCCGCAAGCAGGACCCGAGTGCAAGAACACTCTCCCCTCCTGAGGCTTCCGGCAACTGGTTTTCAGAAGCATGCTGCCTCTGACTAGGGTGGCAGAGCACAGCCATCATGGCTAGTAGCCACTGATAGCCCTGTCCTCCATGAATTTGTCTAATCTTCTTTTAAAGCCGTCCAAGCTGGTGGCCATTACTGCATCTTGTGGGAGCAAATTCCATAGTTTAACTATGCACTGAGTAAAGAAGTACTTCCTTTTGTCTGTCCTGAATCTTCCAACATTCAGCTTCTTTGAATGTCCACGAGTTCTAGTATTATGAGACAGGGAGAAGAACTTTTCTCTATCCACTTTCTCAATGCCATGCATAATTTTATACACTTCTATCATGTCTCCTCTGACCCGCCTTTTCTCTAAACTAAAAAGCCCCAAATGCTGCAACCTTTCCTCGTAAGGGAGTCGCTCCATCCCCTTGATCATTCTGCTTGCCCTCTTCTGAACCTTTTCCAACTCTAGAATATCCTTTTTGAGATGAGGCGACCAGAACTGTACACAGTATTCCAAATGCGGCCGCACCATAGATTTATACAACGGCATTATGATATCGGCTGTTTTATTTTCAATACCTTTCCTAATTATCGCTAGCATGGAATTTGCCTTTTTCACAGCTGCCGCACACTGGGTCGACATTTTCATCGTGCTGTCCACTACAACCCCGAGGTCTCTCTCCTGGTCGGTCACCGCCAGTTCAGACCCCATGAGCGTATATGTGAAATTAAGATTTTTTGCTCCAATATGCATAATTTTACACTTGTTTATATTGAATTGCATTTGCCATTTTTCTGCCCATTCATTCAGTTTGGAGAGGTCTTTTTGGAGCTCTTCGCAATCCCTTTTTGTTTTAACAACCCTGAACAATTTAGTGTCGTCAGCAAACTTGGCCACTTCACTGCTCACTCCTAATTCTAGGTCATTAATGAACAAGTTGAAAAGTACAGGTCCCAATACCGATCCTTGAGGGACTCCACTTTCTACAGCCCTCCATTGGGAGAACTGTCCGTTTATTCCTACTCTCTGCTTTCTGCTTCTTAACCAATTTCTTATCCACAAGAGGACCTCTCCTCTTATTCCATGACTGCTAAGCTTCCTCAGAAGCCTTTGGTGAGGTACCTTGTCAAACGCTTTTTGAAAGTCTAAGTACACTATGTCCACTGGATCACCTCTATCTATATGCTTGTTGACACTCTCAAAGAATTCTAATAGGTTACTGAGACAGGACTTTCCTTTGCAGAAGCCATGCTGGCTCTGCTTCAGCAAGGCTTGTTCTTCTATGTGCTTAGTTAATCTAGCTTTAATAATACTTTCTACCAGTTTTCCAGGGACAGAAGTTAAGCTAACTGGCCTGTAATTTCCGGGATCCCCTCTGGATCCCTTTTTGAATATTGGTGTTACATTTGCCACTTTCCAGTCCTCAGGCACGGAGCAGGACCCGAGGGACAAGTTACATATTTTAGTTAGCAGATCAGCAATTTCACCTTTGAGTTCTTTGAGAACTCTCGGGTGGATGCCATCCGGGCCCGGTGATTTGTCAGTTTTTATATTGTCCATTAAGCTTAGAACTTCCTCTCTCTTTACCACTATTTGTCTCAGTTCCTCAGAATGCCTTCCTGCAAATGTTAGTTCAGGTTCAGGGATCTGCCCTATATCTTCCACTGTGAAGACAGATGTAAAGAATTCATTTAGCTTCTCTGCAATCTCCTTATCGTTCTTTAGTACACCTTTGACTCCCTTATCATCCAAGGGTCCAATTGTCTCCCTAGATGGTCTCCTGCTTTGAATGTATTTATAGAATTTTTTGTTGTTGGTTTTTATGTTCTTAGCAATGTGCTCCTCAAATTCTTTTTTAGCATCCCTTATTGTCTTCTTGCATTTCTTTTGCCAGAGTTTGTGTTCTTTTTTATTTTCTTCATTTGGACAAGACTTCCATTTTTTGAAGAAAGACTTTTTGCCTCTGAGAGCTTCCTTGACTTTGCTCGTTAACCATGCTGGCATCTTCTTGGCCCTGGCGGTACCTTTTCTGGTCTGCGGTATGCACTCCAGTTGAGCTTCTAATAGAGTGTTTTTAAACAACTTCCAAGCATTTTCGAGTGATATGACCCTCTGGACTTTGTTTTTCAGCTTTCTTTTTACCAATCCCCTCATTTTTGTGAAGTTTCCTCTTTTGAAGTCAAATGTGACCTGTTGGATTTTCTTGGCAATTGGCCAGTTACATGTATGTTTAATTTAATAGCACTGTGGTCACTGCTCCCAATCGGTTCAACAACACTTACATCTCGCACCAGGTCCCGGTCCCCACTGAGGATTAAGTCCAGGGTTGCCGTCCCTCTGGTCGGTTCCATGACCAACTGGTCTAGGGAATAGTCATTTAGAATATCTAGAAACTTTGCTTCTTTGTCATGACCGGAACACATATGCGGCCAGTCTATGTCCGGGTAGTTGAAGTCACCCATTACTACCACATTTCCTAGTTTGGATGCTTCCTCAATTTCATATCTCATCTCAAGGTCTCCCTGAGCATTTTGATCAGGGGGACGATAGATCGTTCCCAGTATTAAGTCCCTCCTGGGGCATGGTATCACCACCCACAACGATTCTGTGGAGGAGTCTGCCTCTTTTGGGGTTTGGAGCTTGCTGGATTCAATGCCTTCTTTCACGTATAGAGCGACTCCGCCACCAATACGTCCTTCCCTGTCCTTCCGATATAGTTTATATCCAGGGATAACCGTATCCCACTGGTTTTCTCCATTCCACCAGGTCTCCGTTATGCTCACTATATCAATGCTCTCCTCTAAGACCAAGCACTCCAGTTCTCCCATCTTGGTTCGCAGGCTCCTAGCATTAGCGTACAGGCACTTGTAAGCAGTGTCTCTCTTCAAGGGTCTTTGGTACTTGTGGTTAGGCCTGTGGTAATTTTGCTCTTCTGAATTTATATCCTGTGCCCCTGCTCTCACAATGCCTACTTCTAGGCCTACCCCTTTAAAAATTTCATCATTTCTTTGGTTTTTATCCCAGGGGGGAGGTTTATTCCAAACCGGACCTTTCTCAGCTCCTGTCGGGTTTCCCCCCTCAGTCAGTTTAAAAGCTGCTCTGCCACCTTTTTAATTTTACAAATTTATCCTAATATAGATATTGTTTGCAAAGCAATGTTCCCTAATATAATGCATGTTTGTGTTATTTTCACCAATATAAGCACTTGTATGCACACCTTGCCCCATTTTTGTACACAGCAAAATTCGGGGAAGAGCAAATTTCAGAGGCTGGCTATGCTTTGGTTCTTATATTGTTCGGGAAAGTTCAAATTAGTTAGGTTTGCCTTTTAATGCAAACTGAATCACATTTATATCTCTCTCCCCACCCCGCCTCTATTCACAACACAATCCTATAAATGTTTACTTTGAAGTAAGTTCCACTGAGTTCATTGGAGCCTTACCTCCCTGGTAACTGGATACAGAGAATTACGGGCACAGGCCTTTGAAATTTTGGTTTTTCAGTGCCTTGAAGCTCTGCCAAACTCAAGTGTTTGAAGATGGGCTGGCGCCAGTAGGCGCCAGTCTTGGGCAGATGACAGGGGCCTGATGCTGCTGCCGACATGGCCTCCTTGCCTCATTTGGGGCACTCAGATGAAATCATCTTAATATAAAGAAGGAGAGAACCACTGTGAAAAAGGAAGATTAGGCCTTTAAATGGCCAGTGCCTTATGCCTGCTGTTTAGAAAAGCTTTCCCCAACCTGGTGCTCTCCAGATGTTTTGGACAGCAGGTGTTTTTGTGCTGCCTGGGGCTGCTACAATTTGTAGCACAAAACATCTGGAGGGTGCCAGGCCAGAGGAAGGCCGATGTAAACTGTCACTCATTTTGTTGCCTGTGGTGAGTCAGAACTGGCTCTAGGCTAGAAGAACCTTTGTAAATGGGAGCAGAGCAGGGTCTTTCTTTCATTTAAGCTGCTGGTTTGCCACAAACAATTGCCACTTATGAGGGATGCTTCTGAGATTCTCCACCTCCAGATGTTCTTCTCGGGTTTTCCTGTTTTGAATGAGCAGGTCTCATTTCCAAAGTGGAATGATGCATTAAGAATTTTCAATTGTCCTCTTTTTTTTAAAGGAAAAAATACCAAATTTAGTAGAGGGGTGCACAAAAATGGTGCACAACAGCCTTCAGTGCATACAAAGGACACCAAGTGAGACCACTGGTCCATCTAACTCAGTATTCCCTACACTGATTGGCAGTAGCTCTCCAAAGCTGCAGGCAGAGTTGGTCCTACCATAAGATGGAATGCTTCAGGTGGCAGATGCTGATGATCAGCAAGAGTAGGTCCCAGTAGTTCTTCCTGAACCCCCAGGCCTCTCCTGGGCCACACAACCTTTCTTGGCCCCCAAAACTGACCTGCTCCCTCAGGTTTAGTGGAGGGTGCTGCCCAGTATCTGCTGCCTGATGTGGTTGCCTCACTCTGCCTAATGCAGGGGTTGCATTCAGGCCTGTGGGCCTGTGGGCACATTTGGATTTTTGAGAGAGTGCTGTGAGCACCACCCCTTTGGTCACTTCTCTTCCCTGGATCACCCCCCCCCATGAAGAAACAGAAAAAGAGAAAGTGTGCACCCACAGAAGTCATTTTTCCAAGGGTTCTGAGTAAAAGGCAGATCCAGTAGGCTCCATCTGAGTCCTGAACAGCACATAAAAGGAAGTGGGAAAGAAGGTCACTCTTCCAATTTACTCTTTCAGTTCAATGTGGTTTTCAGGGGGGAAAGGTAATCACCCTCATCATCTCATGACCAACGGGGCAGTTAGTGTGAGTGTGTGTGAGAGAGGAGGGGGAGCTTTGGAGGCACCATTGCATCCTCAGGTGCCACATTAGCGACCCCTGGCCTAATGTGGGGCCGGCCCTACCGCCTGTTTCTGCATGAATCAGAAATGATGAACTCTGTCTTGGGAAGCAAAGCTTTCTTCCAGCTGTTGGCATCCTATTTTTAAATGCTTTTAAAGGCACCTAAGTGACTTGTAAGCCACATCACTTCACTGACAGCAAGCTTTAATATGTCTAAACATATATGTGTATAATAATAATCATTAGGACAGAGCAGCTCAGCTGTCTGCTGCCTCAGTTTGCAAGATGAATGGCATTAATCAACAGGATGCCTTCAGAACTTTTGGCGAGTCATTTGTTATGCTAATTGGGCCACTTAAAGTAAACTGTCAATGGGCACTGATCTTTTGACAGCCGAGAGCTGATGTCAGGCTAATTACTCGGCATATGCAAACAGCCCGCCTCGCCCCAACTTTCCAAATCTAATGTTCGTTAGGAAGGGTGCTACTAATTTCGTGGCCAGACCTTCTGATAAATGGGAGAGGAGATGGGGAAAAGGCAGATCCAGATGTGAGGCCACACTTCATCCCTGAATAGCAAGAATCACCACTATATAAAGGAAAGGGAGATTTAGAGGAGAAAAGTCAAACCATCCAGAAAAAGGCAAAAAGTTACGCCTTTTCTTTTTTACTTATTTATTTATTTATATCCCACCTTTCCTCCCAGTAGGAGCCCTGGGCAGCAAACAAAAATGCTAAAAGCACTTTAAAACATCTTTAAAAAAAAAAAGACTTTAAAACATACTCAAGCAAAACATCTTTTAAAAAGAGCTTTAAAAGCATCTGAAAAAGCAATTCCAGCGCAGACGCAGACTGGGATAAGGTCTTCTTTTCTTTTTTAAGAAAGAGAGTCCTACCTTGTAACAGGTAAATAAATGTGATAGATATTGAGGCACCTCAGCTTTACAATTTGTAAGGGGCTGTGGGTGGCCCTAACTAGGCTGGGAGGAAATATTTTCCAGACCAGAGAGACTCGCACAAGTATTACCTGTGTATTGCTTGTTCAATGGGTTTCATTACTTCTCGTATCCCCATTCAAAAGCACAGAGTCCCAGCTTAATTAAGCATCGTTCCCATTGAAAAAAAGCATAGGTTCTGCCATTTGATAGGGGATTGTACTCATTTGCCTTCAGTCCCTGATTCCATTAAGGGAGAGAACTGGTGGTGGATGAGAGAAGAAGGATGACGGGAAAGGAAGAATCACAGGCTTATGATGGGGGGGAGAAGCAAGAGAAGAGAGGTGTGGCGTAGTGCATAGGAGGTGCTAAAGAAGGAAGATCAGCAATACTGGATAATGTGTTTCCTGTTATTTGCTCCTAAAGTTCATTGTAATGAGCAGTGTATTAGTAAGGGGAGAGCCTGTATATTTCAAATATCCCTCAATGGGCATGTAGGTGGTCTTGCAATCTGCAGAGACGTATTGCACCACCACACAAATGGAGCCTCTGTCAGTGAATGTTGGATCATGTGCTGCCTTTCTTGAAATAACAAAATGGGGCAAAGTACTATACCAACTCAAGTATTGATATATATATACAATTTATATTCTTTAATAGTTATCACCATAAACCGTAAACCATATGCATTTCAACCTATATCAGGTTTTCTTCAGTGGTCACTACTGAAAACTTTTGTGCTATGTAATAATGGGCTCCTTTTAGGTCCTAGTTATAGTTACTATACTATCGTCTTCGAGAAGAAAATTGTCTGGCATACAAGGAAATGGTTGAATTAGAAAGGCTCATAAAAAGGGTTATAGTAACTACAAGTAAGACGTAAAAGGGATCCACTATTACACAGCACAAACGTTTTCAGTAGTGACCACTGAAGAAGACCTGACATAGGTTGAAGCGCGTATGATCCTTTGCTAAGTTGATCTTTTGCTCGGTTTCTATATTAAGAATTTGTTGAGATGTTGGTATGTTAAGAGATATGCAAGAGATTGTGGATGTTATGCAAACCTTCCCCCTTCACATATGATGACAATATGTTATGTGAAGAAGATATTTGTTTTAATTACTTAATTTTATGGTGATAACTATAAAATAATATAAATGTTTATATATTTTTAATACGAGTTAGTATATGACTTTGTCCAGTTTTTTTTTTGTTTCTTTTTTGTAAAGGTTGGGTTTAGATCCTTTGGTGATAGATTTCATGTGCTGCTATGCCCCAACATTGTCTCCAGGGACACCCTTTAACCCACCCCTATGAGTGAAAAGCAGCTGTTCATACACAGGAGAAAGATGAAATGTGCACTTGGGAGTAACTTTGGGGAGGGCAAATCTCCTCCCTTCTCCTGGTAAATGGTTTTGCCTTTCTTAACTGCACCCCAGACAATAATCTGTTTATTTCATCCCATATAAATCAGCGAGGGCTATTGAACAATCTGCACCCGCACAGCGCTCTCCTTTTTCTTTGCACATCTCTACCCTGGCTTCAGTTTCTTGGTATGATGCTAAGAACAACGTGACAGAATCTTTAGCTTTTAAGAGCATGGCAAAGCTGTAGAATGTTGGGAAAAGGAAATTATAGTTGGAGAGAGGTCTGGGGACGAATTACGGGAAGCCAGTGGAATTTATGCCAACAAATTAAGACAGATTAAAGCATGCCAGATCCAAAACCTGATCAGGAGCGAGGTTGATGCCAGCTGAGCTGGTCTAAGCCTGGAAGAGGGACAGCAAGCCTTTCAAACAGAGTTTGACTTGCACCTTTTTGCCAGTGTAAGATCTGGCAGGTTGAGAGGTCACATGACTGAGATGAATTACCATCCACCATAACTCCCCAACCCTGACCTCCCTCTCTACCCCCGTTTTTGTGGACCTATACCAGCCTCGGCTGAGCTGGCTTGGTTTGAACCAGCTGAGTCCGAGATGAGCTGGGGTTGAACTCGCTGAGCTGGAGATCCGCCAGATCCTGACTTGCTCATCCCAGTGGACCTTAGGTTTGGATTGAATGAATGAATGAATGAGTTTATTGCAGTCATAGACCAACATAAATATATACATCATTAAAAGGAGGACAAAAATTTTCAGTAAAAACAGCACAGAACAATCAAAGTCTCATTAAAACCGGGTCTACGTCAGCAGATTAACCACCAACTTAACAGAGTTCTTTTGCAATGGATAGCGGCAGAACAAAGACTAGCTATCTTAGCTGATATCTAGTTTGGATTGCTCCCTCACACATACACACAACATAAATCACTTTTTGCATTCTTCTTATGGTATTAAAAGTGAGGGCTACCAAGGCTAGCTTACAGTGCAACAGGAAAATTGCTTAGACTTTGGCAGGTTTCCAAGGAAATGGATTTGCACCATGGTTGTGAGCGAGCTCAAACCTACGGGAGCCATCAGTCATCACTCTGAAGTGGAGATGGAAGGATCTGTCCATTTCGGTTCTCTCACTTTCTCTTTTTTTCCAATCTTAAATCCACTTCACATTTCTGCAGCAATTTGCAATTTTGTTTTCATAGAAATGCACCAGCGGTTTTAGTTGTAATAAAGTTCCTCATTAGTAATAATTAGTTAGTTAATAATTAGGAATACTTAGTTCCTAATAAAGACATTTTTGTGTGCCGTTTGGACATTTTACACATTTTTGTAAGAAATTTCCCTAATATAATATCTTTTTGTATGTTATTTCCTGAATATTATTTTTTTTATGAACAGTTTTCTGTAATATACGCTTCTTTGTAAACATTCTTTGCCTGGGGAACTGCATCACAAAATCTGGATACATGTTGATTCCTAACGGTTGCTGTGTTTTGGTTCTTATATTGTTGCAGAAAGTGCACATTTGATAGATTCACCTTTAGATGCAAACTGAAAAATTTTCTCCCAAATCCCTACCTGAACGTAGGGATCAGCAAAGGGATCATCTGATCCTCCCCCCCCCAAAAAAAATGACTGCAGGGGTTTCGCTTGCATTGAAAGAGAAGACCCTGCGCTTCCTTTGAGCCATACAACTGTAGAGATGGGGTGTCCATTTGCTATTTTTCTACCAAAACAACAACCCTCAAACAGGTTGGTAGCAATCATCTCCTTCCCTGCCTGAAGCCCCAGTTTCTGCTCTTGGTCACTAACTCAAGTCTGCAAAAATTATTGATAATGATACATCTATAGCCACATTTGCTGAGTCATGGAGCCGCATACAATGACTTGTGTGCACATGCTTCAAAATTACACCATGATGCGCTCATTAAACAATTCCACTTGCTGTCCTGTCTGAAGGAAATGCCACCTGCCTTGGAAGGTTCTGAAAGAGCTGGAGAACAAGTTGACGCCGCCGGTCAGCATCAAACCATTAATCATCCATTAGGTGAGGTTGCTCACTCATGTCACCTGTCACTTTGTAATGCATGCAAATCACTCTGAGGGTAGCATTTTCAGGCTGACATTTTCCAGGGTTGGTCCTGGGATCAACCTTGTCTATTGTGCAAGAGAAGAAGTGGGAAGGAGAGAAATGTGTGAGTGCACATAGAAACTCAGAGAAGCGCTTGTAATAGAAGCCTGGGTCTATAAACAAAGGGACACTGCAGTCACAGGCAACAGTTCCATCCTGTGGTCTGTTTTGCAGGGCAGAAACCATGGAGAAACAGACATGGGTACATGCAATCCTGAACATGTCAACCAAGGTGTGGAACACCATTTGCACCAATGTGACATTGTGACCACAAGACATGAGTGTAAACTTTGGAGCATGACTATCAATTTACTTTGCACAATCAGACCACAGAAGAGGAAACATAGGGAGTTACCTTACACTGAGTCAGGCCATTGGTATTAGCTGAGTAAACGTGGAGCATGAGAGTAGCTGAGCTATATGTGTGTGAATCTTGGCCTCGGCTGCCATCTTGGTTGATGGCAGGCATGTGTGCAGTGCCACCAGCATTCACCCCAATGGGAGAGGTAGGTGGGGCACGCACAGTTGTAGGGGGTGCCTGGGAGCTCCCTCTCTCTGATCCATGGCAGGGTCAGGAGCCAACCCTGCCGCAGATTGCAGAACGGGAGCACTACCAACCCACCCTAAGGAAGGGCCCTTCAGCTGCCCCTCTGGGACCCAGGGGCCCTTGGCCAGGGCCCAACCTGGTTGCCCTCTGGTGCCAGCCCTGCATGCTTTTCCTGGATTTAGTCACACTGAGACTCTAGGCTTAGGAAAATAAGAAAGCTTGTTTATTATAGGAAATACATATTTGATAAAAAGTCCTACTTCTAACTAACTAAGTTGGGAATGCAAAAAGCCGTGCTTGCTCTTTGCTCCCTGCTCAGGACAGAACAAAGACGGAGGACGACTAAGAGATGAGGTCAGCAACCCTGAGAGTATCAATTTACACCTGAAGGAAGGTCGGCACAGGGTTAGGTCAGAAAGACAGGCTAAGAAACTGGAGGTTTCTCTTTATCTACTTTGTCCACATGAGAACCTACCCAAGTTGAGTTGCATCCCAACACTTCCAACAATTTGTCATCTAGCTTGGTATTGTCTCCACTGACTGGCAGCATCTCTCCAAGGTTTTAGGCAGGGCCCTCCCCCAGCCCAACCTGGAGATGTTGGGGATTGAACCTGGGGCCTTCTGCATGCAAGGCAGATGCTCTACCACTACAAATCTTCCTTCTCTGACAAGTAGAAACAAGAGGCTGGTCAGGGCTGAATATTGACTGGTATTCACTATTGTGAGTACGCAACCAACCCTGTGTTAAGGTGGCTGACTATAATATCCTACCAAGTGATGAGGCTGCGATTTTGTTCTTCACTGCATTTTTATTTATTTTTTATTTTTATTTATTTATTGTACTTTTAGACCGCCCTATAGCGACAAGCTCTCAGGGCGGTGTACAGCAGAATTTTTAAACTCAGTCAGAAATCTTGGGAAGCAAATGAGTTTCAAAAATTAGAAAACTTTGCTTGGAAACTGAGCAAAAAATGAGAAGAAATTAGTTTGGTGGGTTTATGTTTTGTTTTGTTTTGCATTTTGCTTTAAACAATTTGGGACTTTCAGAAATGGAGGTCACAGAGGCGTTTCTGCTTGCTGTTGCCCTAAAATGATTTCTCCCACTGGCTAACACCTCATTTTGTGGCTGGTAAATAAAGGCTGCCTAATTGCTCCCTTGGTTTCAGAATGAGAATATTGAGCAAGGGCTGTTTGTTATGAATTGGGAGCATGTCCAATTGATGGTCTTGGCAGATGTGTGCTCCTTGGGTTCCTCTGTAATGATAAATTAGAACATTGGAATGCTGTGCATCCAAGCCCTGGTGCCGGGTTTTCATGAACCAAGAAGGACAAGTTCAATCAATGTTTTCTCATATAAATGGTGACCTCCAAAGGTCTAGGAACCCTCAGCAGGTTGGGCAAGGAGGGTGTCCCAAGGTCATCCAAAGGCTTGACTCCTCAGTAATCCTCTCCCTTCCAAGTGCAAGTATCTCAAAGCATGTGCCATCTCAGAAACGCACTTTAAATTAAGGTGACACTTAACTAATCATTAATGGGTGATTAATGGAAATTGCCTTTTTAACTGATAAATTGCTCTAAGACTCACCGTGACATGTACCATAGGAGATGCAGATAAATATTTTTATGTATTGCATTTTCATAAACACTTAGAAATGGGCTCTCAACATTCAGGTGTCTTGCTATCATTTATCCCCATCATCTCTCTAGCAGGTTTTTGGGAGTGTTTCCTCATCTTTTATCCCGAGGGTTCATTTCAATTAATCACACATTAATTATTATTGAAGAAAATATTTATATGCATTTACCCTTTCACTTCAGGTTGTTACTAGAACACTCTTGCTGGAAGAAAAAAAAGGTGCAAACTCTGGAATGAAATAAGCTACAGATTCTTCTACATCCAGTGGTCAAGTCTTTTTCTGGCCCTATGGAATGTGCAATTTCATATTAGCCAAGGGCGTGGGATGGACAGTTGGTGTTGTTTTGGCCACTGTGATGTTCCATGACCTGAAAATTCCATAACTGAAACCCACTGGATTTATTTTTTTTAGTTGCATAGGAATGTGGAAAGCTGCCTTATACCAAATTAGACCACTGGTTCATCCAGCTCAGTATTACCTATTCCAGACTTCACTAATCTGGTGCCCTCCTCATATTTTGGACTACAGATCCCATCAACCCCAGACAACACAGGAGTTGTAGTCCAAAATGTCTGGTCTGGAAGACTCCAGGTCAGGGCCGGCTCCAGGCATGCGAGGGCCCTTGGCCATCAGATTGCCCTGGCCCCCCGGTGGGTGGGTGGGTGTGCATGCACACGCGTACGTGCATGCATGTGTCCCCCTGCGTGCCCCCCACAGACCCCCTACCTGTCTAGTCTTTATCATTGCCCTTAATGGAGATGGCAGCCGCAGTTTCCCTAAGGGGAATGAAGCCTCCACCGCCATCTTTGTTGATGGCACACGTGCGTGCTATGCGCGCATATCTCTGCCATCAACTAAGATGGCGGTAGTGGCTTCAGTACATTAGGGAAGCTGCAGCCACCATCTTCATTAAGGGCAATGCTAAAAAGCTGGCTGACAGGTAAGTGGGGGGCGTGGGGGTCACGGATCGCGGAAGGGTAGCGGAGGGTCCCTCAGGGGCCGCTCAGGGGCTTCTGTAGCTCCGGAGCCCTTGGGCCAGTGCCCAACCTGGCCACTCTTTAGAACCAGGTTTGCAAAGGCTGGACTATATTTGTAAACCCTGTAGCTCTTCAGCATCTCAGACAGGGATCTTTCCCAGGGATCTTCCTGGAGATACCAGGGATTGATTCTGGGACTAGTTTCTTGCAAAGCATGTGTTCTACCACTGGAATAAAGGCCTTTTGTAAGTTTCTTCAGGGTCAACTCAACAGCCAAATCAGGTCCACTGCGAGGAGAGGCAGTGGAAGGAGACACTGCAGGTACCGGGGATGGTCTCTGGAGATGCTTTTGTGCCCTTGGGCACCATGTTGGTGACCCCTATTATACTGAAATTTCTGCTTTTTACCTTGCCACAGTCCATTCATTATGGAAGTTCAAGTTATAATTAAACTCTTCCTATAATGAGATACTAAATCTAGCCTATCAGGATTGCTCAGTGAGGATTTTCAATCTCACCAGGGGACTTTGCACTCCCTTCTCCAGATCCAATTTCTCCTCCACTGTTCCCAAAACTTTAAAAACCTTGGCATAGGAGGCATCTTTTCAGTGGTGTTAAGTGTGTTCACAAGAGGTTTCATCATCTGCATCACCAAAAATAAATTCCTTGCCTTCCTTATTTGCCCAAAGACCTTGATGCAGGTTACACTTATAATGTAAAAACACATGCAAAAGCATGTATGTGTATAAATACATGTACACACACACATACACACACTATGTTTCTCTATAAAAATATTGTGTGTGAGCCTTTTTACAATGTAACTTGCTCCGGACGAGAAAATCCGAAAAAGGAAGATAAGGAATTTATTTCCGGTTAATCCCATATTGGGAAGGGCAATACTTCTTGAGCTGCAAACACACTTCATTTGCATAGTTTATTCCAGGTGCTGAGTCCTGGGGAAGAGGGGACAAATCACGCTAACCCCCCCCAATCCATTTTTTGAGTCTGGGAGAGTATCGTTTCCAAACATTCCAGCTCTTCAGCTTGATTTGACTCCTGAAGTGTTTGCACAAGCCGGCACGGATGAGAAATGGTGGAGGGGAGAGATGAAGGGACTATCAGCAAGAAGCCCCATGCTAATCTTTTCCTTCAAGACAGGCCCTGTTCGGAAACCCGTTTTAATATTCATGGGCTTTAGGTAAATAGCCTCTAAGTTGGGCTGTCAGGCCCTGCCGATGTGGCTGTCTCTCGGAACTCCAGGACATTTTATCAGTGAGTAAACAGCAGGAAGAATAGGGGGGATTAGAGAATTAAATTAGTGTGTACCCACTCTTCTCCTCAAGTTTTTGGCATTGCCTTGTGTGGGTTTAGATACAAGAACTATTTCCTCTTGCATATACGTAACATGGCCGTTGGGGGATTTCTTCTTTTTTACTTTCACTATTTTCCAGTTGTATTTCTCCTTTATTCCCCCCCCCCAGGGGTGCATTCATCCAGGGTCCCTATGTATGAGCCAATCAATATGAAAGGGGTGCATGTTAACTGCAGAGAAGACTCCTTGGCCTTTCGTGCTGATGGGAGTCAATCACAGTGAAAGGAAGTGAGTCATCCACTGAGAAGACTCTTCTCGGTAGCTAACACACAGCCTCCCCTTTCATGCTGATTGGCTCCTAGGGACAGCTGCTGTAGTGGAGAGTGGCCTTGGAGATAACATGGAGAGCAAGGGAGATGAGGGAAAGGGGGCATGGCGTGAGTATCATGAAGGGACCCTGCACTTTTGAACTGGCCACTATACCACTGCTCCTCATTCCATCCCTCTGATTTTTAGCTTGTGGTGCTTGAGGCTGCTGCGTTGCCACCTGCCATCACCCTGACTGGAGAAGATAGAGACATGCTTTATAACTCACACCACACTATGTCCTGCCCAGAGCCCGAAACACAAGACGGAGACGAGGCTTGATTTAATTCTCTTTTTATTAGAGTGATGCTTACGTCCAAAGCAGTGCGCTTCATAAACCTGTAGCTCACCACCTTCCCTAACTAAGCTACCTGGATAGTCTCTGCAGCGTGTGGGGAGAGTTGAATCAGCACTAGAGACTGGGCGGGCACCTGCTTAAATAGGGAAGTTCTTCGCCCATAACCGACGGCTCTTCCGAAGTTCCACCCTCTCAAAGACCCTGTTCTCGCGCCGTCTCACATGGGGTGAGGAGGGTGAGCCTCCACTGGCCTATCTGACAGCGGGCTTCGATCGGCAATGGCTCGACCTCAGGAAGTGGGAAGCTGGTTGGCTGGGAAGCGTTTGAAGTGCCAGGCTGGGATTCCTGTGGGGGCATGGTTGGTGCATGCGAGGGGTTGCTTCTCAGCAGCTGAGGCAGGGGGCTTGCAGGTGGAGTGGGAACTGCCTTGATGGGGGGGCTGGCCAATGGAGTCTGCTGGCTGACTGCACTCTCCTTTCCTCCAATGCTCCCAGGGACCTTGTCCTCATCTGACTCCTCTCCCTCTCCCTGAGCTAACTCCTGGTGCGCCTGGGGCAAAACACACTACTGCAATGTTGTTATTAGGGACTTCGACCTATTCCCCCCACCAGCCAGTGGCTACTCCATGGGACAGTGGAATCTGCTTCGGGGTTTAGTCAGAACTTTGAAGGAGTTGTCCAAGGTGCCAAACCTATTGTGGGAATAGGTTTCAGCACCTCAGACAGCTCCTTGAAAGTTTGGACTAAAACCTGGAGCAGATTCAACTGCCCCAGCCCTTGCCAACAATGTCTAGGCAGACAATCACGCCTCCTGATCTCCTGTAACTTGACATGGCTTCTCTCTTACTAGGTTCTCGCTGCCACTAATGATACTTTTATCTAGTTCCTCCTTTACTTGATACCTTCTTTAGAGCATAGTCAATAGCCAGGCATGTGTACACCCAAATGGTATTTACTAAAGGAATTGATGTTAATGAAATATAAATAAGCAACTTCACTCTGTGTTCAAAAGCATATGGTTTTAGTTCAGTGTTCGGGTACAATACCCGAATACTTTAAATACCTGCCTACCCTATCCACATCTAACCTAATCTAACTCCTCCATTCCTCAATCTAAGCCAAAAACAAAAATGTTGACCCTACACTCTCTAAACTGCTTGCACTCACTCATAAACACCACCCCCTTCACTCAGCCAATCAGCAACCACTGACTCCAGCATTCTACTCACTCCCCTTCCCGCTCTCACTCCGCTTACCATCATACCTATACTACCAACGCAGCACGTACATTTTACCGTATCTACAACAATATATCAATTCAGTACAGGTGAGATATCACAAGGGCCAGAGGGAAACGTAGGTGGAGCAACAAATGCATTTTTTTTCCTTTGTAAAGTAGGCTAGTTTCTACACATACCCCTCTCTGTCATCCATGTAGACAAACAAAACACATTATCAGAGTTTGAGGATGCATGCAATAATACTCAAAGAGGGTGCAAAGCAGGATCGGTGAGAGGTGTGGGCTGGGGAGAGTTCCAAGGGCTAGATAGAAAGGCCTGGAAGGCCACATTTGGCCCCCAGGCCTGAGGTTCCCCAGCCTGTATTCGTGACACCGTTCAATATGTGTTTACTCAGAAGTCAGTCTTATCGTATTCAGTGACACTTACTCCCAAGCAAGTATGCTTAGGGTTGCCTGCAATCCCATATACCAGCCTTTCCCAACCTTTGGGCCCCCAGAAGTTGTCGGACTACAACTCTTGTCAACCCCAGCTAGCATGGCCAGTGGTCACAAATGAGGGGACTGTAGTCCAGCAACAAAGGTCAGTAAAGGCTGCCATAGACACTTATCTGGGGATACATCCCATTGACGTCAGTGGGGCTTTGCGGGCAAGGGATACAATCTGTTGATTGTGTGTTGTGTAAAGAAGCATTCCCCTGTGCTTGCCCTCCATTTTGCACCAGCCAGCTCTACAGGACCGCCCTGAGTTCCATTGACAAAAGCTCTGTGAGGGCCAGCACAAAATGGCTGCCATGGGCAGCAAAAAAAGAGAGAGACGATGGTACCCCGTATTGGCAAGCTCCATTACAAAAGAGAAAAGCACTGAGCATCACCCTCCGTACAATTTCCCCTCCTCCTTTGCCACTCGGTTTGCAGAGCTTTCCTTCTTTCCATCTAATGTGATGGGTGTCTAGCACACATTAAGAAAGATTTGACGGTGCTCAGGAGAAGGGGGAATTCAACCCAAACAAAGGCAGTTAGTGTTTCCAGTGCAGTATTTACCCACATTAATGCATTTTACAGAATAACAATCTTTTGGGTGGCTTTATCCTGACAAACATTTGCTTTTCGGATTAAGCTTTGCTCCATTTTTTGTTTCCACTCCCGCCCCACGCATGGCCAGCCTGTCTCCAAGGAGTTCAGGTCTTAAGCAGACTTGAGGTCTCGCTGCCTTTCTCTCCTCACTGAGGTGGAACAGCCTAAACTGATTTTTAAGGAGATTGGGAGAGGGAAGAGAGCAGGGAGACATGGGCCCTTCTCACCATCAGCATACTTATTCCCTGACTGCATCTCCTTCTCTTGCCAGGTACATGACATACTTGAGCAAAATAGAGGTGAACCCTCAGTCTTCTCTCCCCCTCTTTATTTATTTATTTATTTTATTTATATCCCGCCCTTTGTCCCAGGAGGAGCCCAGGGCGGCAAACAAAAGCACTAAAAATACTTTGAAAAATGGAAATGGACTGCCTTCAGATCCTGACTTATGGCGACCCTGTGAATAGGGTTTTCATGGTAAGCAGTATTCAGAGGGGGTTGACCATTGCCTCCCTCTGAGGCTAGTCCTCCCCAGCTGGCTAGGGCCTGCTCAGCTTGCCACAGCTGCACAAGCCAGCCCCTTCCTTGTCCGCAACTGCCAGCTGGGAGGCAACTGGGCTCCTTGGGACTATGCCGCTTGCCCACAGTTGCACAGGTGGCAGGGCACGTAACCCCTGAGCCACTCCCTGTGGGGGTGATCTTTAGCTGGCCCTTGACACCCAGGAGACACGAGCGGGGATTTGAACTCTCAGACTCTGGACTCCCAACCAGGCTGTCCTCCCCACTGTGCTATACCAGCTGTATGAAAAAGACTTTAAAACATCTTAAAACATCATAAAACAGACCTTAAAATATATTAAAACACAACAACCAGAAACATATTAAAACAAAATGTCTTTAAAAACATTTTTTTAAAGCTTTAAAAACATTTTTTAAAAGGTTTAAAAAGCAATGCCAATACAGACACAGGCTGGGATAAGGTCTCTGGTTGAAAGAGGAAGGTCTTCAGTAGGCACTGAAAAGAGGATGCAAGCTGATGCTTTGCCTGTTCAAATAATCAGAATCTTATTTTATCCTATTTTGTTTTTGTTTTTTTAAAAAAATGGGCACCCACCTCTTCTTGAACTTTACTTCATTTTTCGTACTTTTCCTTCTCAGTATCTTAACAGAATTCTGAGCTATGATACTGTCCTGCTACTTTGCTTTCCCATCCATTCATCCTGCTGAAACCAGTGGGATATTCGTCATTACCTTCAGGGAGAGTTGTATTGTACCATCTATCACAGGTGTGGAAACGTTTGGCCCTCCAGATGTTGCTGAACTGCATCCCTGGCCATTGGCCATGCTTTCTAGAGCTGATGGAAGTTGTAGTTCAGCAATATCGGGAGGACCAAAGGTTTGACACAACTGATCTATACCATTGGTCTTCATCTGATGGGGCCAGGACGCACAGCCTGATCTAAAGTGGGTTGCAACTGCAGGACTACCACCATGCAGATATATAGTAAACAGGTCAGAAATGGGTCCCCAAACGGATGTTTGAGATGAAGGTTGGTCCTGGATTGGAAAAGACTGAACACTCCTGATCTATAGGCATGGACAAATCTGTCAGTTTTGGCTTCCTTCCATTTCTCATTTTTCTGGTCCTCATGAATATGGCCAGTTCTGCCATGTGTTTTCCAGCTTCCTGCTGCCATGGCATGGATCATTTCATTAGCTCACAGTGAAGCTTTCAGTGGCTTTCTAGAGATGGAGCGTCGTTTCCTGAAATCTGTGTTGCTGTCTCTTCAGATTGCAAGAGGGATGGGGGACCTCTTCTCAGCTTCTCTCTAAAATCACACACATACCATCAAGAACTAGGGATCATTATTTGTGAACATCATTACAAACAAGGCAAATAGGGAAGAAAATAGGGCAGACAAGGGCAATCAAAATGATCCAGGGAATGGAGCAGCTCCCCTATGAGAAAAGGTTGCAGCATTTGCCCTTTTTAGTTTAGAGAAAAGGTAAGAGGTGACATGATAGAAGTGTACAAAATGATGCATGGCATAGAGAAAGTAGATAGAGAAAAGCCTTTCTCCCTCTCTCATAACACCAGAACTCGTGGATATCCAATGAAGCAGAATATTGGAAGATTCAGGACAGACAAAAGAAAGTCCTTCATAGCATCACATAGTTAAACTATGGCATTCACTCCCGCAAGAGTCAGTGATGGCTACCAACTTGGATGGCTTTAAAAGAGAATTAGACAAATTCATGGGGGATAGGGCTATCAGTGACTACTAGCCATGATGGCTATGCTCTTCCACCTAATGCTTCTGAATGCCAGTTTCTGGAAACCACAGGAGGGGGGAGTGTGTTGCACTCAGGTCCTGCTTGCAGGCTTCCCATTGGGGCATCTGGTTGGCCGCTATGAGAACAGGATCCTGGACAAGATGGGCCTTTGGACTGATCCAGAAGGCTCTTCTTATGTTCTAATATTAACTTTCCAGCCAATGTGGCTTTTGTTGAAGCATCAAAGTCAGGATCTGAAAGCAGGCATGTCATGAGAGCATCTTGCTAATTTGGAAGAAGGAAGAGAGTCTCCTTAGACCTGTCCTGAGCTATTAGATGTCTTAGCTGGCATGTTGGGATATGGTTCTCCTTTTATACCAGATGTGCAACCCACCCGTCCAATCCTGTGAGCTGTGACTTCAGTGGAATGGCTTATGTCATGGGATCAGGCCATTAGAAAGGCCTCCTGGTGTGTAGAGGAGGTCTGGGGAAGAAAGGTGGGCATGACAAGAGAGTTCAAGGAGAAGCTCCGGAAATCCTTCAAGGAGCCAGAGGGATCATGTGCTCCTTTCAGTACTGATAGCTTTCGAGGCTGATGGATTGTGGGACCCAGAGAAGCCATGAAGGAATGTGGCTGGGTAGAGACTTTTCTTTCTTTTTTCTTTTACATATGGATGTGACCTAGGCCACCAAAGGTGTTGGGACAAGCTCACCTAAGGATATCAGGAGAGCCCTGTTAGTTCACAGCAAAGGCCTATCTAGTCCAGCATCCATAATAACAGGCTGCTGGATCAGTCCCAAGGGGGCCCATCTAGTCCAGCATCCTCTTCTCACAGTGGCCAACCAGATACCCCAATGGGAAGCCCACAAGCAGAATCTAGCAGAGCATAATAGCAACAGGGAACCGGCCACTTTGACTTCCCATCTCTGTGAGGAAATCAAGCTCCCACTTTGTCTAGCGGTTGCATGATACCATTTCACCAAACAAATAAGCCAGATTGCTTTTGCCGGGCCCTTGCCTAGGATAAAGAGTCCGCCTTAGAAGATGTTTTGAAAGCTTTTTTTAAGAAACGTTTTTGAAGATGTTTTGTTTTAATGTGTTTTAAAGTTTGTTTTTATAATGTTTTAATGTTTTTAGCGCTTTCGTTTGCTGCCCTGGGCTCCTGCTGGGAGGAAGGGCAGGATATAAATCAAATAATAAATAAATAATAAATAAATAAAGGCTCAGTAGAACCTTTACTTTCCCTTGTTCAACAAGGAACATTCCTGCCATTCCCAACCATT
Organism: Rhineura floridana; assembly: GCF_030035675.1. Lineage (NCBI taxonomy): Eukaryota > Metazoa > Chordata > Lepidosauria > Squamata > Rhineuridae > Rhineura > Rhineura floridana. Next base: position 6,158,765 of record NC_084480.1, on the reverse strand, counting down.
TCCAAGAGACAACGGTGGGCTGCGTGCAGAAGCAAGATCACCCCAACCCCCAAGTCTTTCAAGTGCTGGATTCCAAAGCGCATCATTTCATGATTCAAAAATTGCCTTGATTTTAATTTCCTATTATGCGGTGAGCACAGTGAGGTTGAAGAAGTCAAATCCATTTCCTGGAGCTGATCATAGCAATGCCCAGTGCTAAGCAGGAAGAGAAGGCTCTATATGGTGTCACAGGGAGGGAGGCAGCTATATTGGGCATGTAATACATGGATGTCGTTGAACGTGGTACACTTTCTCTGGCTCTCCCAAGAGAGAGACTCGACTTGTGTGTCAGTGTGAGTGTGTGCGCGATATTTTTTCCCTATGTCCCTGCATTTCCTTACAAACTCTTTAGCCCATTAGTTGCCATGACAACATCAACATAATGCATGGTGGGCTTCCTACCTACCCCCCTCCACACACACACACATTCCAGCTGTCACAGTGTCCTATGCATCCCCCTGCTACAAAAATAGAGCATTTTTCAAAGCAAAGTTAGTGCCAGAGATTCTCTCTCACTTTATCACAGCGAGCTGCTGCGAGATAACAAAACACCTGTAGGTTTCTCCCCATCACCCATAACCAGCTCGGTGCTTGATCTGCAGTTCTGGGGAACCGCAGAAAGTGTAGCGTTGGGTGCACAGTTGTCTTCCTGGAAAACAAGGCTTTTGTTTATTCATTCATTTAAAAACATAAGGCTACCGACTAGCCACACTTAAACACAAGTGAACATGTCAAAGCACGTTTGAACTCCAGTAATTTTGGTTGGGCGTCGTCGAGGGGTATGCTTAACTGTCTCTCACTGAAATCAACAGGGCTTGAAAAGTGTTTGCCTTTGACTAGACTGAGCCTTAAATGTTACCATTTGTGGTAGCTCAGGTGGTGTTTGCGGCACACTACCATTACTGTTTTTTGGGGTAAGGTTTGCAGGCACATACAAATTCCATCTGCTTCTCTATCTCCACAAAATTAAGATCATATGAGAAGCAAGGGAGCACAGCTGTGCTGACTGGCTCTGCCCTTTCACTTTGCCCCATGCTAGCCCCAGACACCCCCCATCGTCTACATATTAAGTAGTGTCTGCGGATGGGAGGCCTGCTGTACATACACAGGCTGCCCATGGACCAAGTTCAAGGTGCTGGTTCTGGTGTACAAAGTCCTATGCAGCTTGGGACCAGGATACCTAAATGACCATCTTATCCCTTATATACCCAGTCAATCACTGCGCTCTGCAGGTGAGGGCCTCCTGCAGATACCATCTTAGCAGGAGGTCCATTCTACGCAACATAGGAAGTGGACCATTAGTGTAGTGGCACCTACCCTTTGGAATTCCTTCCCCTTAAATATTAGACAGGTGCCATCTCTGTTATTTTTTCCCCGGAGCCTACTAAAGATCTTCCTCTTTCAACAAGCCTTTTAAGTAGAGACCTTATCTCAGTCTGCATCTGTACAGGAATTGCTTTTTAATATGTTTTTAAAGTTTTCTTTTTTAAAAGATGTTTTGTCTTAATATATTTTAACATCTGTTTTTATGATGTTTTATAGTGTTTTTAGTGTTTTTGTTTGCCGCCTGGGGCTCCTACTGGGGGAAGGAATAACAACAACAACAACGATAATTATAATGATAATAGGCAATGGAGATTGGTTACTCCAATGTCAGTGGGACAATGAATCTGCTTTAGGTGTGGGGAATAGGTTTCAGCGCTTTGGACATCTCCTTGAAAGTTCAGGCTAGAGCCTGGAGTGGATTCACTGTCCCACTGACATTAGAGCCAGCAGTTTCCACCACACATTGGCCAAGGATGAGGTGCGTGCACATGGAGATTCAGGTGCATTTGGCACATTTTCTCCCAATGCATGAACCAGAGTTGGGTTGGAGAACGCTGGGGGTGTGTGTGAGGGTGGAGTGGCACCTCTCTCTCTTCATGGAAGCTTAATTGCAAGGAGACTAACTGCTGGAGGGGATTCATGGAACTTAGGAACATCAAAATATAAGAATGTTGGAAGCTGCCATATACCATGTCAGACCTTGGTCCATCTACTATTGTTTGCACTGCCTATCAGAAGCTCTTCAGGGTTTCAGGTGGGATCTCTTCCACCCTACCTGGAGATGCTGGGGACTGAACCTTCTGAATGTAAAGCAGATGTTCTACCACTGAACTACAGCCCTTCCCCTAAATAGGAGGTGAGGAAGCTGCCTTATACCAAGTCACACTACTGGTCCATCTAGCTCAGTATTTTTGACCTTGACTGGCTGTGGCTTTCCAGGGTTTCAGACAGGGGATCTCTCCAAGCTCTACCTGGAGATGCTGGAAATCAGACCAGAGTCCTTCTGCATGCAAAGCAGATGCTCTGCCAGTGAACTATGGGCCTTCTTTTCAGAACGTGCCTGTGTGTGCCCACCTGCCTTACAACTGCCAGACTGTGTGTCCACATTGCCAAATATTGTCTTCTCTGACAGGGGTAGGATGAGGGCTTGGTGCTCAGTGGGGAGAGGGGATGGAGGTAACCATTACTGGCATTTCTTAAGTCAGATCAATCTAGCTCAGTATTGTCAACACTGACTGGCAGTGGCTCTCCAGGGTTTCAGTAGGAATCTTACCCAACTGTACCTGGAGACATCACCTGGGACCTTTTGTATGTGTGCTCTGCCACTGAGCTATGGCCTTTCCAACTGGCCCTGGGCCTATAGATGGCAATGAGATAGGAGGGAAGGGTGAAGATGGCAAGTAGCAGAAAAACTTCATAGAGCTACAACACCCCTTAAAAATGTGAATGTACTGCCTTCAAGTCGATTCTGACTTATGGCGACCCTATGAATAGGGTTTTCATGAGGCTGAGAGGCAGTGACTGGCCCAAGGCCAACCAGTGAGCTTCATAGCTATGTGGGGATTCGAACCCTGGTCTCTCAGGTCATAATCCAACACCTTAACCACTACACCACACTGGCTCTCTTATTTTACACCCCTTATTTTGCCCAAAAAAAATGAAAGTTGAGGAGAGGTCCCTCCAAAAGCGAAGGGGAAGAGGGAATTGAAAAGAGCTTCAGTGAGAGCAGTGGTCTGGCTTTTTATTGAAGAGGAGAAGGCAACATCTCTGGGAAAGGAATGAATACAAGCCATGTGTTTGAGAAGGGATTGCCATGAGGGTTAAGCATAGGAACTCTTCTACACAATAAACCTGGGGAGAAATTTGGTTCAGTTTGTATTTAATGGCAAACTTACTGAATTCACTGTTCCTGAAGCGTTGTGCAAACGAAAGCATAGGTATCCTTCGAAATTTGTACTTCTCTGAATTCTGCAATGCAGTTCTCCAACCAAAACAAAAAAATGCATGGAAAAATGCATCTACTAAGGCAAAATGTGCATAAAAATGCATGTAAAATAACATACAATATGTGTTATATTTGGGGAAATTGTTTGCAAAAATGTGTGTAAACAAAATTGCATAAAATGTGTATATTAGGAGAAGTTCATACTAAAGTGGTGGTGAATTTCCACAAGGATCTAAAAAAATGAGTAGAAAAATGAGAGAAACCAAAATGGACAGATTTGTTTCTTCTTACCTCTCTCTCTTGTGCTGTCTCTCTCTCGCGTGCGCTGTCTCTTGTTCTCTCTCACACACACAAACACACACACAGAGGTGTGGTATACAAATTAAGTACTGAGATCCCCATAAAAGCCCCATCAAGAAATAAGCTGGTATTTAGCAATGCTATGAGGTTACATCAGGCTTTTCATCTAAAATCCTGATGATCTGAATGACAGTTAACAGAGTGAGACCATCAGCCGCAGGGACAGAGCTTGCATACCCCAAAGTGGCTAGAGATAAGCCCCTGTCCCCCACCCCACAGTCTCCGTCTTCTAACACAGCAGCATGTAGCAGTTGAAGAGAAATGTTTCATTGCTCTGTGGTGCCATCTTGTGGCCTTTTCACTCATAGAAAACACAGTCACCTCAGTGGTTCTGTTCCCCCCTCCCCTGCAATTAAGCAATGCCCCTCAGCTAATGGTGGGGGGGAAGGGGTGTTTTGTGAATCTCTATCCAGGGGAAATTATTTGGTTCTGACACTACATATTATATGTCACTTTTTTATTTTTCCTTGAGATGCTGCACTGAATCCAGTCAATGCAGGATTCAGTCTGCATTGGGAAGGCTGCTTTAGATTCAGTGGAAATGAGTCAGAGGAGTTGCCGTCAGACTTAAGGAGATAAGCCAAGCAAATGACCCCTGTAGCCAGGGATTCTGGAGGTAGCTGTCTGACAAATAAACACACTCCATAATCCAGGGTGGGGAGGAATTTAATGTAGGTGTCATCACATACAAGCATTTTATTGTCACATATCACCTCCTCCCAAATGCTATATATTTTTCATCACTTTCCTTGTAAAAAGTTGTATGAGCATTGCTTCCCAGACACGAAAGGAAAGCTTTGAGCCATCTAAATTGGTACACTTTTTTATTATTAAAATAACAACCTTCTCAGCTGTCCAAAAATACAAGCTGACTCCCAGCTAGGGTTGCTTCCAAAACACACAAGATCCAAATTTCTCCCTATACTTTGGGATTTCTCATTTATGTATTCTTTTCATAGCCCACCATCGGGTACTGTAGATGGCTCCCCCCACCGTGTTATCCTCAGGACAACCCTGCGAGGTAGGCGATGCTGAGAGATGGTGACTTCCCTGAGGCCAATCACTGAGGTTCATGGAAGAGTAGGGAACAGAACATGGCTCTCCCTGACATGCTAACCATGACACCATCCTGCTTCTCACCAGTCTGATTTCCAAAGGGGTCTCCTCTATTCTATTTCTGATTTTTTTGCAGCACACTGTGCATGCAGTTTGCCTGCACTGAATGGTAGTGACTCTTCAGGGTTTCAGGCAGAGTCTTTCGCAGCAATACCTGATGAGAAATGGTTCCTAGAAGTTAGGGGCCAACCTTTCCAGCCCAAGGGGCACATTACCTCCTGCGGCCACATGCCAGGGTGGGCAGGGCCAAAGGCATAAGTGACCAGAACAAGGAATGTAAATTTTGCCTTGGTGTTATCTACACTGTTATCTTTTCAGCGCCAGGTCAAGACTTCCCTCTTCTCCCAGGCATTTTAGCATGTGTTTTTAATTTTTTTTTAAAAAAAGTGTTTTTAAATTTGTATATTTGTATATTTGTTTAAATGTTTTTAATTGTTGTAAACTGCCTAGCTTCGGCTATGGGGTGGTATACAAAGATAATTAATAATAATAATAATAATAATAATAATAATAATAATAATAATTGGTGCAGTAGGCTAGTTTCTACACATGATCTCACACCCCTCTCTAGCCTTCATCCAGACAATGAGAGAGACACGGAGAGTTCAAGGCCAGGTACAAACACACAAGGAGGGTCTTCAAGCATGACCACTGAGGGGTTTGGCCTGGAGAGAGAGGGTACTGCTGGAGAGGACGTGCAGCCTGCTGAAGCACCTTGGGCAGCTCCTTGAAAATTCAGACTAAAACCTGGAGCGGATTCCATTGCCCCAATGAGATAGAGCCACCATCCACCACTGCATACCTGAAAGTCCTAGAGAGCCAGTGTCAGGTCCAGAGTCAGAGAGCTTCTTTCTTCCCCATCCCCCCCAAACACACACACACTTAGTGGGGAGTTCACCCTCATGTCTGAGAACACACACACGAAAACATAAGAAGCTACCGTACACTAAGTCAAAGCCTTGGCCCATTTAATTCAATATTGTCTTCACTGATTGGCAGTGGCTCTCCAGGACTTCATATCGGGGTCTCTCCCAGCTAGGGATGGGAAGATCTGCCAGCTTTGACTCTCTCAGCTTCTCTTTTTTCCCAATCTTAAATTCAGTTCTTCAACAATTTGCATTTTTAAAAAAAAAAAAAATCATCATGAAAATTCTTCAGCATATTAGTGTGAATGTCTCCTAATTGTTGGATGCAGTTCTATCATACACATTTCACAATCACTTTCCTCTTATACCACACATTTTGTATCTTCTCTAATATACTAATTTAAATCACATTTCCCCCTAACAATAAAATGAATCATTTCAATGATTGTTTTGTATTGTTTTAAATGTTTTATGTTGCTGTATACCACCTTGATGTTTTGCAAGAGGGCAATATATAAAATACATTTATAAATATATATAAAATACTAGGGGCTGTGCCCCTGCTTGCCTCACTTGCCAACCCCACCTACCATTGCCAGCCCCCTTTTCCCTGGGTCACCAAAGTTCCCCTCCTCCAATAGTTCACTGAAGCTCCCATTCCCCTCAGGTGTTGCCAGACCTTCCCTCCCCCTTCTCCCCCTCCACACCACCACCCCAGGGGTTGCTAGACCTCCCTTCCCCCTTCCCCTTTCTCCCTCCCCCACCCAAGGGGTCACCAGACCTCCCCTCCCCTGGCTGGCCTCCCATCCACCTGATGAGGCCAAGCTCTGGGCCTCACCACTGTTGTGGGCCTCACTGCTACTGCAGCCTTGTGCAGCTTCCAGGCCTTGCCGCCATTGCAGGTCTGCCGCCACTGCCGCAGGCCTCCACTCTGAGCCTTGCTGCTGCTGCAGGCCTGCCACTGCAGACCCACCATCTCTCCAGCCTCACTCACTACCACTACTCTGGCCTTGCTTACTGCTGCTGCTCTGGCCTTGCCCGCAGTCTGGGCCTTGGCCACTGCCACTGCAGACCCCCGTCGCAGAAGCGTTCACCAGTAGCACGACACTTACAAAAATACAATATATGTAGAAATAAATAAACAATATATGTATTTTTGTGAACGTTGGTTGGAGAATGGATAAGTGTGAATTTTGAAGGATGGCTGTCTTTCTGTACTCATATTGTTTCAGAAAGTGCTAATGTGATCAATTTGGCTTCAGATACAATCTGAATTGACTTTCTCCCCCATCCCTAGTTCCAGCCCTACCTGGAGATGCTGGGGATTGAACCAGGGTCTTCTGCACTCAAGGCAGATGCTCTCCCACTCAGTGTGGCCTTTCCCCCATCTGGCAAAGGCAGGGCCCATACAAATGTTCAGACATGTGATCCTGGATCACGTTTTCCTTCATCATCACTGCCACAGTAGTCACAGGAACAACCAGAGGGCTGGATCACCACAAGCTCTGAATGTTAAGTCGTCAATGCCTTTGAAAGCCAACTCCTTATGTGGAGGTGGTGATGACTAATGTGCTAAGATTGCCACTTTGAAGGCCAGGGTGTCAAGCAGATCTGAGACTGAAACCAGTTTCTGGTCTCATTGCATGGTGTCAAGCCAACTGTTAACCCAATCCAGCCTCCATTTCCCATCTTTAATATTTGTAAAATGGAAATGATACCAACTGCTGCCATAGGCTCCTGCTGGGAGGAAGGGCGGGATATCAATCCAATAATAAATAAATAAACAAACAAACAAACTGTCCTGATGTTGTTCTTGTCATGAAAGTGAGCCTTGAAAACATTTTGCAAAAAACAAACAAACTTAAGAACATAAGAAGACTCTGGTGGATCAGGCCAATGGCCCATCTAGTTCAGCATCCTGTTCTCACAGTAGCCAACCAGTTGCCCCAATGGGAAGCCTGCAAGCAGGAACTGAGCACAAGAACATGTTCTCCTCCTGCGGTTTTCAGCAACTGGTATTTGGAAGCATACAACCTCCATCTGTGGAGATAGAGCATGGCCATCATGGCTAGGGGCCCTTGTGTCCCTTTTGTGGAGTTTGATCTACCCACTCCCCCCCCCTTTTAACTTTTCTTTTCTTGGTGGGGCATGACAAGAGCTGGCAGGAGAAGAAAATTACCTGTATATTGTCTGCAAGCTAGCCAAAAGGCCTCCTTTCCACCCACATCTAAACACGTTGCAGGGGCTTTGGCATCTCTCCAATGAGAACAAGCATCAGGGACAAAATCATTTATAGGGGGCCACTAGTCATCGCTGTCCAGGCCTCTCGTTTGCACCTGGAAGATTATCTCATAGTGCAACCTAACCAGAAAGGAAGCAATAGGTCTTATTAGCAACAGCAGCACCTAAACAACTCCTCCTCCCATACTCTTTTCAATGTGTTTCTACATGCAAATCCTGGGGCTGGATTTCCTGGCAGCTTGTTCAGGCCTTTGAATTAAATGCAAGATAAACAAAAGTGCTATTAAAAGAAAGCAGGGCATCCTCCGTTGTACAGGGCAAGCTGTGCTCTTCCTGGTATTAAGTGCAGTCAGATGTTCTTGCAGAGAGGGAAGGGCCGTCGCTCAGTGGTGGAACATCTGTGTTGCATGTGAAAGGTCCCAGATCCCTGGCACTTCCAGACAGAGCTGGGAATATCTCCTGTCTGAAACTGTGGAGAGCCACTGCCAGTCAGTGTAGGGAACCCTGAGCTAGATGGCCCAATAGTCTGACTCAGTATAAGGCAACTTCCTATGCTCCTCTTTCTTGAAGGAAGGGCCATAGCTCAGTGGACGAGTGTCTGCCTTGCATGCAGAAGGTCCCTGGTTCAATCCCTTGCATCTCCAAGTAGGACTAGTGAAGACCCCCAGTCTGAAACCGTGGGAGCTGCTGCCAGTCAGTGTAGACAATACTGAGCTAGATGGAGCAGTGGTCTGACTTGGTATAAGGCAGCTTCTTATGGTGAACACACCCATGCCCACCAGGGTCATGTTGTGACAAGAGTCCAATCATCCCTGTCCCATCCTAGACAGCGAGTGTCTCAAGACCCACTAGCAGGGACCCTTCATTGGGTTGCATTCCTCCAGGGCCCTCAATTCCCATCCCACTGACTGATATTTGTCTAATGTTAAGTAATGTATATTAATGGTGGCATGGAAGGGTCCAGCTGCAAAACAGTTTGGCAAGTTGCTGGTGATTGGCAATGCAATCCCACTGAACTAAGACCCATTCTAGTTTACAGGGCATGCTCCCTGTTGCACAGGACTGCAGCATTAGTGCTACTAAATTCCACAGCGAAAGAGGCCTGTTGTTCTGATGTTATGGGAACTTCCCAAGCGGTCTTGTTCCACATCAGATCATTGGTTCCTCTAGCCCCGTGCTTTGTGGCTTGGCCATTCCTCTGAGGCAGAGCGCAAGTGTCGCAGGTGGCAGGTTTTAGCTTCATTTCCCCAGCGTCTCCAGTTTAAGAAGATGAAGGAGCAGGTGTTGGGGAACGCTGTTCCCAGAGATGCTCGGGACCCATTGTCAGTCAGGGTAGACCACCCTGGGCTAGTATAAGGCAGCTTCCTGTGTTCATGTCAAGCCTCTCTGCCTAGGAGCAGCTCGTGGTGGGTCTTTTCCACAGGGACGAAGGAGTGTTTGATTTTCTCTGCTTTTTTAAAGTGAACCAACCTAATTTGCAGTGCCTGGATTTACACATGGATCCGAATGATCTATCTGAACTCTACAACACTGTTCCAGTTAAAATATATATATATACAAAAAGTGTATTTTATGGGAACATTCACACAAAAATGCCACAGTGCATAAGAAAACATACAATGCATATTGAGGGTGCAAAGGCATGTATGCAAGGACATGTAAAAATTCATACTTTTAAGTATGAATAAGCATGAAATATGTATGATTTTTTTTGCCTTTTTTTAAAGAAATGCAGACAGAACAGATGCATGATTCAATGCATGCACGATTGACAAAGAGTGGAAACGGGCTGATTTGTTTGTTCCTATTTTTTAACTGGTCTTGCTTGAGGATCAACCCTAGGACCATCCACATGCAAAGCCTGTGCTCTGCAACTGAGCTGCGGTCCCTTCCCAACCTGATGTTCAAGCTTTTGTTCCCTGCATTTCACACTGATGGTCTCAGTGATCCACCACTGCAAACCCCAAAGGAAGGCAATGAACTATCTCTTCCGTTGCCTACAGACCTGCAGGCCGGCCCATCCTGCAGCACCAGGGGAGGGCTGTAAGTCGGGGCAGAGCATCTGATTTCTATGCAAAAGACCCCAGGTTCAGTTCCTGGCATTTCCAGGTAGGGTAGAGAGAGACCTCTGCTGCACACCTGGGGAGCAATTGCCAGTCCGACTCATTATAAGGCAGTTCCCTATGGTTCTTTCTGTGCTGGGCCAAAATGTGACTTGGTCCCTGTCATCTGTGCTGGGCTACCTTTCAGGACTGCCCCTCTCTGGCAGAGTAAGGAGGCTTGTGGCAAAGGAGATAACAGCTCTCCAAGTCTCTAGCGTTGTGTCCATGGAACGGCGAATGAACCAGCTGGCCTATGAAGGCACATTGGTTGTAGGGAATAGGTTGCACCTGCTTTTCAAAGACTTTGCTGGCTCCTGGTGGCCGTATTGTGCTTGTCCTGCATGGATCTGGATCTCTAAGTAACCTTAGAGGTTTCCGTTCAAAGAGCGCATTTCAGCTTCAAGGCCACCCCACGGTCGAGAAGGCTGTGCATTTCTTTATTTTTAAAATCAATGCATATTTGTGATTTTCACAGCATTTCCCTCTGGAAAGAATCTAAAATGCATAAGAAAAATCTACCCAATGTTATGGAGCAGGTCGCCATTTGTCCTATCCAAGAGCAGACTTCTCAGTCTTGTCCCATCCTCCTGAAATCTGCAAAGGCCCTTGATGCAGAATTGCATGATGTGGCAGATTTGCAAACATCTTATCCCACAGATACTCCTTCCCAGTCTTGCGGAGAGCCTACACGACAGTAGTTTGTGTTCTTGAGACAACTGGCTCAGGGAGATAATGAAGTGCCTTAAACCAGGGGTGGGGAGCCATTTTCAACCCAAAGGCCACATTCTCTTCTGGACAACCTTCTGGGGGCCACTTGTCCAGAGCTTGGAAAAGTTACCTTTTTTGAACTACAACTCCCATCAGCCCCAGCCAGCAGGGCCACTAGATCGGGCTGATGGGAATTGTAGTTCAAAAAAGTAACTTTTCCAAGCTCTGCACCTGTCAGTGGTGGGTGTGGCCAGAGGAAAAAATAGGAGGAGTGAATATCCATTTTCCCTTTGTAATGTTTAGACGCTGTCCCTCACGTGATTGCAATTACATCAGGGGAACAGTGGAGCTATGCTTGCTAGCTGTCTCCTGCCATTGTGTCGTCTACCGGTCCGGCCCCCACCATCCACATGTTGGGGAGGAGATCTGAAAAGGGGATCTGAAGGCGATCACACCGGATTCTATGGGTGCAGAGTCCTTGCAGCCTATGCGTGCAGAATAAGCTCCCTTCTCCAGAACTTTCCCTCCTAACAGAAGAAAGCAGGGAGTGGGCCGGCAAAAACACAATGGTGAGGGTGGGGGCCACAGATGCAATTCCTATTCACACAGTTTTCATCACATGACATAAAATGTCCAAACAAGGGTTTATGCTGAACCAAATCATTGGTCCATTTAGTTGAGCCTTCTACGACTTGGGACCCTCCAGATGTTTTAGACTGCAAATCCCATCAACCCCAGCCAGCACATCTGGTTTTAAATATTAAGCAATTTAGAAATGGTTATCAACCCATCAGATCAAAGTAATCAACTGAGTTATTTTAAATACATGAATGAAATAAAGTATGCTAGCAGTAACATACCAGGACAACAACAAATCTAAGGAACAAATCTTACTGTACCGGAAAAGAGTTCCTAACTAACCTAGCCAAGCCATTTCTCTGGTCCAAAAGTTCTGAAACAATTTCTAGTTTTGTCCAAATCTATTAACCTTGGGTATCCTTTGTCTCATCCATAATAACCCTACACAACGGGTGTGCAAATATAACTCCAGGGAAGGGGCGGTTGCAGAGGCAGGAGCATGCACGCAATTCCCACCCGTCACCCCCTGGCCTTCCCTGATCTTGAGAGGGGAAGATCTGCAGGAGGCTTTTACTTGTGTTTCCTTTACACCAGAAGAACCCTTCATACAGTTGGGGGACCTGATCTATTAGGGCGCCCAATCGCATGGAAGGTTCCACTTGTGATCAAGAGAACTTGAGTGATAGACTCTTGCAAAACTTCCCCACTCTACACAGGAAGCATCAGGGACAGAGTGGGCAAGACTCATGTCTTCTGAAAACACCTACCATCTCTGGGCTGGGTCTTTCTACTATCAAGACTCAGCCCATAGATGAACAAAGGAAAAGAAGAAGGCATCTAATCTAAGTGATTGAAGAATGAGGGAGCAATCTTTGGGTTGAGCACAGGGGAGAGGAAGAAAAATAATGGAGGGAGGATTGAATCGCTTAGCAAGAGGCAGGTATGAGGCACACAGCATACTTTCTGAGAAGAAATTGAGGGCAACCCAAAACATCTTGTATGGTATAGTGGACACAGTATTAGACCTGGTTTCACACTCTGCCACAGAGCTCAATGAATGACGTTGGGCCACTCACTTTCTCTCCCTGATCTACTTTAAATGGTTGCTGAGAAGATAAAATGGGATATGCCCAACTTTGACACTCTGGGTTGTATTCAGTTAAGTCCTACTCGGAGCAGACACATTGAAATTAATGAACCTAACTTAGTCATGTATATTAACTTCAGTGGGTCCACTCTCAGCAGGATTACCATTGAATACCACCCTCTGAGTTCTTTATGGGAACGATGGGAACTAAATGAGATAATAAGCAGATGACCCTCACATTGCACATGGAGCCTAAGCAATCCAGGAATTATTGAGTCACAAGTGCCCTGGTTCACTGCACAGCAGATGCGTCTAGATGACCTGAACTTTTGTGCTCAACTACACACATCAAAATCATTTCCTCTCCCCTGAGATCTCCACCCATTCAGAAATTGTACACCTGGGTATAAAATTCATCCTAAGATTCTGAGTGCTCACATATAAGAAGATAAGAAAAGATGTAGTAGACCAGGCCAAAAGGGGCCCACCGTAGTCCGGCATCCTGTTCTTACAGTGGCCACCCAGATGCCTCTTTTGGCAGGCAGGACCTGTGTGCAACAGCCCTCTCTGCACCTGCAATTTCCAGGAACTGGTATTCAAAGGCATACTCTGAATGGTGGAGGTAGAACATTGTTGCTCACACACACACCTCCCCATGAGGAAGTCGAGCACATTCAAGCCCGCACCATCCACGACCGTATCTGTAGTTGCAAGAGATGCCTCAGAGGCTAATTTTATGGGGAGGGAATAAATGTCCCTGATCCCAAAAGGTTGTGCATGAGGCCACTGAATAATTTTGGGGATATGTGTGTGTACCTCTTCGACAGTAAAAAAACAAACCAAAAAAAACCCCCGTAGGATGAGAGGGAGCCAGCCTCAAAGCTGAAACCTGATTTGAATGTTAAACCAAGCCTTTCCCTTTCTCCTGGGTCATGTTGCCGGTGTGCTCCTCTTTGCCCCAAATTGATGTACAGAATCCCTGAAACCTGACAAGTATGAAATCAGATCTCTGTATTTGTAGCTTTGCTTCATCTCTGTTAACAATGAGACACTGAAGAGGAGGGGGGGAGCCTCAGTTAGAAAGCGGGGAGGGCAGCAACAAAAGCTACCAAGAGATACCTTGTCAGAGTAGCTTCCTTCCCCACCTTTCTTTATGATTCCAGCTTGCTGCTTCTGTTGCATTCAAAAGCACTTTCTTGATTCAGCTCCGTTGGCTGGGAGGGAAAACAAAAGCATTTTAGAGAATGGACAGGGAGCGGGAGAAATAGCTCTCACTAAAAAAGAAGAAAACAAGACCACAGGAGCCGTTGCTCGCTGCCTCCGCCTCTTCTTGTTCCACATAAACCCCCATACCACTATTTTTAAGCATTTCCAAATGCAGCATGAGTCCTTCTGTTAGATTCTTGCCATTAGGGCAGAAAATTGCCAGTGGACTTGGTGGACCACTTAATGGTTTTCCTGCCTCTTGGAGGCATTGTAAAGTGCTGTGCTAGATGCTGTATGGGTTTATTTTGATGCTTTTATTTCTTATGTTGTATTAAATTTTATTACAATTTGAATTCTGTCAAATTCCATAAAATTCAAATTGTAGATGTCCTTCACAGATATGTCATAGAACCCCTGAATGAAGCTCATGGACCACTGGTGGTCTACGGACTGCATTTTGGAAACCCCTCTATCAGGGCAACATTGAATCTTTTTCTTAATATCATTTTCAAGGTGAAAGCAGCACTTTCAGGGGTGGGAGATTTCCAGTCCTCCCGTAGCTAATGTTCAACTCTTATTTTAATCTTATTTGGTGAAATCTCATTCACTGATCCCGTTCTGCTTTGGTGCCATTTTTTTCCGGTGGTCAGGGCTTCTTCTCCATCTTATCACGATCCCAGCCAACCAGTAGTGATTGTGATGGTGTCACATCAGATTTGGCAACATGCCAACATCACTGGGAGCGAACAAAGATTATTTGAAATGAGGACCATTCTTACAGAAAGGTGATCTAGCCAGTCGGGGATCATGTTGTGAGTTTGGTAATGTCACTGAGGGCAATCCAAATGCTTCTGGGATTTGCAAACATTTTTGTTCCTGATGACATCAATCTCCAAAAACAGTTGCCATAACGGAGAAATATGTCAACACTGATGAAAACTTTTCGCTTCAGTTCTACTTTTTCTGTAGCAGTGGTAGGCAATGATCAATGGCCTGGTCATTGCCCAGGCTAGCTGGGGCTAAGGGGAGTTGTAGCCCACAACATCTGAAGGGTATTACGTTCTCTACTTCTGGAGGATTTGGTGTTGGCTATCTCCTGTTACAAATTGGAAAGGAGGGAGGGAGGGAGCTGTCCCTCGCCATGCAAAAGAACAAGTTGACTGAATGTTGTTGTTATGCGTGTAAGTCTGAATCTGCACATGCATGTTTACTCACTAGAAATTCAAGCACCACTTCTGCAAGGGTAGCAGAACCTTTTGCTGGAATTAAACTCACACATCACCCTTTGATGTGTATGATCTTGCCCTTGACCTCAATAAAGCACACAGAGAGTAAAATAAAGATTGGTTTATTAGGTGAATCAGGAAAAATATTGCATTTTATAATGTCAGTTAAAATGGGCTGCATCCTAACTTCACCCCAGTCACTTGTTACTAATGCTGTAGACAGAGTAAGACAGAGAACTTAACCCGTATGCATGCTCAGAATTACATCAAATCACACAGAAGAAAAAAGAAAGAAAGGAGCTCAAGAGTTTAGGGTGAATATACCTGTCCTGAAGATTCCAGCAAGAGTCTAAGGTCAGAAGGGAACTTTCACATTTAGCCATGAGCCAACACCCAGCCTTCTCTACAGCCTTCACTAGACTTGAAAGATCTCACCTTTCCTTAGCTCTCCTAGTTCGTGCAGCCCCAGTGTTGGTTCTAGAGTGCAATGTGGGGAATAAGACAGCAGTTGAGCCCCCAAGAGAGAGCTGCTGCTGATCCTCAAATTTGTCAGGTTTAAGTATAGTTTGGGTCTTCATTGGGCTGCATGTAAATGGGAGGGGACGTGTGAACTTGACATGTGAGGACAATGGAAAAATTTGGAATTATCAGCAGAAACTCTGGGTTTACCAGAGGTGTTTCCTGATAAGACCCTTGTCTCCTGAGAAATGTTTACTGTAAATTCCTGGGTCGATCTCCTACCCTCTACAGCAGCCTTTCCCAACTAGTGTGCCTCCAGATGTTGTTGGACCACAACTCCCATCAGCCTCAGCCAGCATTGCCAATGGTCAGGAAAGATGGGAATTGTGATCCAACAACATCTGGAGGCACACTGGTTGGGAAAGGCTGCTCTAAAGGTTAAAGGCTATCATGACCTTTGTCCAGATGGCCCCATTGTTTATTTATTTTATTTTATTTTATTTATTAATTTAATTTAATTTAATTTATATACCGCCCCACTTGTTTGAAGTGCCTGTTTTCTACTGATCCACAAACTCACAATCTTTAGGTTTCTTCCTGAGATTAGCAAGCCAGTTCTCAC
Source organism: Rhineura floridana (assembly GCF_030035675.1). Classification (NCBI taxonomy): domain Eukaryota; kingdom Metazoa; phylum Chordata; class Lepidosauria; order Squamata; family Rhineuridae; genus Rhineura; species Rhineura floridana. The sequence goes on along the minus strand of NC_084480.1, from coordinate 6,142,883 downwards.
CATCCTGAAACTTGGCGTCATCACAAGGCCTGTATTATAGAGGTCACTTAAATTATAGATTCTTATGTTCTGATCCATTGAGGTGAGTATTAAAAAAAATTATACTCCACTCATTACATTGCTGTCTTTAGGAAGCCTATAAAACAGAGTAGAGAATCACCTGCAAAGTGGTGTCTTGATGGGCAACACATATTGTGCTGAGTGCAACTGGTTTGAAATAATAGCGTTTCTGGCCCTATCCTTAAATTTGGATCAGTTTTTCCTATTTTTTTTTTTAAAAGGTTTCTAACACCCCTGTTTTAAAATTGTATTAACTGCACAGATGCTGTATGTATGACTCTATATGTACACACACATGCATACAAAGCATGCTTATTTCATTCATAAATCCCTTCCTATAAAGCAGTTTGAAGCAGTTTCACTACAAAGAATAACGGCAATAAAAGCACACACAATAAAACATATATAAAACAATTTCACATATAAAAATAATTATAACAAGTTCATATATAAAATAATTTCAAATCCAATATAGATACCAACTGGGATAAAAATATCCACTTAGAAGGTTTGTTTTTTTCCCTTCCACTGAGCCTTCTGCGTAGATTTTTTTAATTATTTATTTATAAAAATATTTGTATGCTGCAGTTTCATTAAAAACATCAAAGTGGTTTATATGTTTAAAACAACAACCATAGAATAATTAAAAATAAAAATAAAATAAAAAGATCAATTCTTGTGGGAAAAAGCATGTTCTTAATTGCCTGCATACACCAGGTGAAAGAGAAAGGTTTAAAGCAGGTTCTTAAAAGTTAAAGGTTTTATCTCACCAATTTTCAGGGCTGGCGCAAGAGGGCAGCCAGGTCAGGTCCTGGCTGAGGGCCCCTGTGTCCCAGAGGGGCCATTGAAGGGGCCCTCCTTAGGGTGGGAGGATAGCTCTCCCATTCCATGATCCATGGCAGCATCGACTCCCACCCTCCCAATCACAGAGAGGGAGCTGCCAACTGCCCCTACAAGCCATGTGGGCCCATGATGCCTGTCCACATGCCCTACCTACTTTTCCTGTTGTAGTGAATGCTGTGTGTGCTGCGCACGCATACCTGCCATCAACCAGTGACGGGGGGGGGATGGATCAAGAACAGCACAAAGGGGCAACCCTTTACCCACTTACCTGGAAATAAGAACCACTGAACTCAGTGGACTTACATCTGTGAAGATGTGCATAGGATTGCACTGTAAAATATTGGTGTGAATTAGCTTTCTTAACTCTGACTATGAAAGAAAAACTAGAGGATGTCTCTCTCACATAGAAGATGGTGAGATGGACTGTTAATGCATCTGCATAAGAAGGAAGTCCCAGATATGCATCATTGTGCTTAATGTCCTGCTTTATTCTGTTGCATAAAATTCAATGAGGGGTGTTTGCTTTTTGGAGACTGAAATTTGGAGACAAATTGTGTTGTCAGGGGCATGGGGAAAAGGGAACAGAGAATGAAGGCTTGTGATAAATGCAGTCAGACTTCTGACTCTGAGGAGGCGCTAAAAGTCACACCAAGTACTTGTTGCTGCAACTCAGGAAAGCAAATCCCAACAGAAATGGGAACGCTCTGCATGGGACCTATACTTCCAAAGTCAGGGGACCACAGAGGAAATTTCCCGGAAAAATCTGTTACATTTCATAGTGTAATATTTTTCTTTCTTGCTCATTCTGTGCCGGTGGGGTATAATGACCAAGAGCGTTAGACTGGGACTGGGGAAACTCAGGTTCAAATCCCTACGCAGCTGCGAAGCTCACTGGGTAATCTCAGGCCAGTCGTGATCTCTGAGCTTAACCTACCTTACCAGATTGTTATGAGGATAACATTGAGGGGAGGAAAGCAAAGGAAGGATTGCCTCCTTTATGGACTAAGTGAGATCCAGCTGCTCTGCCCCATCCGTTTGCCTCATTTTAAGCCACACCAAACACCTTGAGTTGTGATGGCTTGCTATGGTTTTATTCCAGGCTGTAAACTGTTTCTGCTGTCAATGTTAAAAGGAGGAGCATAAGAGTATAAGAAGAGCCTAGCTATTGGATAAGCCAAAGACCCATCTGATCCAGCATCTTGTTCTCACTGTGCTCATAGGAAGCAGTACTTGAGCACAACAGGGCTCTCTTCACCTGTAATTCCCAGCAACTGGTATTCAGAGGCATACTGTCTCCAACTGTGGAGGTAGAATATAGCCATTGTGGCTAGTAGCCATTGATAGCCTTATCCTACACAAATTTGTCTAATCTTCTTTTCAAACTCGGCAAGCCGGTGGCCATCTCTACATCTTGAGGGAGTGAATTCTGTAGTTCAAAACTCTGTGCTGAATGAATGAGTACTTTCCTTTGTCTGTCCTGAATCTTCCAGCATTCAGCTTCACTGGATGTTTCTGAGATCTGGTATTATGAAAGAGGGTGATGATGATGACTGGTGATCATAATACTGACAATGGTGGTGGTGGTGGAGGTAGCAGGGTTGAGAGACTGCAATCCCACCCTTTCCTTTATACATATCCAGAATAACTTCTGAACTGCCCGGCGGGATATTGTGGTTTTAGTTTGCCCCACACTTCCTTAAAAGGGTCATCAGGAAGCTTTGCTTCTTTAACTGAATGTGATACTGTCTTATTATACTTATCTTTAGTATTTTCCAGTTGTGAACACTGGCCTAATCTCAAGATGTATTTTAGATAAGTAATAGACTTTGCTTGCAGAAAACCTCAAGTTTAATCCCTGGAAGCTGTTGTTAAAGGAGTATTGTTAAAGGGACTGGGAAGGGCCCACCACCACCCCTTTTTAAGAGATGCTCGCAGGCAAGATAAACAGAGTCGAGAACTTAGAGCAAGGCAGCTGTCCAAGGTCCTGAAACCAGCACCTAGCAAGGCATCCTGGAGCCAATTCAAAAAAGCCACAGAGAAAAATTGCAGGCATGGTATAAGATGCAAGCACATGTTGTTACTATCTTCATCTGGGCACATAGAACCCGTGGATGGATGTCCTCAGATGCCTCCAAGCTGGTGCTTGCTCCTTGCTAAGGACATACTCCACTGGCTGGGAGGCCTGTGGGAGGATAGGCATCTCTCGCTTTCTCTCTTGATCATCCCTCCCCTCCTGCCTCTCCCTCCCACCTCCTCATTTATTTGTTTACAGCAAATTTCCAAATCTATAAAGCCATTACAGCTGAGAGCCGGCTTCTTGTGCAGCAGCCTTTGAGCTGGCAGATGTGGCTAGTCTCAGATTCCAATAACAGAACTTATTTGTTGGGGGGGTGTCTGTAATGTGGAAATGGTTTGGCTTGAGGGTAAAATTTATCATCATTACCCTAATATCATCTCAAGTCTCAGCTCTGGCAACAGCGAAAGGAAACACTGAGGCTTATTTGAGTCAGTTCAGGGAGAAGGAAGGATAGGAAATATGATTTATGATGGAAATCAATGCAATCATAATACTTTAGGCTTGTAAAAAGTGGGATGTTCCAGTGATACTTAGCAGTATTTAAGGCAAATTGTCACCTCTGCTACTCCCCCATCCATAAATGATGGAGGGAAGGTGTAGCCAGGGCTTTGTTCTGTACCCCCAGGATCATACATCACAGAAATAACTTTCTTATATATTTTTTTAAAAATATCCTAAGAAACTTACATTCATTTATTTTTTGTAAAAAAAAAAACATGTTTCTAGCCCTTATGGTTGAAGAGATAGCCTTGAAAATGGAGGGGCACTGTGTAGAGACTAGGGATGGAAACATCTGTCAACTTTGGTTCTCTCGGTTTCTCATTGTTCCAATCCTAAATTTAGTTCTGCAGCTATTTTTTTTAAAAAAATCTTCAAGAAAATTCTTCAGCATTTTAGTGTGGATTTCACCTAATAAACACATTTTATATGAAATGTTGACAGATGTAGACATTTTTGCAAGCAATTTCTCCTAATATGTCATTTTCTATGTTATTTTCACTAATATGTTCATTTTAAGGCACACTTTCCCCTGATGTATGCATTTTTGTAAGCATTGTTTGGTTAGAGAACTGCATCACAAAATTTAGATAAGTGCAAATTTCAAAGGGTGGCTGTGTTTTGCTTCTCATATTATTTCGGAAAATGCAAATTTGATAGATTCGGCTTTAAATGAGGACTGAATCAAATTTCTCCCCCATCTCTAGAAGTTCATTGTTTTGGCTCTGTCATGAGCCCCATTCAGTGTTCCTGGAGTGGTGAAGAAGGAGGAGGAGGAGGAGGAGGATGGGACCCAGGGGAGGGGTCCTAGTAACTTGCAACAAGGAAACTTACTACAATCAAACAAACTTACTACAATCCTAGTAACTTGCAACAGGGAAGTGTTGAAGCAGAAGCCTTCAGCAAGTCTGATTCCAACGGGCTTGGCCAGGACAGGCTCCAAGACTAACGATGATGCTGATTAAGAATTTGGAGGAAAAAAGTGAGAAGGACAGTGATAGAGTATATAAAATTACTCACAGTCTGGAGAAAGGGGACAGAGAAAGGTTTTTCAAACTTTCTCATAATTCTAGGGCCCAGGGTCATCCTATGAGGACTCCTGCATTGAACAGACTCAATGGCCTTATAGGCCCCTTCCAGCTCTACTATTCTATGATTCTATAAATGGTTGAAGAAAGGGAGGGCAGCTGGGGAGTGGGCGAGAGAGAAAGCTGAATGGTAGAAGATTCAAGACAGACAAGATTTATTGGGAGAGAGAACATAAACTACGGAATTTAATGCCACAAGTTGTAGTGATGACTTGGACTTGATTGGGGTTGGACTTGATGGCCTAGTTGCTAGGTCACATGACAAAGCTGAACAGGATGTCGCATAGGGGTAGGTCTCCCCTGGCCCCATCCAATCCTTGCCACACACAACCCCAGAATGCCCCTTTTCCAGGATTTATCACAGCTTCGGCTGAGACCCAGTATCTCTGGCTGAGCTGAGACTAGAGACTTTATCTGGAGACTCACCTATGCCAAACTCTGTTCCCTAACAGTGTAATCCAAACCCAAGATCTGCTGGGATGAGAGAGTTTGGGTTTGTCAGTACTTGGGTATAGGACCCCCAACCCAGGTGAGCTGGAGATATGTCAGTGTAAATCCCTCACCCTGGCTCAGCTGGGGCTCAGCCGGGAAGTTAAGCCAGTGGAATTTACACTGGTGTAAGTCCCCAAAAAGAGGCATGGCAGAGTGTTGTGGGGCAAGGAGGTACATCTATTCCAAACCCTGTTCAGCTTACTCATGCGACCTAGGGCCCAATCCTCAAAGCTAGAGCCCACACTCAACTGCCAGCTTAGCAGAGAGAGAGATTCCTGAAGGGAGTTTGCAATAGGGGTGACTAAACGCCGGCCTAAGTTACACCAGCTTCCTTTAGTAAGGATTGCTCTGGGTAAAGAGGATTAGGTCAAGGCTATAAAAAGCTACTCCTCCCAATGGCTGCCTACTGCTTTCAGGATCAGAATACCAGTTGCTGGAGATAATGGTATGCGGGAGAGTGGTATGGTGCTCAGGTCCTGCTTGCGGACTTGCCGTAGGCATCTGGTTGGACTAGATGGGCCTTTGGCCTGATCCAGCAGGGCTCTTCTGATGTGTCTATTTTGAACTTGGAACATTTCTTCTTTGGGGTTGCAGTGTTTGCTTTTTATTGCTACAGATGTGTTTACTATAGATTGATGATATGTCCCCTTCTTCCACCACCCAAAATTTCTCTGCTCAGTTTCCCCTGCCCAGAACTTATTAGGGACAGATGGATCACTCTGTTGCTGGTCTGCGTCAGTCTTGCATATCTTCATTCCTAAGTCCATTGAGTCCAATTTTTGCATTAAACTGATTTTTTTAAAAAAAATCCACATGAAGATTTGGTGCTTAGATGTATATTTTGGATTTTTAATAGCATATGTATTTAAATATATGCTGAAATATTATTTTGAATGCATTTTCTGAAAGCACACATTTCTTAATGAATTTTATTCATATTTTTATTCACAGTTTGACATGCTTTTTGAGGCAAGAAAGGTTGAAAGCAAGTCAGCAACCTAGGGGAGCAATCCAAACCCAAGATCTGCTGGGATGAGTGAGTTAGGATCTGGTGGATCTCTGTCTCATCCGGCTGAAATCTGGCTGAGCCAGGTCAACACCGACACAAGTCCTCAACCTTGGCTCACCCAGATATATGACAGCCTAAGCCCCTCATCCTGGCTCAGCCACGGCTCAGCCAAAGCCAGCTCAACTGAGGCCAGTGTAAGCCCCGGGTCATTCCAGGGCATGGCTGGGGCGGTATCAGTGGTGGTGGGGAGACTTACTCTGGATCCTAACTCTGCTCAGCTCAGTCATGAGCCCTGGAAACCCAGCAGAACTTATACCAGCAAAAAGTGTGGTGAAAGTCAAGCTCTATTTTACAGGTTCGTTTCCCCATTGCCAGGCTTGAGCTGCCTCAGCTGGCAGTAGCTTCACTCCTGAATGGGTTTTGGCATACTTTGCATTGGCTTAATTTAAGGCAGCATAAATTATGCTGGCTTCCCAGAGTCAGGACTGGTCACTAGAATTTGTGAAGAATGAATCCCTCAAGCTTCTTCAGATACTTCAATGCACAGAATGATCTGAAGGCCCGCAATGTGGTTCCTTGGCTATTGACAAGCAATTCCAGCCCTGCATAAGCTACATTAGAGGGAGACCATGACCTTCAAGGCATTCTGAACTCTTCAGAAGAAGAACAGGCTATAAATGAAATTTTGTACAGATATAAACAACACATACACAGCCCTGAGATAACTTAACTGCAATGTTGTGGCTTTTTATTTTATTATTCCAAGGAGCTCAAGGTGGCTTACAAACAAGGTTCCTGATTTTACCCTCACAACACCCCTGTGAGGAAGGTTATGCTGAGAGGCAGTGACTGGGCCAAGGTCACCCAGTGAGCTTCATGGCTGAATGGGAATTTGAACCCTGGCCTCCCAGGTCCTAGTCCAACACTCTAACCACTGGCAAAAGTGTGACAAGGCTCGTATTCATTCGCAGTTGATTGCTGAAATGTTAACATATCCCTTCATCTCATCACCAAAATAAAATCTTCATCCTGCTGTTTTTTCTTTCTTTTTAATCAGTTTGGGTATCAGCAGAAGTCAAATTTGAGCTGCTAAGCTGCAATATTTTGACGTGTCTGAAATTCAAAACATTTCAGAATTGTTTTCTCACATAGAAAAATTTCAGGTCTGAGGCTAAGGATGGATTCACACATGTGCATACATCACTAGCCCTCTTCACAAGAACTGCTCATGTGACTAGCCCTGCCCCTGATGCCACATACTCTAGATGGCCCCAATTCCTGGCACCCACATATGTAGCATGAATGTCTGCAGCAAGGAAAGCTGTAGGTGCATATGTGAGAGGGTGGCACAAGCCAGCATGCACCACATCAGGGTTGTTGCAGATTCAGTCTCTGGCATCTCCAGGTAGGGCAGAGAATGTCCACTGCCTGAAATCCTGGGGAGTCACTGTCAGCCAGTGTTAAAATTACCAAGCGGGATAGACTAAATGTTCTGGTCCAGTTCTGGTCTCTGCACTTCAAGAAGGATGCAGACAAACTGGAACAGGTTCAAAGGAGGGCAACAAGGATGATCAGGGGAATGGAAACCAAGCCCTATGAGGAGAGACTGAAAGAACTGGGCATGTTTAGCCTGGGGAAGAGAAGACTGAGGGGAGATATGATAGCACTCTTGAAGTACATGAAAGGTTGTCACATAGAGGAGGGCCGGGATCTCTTCTCGATAGTCCCAGAGTGCAGGACACGGAATAATGGGCTCAAGTTGCAGCAAGCCAGATTTTGACTGGACATCAGGAAAAACTTCCTAACTGTTAGAGCCATACGACAATGGAACCAATTACCTAGAGAGGTGGTGGGCTCTCCGACACTGGAGGCATTCAAGAGGCAGCTGGACAGCCATCTGTCGGGAATGCTTTGATTTGGATCCCTGCATTGAGCAGGGGGTTGGACTGGATGGCCTTATAGGCCCCTTCCAAGTCCCCTATGATTCTATGAAATGGTTGGAGTCAGTATAAGTATAACATCTTCTGTGTTCAAAGGCTAGTCAGCATGTGAGCAGTTCTTGTAAAGAGACCTGCTCACCATCATATATAGGCTTAGTTTCAGCTCTGTTCCATGAATTTAAGCTTCATATCAGTAGCAGCTGAGGACGAAGGGGTTAAGCAACAGGGCTCACATCCCTTCGTCTCTCCCCACCCTCTATATTTTATACTCCAAGATATTAGCGCATGAAAAATCTTCAGGGTCTAGTGGAGGACCTTCACGTTCCTTTGGCAGCGGCAACTCATGATGCTGGTGGCACAATCCTGTCTTTGACCCATGACCTGTCTTCTTGCAGAAGACAAAATGGAGGTCAAGCTATGGTGGTGCTGAGTCCCATCAGACAATAGAGGGGGGCCAGTGGTTGGGAATGTTGGTGCAGTGCACATATATTCCAAGGCTCAAAGCTTAAGATATTATCTGCAGGCTATGTTCTGTGCCATTTTAAACACAGTGGTCTTAATAAATACCGACAGCAAATCAGGACAAGAGCAGACGCAAGTTGTTTGAGGCGACTTCTGTCAAGTGAACAGTAATGCGGCAGGATTAGTGGCAATCCTCTCCATATTGCAGAGAGTAAGTTGCCTGCAGATGAAGTGCTGCAGGCATCACACGGGGCTTATCACCCACTCCTTGATATTCCGGAGCAGACGTGTGAGCCGTGCTGTTATCAGCGGCAACCCCCCTTCTTCCATCCGTCTATCTCCGTTGCTGAGGGAGGGCCTGCTGTCAGCGGCTTGTCATTTTGCATGTTGGGAGGCATCTCAGATGAATACAATGACTCCTGCTTTCCTGGCTCTGTGCTCCTTCCTAATTCCCATCCCCACCCAGTTATTTCCCCCCTTCCTTGGCCATCTTACATGATGATTTGGGGACATTCTTTGGAGGTTGAGAATACTCATGGCAACCCCATAAATATAGTGTGCTAGCCATCAGCCCCCACTCCATCAAGCATAATCAAAGCTGAGGTGTGACAAAGATGTTGAAAGGCAGCATTGGGGGGGGGGAGAAAGGAGAGAAGGTTAGGGGGAATCCAAACCCAAGATCTGCCAGGATAAGTGGAGTTTGGAATGGGCAGATCTCTGGCTGAGTAACACCAGCTGAAGTCCCTCAGCTGGGGATATGCTGGAGTAAGTCTTCCAGCCCAGCTGAACCAAGGCTGGGTTAAGTCCCCCCCCCAAAAAAAGGGGTGTTCTGGGGAGAGGCAGGGATGGGACATGAGGAGACTTACCTCATGCCAAATTCCATTCAGTTGGGTGACCAGCAACCAAGCAGTAGTTACCCTGGCAAAAAGGCTTCTTTTCCCTCTGCCAGGCTTGGGCCTTTTCAGCTGGCGGGAGCTTCAGTCGTGAATGGGATTTGGACCTGGCATATTTTACTTTTGTTGTTGTTATGTGCCTTCAAGTCAATTTTGACTTACGGTGACCCTATGAATCAGCGACCTCCAATAGCATCTGTCGTGAACCACCCTGTTCAGATCTTGTAAGTTCAGGTCTGTGGCTTCCTTTATGGAATCAATCCATCTCTTGTTTGGTCTTTCTCTTTTTCTACTCCCTTCTGTTTTTCCCAGCATTATTGTCTTTTCTAGTGAATCAGGTAATCTCATCATGTGTCCAAAGTATGATGACCTCAGTTTCATCATTTTAGCTTCTAGTGATAGTTCTGGTTTAATTTGTTCTGACACCCAATTATTTGTCTTTTTCGCAGTCCATGGTATGTGCAAAGCTCTCCTCCAACACCACATTTCCAATGAGTTGATTTTTCTCTTATCCACTTTTTTCTCTGTCCAACTTTCACATCCATACACAGGGATCGGGAATACCATGGTCTGAATGATCCTGACTTTAGTGTTCAGTGATACATCTTTCCATGGTATATCTCAGGATCTTCTCTTGAAAATAGTTGCCTATGTTGTTGTTATGTTATGACTTATGGCGACCCTATGAATCAGCGACCTCCAATAGCATCCGTCATGACCCACCGTGTTCAGAACTTGTAAGTTCAGGTCTGTGGCTTCCTTTATGGAATTGATCCATAAATTCTGCTGGCTTCCCAGAATTAGGATCGCATCCTCAGGCCCCAAATATCTGAAAGTCCACCTCCTTCCCTACAGACCACTTTGGGTGTTAAGATCAAGAGAGGAGGCTCTCTTGGTAGTTCTGCCCCCCTCAGAGGTTCAAGGGGCTGTGGTCCGGGAGAGGGCATTCTCTGTGGCAGTCCCTGAATTGTGGAATTCCTTCCCACAGAGGTGGCTTCATTCAATAGTTTTCATGGTATGCTGAAAACACACCTCTTCACCCTGAGACCTGAGATTTGTTTTCTGGACCTACTCTATTCCTGTGAATATAATTTGTTTTACACTGTTCTTGATTTAGAATTTTAAATTGTTGTAACCCATCCTAGGACCTGATGGTAAAGGGCGAGTAAATAATAATAATAATAATAATAATAATAATAATAATAATAATAATGTGCCTATTAGACAAATTCATGGAGGAGTGCCCTATCAATAGCTATTAGTCATAATACTAAAGAACCTCCATGTTTTGAGGCAGTTTATCACTCTGAAAGAAAGCACAGGGGAAAGCTGAGGCTGTTCTGATATATATTCAGTTTATAATTTCGTACTTCAGTGCAGAATATAGTCAGCTGCAATTTGAAAGTCTCCTTATTTGGGCATTTGTGGGGTGCGTCGGCTGGTAAAGAGCTCGGGGTTTTAACATTTGTAATGTTCTGAGCTGTTTAATTGGATTTTAATTGAGTTTTAATGGGATGTTTCACTATTTTTAAATCTTTTGTTACCTGCTCTCAGCCTCTGGCTAAATACACACGAGGTAAAACTGACGTTCAGGCTGATACTTTAAAAAAAAATCTTGCAAGGCTTTTGAGTTGCTTTTTCTCTGACACATGTAAAGGAACCTCTTTATCAGCTCAATCTTTGGGCCAATTTTTGCATTGATTTCTAAATAGCACAGTCCCCAAGTGTGGACGAAACCATGCCTGGAAAGGCATATGTCTAAAACTGCTGTCTTGTTTGGAGTGTGCAGGACCTGAAAAATGCTCTCTTTGGAGTCACAAATTCAGTGCATGTGTGTGTTGAACAATTTAATTTCTCATGGGGTTGGTGAACCCTCATGCATGTATTAAGGTGCAGTGGTACAGTCCTACCAGGAAGATCATACCACATTATTTATTTTATTTAAGGCATTCTCACTGTTGCTGTTCTCACCCAAAAAGGCTGCCAGAGCAACTTACAATGATAAGTAGCAAGACAGTCCCTGCACTCAAGCTTACAATCCAAAAGACACAGCACATGAGGAAAAAGGATTGGAATGAAGGAGAACAAAAGCAGGCTCAATGAATGTAAAAACTGCCCCTGTTGTTACCAGTATTCTAATATTGTCTTTGCTAGGAGACCTGAACCTAACACTAGGCAGTACTTCTGCCATTAATAACTTAGTGCACTGCCTGTTTTTCTGGCTATGTCCATCCTGAGCAATTTCTGCTTGGGAGGCAGAAAGAACAACATGGAGCTCTCTGTAGGGGAATGCTGCCTTTTGCACAGGCCGCAGGACTGTTTGCAATAAAGTACAAGTAGATAAAAATCCATTTAAAAAAACACAAACCCACAGTCCATTAAAAACACGCAGCAACAATCACTGAACCATGGTTACTAATAGCAGAAAGAGCAGCATTTGAACTTCTTGTGTCTGTTTGTGCATTTTACCCTGCTTGTAAGCCACCTTAATTTCATAGGAAAGCAGGATATATATCTTATTATTGATGTTGTTTTCTTTTATGTAATGGGATCCAAGTCTCAGTTTGCATGGGCCAGGTCTGAAACCAGCATTCACTGTCTTCCCAATCTATCCAAGGAGCTGAGAAATTCCTTCTGGAGGAAGTCTGAAGGACCAACCAACCCTTTCCAACAGGAAAACATGACACAATGATGATGAAAACTCTGCAGTTTTTGCTAGTTGGATTTCCCCTCTTTTATCCTCTTCCAAACTCCGTTCTCCCTCCCCAACCCACCCACCATTTTTTCCCCCAATTAGTTTTCCGCCAACCGTCTTGGACACTTTTAGCATTCTCAGGCCTCCTGAAGAGACTTTTTCCCCCTCTGCACTATTGGGATGAAATTTATGGACTCTTGCACGCTGAGCATGACACATAGTGTGCCATGCGCACCTGAGGAATACTACCTTTTGTTCATAAAAAGGAGATAAAATACTAGTGACATTTTGCAGGGAGGTATCCAGGGACCTTTGCTTGCCTTGATGAAACCAATAGACTTTCTAAACCTAATTAGTACTTAATGATCTGAAGAGGCACGGATGTCCATCACCTCAGCTACAACCCTTCCATTCTTCCTCAAATTCTTAATTAACCTTTAAGAAGATGATCAGCTCATGAGCTTTCTTGGATATCTCATTGATTTTCACGTGTGCATGCCCGCACCCCCACACACGTACACTTTTAAAATATAAAAATCGAAGCCCCCTCCTCAAGCTTTCCATGCATGGCCCCCACTGATTGATGTATATTAATGAAGCGCTCCCTCCGAAAAAAAAAAGTTAATTGATGGCAACATAGAGAACGTTGTCTGGAATTTAACCTTATTCATCGTTAAAGTGTGGTTGAGGCTGGAGCGCAGTGTTAATTAATAGCGTGAAGAACAAAAGTTGGATCTTTCTGCTGCGGAATTGCAAAAAAAGGGGGGTGATGATTAAACAGAAGGCCGTAGAAGGAGGGGGGAAGACTGGAAAGAGAAGAGGAGAGAATGAGAAAGAGCCTGTGTTGGTGTCATCTTCAAGATGACTCACTTTGTGCTGCTAATGAAATAAAAATTTTCTTGAGCTTGGTGTAATATTTTTACTATTGTGTCAGGTTTAATCAGCTGTGAGTTTGAGCAGGAGGGGGAGGAAGAGAGGGAGATGCCTGCAAGGGGAAACAGATTGGGTTGCTTTTGGGCTGGGGTGGGCTGAACACTTCATTCCAACCCATCCAGGAAGGGGTGGGGAAGGTTTTTCAGCTTGAAGGCCACATTCCCTTTGGGAAACTTACATGCCAATGGCGGGTGGGACAAGAAGCAAAAGTGGGCAGAGCTGTGAATGGAAATGTTACTGTTTCACCACATGTTCACACACACACCCTCTCTATCCTCCATCCCGGGAAGCCGAGGCATTATCAGGAACACGTTCACCAGGCTGCTTTTGGCAGGACGGGCAGGATATAAATCAATACAAATAAAATTTCCACTTCAACAAGGATGCAGACAAACTGGAATGGGTTCAGAGGAGCATAACAAAGATGATCAGGGGACTGGAAACAAAGCCCTATGAGGAGAGATTGAAAGAACTGGGCATGTTTAGCCTGGAGAAGACAGGGGGGAGATATGATAGCACTCTTCAAGTACTTGAAAGGTTGTCACACAGAGGAGGGCCGGGATCTCTTCTCGATCGTCCCAGAGTGCAGGACACAGAATAATGGGCTCAAGTTGCAGGAAGCCAGATTTCGACTGGACATCAGGAAAAACTTCCTAACTGTTAGAGCCATGCAACAATGGAACCAATTACCTAGAGAGGTGGTGGGCTCTCCGACACTGGAGGCATTCAAGAGGCAGCTGGGCAGCCATCTGTCGGGAATGCTTTGATTTGGATTCCTGCATTGAGCAGAGGGTTGGACTTGATGGCCTCATAGGCTCCTTCCAACTCTACTATTCTATGATTCTATGAAATAATTAAACTAATTAAAATCAATCCCAGCCAGAAAAAAGCACTCAAGGTGTGAAGCAAAGGCCAGTGAGGATGTGGCCTTGGGAGAGTTGCAAGGGCAACATTGAGAGGGCTGGGGGACCACATTGGCCCTCCGGCCCTGACGTTCAATACCCCTGTGCTTAGGTCCCATTGGCACCCAGTGATAGGTCTGCTATGTCTCATTGTACACATTTTGTACACATCTTGGTTGCACTTTTTATATAAAAGTTATGCAAAACACACTTTCCAGTGTTTCCCCAGTGTATTCACTAGTAATATTTGAATTTTGTACACATCTTTGACTTAAAACATATTTTTCTGCACATGTTTTGCGCACCAAAAATGCATTGCAAATTCTGAAGAAACGCATAATCTGACCAGGAGTCACATTCCTACCCACAAGCAAGTTTAGGAGTGTCAGCTTGGGATGGTCTGCTGCAAAACGCAGACTAAATCTCTGCTATTGGAAAATGAATACCTTAAGGAACAATCCTCCAGGAGCTTCTCCTACACAAATCCCATTGACATGAAAGGGAACTGCAGAAAAGCAGAGAAAGTCTCGCAAAATCGAGAGCTCCTGTTGGTCACTTCTCAGGACAGTCTTGTAACACAGTGAATGCCACCTCCTCATTGTTCCTCAGGGCTATTGGGATGTGTGTGTGTGTGGGGGGGATCTAACACAGCAACCTTTGGAACTTCCTGCCTATTGACATCACACAGGCACCTTTGTGGTATTCCTGTCAGTGCCTGATTATTGTTTAGGCGAGCCAATCCAGATACTGATGTGTCTCAATCACATTTTAGCCTACAATTGTTTTTATTGTTTCTTAAAATGCACTTAATTACTGGTTTGTAACTGTTTTATTGATAATTTTAATTTGTTTTTTTGCAAACTGTTTAGAGCAGAGGTTCCCAAACTGTGGTCCGTGGACCACCAGTGGTCCATAAGTTTTATTCAGGTTGTCCACAGCATGTTTGCATCAAATATTCATATTGATTTTCAATTATATTTTTATTCCTTCTTTGATTTCTTATATTGTGTGTTATTATATTACCAGTTGAGTTCTATGGAATGCAGATTGTAATACGATAAAATGCAATACAAGAAAAATAAAAGAAGCAATAAATGAGCAATTAAAATCCAGACAGCACCTAGCACAGTGCATAACAATGGCTACTACAGGCAGAGGGATGATGAAGTCGTCATCAAAACAATCAGTAATTTTCAAGCAGTCCGTGGGGAAAGGAAAGCATGGGAGCCGCTGGGTCAAAGGTTTCTCACAATCAAGTGGTATACTGTATATATTTTGTTAAATAAAATAGAATGCAAATAAACCTGGGCCAAACCAGACCCTGTCCCCCGCAAGACTCTTGTATGTCTAGGATTTCCCCAGCCCACATCAGAGGGTTCCAGTTATTTCAAATACTTTACCCCTGAGCTACTTCCCCAATTGTCAGTATAGAAAAATGTGGGCAGAAGATCTCCATACAAGGCTGATGTCTCCATACCAGGGAGACAGGAAGGGAAAGGACCATGGCTCAGGGACGGAGACTATGGCTTGATGATGGGACATGTGTTTTGCATGCAAAAGGACCCCAGGTTCAATCCCTGCCATGCAGACAATGAAAACTGAGCTAGGTGATCCTGTGGTCAACTTGCTTCCTATCTTCTTAAGAGCATTTCATACGTTCCACCGCATAACCTTCATCCTGTATCTGTACTCTGTCTAGCTTTAGACTGGAAGCTCCTCGTGACAGGGGCCTGCCCCTTTTTTGTCTGTTATGCCCTAATGTGGTAGCCTAAGGTGTTCAGGGACTCTCTTCATGCTGATCTGAGCACCAAAAACACCCCCTCTTTTAAAAAAAATCAGGAACTGTTTCAATGAACTCCCTTCCTCTCTCTCCATCCAGCTGGCTCGCTCTATATATCGCTTCCCTCACCACTGGAGTGTGGCTGCTTGCAAGCCAAGAGACAAAGCAGATGTCTAACAGCACGCAGTGATGGGAAGGAAGAGTTTAATGGGCCAACCCTGCAGCTTTTTCTTCTGCCTCCCAAGCTCCCCTGACCCCCCAATCACATCTATAAACAGCTTTGCCGACATCTGCATGAGTGGAATTGATGGAATCGAAGCAGAAAAAAATTAATTTCCTGTAGACCAGCACCCAAGGATCTGGACAAGCTAGTTCCAACGTTTCAATAGTTTAGCTTCCTGTTGCACAAGAACCCGTTTTGGTTTCTGCTGCACAGGAAGCTGCCTTAAGCTGAGTCAGAGTGTTGTTTTGTCAAGCTTAGTATTGTCTACACTGACTGGCAGTGGCTCTCTAGGGTTCCAGGTGGGAGCCTTTCCCAACCCTAGCTGGAGATGCCATTGGGGGTTGAACCTGGGCCCCTCTGCATGCAAAGCAGACGCTGTGCTACTGAGCTCCATCCCTCCCTTCGCATTCTCCCTTCTTTCATGGCAACATCTCACAACTCCTCTGTCCCTAGACCCTCTGTCTAAGGATGCACAAGGGCTTTACAGGGACGCTTGAGGTCTGTGTGCATTCCTGTAATCTGCGCTTCTCAGATTAACACATTGGAGGAATTTAGCTATCCACCAAATGTTGCGCTTCTCCAAATGTTGCCGCACAGTTCTTTGTGCTTTGAACCACTCAGAAATACTTATGTTACTGTTTGTTTTGGGAAAGAAATCTGTACTTTCAAGAGGGGCATTTTTTCATTTCCTTTTAATGACAGGTTAATATGGGAATAGAATGGAATTGTGGGGGGAGGATCACGCAAAACGAACATGGACCAAAAATAGGCTATTTGGCTATCCCTACCTCTCACATTTTCAATCTCCCCCCATCCTCACCTTTCATCTCAGGGTCCTGTTTCTCAGCCCACTGCCTACTTTTTCCAACTTCCGTCTGTCACCCTTCCTCTAGGCCACCTCAGCCTTCTCCCTTTCTGCCCAAAAAACAAAGCTTCTCTTGACATGAGGCCATGTCTGAGGCACATCTGCACTATGAAATCCTTTCAAAAGTCATGGCTTCCCCTGGGAAATGTAGTTTGTTAAAGGCACTGAGAGTTGTTAGGAGACCCTTATTCCTCTCACAGAGCTACAATTCCCAGAGTTCCCTGGGAAGAGGGATTGATGGTTAAACTGCTCTGGCAACTGTCACTCTGTGAGAAGAATCGGGGGTCTTAGCCCCCTTACCAAACGTCATTCCCCAGGATTCTTGGGGGGAAGCCATGACTGTTAAAGTGGTGTCATAGGGCTGCATTCAACATAGCACCAAGGCAATCATTTGGTCAGCGAAAGGATTTCTGCTTGCACAACAAAACTTTCCCCTGTCTCCTTTCCCCATGCCCCCTAACCCTTTCCTAGGGGTTCCTTCAATCCTCTGGAGCAGATGTGGGGAAGACACAGGGTGCATTTGGGCAGAGCTTGGAAAAGTTACTTTTTTGAACTACAACTCCCATCAGCCCCAGCCAGCATGGCCACTGGATTGGGCTGATGGGAGTTGTAGTTCAAAAAAGTAACTTTTCCAAGCTCTGCATTTGGGGGAGGAGAGGAGGGAAAGTCCTGAGAGAGGAAAGGCTGGAGCTCAGTGGCAGAGCATTGGCTTTCCATGCAGAAAGTCCCAGGTTCAATCCTCAGCATCTCCAGGTAGGACTGAGAGAGAGCCCTGTCTGAAAGCCTGGAGAGTTGCTGCCAGTCAGTGTAGACAGTACTGAGCTGGATGGACCATTGGTCTGATTCAGTGTAAGACAGCTTCCAGAGCTTGGAAAAGTCACTTTTTTGAACTACAACTCTTATCAGCCCCAGTCAGCATGGCCACTGTTTTGGGCTGATGGGAGTTGTGGTCCAAAAAAGTAACTTTTCCAAGCTCTGCAGCTTCCTGCATTCCTGTGATGTGCTAGCAATAATACTTGCAGGATGGGTTAGTAGAATAGTGTGGACGTGGCCTAGATTTTTTTTTAACTGACCATGAACCTCTAGCCCTGTTCATCAACGTTCACTTCACTTACATGTTTGTCTTGATCACATGGAATGATGAGGCCACTTGCACTATAAATGCTCCACAGCAAGGTCTAAAAGTCACTTGAAAGGAAATATATGGTCTAAATCATGACACTGCCCACCCAAATTCCCCAGTGCTCTTTCAAATACACCCACACAGGACTTTATGTTAGGAAGGAGGCAAGCCCTTTGGCAAAGTTCTCTAAATTTATGGTGTGAAAAAAGTGGGCAGAGAAAGGTTTTTCTCCCACTAGAACTCAGGGTCATCCAATGAAGCTGAATGTTAGAAGATTCAGGAGAGGCAAAAGAAAGTAGAATCATAGAATAGTAGAGTTGGAAGGGCCCTATAAGGCCATCAAGTCCAACCCCCTGTGCAATGCAGGAATCCAAAGCAAAGCAAAGTACGTCTTTTGATGCAGTGCATCGTTAAACCTGGAATTTGTTCCCTCAAACTTTTAGTTATGGATGACTTTAAAATGGGGTTAGACATATTCAGGGCTATCAGTGCTGCCCTGGCTCCTTCTGGGTGGAAGGGTGTGATATAAATTTAATAAATAAATAAATAATCAATGGCTACTAGCCACAATGGCTATGTGCCACCTCCTTGTTGGAGGCAGTATGTCTTTAAATGCTAGTTGCTGGGAACTGCAAGTGGGCAGAGTGCGCTTGTGCTCAGGTCCCGCTTGTGGTCTTCCCACAGACATCTCATTGGCCACTGTGAGAACACAATGTTAAACTAGATGGGCCTTTGGCCTGATCCATCAGGACTCTTCATATATCCTTATGAAATTGAAATCTCGCCCTCTCCAAAAGTGCTGCCTAGCTAAGGCAAGCATCTCTAGGCTCAGATTTACAACACACTGTTATGGGCTAATTTTGTATGTTTGTTTATATCCTGCTGTTCTTTCTGCAAGATGACTGCTATGAATGGAAGGGATTATTTGATCTGAGACTGCAATATTCTGCACAACATCTTCTCTTACTGGGAGTGTTATTTGCTGCTATGGAGAAGCACTGTGGGCCAATTCGTCAATTGATAACAGAGCAGTAAGAGATGGTGTGTGTGTGTGAATGAACCATCGCTGATCAAATAACACAGAGCCTTTTATGACTAGGCATTATATTACTCATTTACAATAATTGGTAACAAAATGCTTAAAGTAAAAACTAGGGTTGCAGTCTCAGTCTGGCAGGTTTCATTTCCAGTGCAGATAGCTTAGTTCCATTGGTACAGGCAATTTTCCTGAAGCCACCTTCCGTCCCATTCATTCTGATTTATTTTCTGCTGCAGAGAGGGAGGCTTAAGAATGGGATGAGCATCCCATCAAAAGCAACAGACAACATAAATAGGAGAACACAGCAAGCTGCCTTATCCTCAGTCAGATAGTTGGTTAGAGGTAGGCGAGAAATTGGATTCAGTTTGCATTTCAAGCCAAATCTATCAAATTCACACTTTCTGAAACAACAAGAGAACCGAAACACAGCCATCCTTCGAAATTTGCACTTATTTGAATTCTGCAGTGCAATTTGCCAACCAAACACTGTTTACAAAAATACATATGATAGGGGAAAGTGGCCGTAGAAATGAATATGTGAGTGAAAATAACATGCACAATTCAATTATGTTAGGAGAAAATGCTTGCAAAAATATGTACATTGGTCAAAGCCGCCTACAAAAATGTGTTTATTGGGAGAAATTCATGCTAAAATGCTGGAGAATTTTTGTGAGATTTTTTAAAAATACAATTTACAAATTGCTGCAGGAATGTGGAGAACTGAATTTCAGGTTGGAACAACAAAAAACTGGGAGAACCAAAAGTGATAGATCTTTCCATCCCTATTATTTATCCCCAAAGCTTTCTACACCAGGGACAACCAATGTGGTGCCCTCCAGAGATTCCTGGACTATAGCTGCTATTGTCTCTGACCATTGGCGATGCTGGCTGGGGCTACGTTGGCTACCCATAACTCTCAGTGGCCCTCCAGGTTTTCAAACAGGTCTCTCTCAGCTCTGGGAGCTTCTGCATACAAAGCAAGTATGCTCTGCCACTGTGACATTGGCCCTTCCTGAAATATTCACATGTTTAGGCATGCATTTAAGTGCCCATAGTTCTTCACATCAAGGGCTTCCAAGACTTTCCCCCAAGTTCCCATGGATATGTGAGATGAAAAGGCAGGAAACAGCCTCTCTCAGAAATAAAGGGGAATTGTTTGCATGACCCTAGTCACTAGTAACAGAAACGTAATGGAACAAATAAAACGAATAAATAAACCTTGTTGGTTTTCCGGAGACTTCTGAAAACGATCTTGTTCTGGAGAGCCTTTGGGAGGGATTGAAGGTAGAATCTGATACTGATTTTATGCTTTCTGTGTTAAATTTTACCTTTGTAGTCCCTTTAGTATATGTGTGTGTGTGTGTGTTGTATTTCATGTGTTTTAATTGTATTTTATGTATTTTAAATTTATTTTAATGTTTTTTGTTATTTTACTGTTTACAATTTTATTATGTACGTGTTTGATTTTATTTTTGTAAGCCGCTCTGAGTCCCCTTTTACAAGGTAGAAGGGCGGGATAGAAATATTTTAAATAAATAAAGCCACTCGTTCTAAGAAATTGGTAAGAACCGCATGCAGCCAAGGGCTGTCTTATCCACTGGCCAGACAGATGCTTCTGGGAAACTCAAAAGGGAAAGGGAGCCCAAAGGGCGTATTTGCTCATGAGGAACTTTCTAGGGGCCGCATGCCAGTGGTGGACAAGAACAGAGGCAAAAGGGGGGCGGAACCATGGATGTGATCCTCAATACAGTAGGCTGCAGCCCAGCCCTGCCAAAGCCAGAGGCTGACACTCATATGCAGATACCTTTACCCATCCAGATAAGCAAGAGGTATTATTCAGTTCAAGAACACTTCTTAGTGTTCTGAGGACACAGAACAAGGATGGGCCTGGGCAGGATCTGGGAAGACTCTTGCCGGCCAGAGAGACAGCCCTGGAGGGCTGCATCCTGCCCCCAGATCTGAAATCCCACCCCTGTGCCCTGTCTGGTAGCAGCTCCTGAGGATTTCAGGCGGCAGTTTTCCCCCCAGCCTTACATGGAGACCGTAGGAGTTGAACCTGGAATCATTGCTCTTCCATGTGCTCTTCCATGAAACTGTGTCCCTTTTTCATTGGTTCAGGGCAGGCATGGAGACGCTCAGGGCCAGGGGCCAAATGTGGCCCTCCAGACCTCTCTATCTGGCCCTTGCTCCTCTCTTCAGATCACACCCCCTCCCCAGTCACGCACACCACTTGCCTTGCTTTGCACCTTCCTTGAGTGTTTTTCCTTGGCTGGAAACATGGCCTTGAACTCTGATCATGCCTCTTGTTTGTCTGGTTGAAATAAAATTTACATGCATTGCTCCACCCACTTTTGGCTCAGGCCTCGCCCACAAGTGGAATGCAGTCCCCGGAAAGTTGCCCAGAGGGAAATGCACCCTTGGGCTAAAAAGAGAGTTCCCCACCCCTAGCCCAGGGCATTCAAGGTGGAAATGGCAGCCACTGTAAAAGAGCAGAGCTTGGAAAAGTTACTTTTTTGAACTACAACTCCCATCAGCCCAATCCAGTGGCCATGCTGGCTGGGGCTGATGGGAGTTGTAGTTTTAAAAAAGTAACTTTTCCAAGCTCTGTAAAAGAGGCCCTGAAGTTCTTGCACAGCAAGTACTGAATCTAGACAGTTGGATAAGCTGTAGGTCAAAATCCTTACCATCATGTTTGCTGTGCATTTTGGTGGGATAGCTCTTTACCAGTGCCGTGCTGATGATGCTGTTCCCACAAGCCTCAGGCTGCTGCAGTCGGGGGCTGTGGGCGATGTGATCCTCCTCACTAGCTCATCACATTGAAAAAAATCTGCTTGCAAAGCTGTCAGGGTAAGCATGTCTGTTTTCACCCAGTGCAGCACAAGCATGGCATCCTTGCATCCATCCACAAAAATCCATTTAACATCAATATGTACCCAGTCATCTGCAGTATCTTCTTTTTTCATATTCTTTTTTCCTGCTGAAAAATGATCTAGTCTCAAAAGTGTGATTTTAAACTTTCATATATTCTTTAGATATTTTAGGAGCGCATTTACAAATTGAAGGAACATGAGGAGCTCGCTCACTGCGGTGGTAGAACTGAAGAAGATAAAATAAATAAAAATGGGGGAAATTAAGGGTTGCCGATGGCACCATCACCATTGGAATGCCCTAACACCCACAGTTGTTTCTAATACTTTCACAACCAAAAAAAAATGAAATCCCCACCCCTCCACCCCCAAACAATCACTGCCTGTGAATGGCCTAGTAAATACATAGTGACATTTTGCAACGGACATAGTTTCTGCAGATGGAGGGTCCCTGTCGCTATCATGGATAATAAATATTGATACAGATATCGTCCAGGAGACTGAATTTGAAACATATTTAGCCTAAATTTCATGTAACCATTCCAAACACAAATGGTTTTTGTCAGTGGAGTTGGTTCACACACATAGCTTCAAAGACAGTGTCACCATGTGAACATTTATCCCTCAATCACAGCAGTGTCAAGTGGTGACTTGCACAGCATGACCGTCACAGATACATCAGCCTGGAGTAGGGATGGGATATATACATTTGATTCAGTTCATATCGACAGGCACATTTCCTGAAATAATATGCAAACCAAAATACAGCCGTCAAAATTTGCACGTCTCTGAAGTTTGCAGTGCATTTCTCCAGCCAAATAATCTGTACAGAAATGCATTGCTAGGGTCAAGTGCGGATAGAAATGCATAAATAGTAAAAATATCATGCAAGCATCTAGTAAATTAGAGGAAATGTCTTTGCCAAAATGCATACATTAGGCAAACTGCATCTAAAAAATGTGTATATTAAGAAAAATTCATACTAAAACGCTGATGAATTTTCATGAGGACTTTTTTAAAAAAAATCATAAACAGATTGGAAATGTGGAAAAATTAGAAACACAGAGAAACAGAAAGTGTCAGATTCTGCCGTCTCCACCCTGGAGAAAACATTCATTCATTCATTCATTTTATCTATTTATAATTTTATCTGTTCAATGTAAAATTTAAAGCCAGTATAAATAAAAACAAACAAATTGAGACAGAAAACATAACAAAATGTGGCAGGTTCACACAAATACAATATGGGTTCTCAGGGCCGGCTCCAGGAATGCCGGGGCCCTTGGGCATCAGCCTGCCCCAGGCCCCTTCACTCCCCTTCCGCGATCCATGGCAGGAGCCATGCTACAGATCGCAAGACAGTCCAAAGCTTTCGAGCCACCCGCCAAGCCGCCCACCATGCCCGCCATCCCCCCCTTCACCTACCTTGCTCTGTTGTTCTTTGCAGCTGCGCGCGCTGTGAGCACAGGGTTGCCATCAAACAAGATGGCGGCCAAGGTTTTCGTAAGGGACTGAAGCCTCTACCACCATCTTGGTTGATGGCATGCAGCGTGTGCATTGCTGCCATCAACCAAGATGGTGGCAGAGGCTTCAGTCCTTTACTGAAACCTCGGCCACCATCTTAATTGATGGCAACCCTGCGCGTGCAACGCGCGCAGCCACAAAGAACAGCAGAGCAGGGTAGGTGAAGCTGGGGGATGGTGGGCATAGCGGGCAGCTCGGCAGGCAGCTCCTATCCTGCGATCCGCGGCTCCTGCCACAGATCACGAAAGGGGAGCAGAGGGCCCCTCAGGAGCTCCTGTAGCTCCAGGGCCCTCGGGCCAGTGCCCAACCTGGCTGCCCTTTAGAACCGGCCCTGTGGGTTCTCCTTCAAGAGAAGGCGCACTGGAACACAAATTTCTAAGTGAGTGCCTAAAACATCACAGTCAGTCACAGCCTAACTTCAGTGGGGAAAGAGTTGCATTCGCTCAGCGCCACCACACTCAATTTCCTGTTTCTAGCTGATGATAACAGGGTGTTAAAAGGAATTGTCAATCATACCTCAGTTGCAGATCCTAAAGGCTACTATTACAGTACAATAGCAATACTAGTACAGGCTACTAGTACTAGTACAGTAGCAGTAGTACCTCCAGCATAGAGGTAAATGCTTGAACCACTTTAGCCAAGTTATCCTAATCCAAGAACACTTGCAGCATTCCTAGCCATTAGGCCATCTGAGCCTCACGTGACAAAGCTCCGTCCAGCACTATACCTATTTCTTCCAAGAGAGTGAAAACCTATCCGGAACAAGCAACTGACTCATCTCCTGGACCCGTCACCCACAGCACATTTGTCTTGTGAGGATTCAGGCTCGGTTTATTGACCCTCATCCATCTGACCTCACATCTCCAAGACAATGCTTCTCAATGGGGTCAGATCCTGCATTTCTTTGTGAATCGCCCCATTGTACGGTAATGACCCGCATGGGATTCAAGTGATTGTGCGCATGTGTGAACCCACCGTAAGTCTTGAGTCATCAAGTGATGAGAAATCAAGTGAGGGATACTACATACACTTGTGAACAAAATCTCAATCTTACCACATCCGTCCTCTTCACTTCAAAAGAGATCTTATTAGCCCCGATTACAGTGTCATTGAGTATAGAGTAGCCTCTGAAACATATTTGGGAACAGATGGTTATCCAATTAGCTCTGTCCGGTTGATTGAAATGATAAATTCAGGCTTGCTCTTTGCCATGGGGGGGTGGGGGAGGGAAGGCATGGAGCAGATATGGAGTAAACCTTGATTGGAATGATGTTTAAAAATAATTGCTATTTGCATAATAGGAAAAGGTATTTTCTTAGCCTATTCAGTCACCATTTACTGGGGAGGAGAGGATGGATGACAGCAAACCTCCCCACCCCCCGGCAAAATAACTACAGGCATAAGAGCAAGAGGGAGAGGGAGCCCTCAGACTAGGAGGTTGTATATTTTATGAAGAATGTATTTCAGCTACAGGGTCTTCCTTGCAGGCAACATATCTTATTCTTCTGAAATAAACAGAGCAGTGTAGAGATGGAAGGACCAGCCCATTTCATCTCTCTCAGATTCTCATTTTTCCAATCTAAAATTCAGTTCTCCCCATTTCTGCAGCAATTTGCATTTTTTTTTAAAAAAAATCTCATGAAAATTCTTCATCGTTTTAGGGCAAATTTCTCCTAACGCAAACATTTTTGCATGCAGGTTTTTTTAATCAATGTACACATTTTGCAAGCAATTTGTCAATGCACTGTGTATGTTATTTTCACTAATATGTTCATTTTTATGCACATTTCCCCCTAACATATGGGGTTTCTTTTGTAAAAATAAAATGGTTGGCAGGAGAACTGCACTGAACAATTTGGATAAGTGCAAGTTTTGAAGGATGGCTGTGTTTCAGTTCTCATATTGTTTTGGAAAGTGCAAATTTGATAGACTGACCTTTGCATGCAAACAGAATCTAATTTCTTCCCATCCCTAGCGTATAGGGTGTTATTCATGAAATAAAGGTCTACATTCCAGCACCATGTTGAGATGTGCCTCTTTCTTTACTCTACAGCATGGATGGGGAATGTCTGTGGCCCTCCAGATATTCTTGGACTCCAACTCCCATCAGCCCCAGCCAGCATAGCCCTATAGTCTGGGATGATGGAAGTTGTAGTCCATTTAACACCTGCAGGGTCCCTGTCACCCCAGCGCTCTGCTGACCACACTGACATCTCATCCCATGATGCGAAGACGACTTCACCTTTTGTATTGCCACATGAGGGCCACCAACTTGGATGGCTTTAAAAGTGGATTAGGCAAATTCCTGGTGGATCGTGCTCCCAAAGACTACTGGCTACAATAGCTATGTTCTGCCTCCACTGTAGGGGGCAGTAAGCCTCTGGGAAGCACAAGTGGAGAGAGGGCTGCTGCACTACTTGTGGGCTTCCCTTTGGGGCATCTGGCTGGCCACAGTGAGAACTGGATGTTGGACTAGATGGGCCTTTGGCCGGATTCAGTAGGGCTCTTCTTATGTTCTTGTGAACATCACCTATATTTTATATGAGTTTGGGAGTACACCACACTAGCTGTCTCCGGGACTCTGAAAGACCAATCAAAACGTGTTTGCAGTTTTACAAATTTGTAGGGCAGTGCAATATCTCAGAGAGGAGGTCAGGACTCCTGCTCCCCTAGTGCATTCACTATAGCTGCCCAATTTCCCTGCTTTTTAAAGTTTGATAGAAATATCTGTGGGCTATAGGTACATTCTTAAACCACAAGGTTTTTTTTTACCTATTAGTGAATTATTAAAGTTTCCACAGTTGGGCCAAAATTGCTCAAAACATTTCTTTTTCTATTTCCATTTTGTTCTCCCCTTGAACTGTGGGAGAATTTCAGGGTCCTCCTTGGAGATCATTCAGCAAAATCTCCCACCCCAAATCACCATCCGCAAAGAGGGTGGATAATTTCAGGCGCAACAGTCTGGTCCATTTTGAATATGGTCTAGTATTACTTTAATATTGTTGAAGATGGCGATGAACTCCTTCCAGGCTTCCTCTCTTTGTCCATTGCTTCTTTCATCCACCAACATGAACTAATAATATGAGTTACATTGCATTGATCAGGAGGGAGGCGGCAGAGCAGGGCAAGGTGGGCTGACGCTGCTTATCTGGCCTCCCATGCCAGAATCGCTGCCTGCCACCAAGAAGGAAACAGGGAGAAGCAAGGTGGTGGGGATTGTTGGCAAAGTCATTTAAATAACACATATGGAGTCCAGAGAGAAGAGTCCTGATAAATACTTTACTAGGGAAAATGAAGAAAAAGAGTGCATAATTTGAGGAGGAAGGATCAGAGAAGTTTTGTCTTTCAGTTCAAACATATGGAAGAAAAACTTCCTCGGAACTACAGAACCAATCAGAGCACATCCTACCTCACTGAAGATCATGCGCCTCTGACTGGTTGCTAAGCAACACCTCCACACACCCCTTGAGAACAGGATTAACCTTTAAGGCTGCTTTCACACATGGGGCTAATAGCTCTAGTTTAACGGATTTAAAACAGAGCTTGGAAAAGTTACTTTTTTGAACTACAGCTCCCATCAGCCCCAGCCAGCTGATGGGAGTTGTAGTTCAAAAAAGTAACTTTTCCAAGCTCTGATTTAAAAGGTAGTGCTTCTGTCCCGATTTCTAAAATCCCTTTCACACTGCAGTACCTCTTGCGATAAGGAACAGTACTTTTTCAGCCAATATACCGGCATTTCACGCAACTGTCTTTCACACAGCTTGTTTTCGTCTCTCACCCATGCACACGGTTCCCCACTGTGTAGGAGGTCTAAGATCTCGACCCGTCGCCATGCAAGCCCTCTCCCTTTAGGATCAGACTTTCTCAATTTATTTATTTATTAGACTTGTATACCGCCCCATAGCCAAAGCTCTCTGGGCGGTTTACAGTATTGTTTTACTAAATTGTTTTAGTTGTATCAAGACGTGTGTGTGTGGGAAATGCTGCTGCTATGTGTGCCGATGCCAGAATACCGGTACAACATTCATCAGGCAAAACCAAAAACCTGCGCAACTAAAAGGCGGGAACGCATTGCATGCTGGGATGCCTGTCACGTGAGCAGCAGCAGCTAGCAGAACACTCCCGCGATCTTCCAGGTTCCCAGCCTTGCTAATGGATTATTTCTGGTATCATTTATTGCGGAAATTAGCACTACACTTGCACTACATTCCACCAGAATTCTGGAGCTACTGGGTCTGTCGTGTGAAAGCTCAAATATAACACGCAAATTACCAGCAAAAAAGCGTCAGAATAATGGAATAAAGTGCAGTGTGAAAGCAGCCTCAGTTACATACAGAAGGAACTCTGCTGCTACTCTTCCCACAGGGAGGGTGGTGTGGGTGCAGTGGCCGAGCCAATCCAATGCTTCCATTGCTGTGCCCACCCCTTCTCCCAGCCCCTCTTGGGAACCAGCAGTGAGCTGGCCATGGGAAGCCAGGCAAGCAGTATCTTTCCACCACATCCTGCCCTGCTAACTGCTGCTGCCATTAATAGAGCTGAAATTCCTGATACGAGAATGTTTGAATAATTTTATTTACTGTGTTAAGGTGTTTCCTATTTCCCTCTCGCACTTGTGCCCTCTATCTCCCACTCAAAAAGAACACTGTTGGCTGCTAAGCAACAGATTGTTGGAGTGTCTGTCTGTGTGCGGTGTGTTTTTTTTAATCCAGGGACAACAGGAAAGCTCATCAGGAAAGCTTTCAGCAGAGGGTAATTCGATTAATTAGGCCTGGTGCAATCGTCCCCTTTTAGCTTTCCTCCGTCTTCCTTTCTTCTCTTTGCAGCTATAACTATTTTTAATTGATGTGTGAAAAGGTCTGTGAATGAGGAGCGAGAGAGAATGAAGGCGGGGGAGTACAGTCTTGTCTATTTTGAACCTATGTAGCACGCTCAGCATCAACCAGTCTTGCAGAGAAAATGTCGATGATCCTGAGTGTTGGCCCTCTGCAAAAAACCGAGTATCCTCTTCTCCCACACAGTCAATGGAAACTTGCGGCTCCATTATCAGTAGAGCAGTGAATCCGTTCCGGGTTTTAGTCTGAACTATCAAGAAGCTGTCCAAGGTGCTGAACCCTATTGTCAAAATAGGTTCAGAAACCTTGGACAGCTCCTGGAAAGTTCAGAATAAAAGCCAGAGCGGATTCACTGCTCCACTGACATAGGAACCACCAGTCTCCACCGCACACAGCATAAGGCAAAATAGGCCTTTCCATGGGAAGACTGAGCGCACTGTCCCCTCTTCCCTTATATCCCAGCCCATCTTTAAGATCCTTCCAGGGCTGGCTGAAGATGTTTTGCCTCTGCAAGCCATTCATGCTGCAGAGTCCAAGAGATGGCCACCCACATCCCTTCCTGATGTTGAGTCAGCAGGGCTCTTGGATCTCCTGCAGGGGACATTGAAGCCGATCTGAGCTTCATCTGTAGTCAAGGCAACACGGGAACAAACTCTGGGGCTCTGGTGTGGGTTTTTTTCTTGCATGTCTGCCTTGCCAGTTTGGAACATACTAATTTAGCCAGAGCGATAGGTAGAAGGCCTCTGCTTATCAGATATAGGACAGAAACAAGAGGAGAGTTATGTTTGTGGGTTTGCTGGAAGCATTTGCCTGGATACCTTTAGTCAGATCATCCCATTGTGAAAAGGTCTTGTGGAAGGACCCGGTTCTGATCCTCTCCTCCCATACCTGGTCCCAGGCTATGGTCTGAAGGCACATGAGGCAAGCACCCTGCTGAAGCTAAGCAGGGTCAGGTCTGGTCAGTGCCTGGATGGGAGACCGCCTGGAAACCATATGTAATCCACTTTGGGTTTCTATCATGAAAAGAAAGGTGGGGTATAAATGTAATAATAAATAAATAAATAAATAAATAAATAAATACCTCAGTCTCAATCTAGCACACACCCCTTCCCATGTCAGGTTTTAAAAAACTAAAACTCAGCCACTGGAGCCCAAACCACATGATAAACATCATGTCTAGCTTGGCCAGGACTGTTCATTCACCAACTTTGGTTCCAAGCAACTCCTCATGTCTCCCAGCCAATCCCCATATTAAATAGTTTAGCAAAGTTTAGCAACCACCATCTCCCAATGGGATTTCGTTGAGATTAAGATCTCCCTCTTAATGGAAACATCAGGATCAGACAGGAAGGGTGCAAAGACAGGCATTCTTGGGCCTTGGTGCTCCAACTATAGGGACATAGGAAACTGCAGTTAGACCATTGGGCCATCTAGCTCAGTCCTGTCTACACTGACTGGCAGCAGCCCTCCAGGGGTTCAGACAGGGGGAGATGCTCCCTGGGGATTGAACCTTGGACCCTCTGCATGCAAAGAAGCCGGTGATCTACTACTCAGCCACAGCCCTTCCCTCCTATATGAAGCTCCCTCCCACTCGACTCACCAAAGTCCAATGGTAAAGTCTTTTCAGAAGTGTTTTATGACAAACCTGATTTGGGACGAGGTTTAAGTTGGTAATAAAAGAAGGGGAAATTCTATATATTTCTGCATTGCTAGGAGTTATCTACCGGAGCCTTCATGATGGAACAGGCTGTAAATCTATTACTTTGGGAAGTAACCAAAGTGTGAGTGGGGACCCCCTAGCAATGCAGACTTCTGCTGACTTCAAGCTTTTTGCTAGGACATGCAACAAGTACTGTTGTGTCTGTCTAGAGCCAATAACTAAAGTGGATATGGAGAGTTTGCAAACATAAAGGGGCATTTCATCACCTTTCCAAAACAACCCAAGTAACTCCATAATTTCCCCCTCCCCACTCCCAAAATGAACCTCAATCATTTCTAAAAGATTTTCCAATCAGTTGGATGAGACTTTATCCTCCTTTCCCTTTGCTCACTCTTTTACTTGAGGCCTCCATTCTTGGGGCTGAAGGTGACAGGGTCAAATCCCATTAATGATCCATGCATGGGCTGGTTATCTTTTTATTAGGATTTCTCTCTTTTCTCCAGCCATTATCCATCACCTTGTTGTCTCTCTTTGTCACTGTTCCACTGATGGTTCCAGGAAAGCTGGAAATTCTGCTCTGGCTTGGATATTAATCTGAGCTGAAGAAGCTGGGCTCCTGCTGAGAGGAAGGGTATTCTATAAATCAAATAATAAATAAATAAAAGAATTTGGGGGCTCATGAAGCTTACCCCATCTTTGAGTGAGTTTTCTATCTCCTGAAGCACCCTATTAGAATATGAAATTGGCAAGCTTCACTGGCATGTACAGATGGGCAAATCTGTCAATTTTGGTTTGTCTCATTTTCTCATTTTTCCACTCAAGTTTAGTTCTCTATATTTCCACATCAGTCTGTTATTTCTTTTATGTCCTCATGAAAATTCATCAGCATTTTAGCATGAATTTCTCCTAATGTACACATTATTGTATGCCATTTTCCCTAATATGCACATTTCTTTTCAGAACCATGTACTGGATGTTTGTATGTTATTTTCACTAAAATATGCATGTTTATGCACACTATGCTGTAGTATATGTGTTTTTGTACACATTATTTGGATGGAGAACTGCACTGCAAAATTTGGAAAAATGCAAGTTACGAAGGATGGCTGAGTTTTTGTTTGTGCAGATTAAGTAAGTTCGTCTTTAAATGCAAACTGAATTAAATTTCTACCCCATCTTTGCTGTCATCTCTTGTTCACACCAGGGACATGGAAGAAATTTTGTTTGGTTTCTAGTTTCATGCAAACCTACCTAATTTGCACTCCTCGAAACAATGCACAAACCAAAATGCAGCAGTACTGTTAAATTCATGCTTTTCTTAATATTGTGATGCAGTCCTCCAACCAAAACATGTGCATGAAACATGCCTATATTAGGGTGGATGTGTGCCTGAAAATCCATATATTGATTACAGTAACATACAAAAATCCATTCTATTAAGAAAAATTGCTTGCAGAAAATGTGCATGTTAGGCAAAATTGCATACAAAATGTTGTCTTATTAGGACAAATGCAGACTAAAATCTAATGAATATTCATGAGGACTTTTTTAAAAAAAGATTTACACATGCTAGTGAAGAAATATAGCAAACTTGGGAAATGAGAAGCCGAGAGTAGTGATGGAAAGAACTGTCCATTTCAGTTATCTCAGTTTCTCATTTTTCCAGTGTTAAATTCAGTTCTCCACATTTCTGCAGCAATCTGTGATTTTTTTTTAAAAAAAAATCCATATGAAAATTCTCCACCTTCTCCAAATGAACATATTTTTGTGGGCAGTTTTGACAAAGGTACACATTTTTGCAAGCCGTTTCTCATCACATCATGCCTTTTTGCCTGTTATTTTCACTCATATATTCATTTTTATGTACACTTTCCCCTAATATATGCATTTTTGTACATATTGCTTATTTGGCGAACTGCATCCCAAAATTCTAATAAATGCAAATTTCAAAGGATGGCTGTGTTTCAGTTCTCATATTTTTCAGAAATTGTGAATTTAATAAATTCTGCTTGAACTCCGAACTGAATCGAAATTCTCACCCATCCCTAGCTGAGAGTAACTGAAATTGACAGATTTGCTCATCCCCAGGTTATGAGTTACCCTTGATGGTGTCAGATTGTACCCTCCTACAGTCAGGACACTGATAAAAATTGCATTGTACCAACAGATCTGTAGCAACATTCATGTCAGAACTTTGCTGTGGTTCTCTGTTATTGTTAGTGTTTTTTGCTTGCTTGCTTTCTCTTAAAAAACAAACAAACAGCATTTCAGGGTTGAGTTATAATACACAGACTCTCTCTGAACCAGAACATGCATTCATTCATTCATTTCATTGGTGATCACTCGTGGCCGAGTAAGATTGTCTTCCAAGATAAGGTCTTTAACAGTGGGTCTGTAGGTGACTGTGGAGGCCAATTCTGGATCCACACAGCCTCCCACAGTAAGGACATAGGTTTCCAGATGGAAGATGGCTGCAATGAGGATTCGTTTGGCATGCCTTCCGCTTAGCTCATTTGTCCCTTTCGCCCTGCATTTGTGCTTCTTCGAAGTCCATAACACCTTTGATAATGGCTGACCTCCAACTGGGACGTTCATGGGCCAAGACTCCCCAGTTCTCGATGCTCATGTTACATTTTTTTAGATTTGCTTTAAGAACATCTTTAAACCTCTTTTGCTGTCCACCGATGTTCTGTTTTCCATCCTTAAGTTGGGAGTAAAGTAGCTGCTTTGGAAGACAGTGATCAGGCATTCAAACAACATGGCCAGTCCAGCGAAGTTGATGTTGAAGGATCATTGTTTCAACACTGGTAGTCTTTGCTTCTTCCAAAACACTAACATTAGTCCGTCTATCTTCCCAAGTAATTTGCAGAATTTTCCAGAGGCAGTTTTGGTGGAATCTTTCAAGAAGTTGGGAGTGGCGTTTATAAATGCTCCATGTTTCACAGGCATACAGTAAGGTCGGTAGCACAATGGCTTTGTAGATAAGCATTTTGGTCTCCCTGCGAATATCCCAATCCTTGAACACTCTACACTTCAATTGGGAGAATGCGGCACTCACAGAGCTCAGATAATGTTGAATTTCAGCATCGATGTCAGCTTTTACAGAGAGATGGCTGCCAAGATAGAGGAAGTGATCAACGTTCTCCAGCGTCACACCATTAAGCTGGATTGATGGTCTACAGAGGAACTAGTTTGCACCTGTTGATGAAGCATTTTGGTTTTTTTTAATATTAAGTGAGAGCCCAAGCTTTCCACGTGCTTCTGCAAAGATATTTAGGATAGTTTGAACATCTTTCTCTGAATGTGCGGAGACTACATTATCATCGGCATATTGAAGTTCTGCGACAGAGGTTGACATTACCTTACTTTTTGCTTTCAGCCTACAGAGATTAAAAAGCTTTCTATCTGTTCGATATATCAGAACATGCAGTCTGTGGAGAATATGGTGTCAGTATTCCTATCGAGAGAGAAACAATAAACTGGAACAACTCTGAAGGAAACATTCCCATTTTGCAGTTGTAATAAGTGTTTGGTGCATCTAGAAAATAAGTGTGATTCTGGTAGTCACCTCCCAGAAATGATGCAAATGGGAAGAAGGGGACCACTGAAGAGCACAGCTTGAACTATTTAAGTGTGTGTGTCTGCACGTGTTGACTGAGTACATACTCTACTGCCAGTGATTCAATATAGACCAGGGGTGTAGTGTCCAGGGTCTCAGGGGGTCTTAGACCCCTTACTTTTTTGGAAGCAGGGTCCCTGTGTCTCTAGCATCCTATAAGCCAATCAGCATGAAAGGGGAATGTATTAGCCACTGAGAAGAGTCTTCCAACATACTGCCTTATCCTTTCCTGCTGATTGGAACCAATCAGAGTGAAAGGAGGTGAGTCAGACACTGAGAATACTCTTCTCAGTAGCTCACACTCTCCTTTTTAATGCTGATTGGCTCATAGGGACATCTGTTGTTGTGGGAGAAGGCATTCACAAGGATCTCATTCTCAACCCCTCAGCAAAAAAGGGGGGAAGGGCTGTGGGTGTGACCATCATGAAGGGACTCCGTACTTCTGAATTTGCTACTACACTCCTGCTGTAGACCAAAGCTCCCCTGGGCCACAACAAAACCACAAGTCACCATTCCAGATGGGATCACTGCCAAAGTGGTGAGAGGACCGCTTAGGACACAGCAGGTACAGGGTGAAAAAGCAAAGGAGGGGGAGGGGAATTGCTTTCAATCATCCCACCCTTGCCCTTTATGTGGGTTTTGTAGCAATCCCAATTTTAAATAAATGGCTATTAGCCACAATGGCTATGTTCTCCTTCCGCGGTTGCAGGCAGTAGACTTCTGAATACCAGTTGCTGGGGATCCTACGTGGGGAGCATGCTGTTGTGTCCAGGTCCTGTTGCTGGGCTTCCCAGAGGCTCCTGGCTGGCCACTATGGAATGACGATGCTGGACTAGATGGGGCTTTTGCCTGATCCTGCAGGGGTCTTCCTACATTCTCTGCCATTGACACATCTCGTTTGACTCTCAGCTGCTGCTTATCAAGTGCAGAGAAGGAACTCAGCAATTATATTTGCATGTGTGAAGCATGTTTGCTGCCTCCGTAATGGGTCAACTTCTTATGGGTTGTTGGAGCTGATACTTATGACTTTGTCGAGCGGTGCCATGGTCTTAACCAGATTGACTTGGAAACAGGTTCAGCTGAAACGAATGCAGCTTGATGATCCAAGCGTATTATGGGGTGAAAGACACTTCAGGTGGCTAGCTAAATCTTCCATTTTCTTGCTTAAGGAATTACAATTATAGACCTTTGCATGAAAACACTAATTCTTTTTTGTAGAAGCTCAATGTCTGCCCATTTTTTTATTTCATTTTTTTTACTCCTTGTAGGTGCCTGAACATGTACCTCTTGTAATCAAAAAGAGAGCCAAGGACCTAACTAATAGATATTACGTTCCATTATATGGTCTTGAAGTCAATAAACATTAGGTTACCTTCATGCCGTGAAAAAAGACTGAATTTATTTTTTTTTAAAATCTTATCTGGAGGGTTTGCATTTCAATAGGATGTAAATTTGCATATTTTAACAATAACCTCCCATCATTCTGTCTGATCTGTGCTCAGTTGGCCATACAGATCACTTTATCTTGAATAGATTATCACTGGTTTAATAAACCCTTCATAATATGCAGGTATAACAATGGTACTTCATTGGATAAAGATGGTATTAAAGTTCTTTTTCTAGAAACAGGGGTGGCCTGACTAGTGATTAACTTTATACCTCTATACTTTCCTGTGCAGAATACGCAATTAAATGAGGCCATTCCCATTGTTCTGATTCAAAAACCAACCATCTCTTCCCAACTCCATTTTCTCTGAGAGGCCCATAATAGATCTAAGAGTGCATCTGTAGGGCAGATTCCCCCCCATAGTCTACACATAGGTGCAATATCTGATGGATGGAAGACAAAACAGGTATTTTTTTCCCATCCAGGCAATTCAAGCCAGAATTCTCTATGGGCTGTCATCAGCACAGGTTTCTGCATATACAACAACCCCTCTCCCCTCCCCCTGAACCCCATTGTTCTTTCCACTGTTCATTCATATATTTTGTACATTTGTATGTTTTCTTGCATGGCTGCCACACCAGTTTGAATTAACACCTGAATCCAGTTTGTTTAATATACTGCAGATATTCTTCTCACAACCGTACCTAGATGTAGTGTGGGTCTATTGAGGGGTCAGAGTGGATCAATGTCACCAGGATGTCTGGGCTGTGGGAGTTGACTGTGCATTTTCATTTCATTTCATTTCATTTATTTCATTTTTAAACCGCCCATAGCGAATAGCTCTCTGGGCGGTGAACAAAACAAGTTGGCATTGGGCCAACTAGCCACAGATCCATTTTTGTTTTCACTGTACGCAAATGTCTGCTAGCCTCTGCACATCTTGACATCTTGGATTTATGGCGTGCCTCATAAATTCAATCCCCCATTGAACACACCCTGTTTAATCATAGCCTTCTTTGTTTAAACAGCCTTGTTTGTTCTATTACCAACCAATGAAGCCATGAACTCAATTAAGGAAAGCCATTCCATAGTCTGGTGCAGCCAGGATAAAAAGGAAGTTCAGGAGGAAAGTCCATCTCCACGCAGCACATAGTTAAACGGTGGAATCTGCTGCCACGTGATATAATGATGGCCACAAACTTGTATGGCTTTAAACAGGGGTTAGACAAATCCACGGAGGATAAGCCCACACATGGCACAAGTCACGATTACTGTGTATTGTCTCCCCGCAATATCAGAGGGGGTATGCCTCCACATTTACACCAGTTGCTGGGAATCATAATGGGTGAGAGTATTGTGCTCATGTCCCACTTGTGGGCTTTCCATTGGGGCATCTGCTTCGCCACTGCAAGGACAGGATGCTGGACTACATGGGCCCTCGTTGGCCTGATCCAGCGGTAATGTTCTTCTCACGTACTTCTTTTATGTTCAAGATGCTCCAGGCTCATGACTGTTGCAATAAAGAACAATATTATGAGCAAAACTTCATGCTCATAAATTGCAACCCTACAACTTGTGGCATTTCTCTGTGAGATTTAATGTTTTTAATTGTTGTAAACCTCCCAGAGAGCTTCGGCTATGGGGCAGTATACAAATCTAATAAATAATAATAAATGTAATAATAATAACTATTATTATTATCATTATTATCATCATCATCATCATCATCATCCTGGACCAAGGCTTGGGAGGCATTGCTGGTCTTCCAGTCATTGGTCATACTAGGCTGGAGCGGATGGGAGCTGGCATGAAACATCATCTGAAGGCCCACACGTTCCCCATTCCTGCCCTAGAACCTGCACCAGGGTCACAGCTTCTAGTGCCAACAGCTGTGTTGGCAATTACTGTGAGCCTCAAAATAGCAGATGGGTAAGGTTTAAGGATATATAAGGTTACAGTGGCCTTTTACTCAATGTGACTAGCAAAATCTCTCTAGATTCTCATTCAGAGGAGCAGCCTCGCCGCGATCCTGGACAATAGTTTTTAATTGAAATCAAGATGGTTGAGTAATGCATCATTTCATTAAAAAAATTGGTTTCCTTGAACCCAATTTATATATTAAGGGTACGATCCAAAATTAGTCATACTTACAGTAGTTTCATGAAAAGCAATAGGTGTAAGTCAAATGATTTTAATGAGTCTAGTCTTAGTAAGATTAGCATTGGATCTCACACTCTGGCATGAGCCCAAGTGACCCACACATCATTCCTAGGCCTCTTTCATAGAATCATAGAAGAGCAGAGTTGGAAGGGACCTATAAGGCCATTGAATCCAATCCCCTGCTCAATGCAAGAATCCAAGTTAAAGCATACCTGACAAGTGGCTGTCCAGTTGCCTCTTGAATGCTTCCAGTGTTGCAGAGCCCACCACCTCCCTAGATCATTGTTCCATTGTCGTACTACTCTGGCACTTAGGAAGACCTTCCTGATGTCCAGATGAATTCTGGCTTCCTGTAATTTGAATGCCATGTCCTGCACTCTGGGACAATTGAGAAGAGATCCTGGCCCTCCTCTGTGTAATAACTTTTCAAGTACTTGAAGAGTGCTATTATATCTTCCCTCAGTCTTCTCTTCTGAAGGCTAAACATGCCCAGTTCTTTCAGTCTCTCCTCATAGGGCTTGTTTCCAGTCCCCTGATCATCCTTGTTGCCCTTCTCTGAACCTGCTCCAGATTGTCTGCAACCTTCTAAAAGTGTTGTCTCCAGGACTGGATGAAGTTCTCAAAGTGAGGCCTAACCAGTGCCGAATAGAGGGGAGCCAATACTTTACGTGATTTGGATACTTCTATGAATGCAGCCTAAAATAGCATTTGCCTTTTTTGCAGCCACATCACACAGTTGGCTTATATTCAGTTTATGATGAACCACAATCCCAAGATCCTTCTCCCATGCAGTGTTGCTGAGCCAAGTATCCCCCATCTTACAACTGTACATTTGCTTTCTTTTTCCTAGGTGTATAACGTTCACTTATCCCTGTTAAATTTCATTCTGTTATGTTCCATCCTATCATTATCACTTTGAATTTTGTTTCTGTCTTCCAGGGTATTAGCTATGCCTCCCAATTTTGTATCATCAGCAAATTTGATAAGCATTCCGTGCACCTTCTCACCCAAGTCATTAATAAAAATGTTGAAGAATATTGGACCCAGGACTGAGTCTTGTAGTATCCCGCTCATTACCTCCCCCTAGTTTAAGAAGGAACCATTGATAAGCACTCTTTGATTATAGTTCTGTTGCCAGCTGTGGATCCACATAATAGTTGTTCCATCCAGCCCACGTTTAGCTAGTTTGCTAATCAGAATATCACTGGGCACTTTTTCAAAAGCTTTGCTGAAGTCGAGATATATTATGTCCACAGCATTCCCACAGTCTACCAGGGAGGTTACCCAATCAAAAAATGAGATAAGTTTAGTGTGGCAGGATTTGTTCTTGACAAATCCATGTTGGCTTCTAGTAATCACGGCATTGTTTTCAAGGTGCTTACAGACTGACCACTTTATAATGTGCTCCAGAATTTTCCCAGGGATTGATGTCAGGACAACTGGTCTATAGTTCCCAGGTTCCTCCTTTTTGCCCTTTTTGAAGATAGGGACATCTAAACATGCCCAGTTCTTTCAGTTTCACCTCATAGGGCTTGTTTCTAGTCCCCTGATCATCTTGTTGCCCTCCTCTGAACCTTTTCCAGTTTGTCTGCATCCTTTTTGAAGTGCAGAGACCAAAACTGGATGCAGTACTCAAGATGAGGCCTAACCAGTGCTGAATAGAGGGGAACTAGTACTTCACGTGATTTGGAAACTATACTTCTGTTAATGCAGCCTAATATAGCATTTGCCTTTTTTGCAGCCACATCACACTGTTGGCTCATATTCAGCTTGTGATCAGGATGCCAAGGCTATTCCTACAAGCCTAGCAACAATTTCTTAGGGAGGTTCTCAGTGTTTATTACAGAACTGGGCTGAGGTCCATGAGCTCTCAGGGCAAGATCTGCAACTTCTCCTTACACCAACAGCTGGAGAGCAAAAAAACCATGATCGCTCATGTCTCTGCAAGCTTTTATTTTCTTCAGATAATTTGGTTTGCACAGCTAGTGGCTCCTGTCGGTGGTGGCTGATACCCATT
This sequence comes from Rhineura floridana, assembly GCF_030035675.1. Lineage (NCBI taxonomy): Eukaryota > Metazoa > Chordata > Lepidosauria > Squamata > Rhineuridae > Rhineura > Rhineura floridana. The sequence continues at coordinate 6,103,895 of NC_084480.1, read as the reverse complement.
GGGACTGGCAGAGCAGCAGGGAGGGAGACCAGCAACAGGTGGAACCAGAGCTGATGACAGAGGGATCCAACTAACCCTAGTTCTGTCCCCATCCTCTCCCTGCAGAGTTCTTCAAGGGCAAAACCTAGATTAAGGAGGGGGGCATGAGGTAGGCAGATAGGGGCTGGCCGAGAGCAGAATGAAGTTGGTAGGACTCTTGACAGGGAATTTTTGGATTAATTGGACTGGGGGTCCTTAAGGAGATTGAAAACACAGGTGTGCAGCAAATTTAGGCCTTTATTGGTTATGTGTGCACAGTCAGTCTCCCATGATGTTTGGTGCAGCTCTGCAACGTGGCACTGCTGGCATAAGGTTTTTATACATTTTAGAACAAAGATGTTAGCATATCCAATCAAGGGTTTATACATGAGCATTACATAGCTGTTACATTGTGATTACATAGTGGTTACCCTGTCTACATTAACTTCTAGCCAATCAGGTAATTTCTCAGTAATTCTAACACCAGCACATTTCAGGTATGAGCTATCAACATTATAATGTTATTTTGTCCCAGGCCATGGAGAGCTGGAATGTTCAGGACAAGTCCTGTTCCATTTATCTTATCATATCAAGGGTCAAGCTGTACTAAGCATTCTAGGCATACCAGTCACCATGGATACCAGGCCGAGGAGACAACCTCAAGGAGAGGATTTTTAGCTGAGAGAATGAGGGGATTTTAATGATAGAATAATAGAAAATATTACAAAAATTCTAGTTCTCCAAAGAAATATATTTGCACATAAAAACAATCCTCCTTCACAGTGACCCATGTCAGTGCCCTAACAGACCCGCCTCCGCTGGCTCCCATGTTATCATCTCTGCTTTCAAGCTGCTGCTTTGGACCTCTGTCCCTGGCCCCCTGGTATCCCTTCCACCTGTATCTCCCACAAGCAGAGCGGTGCCTGATGCCCTTTCGGATTGGTGGGGCTGAACACAGGGAGCCCAACAGTAGGCACGGCCAGAGCCAATGACAGGCAGAGACGACAAATTCTGGCTTTGCCCTCCTCCTCCTCCCTGCTGAGTTCTATAAAGGGCAACACTGAGGCTAAGGGTCAGTCAGCTGCCAGGCACCCCTGCCGCCGCCCCCTGGACTGGTTGTAAGGCAGAAGGCAGGCAAGTGGGGGCTGGCTGAGGGCAGACTGAAGCTATGCCCCACTTGCCCTCATGGACAAGCAGCCGCTGCATACGGAGGGTGGTTGCATGCACAGCCCTCACGGGGAAGCATGAGCTCATGAAAGCAATGCCTCCACTTAATCTCAGTCACGTTGCAACTCTGCCTGACTCCCTTCTTGCCCTGGGGGTGAAGAACACCTGGGGGGGGGGAGAGCACCAGCTGTAAGAACTAGCCTAAATGATTCCCTCCAGCACACCTTAATTTTCCCCCCAATTTGTCAAAATGGTGATAAATGCATCTCAGCCCAGGACGTGTGGGAATTAATGAGTAAATACTTGAAAAAGTCAGGTTAGAAAGGCCAAGTATTGTTATTAATGGTATATTACTTAAAATGAACAGAAAAGGAAGATGCACGGGGGGGGGGAGAGTATGAAATGCAGCGTTCCAGAACCAACCCATACACTTATCTGTCTCTATCAAATTAGTGTAACCATTAGCAACACCATGGAGACACTGCCGCCGTTCTCTTATTCGTCGCTTTGGTGAATAAAGCCCGATCCAGCCTATGACAGGGAATAAATATTTTTTAAATGGAAGGAGTCAAGGGGCCGGGCAGTGGGGGGCCCAGAAAAATGTCAAACCTTTTTTGCTTAGACAAGTGTTATGACAGGTAGAAACACTTTAAACCTATCAGAGATTTTTTTTAAAAAAATAGCATGCATTTATTATTTTTAAAAATGTCACCATACATATAATACAGTTTCCATCTGATTTAACAAACCATTCAGTCAACAGCAGTTAATTTTTTAAAAAAGACCAGCGAGGGTATTTCTATATCAATTGCCCTAATTGATAGCACAATGATCATTATAGGGGGGTGTTCAGCAAAGCATTTTTGCTAGTACTTTTGGCTGTGCAATGGAATTTGCCATCCTTCTCTCCCCATGTGCCTCCTAAATGTGGTCTCGGTTTCCCCCCAACCCTATGGAGCATAATGACATCAGAGGACCCTGGCTGCTGGATCAGGCCCAGGGAGGCCCACCTAGTCCAGCATCCTGTTCTCACGGTGGCCAACCAGAGGTCTGTGGGAAGCCCGCGAGCAGGACCTGAACACAAGAGCACCCTTCCTGCATTTTTGAACGACTGGTATTCAGAAGCACACTGCCTCCAATCATAAAGGCAGAGCATAACCATCACAGCTAGGAGCCTATGATAGCCTCATCCTCCATGCAGATGTGGGGAGAGCGCAGGGGGCAGACAGGCAGAGGAAGTTCTGTTGTGCAAGCGGAAATCCTTGTGCTAGCAGAAACGTTGTATACCCCCCAACTAAAACACCGTGAACCCATAACGTGTTTGACATTAACCCTTTTTTCTGTATTTAGTGAAATCAGTCATTTATTACATTCTTCTCTCACTGTTCTTCTGAGGACTTGAAGGTGATTGGTGGAATTCCCCCTTTGCCATCACAACAACCATGTCACGTGGGCTGGGCTAGGAATCTGTGACTGGCACAAGGCCACCCAGTACAGTAGAGGAGGAGGGGATGTCTCAATATGGCCAGCCTAGACTAAATTTAGAATGACATATGTCATCTGCTGCCCCCTCCCCTCCCACTGTTTATTCACTCCTTTTGCCAGGAAGTCCAACCATGGGGAGGGACTGTAACTTTGCATGCAGAAGTCCCCCAGTTCGATCCCTGGCATCTCAAGGTAGAAACCCTGCCTGAAACCTTGAAGAGCCACTGCCAGTGAGTGTAAACAATACTGATCTCAACAGACCAAGGATCACTGAGATCTTCTGGTGGTTCCCACATCCCGGAGATTCGGTTTGCCTTTACCAGGAACCAAGCCTTTAGTGTGGCAGGCCCCATCCTGTGTAACTCACTGCCAGTTTGGCAGGAACCATCTTTCCCTTCTTTCAGACGTCTTGTGAAAACTATTGTTTAGACAGGCGTTTGTAACCTGATTTTTTTTAAAAAAAACCCATCTTTATTTATTGATGTTTGATTGATGTTTAAAAATGACGGTTTAGGGTTGTTTGTACCAATTTTATTTTTATACGTTGTAGTCTGCCTTGATATGTTCTTACGAAAGTGTGGGTTATGAATATATAACTAAATAAACAAATAAATAAAGGTATTACTCAGGTTGAGGCAGCTTCCTAAATTCCCATTTCTATGACAAAGGTCCGCAAGGTCAGAGCCAATGACGTGATCTAAGGCATACCAATGGTTAGGTTCTGGATCAGGCAGACCAGGAAGGTTTCGCTGGGCAAGGGTTTCTGTTTGACTACTCAGTAAGTTGACTTGGACTTAGAAACCAACCAAGGCATCTATTGGCTCTGCAGGTCACCTGGTCGGCAGGGTTGAAGAGTGCAGTACCATCTCTGGCCATTGTGGGGGTGGCACTGCTGCACAGCAGTTTGAGATGATAGTTCTGTCTCTCTGCATTCTGTCCTGTTACCAGGTTCCTGGTTTGATCCCCCTAGCTCCTCATGCTTGGAAATTGTGAATCATGTTTGAAGCGTGGGTGGATCCTGCCCCAATATCCTCCTGGTTCTTCAAAGGTGCCTTCCATTATTCCAGGATTTTGAGTTTTGCAAGGGTGGGATTGAACATAGCGCTAAGGCAATCATTCCATCAGCTAAAGGATTTCTGCTGATGCAATGGAATGCCCTCTCCCCCTGCACCCAGTAAATCTGTCCTAGGGGTTCCCTCAACTCTCTGGAGCTGATTTGGGGAGGGTGCAGAGCTCATGGGGAAATCCTTGTGCTGATGGATCTCGTTAATAGAATACTGCCACAAGTCGTAATCAGCAGCACTTACAACTGGGCGCAGATATGATTTAACAGTGTTTATGTACTGCTCAATCATTAATACCTCAAAGCGGTTTAACATAAAATATACATTAAAATTACTGATAAAACCAGACGTTAAAAACACGTTTCAGAATCAAATCAGCAGTTTTAAACATAAACGTTACAAAATAAAATGACATATTAAAATACATGCCATCTTTGCATGTCTGGGTAGGCTTGTCTAATCTAACTACATAATATTTTTGTGAGGTGTCACACCGTCACGCATGGGGATGGGGCACGGCGACAGGACAACAGGCAGGACAACAGGGAGTGAGGGAGGCAAGGATGGCAGGCAGGGTGCAAACGGAAGGTGGGTGAGTGGGTGGGGCAGGTGAGAGCGGAGGATGGGCGAGGGAGCAGCAGGGACAATACGGGTGGCAGGGAAGTGGTTGAGGCAGGGCAGCTGCGGTGGCAGCAGCCATCTGAGCAGGTCGGGTGGTGGCAGCAAGTGCCTGGGGGGACCTTTTGGGAGTGGCCTGTGTGTGTGCATGTGTGTGTGTTTGGGAGTGCCTGGTGTGTTTGCATGCATTTGGGAGTCCTTGTGTATGTGTTTGAGGGTGTCTGGTGTGTGTGCACGTGTGCTTGTGTGAGAGCATAAGGAGTCCCTCTGTGTGTGTGTGTGTGTGTGTGCGTGTGTTTGGGACTCCCTCTGTATATGTTTGCGAATGCCTGGGGTGTGTGTGTGTGTGTGTGTGTGTGTGTGTGTGTGTGTTTGGGGGTTTGTGGCTGGTGAGCAGAACAATCGGGGAGGAGAAGTGAAATGAGCAGGCCCCCTAGTCTAGATTTTTAAAAAAGTTTCACAGATACCAAAAGCAGTACAGCAAAGGCTCCTGCCTAATACCAATGGGCAAGGAGTTCCAAACTGTAAATGCAGGATCGATTGCAAGTGCAGAATGAACATCACGTGGCACTTGTAAAAATGACAGTCCACAGATCAAAGTGGTCAAGTGGGCTTATATGGGGTAAGGCAATTTGGGAGCCTATGTTGGTGATGAACATCTGGTTGAATCAGAAGGAAGCTGTTGAATTCTGGTTAAGTGGCAGCTTCCAAAATCACTTCAAAGGCCAATGAAATGAGACATGCCCCCTTTCCCAAGCCTCCCCTGATCTTACATTGGTTCAAAGTCACCCTCTGTCAGCAGTAGAGTTATTTCTGGAGTGTGTTGATAGAATGATCAAGCCTCCCCAGTTCGGAAACAGGCTGTAAAAAGGTTAATATCTGATGCTGCTGGAAAGTTTATGGCTGAACTTTTAGTGTCTTTAATCAACACACCCTGCTTAATTAAATGCCACATAGGAGGGGGGGTAAAGTGCCAGTGAGTTGTCACTTTGAGTTCCTGTCTAGATGCTTCGCCTACCCTGGTATAACTGGAGGGCATCAGTGGCCGAGAAAATGTTACGCGAGCGAATGGGTACTTTGAGCCAGAGACTAAGTTGGAAAGCTGAGGCAGCTTAGAAAGATGGAAGTAAATAACTCGGCACTTGGCAGGTCTGCCGGGGGAGTTTGACCATTAGCCGACATGGACAGGTGAACCTTTCCACCAAATCAATCATCATATTTATTCTAATTGTATTGTAATAGTCCCCCAGGAGCTCAGTTCAAATGAGTTTGACATTATTAAAATTTTAATGCTCAGTTTTCATAGCTGAATGAATATTTAAAGGGTATGTCCCGGGCTTAAGTTATGATGATGAAGAAATTAATGGAACGTCTTGTTTAATGCATTTTTACATGAGGATGCAGAAGGAAGGAAGGAAGGAAGGAAGGAAGGAAGGAAATCGTCACAGCATTTGTGGGGGTGTAAAAGAAGGCTTCTTTTCAGTGAAGAAGCCTTCAGACAGCCTAGTGGGAAAACAATGGCTTATGCATTGAGACTGACAGATTCTCATTCATTTCCCAAGAATCAAGACACATTTGGGCTGCAGAAAAGGGGAAAAATTGGTTCATTTAATCTGTATATTTTTGGGGAGCCTGACAACCTCCAGATTATTGTTATTATTATTATTATTATTATTATTATTATTAATAATAATAATAATAATAATAATATTATCGTTGTTGTTGTTAATCTGCCCTGCACCCTGAGGTCACAGGGCAGGTTACAAGAGTTTAAAATGCATCCTTAAAAACAATTTAAAACAACTTACAATCAAAAACATCACAAAAAATAAGGCAGGGTCCTAAAAATATACATCTCAGGTGTCAACGGGTAGGGTAAACAGGTGTGTGTTCAGCATTTGCCTAAAACTATATAGTGAAGTCGCCAGACCCACTTCTAGGGGGAGGGAGTCCCAGAACGTAGAATGCCATCTCATGGGCCACCACCATCCCCGAGCTTCTGAGAGTGGCAGAACTACCAAGACACCCCCCCCGCTACTCTTAACACCCAAGAAGCCTGTAGGGAAGGAGACGGTCTCTCAGGTATTATTATTAACCTGTGTTTCATCCCAGAGGAGCCCCAGGCAGCAAACACACAAGTGATAAAATAATTAAAACATCTGAAAACAATTCCAATACAGACACTGAGTGGGAGCGATCTCTCCTGAAAAGATTGGTTGGAAGCTCTTCGTGGACTACAACTCCCATCATCCCCAGCCAACATGGCCAAGCATTGGGGATTATGGGGGTCATAGCCCAGCCACATCTAGGGCCCCTCCCTAGGGTTGCCATATTCCAGTTCCACAAATCCAGGCAGGTTAATTTGCATATTATGCATATAATTTGCATATTGTGCAAATTATTTGCATATTGATATTTGGATTGTCCAGTTGTTTTGTTTTTGTGCCTAGGAATTACCACCAAAAACTGGGGAAAGATGTGAGAAATTTTTTTTTAAAAAAGCAACATTTTCAGCCTTAAATGCCTAGACTCTAGTTTCCAACACTATGGAATATTTATTGATTGATTAAGAGGATTTATATCCTGCCCTTCTGCTGTTAAAAACAGAGCTCAGCACAGCTTACAAATATAATAAAAACAATAAAATACACAATCAATATAAAAACATAATAAAAACACAAAATAGCAACAAACATAAAGTAAGTCAGGGCAGCAATACGGTTAACCTTTGCTGGTCATTGACCGAAATAAACTTATTTACATTTTTTAGTATGGTTAACCATTACATATACGATATATTTCAGAGATGTGGTGGGTGGAGAAAAACAAGAAGCCAAAATGTTAGGAAAAGGAGTCTTTCACACCACATGTTCAGTTCTAAATACTGTAGCAGCAAGTTTTACAAGTTCCTCCAGTATTCCACTGGTGCAGGCACTCAGACATTCAAAGTATCTGTATGTTTCTTAGGTTTTATAAAAGCAGAGCTTTGCTTAAAATTTCTTCTCCCTTTGATCAACCACATCTACACAGGTTCCACCTCCATACTCAAAATGAAACTGGGCCTGGAAGTGTGCAACAACCCCACACATACCTTGCTAATTAGATTACCAATGCCAGGATGTCTGTCTTATCGACTACTCTCCTGCTCCCCCCCCCCCCGGACATCATGAAAGACCCAGTCTTGGGCTCAGAAAGAAAATAAATATCTGGTTGTCTTCAAAGTACTCATAAGCCTCTTGTTTTAATTAAAATACTAATTATAAATTCTTGCTCTTATCACTAACGGGAATTTATTACCTTGCATATGCTGCTGTTGCTTCTATGGCTGTAACGGAGTGAGGTTAAAGATAAGTGAAATGCAAACAGGAAAAAAACAACACAAAAGGCAGTAACACTTTCCTAAATGTAATACCATACAAACCACAACAAGATTCCTATGAGTAAGGCAGAAAACTCAGCATCCCACAACCAGTCAGGATTCATAACCAAAAATCCTAGCAGCCAGTCAGCCAAGGTCACAGAAATCCCCATGCAGCACAACCTGACCTGGTGACTGCAGTTAATGCAGAATGCTTCGGCACAATTGCCGACATGAGTGAGATCCTATCAGTACATAATACCTCTGCTCTGAAATCTGCATTGGTTGCTGATTTGCTACCAGGCCAAGTTCAAGCTGTGCTTTCCATGTTATGGGTGCCACATAGTACAGTACTTGTTCTGCTCTTGTAAGAAATCAGTCCTGTAAAGTGGCAGCACCTACGCTTTGGAACTCCTTGCCTATTGACATTAGGCAGACGCCACTTTTCAGCACCTGCTAAAATCAGTTTTCTTGAGGCAAGCCTCTCCAGGCATGTGGAAGCTATTGTGTTATTAAATCTGTTTTTAACTCATTGTTGGTTTTATTATTATGAATGTTTTTAAGTATCTGTCCTTAATGCTTTTGCCAATAATTTTATTGTTTTAATTCTTTCTGTAAACCACTTTGAGATTTCTTACAATAAAGCGGTATATAAATGTTGTAAATAAAAATACATAAATAAATGTTGGAGTCACTGTGGCCCTTGAGTCTCTTCCCACTTTTAGGAACCAAGGAATCTGCCTTATACTGATTCAGGCCATTTCGTACCATGATTTTTTAAATGCAACACCATACCAACCACAACAAGATTCCTATGAGTAAGGCAGAAGGCTAAGCACCTCACAACCAGTCAGGATTCCTAACCAAAAACCAAAAATATGATAAATGAAGAAATATTTATATAAGCATGACTATCAAATATATTTATTATTTACACAAACTGTAAAGATATTTATAGTGCAATCCTAGTTTTATTTAATTAGAAGCAAGTCCCAGTGTATTCAGTGGGGCTTACTCAAACAGGGACAGAAATGCAACCTCAAGTGATAAGCAACTTCATTCACACAACCCAAAATTCCAAATCATGCCACTTTACGCTGTTTTGCAACTGTTTATACTTGTTTTTATGGTTATTGTTTTGCAAAAATGTGTATGTTAGGGGAAACTGCATACAAAAATATGTATATTACGCATTTTCATGAATATTTTTTTAAAAAAAGCTCAAACTGATGTGGAAATGTGAACTTACAATTGGAGAAATAAGAAACTGAGAGAAACCAAAATTGACAGAGTCACCCATCCCTCCTTAGAAGCAGGTCATGCTGAGTGCAATGGAATTGCTTTTATATAAATTTGCATTGGGTTATATAATGCTGCTTGTGACTATTACCATTTGGGGCTGCGATTCAATCACAAACTGGCAAATGGTTGCTCAATTAAAGTGGGTGCGGTATTCCGCTGCAACAAACGTGCTTCCCCACACACACACTCAGACTTTTTGTGATAAGCAAAGTGATGCTCTGGAAAGTGAGGGATAAAGCTTAATGCAGCAGCATCTGACTTCCCTGCAAACAAATCAGAATGAATGCATATTAAATAGCTGGTGTCATCTAACTTTCCTGCGAATGTTGAGCAAACAAATCAGGATGAACGCTCCATAAACTGATTCTCTGGAAGTGACCTGACTTCAGCTTGGGTGGGTGCCATTGGGGGTTTTCAGATTGTGTGATTCTTTCATCCTTAATTATACCCAGGGTGTGGCATGCTTTGGTCCATAATCTCTACTTACAAGGTGGATTCCCACTTATCTTATATTATAAACTCATTTGGCGTCTTGCTCATAGTCTCCAAAACCATGTCCAAATGGAGCTGTGGTCTGGATTTTATAGTATTTATTTTTAAGAAGTTCTAACAGAGATATGAAAGGTTTCTTAGTCTAAAACTAAATACCACACAGCCAAGTTGTTTTTCCAAACCCCAAGTATGTATGTATGTATTTGATACCATTCATATCCCAGTTTTCCTCTGAGGAACTCAAGGAACCATACATGGTTCTCCCCCTCATTTTATCTCACAACAACCCTGTGAGTTAGGGTAGATTGAGATAAGGCATCATAAGGGATCATGTAGGATAAGGCTCTCAGTGGCCACTAGCCATGATAGCTATGTTTGATTTCCACTGCTGGTGGCAGTATGCCTCTGAATGACAGGTTCTGGGAATCACAAGGGGGGAGAGTGCTGTTGTGCCCATAGAATAATAGAATCGTAGAGTTAGAAGGGGCCTATAAGGCCATCGAGTCCAACCCCCTGCTCAATGCAGGAATCCAAATCAAAGCATTCCCGACAGATGGCTGTCCAGCTGCCTCTTGAATGCCTCCAGTGTCGGAGAGACCACTACCTCTCTAGGTAATTGGTTCCATTGCCGTATGGCTCTAACAGTTAGGAGGTTTTTCCTGATGTCCAGTCGAAATCTGGCTTCCTGCAACTTGAGCCCATTATTCCGTATCCTGAACTCTAGGACGATCAAGAAGAGATCCAGGCCCTCCTCTGTGTGACAACCTTTCATGTACTTGAAGAGTGCTATCATATCTCCCCGTCAGTCTTCTCTTCTCCAGGCTAAACATGCTCAGTTCTTTCAGTCTCTCCTCAGGGCTTTGTTTCCAGTCCCCTGATCATTCTTGTTGCCTTCTTGTGGCCCTGCCATTGGGACATCTGGCTGGCAACTGTGTAAACAGGATGTTGGATGAGATAGGCCTTAAGCCTGATCCAGTAGGGCACTTCAGTGTTGTTGCTTATGGGGCACAATGACGGCCTGCGGCCATCCAATGAGCTTTATGGCTGAGCGGTGATTTGTCTCTGGTTCCCTCCAGTCCAATGTTCTATGTAGTTAACAACAGTGTTCACTGCTAAATGGTGTCAGGTGCGTCCCTGCCCATTGCTTTACCTCTTCAAGTCCCCCCATGCCACCCCCACCTGCAAGATTTTTAGATCAATGTCTCCATCACAGTTAAAAAATGGAGGCCACTGTTTGGAACACTGACGTAGCTATGTAACATGTACTTTTAGCTTTTTGTATAAGGCGTTCTCCTAGTACAAAACTTTGCTTCAGGATCTAGGAGGGTTTTCTTGTGCTCCAGAGTATCACAGCTGGTATAGCACAGTGGGGAGGAGAGCTTGGCTGGGAGTCCAGAGTCTGTGAGTTCAAATCCTCGCTCGTGTCTCCTGGGTGTCAAGGGCCAGCTAAAGATCACCCCACAGTGAGTGGCTCAGGGGTTACGTGCCCTGCCATCTGTGCAGCCGTGGGCAAGCTGCATAATCCCAAGGAGCCCAGTTGCCCCCCAGCTGGCAGTTGCGGAAAAGGAAGGGGCTGGCTTGTGCAGCTGTGGCAAGCTGAGCAGGCCCTTGCCAGCAGGGGAGGACTAGCCTCAGAAGGAGGCAATTGTAAACCCCCTCCTAATACCTCTTACTATGAAAACCCTATTCATAGTGTCGCCATAAGTTGGGATCAACTTGAAGGCAGTGCATTTCCATTTCATACAGTATATCACTCTGTCTATATGTTCTGTGGAACAGCTGATGACCATGTGTATATTCCTTTTTTTTATCATTAATTTTATTCAAATTTTCAAACACAAAACAAAACAAAACAAAAAAGAAACAGATTAAACAATAAAATAAAATGTTGACTTCCGATTTGTCGCAGATCAGTTATAGGTCTATGATATATAACAAACCTGTCTCTTAATATATTACAAAATCACTTTCCTCCAGTAATTATCTTAATTAATCATCAAATCTCATTAACATCACTTTATTCTTTCCGCAAAAAGTCAAAGAGAGGTTTCCACTCCTTGAGAAATATATCCATCAATTTTTCTCCAAATAAACATGTCAATTAATCCATCTCATCAAGTCTGCTGGGTCCAGTAATTTCAATAGCCATTTTTCCATTATCAGTGTTAATTCCATCTTCCAACTTCCATCCTTGCACCCATAATAATCTTGCTGTCATAGTCATAGTCACATAGTAAGAGTCTGATGGGAATTTCCCTCATCACAAATATTTCCTTGCCGTCAATTCTGAATGTGTTGCTGAAACATTGTTGTAAAGTCATATCTCTGTTCCTCTTTTTTACGAAATGCACTAGCACATCTCTTGAGAGTTTTTCCATTGTCACATATCTGGAATTAATTCTATAAATTTTCTCTTTTTCAAGTTCCATCAAATCATTCCAGTCCAGAAATTCCATCGAAGCATTGATAACTTTATCTCTGATATCTTCATCAATTTCTCCAGGGACAACCCCGAATTCCAAACAGTAATCTTTATCTCCAGGATCCACAAACTCCAAATATTTTTCCAGTTCCACACTTGATATATCTGTTCCAATCTCCAGGACTTGCATCCTCCCTTTAATTTTTGCCATAAAGTCCAAATCTTTTTCCAATTCCACATTTAATATATCTGACCTAATCTCCAGAATTTGCTCCTTCCCTTTAATTTCTTTTTCATCTTCTATTGCTTGTCCATCTGCTCCTTTTCTCATATAATCCTTTATTTCTTTCAACTCCTGTTTCACTTTACCAAATTCAGTTGCCATCTCTTGTCTACTCTGTCCCAGTTCTTGTTTCGTTATCTTAATCTCATCCATTATCTTCTGAAACATATCCAGAGGGGAAAACCCTTCCAGGGATACATCCAGGGTCTCTGCCACTTCTTTGATTGTCATTCTTAAAGCCGAAGAAAAAACCCTTCAAATTTCCAATATAGCCACAATTCCCAAGCAAAGAGTAATTTGCTTCTTTTTCCAGCAATAAGGGGGTTAATATTCCAGGCCTGTTGACATCATCTGGCCAGCACAGTTCTTATCTCCCGCACATCCAAGAATGCAAAACAAATTTGGTTCACAACGCCGAACAATTAGTAACATACACAAACAGCAGATTCGTCTAAAGAAAGTAGTCCAAGAAAAAGTAGTCCCAGACATATATCAATCAAATAATCATCTAGATCAGATTTTCTCTTCGGGTAAGTTGCCCCTCATCCGTTTTAATCTTTATAGTTTCCAAATTCAGGCCAGCTTTTTGCCATAAAAAATAAGATAAGCTTTTTAAATTTTCTTTCCTCCTCCTTAATTCCTTGTATAAAAGAGAGAAGTGTAACTCACCCAGGTATCTTGATTTCTGATTCTTAAACAAATCTCTTTTACTGTAGTAATTTAAGCCAAATGATAAGATTAGACAGAAGGAAGCTCGCCCGTTGTGGATCGTTTAAAAGAAAAAATGTCTCGCTTTTTTCAGCCCAGCTTGCTGGAAGTCCTAACTCCGTCCTCGGCTGCCAGGTATGCCCTCCTTTCCCAGGGAATTCCTGATCGATTCCAGCCACCGACAGCCTAACAAAGTTTCTGTGGATAATCTTTGGTTCACGCTTGCCTGGGAGAACATTTACACCAGTCAAAGTTCCCTTTTGACTGATTTTAAACTGAAAAAAGCTTCCTCTGAGACAGAGCTCATCTCAGAGGCAGCCACAGGCGGAGCAATCCTTCCGGGAAGTCACCATGTGTGTATTCCATGCAGGAGCAAAATAATCATAGAGAGTTCAGTTTCTCAAGGATTTCAGCAAATTTTTAGCTCTTGTGGTGGAAAAGAAAAGGACTGAAAGTAGAGATGAGACAATTTGCCACAGCTCACCTTGGCTAAATTTAGAAATAAACCAGGTTTCAAAACAACAAAAAATGCCCTCTTGCTCTCAAAGGCCGCCCCCTGAAAAACTACTGCTGGGGGGCCTCCTTCCATGGAACTCCTCTAAGCAGCCCCCTAGAGAAGGAAAAATATATATTTATCTAGCAGTTTACTAGAATGGTTGCTTTTAATAACTGCCCCCGCGAAAACTGGAGCTAGCAGATTAAAAAAGAAAATAATAATAATAAATAATAAATTTTATCTGTTAGTCGCCTATCTGTCCGACTTTACGGACACTCTAGGCGACTTACAACAACAGTTAAAATACAATAAGCAATACAATTTACAATATACAGTACATCTAATAACAAAGCATCTGATTAGTACAACAGAAGGCTAATCCACCCCAAAATGATAGGCCTGCCTGAAGAGCCAGGTCTTTAAAGCTCGACAGAAACCCGTCAGGGAGGAAGCATGCCGAAGATCGTAGGGGAGAGAGTTCCAGAGGGTGGGGGCCACCACCGAGAACGCCCTTTCCCTGGTCCGCACCAGCCTAGCTGTTTTGACTGGTGGGACCGAGAGGAGGTCCTGTGTGGCTGATCTTGTGAGGCGGCTCAATTGGTGATACTGGAGGCGGTCCTTCAGATAAACTGGGCCGAAACCGTTTAGGGTTTTAAAGGTCAACACCAACACCTTGAATTGAGCCCGGTAAACTACTGGGAACCAGTGTAGGTCTACTAACACTGGGGTAATATGATCCCGGCGACGGCTATGCTTCATCAAGCGTGCCGCCGCGTTCTGTACCAGCTGCAGTTTCCGGACTGTTTTCAAGGGTAACCCCACATAGAGCGCATTACAGTAGTCCAAGCGAGAGGAGACCAGAGCATGTATCACCTGCGGGAGCAGATGTACAGGAAGGTAGGGTCGCAGCCTCTGTATCAGATGTAGTTGATACCAAGCTGCCAGGCTCACTGCTGAAACCTGAGCCTCCATGGACAGCTGGGAGTCAAGAATTACCCCTAGGCTGCGGACCTGGTCCTTCAGAGGCAATCTTACCCCATTGAGGACCAAGTTGATGTTTCCCAACCTTCTCCTGTCCCCCACAAGCAACACCTCGGTCTTATCGGGGTTAAATCTTCTGTGTGGGGAATCTTCTTGGCCGAAGAAGTAAGGGATGTTAATTTTTTTTTAAAAAGTGTATTGATCAGCTAAGTCCTTTTAAGGCATTCAACCTGGATGGGTGAGGAGTCAGACAGAAGTCTATAGAGGGACAGATCCCCAATGGCAAGGATGCTTGGAAGCATATTCAGGCAAATACACTTTCCAACCCCCCTCTGAACTTTGTGTTAAACTTGTGAAGCAAGGCCAGGAGTGGAGGAGTGCCCAATGATGTTGCATGCAGGGCTGATGTATGTTCCCCTACACCAGGGGCAGCTAACCCCTAGTTCCAAGACCCCCCTCAAGCAAATTCCACCCCCAAGATCCCACTGAGTTTGGTGGCAGCTGCAAAATGAGGGCAGGGTTAAAGCAGACACAGCACTGGAGAGGGTGGAGTCCAGCACCCTGAGTGGGATGCAGATGGTCCCCTCCCTTGTTATGTGATTGGCGATCTGATGGAAAAAGAGAGGGTGGATAAACCCCCCTTCATGTAGAAGGATCAGCTGGTGTGTGTGTGTGTGTGCACATGCGAGAATGTGAGTGAGAGGGGAGGGTGGCTACACCCACTTTTGACCACACCCTCCACTGAAATGTGGCCCCCAAACACTTGTCCAAGGGTGAATGTGGCCCCTCTGCCAAAAAAAAGTTTGATGTCAGGTCCCAGCCAGAGAGCCCCTCATCAGAGGAAGACCCCGAGGCTCCGGTCTTGGAGCCAGCACTGGCTCAGGCTTACGGCTGCCAGGTTCAAGGCCTGAGACTGATCCTGTATCTTTAGGAGAAGAGAAAGTCAGCCCAGTGCAGGTGTTCTTGCAACCCTGTAATGGGAAAAACCACAAGGTGGAATTCTCCCTCCCCACTGCACAACTTTTAAAGATACAAAAGATCTCTTGGTTGCTAGGCCCGGCCTCCAAGAGGTCTTCTGCATCTTTAAAAGTTGTGCAGGGGGAAGGGAGAATTGCAAGAACACTAGCACTTGGCTGACTTTCTCTTCTCCTAAAGGTACAGGATCAATCTCAGGCCTTGGACCAGGCAACCCTACTCAGGCTCCATCGAAGGGCGAGGGGCCAGGATCCTGTGATGAGGCCCAGGATGGGCCATCTGCACCCGGGGCAATCTTGGCCTCTGACATCGAGGCTGAATGGCCCCCAGCCCAAGGGAGAGGCATCACCTCTGATGCCAGATGGATGGAGACCCAGCCCTTCTGGAGGAGTGCCCAACAACAGACCCAGACTCCTCAGGAGTAAAGGATACCTTGGGAGTAAAGGTCTGGCTGCAGGTGATCAGTGAGAGTCAGCTGAGGTTTGGGGTGTGTTTCAGCAGCTCTAGCATAAAACCCCCAGTGCTAGGCTAGAAGGGATGCTGGGAAAAATGTCTACATCTCAATGCCGTACCTGTCTGAAGGTTATCTGAGGACCCCTGACCTGTCCCTTACCAGTGTTGCTTACAGTCTGCTTGGCTCCTAACCCCGACTCTTGCCTGACCCCCTTGGTTTTGAGGCAGACTCTGGACTTGACTTCAGATGGACCCTGGATACTGCCCTTGTGCTGCCCTCATTTGTGTTTCTGCTGGGGAGTCTCTCGCCTCCTTAAGGAACCCAGTGAGAAGAGGACAGTTAGCCACCCGGACCTGCTCCACACGCTTTTGCTTTCATGAGTGCAGGCTGCAAAACAGAAGGTCACTTATATTTCTCCTCTATGATACTTTCACATGTTTTTGCCCATAATTCTTCTCCATTCTGATCCATCCTAAAAAGAAATCTTAAAATAGACATCAAGAAATGAGAAGAAGGCTAGGACTGGGGAGGGCAGCTATGAGAGAACTAGAAAAGGTCCTCAAATGCAAAGATGTATCACTGAACACTAAAGTCAGGATCATTCAGACCATGGTATTCCCAATCTCTATGTATGGATGTGAAAGTTGGATGGTGAAAAAGGCGGATAAGAGAAAAATCAACTCATTTGAAATGTGGTGTTGGAGGAGAGCTTTGCGCATACCACGGACTGTGAAAAAGACAAATAATTGGGTGTTAGAACAAATTAAACCAGAACTATCACTAGAAGCTAAAATGATGAAACTGAGGTTATCCTACTTTGGACACATCATGAGAAGACATGATTCACTAGAAAAGACAATAATGCTGGGAAAAACAGAAGGGAGTAGAAAAAGAGGAAGGCCAGACAAGAGATGGATTGATTCCATAAAGGAAGCCACAGACCTGAACTTACAAGATCTGAACAGGGTTGTTCACAACATATGCTATTGGAGGTCGCTGATTCATAGGGTTGCCATAAGTCATGATGACTTGAAGGCATATAACAACAATATAGATACAGTTAGATATAGATATTTGAATGTGGGGTTTCTTCTCCTGAATGATGTTCTTGTGTCTTTTTGTCAAAATATGCACTTAAATATGTCTTTCCTTTCAATGTGTATTTTGATATGTTTAAAATGATAAAAACTGTATCACAACATTTAAAGACATGCAGCATCGGAGAAGGTGCAGAGTTTTCCCAAAGGGGCGGAAGAGGTCATTTGATGGGTTGACTGAGTTTATTTACATGCCCCGTTTCCACAGTGAGCTGTCTGCCAAGCACCTTACAACAAACATTCAAAATACAAAGCATTGGAGTAGGGGAGAGAGGTCAGTTTACAAAGCATAATTAATTCAAATAGGGCAAAAAACAATTTAGCAAACAGAGAATAAATTCGATATTACAAAAGAAATAATATGAACTTAAATATTGAAGTATAAACTACAAAGCAAAAGGAAAGCTGACAGCCAAGAGAGCACCAGGTGCTTGTCTTGCCGCCCTCCAGGGAGCCTCTACAGCCTGCCTTAAACACAGTTCAGAGGGGAGGGGTCCTTGTGCCAGGCTAGATGATTTACAATGGGCTCCCTCTTGTCTCCTTCAGAGGAGGTGAACAGCAGCAAAAAGGGAAATGCTAGGGAGGGCAATGATTTCACATCAGAATATGCAAATATCAACTCTCTCAAGCAATGCACTCCAGTTTTGCAGATGGAAAGCTTTGGACACATCATGAGAAGACATGATTCACTAGAAAAGACAATAATGCTGGGAAAAACAGAAGGGAGTAGAAAAAGAGGAAGGCCAAACAAGAGATGGATTGATTCCATAAAGGAAGCCACAGACCTGAACTTACAAGATCAGAACAGCGTGGTTCATGACGGATGCTCTTGGAGGTCCCTGATTCATAGGGTCGCCATAAGTCGTAATCGACTTGAAGGCATATAACAACAACAACAAAGGCAGGATACTGTGGGGGGTGTGGGCAGGGGGGCATGTAAAATGTATACTCCACCTCCATCAGCTCCATCGGAACACTGGAAGCTGACTCATACGGGTCAGGTTTGGATACTGCTTTATAGTGGAGCAATTCAATTAGCTCAGCATGCTGTACACTGACTGGCAGTGTAGCTGTCCAGGATTTCAGGCAGGGTCTTTTCTGACGCTACCTGGAGATGTCTGGAATTGAACCTGAGTTATTATGTCTGAGAGCAGATGCTTTCTCACTGAGCTATGCCTCTTCCCCACACCCCGAATAGAGTTCTACATAGTTAAGCTCATTCTCATTGAAGGACTCTGGCCACACGCTTTCTCCTTGTAGACACTCTCTGCGAGGGAGGGGGGATTCCATCTGCAGAGAAAAGAAACTTAATTATTTCCCTCTCAGTGTTTCTTCCCATAATTGGTGTCTTTCATGTCAAGATTATCTCAATTTGCGTTATGGGCGGTGTGTGTCTTTGTTCTATAAAAGAATTGTCAAGTGCAGAAATCATTGTGTACCTTAAATTTCACTCAGCTTCTATTTATTAATTTCAATAGGTTATTTCCCCCCCACTTCCACTGGAACAGTCTCCTTTCCTTTCTTGTTCCAACCCTCATCCTTCCGCCTTTCCTCCCGTGCAAGGAGGACTTTTTCTCAGAAGACCTCTGCATGTGTCTGCTGAGCCTTTCGGTACATGGATGATGGATGGCACGTCACTCTGCCGTGAGGCCAGGAATGTCATTTGCCAAAGATGGGATTTCCCCCCCCCCCGTGCCCCAAAAGTGTCAGGCGTGAAGCTGAGGGAAGGTTGAGGCAAAGGCAGAAAAAAGCAAAAACCAGAGCCAAAGGCAAGTGTTTGTTTAGACCAGCCATCTAGCCTGGCTTACAAGCTTTTGTGATGTTCAGGGAGCATTGCATGACATGATCTTGTCAGCTGGTGCAAAGGGGCTTTCTTTTGCCAGGTTAGGTAGAATCCTCCGCTGCTGTCTTCCAAGCCACACACACATCACACAGCGACACAGTGAAGAAAACAAGAAGACTCCTGCAGTTGGTCGTAGAGATGCATGGTCCGTGGTCAGAGGCAGCATGCTTCTGAACACCAGTTGCTGGCAACCTCAGGAGAGGAGAGTCCATTTCACTCAGTTCCTGCTTGTGGGCTTCCCATTAGGGAATCTAGTTGGCCACTGGGAGAAGAGGATGCTGGACTAGGTGGGCCAATGGCCCATTCCAGCAGGCTTTTCTTATGTTCTTATGCATCTAGTCCAGCATCCCATTCTCACAGGAGTCATCCAGATGCCTGCAAGCAGCACCGGAGTGCAACAGCCGTCTCCCCACTTGTCCTCCCTGGCAACTGGCATTCACAGGCATAGTGCCTCCAACAGTGGAGGTAGAACCTCATTGTCATGGCTAGTAGACATAGATAGCCTTATCCTACACAAATTTGTCTAATCATTTTCTAAAGGCATCCAAGCTGGTGGCCATCACCACCTCTTGAGGGAGCGAATTCCTGTGCACTGTGTGAAGAAGTACTTTCTTGTCCGTCCTGAATCTTCCAACATTCAGAATTGCTAGATAGCCCCAAGTTCTAGTGTTATGAGAAACCAGAAAGGGGGGGTGTCTTCTCCCTGTGTACTTTCTCCACACCAAGAATAATCTTATACACCTCTGCAATGTCTCTCCTTACTCACCTTTTTTCCAAACTACCCCCTACACCCATTCTATCCTCCGTTCAACCCTATAAGGGGGTGTGCATGAGAGATTGCAACTGACCCAAGGATGCCCCCAGAGGTATAGGGCTGAGTGGAGAATCAAACAGGGATCTCCTCAGTCCTAGTCCAACCACTACACCACTGGCTATCTGGTTGTGATGATATCACAATGCAATGTAGTCAGATTTAGAAAAGCGTTCTCCAATCCCACTGCTGACATTCAAGTTTCTGGATTTAAAAAATGAAAGAACATAGGGATGTCATAACTCTTGTTGATGAACCAACGTACAAAAATCGATTCTTCTCATACTTCTTTTTTTAACACTCTTTCATCCAACTGACGTTAGACTTGGATGCCATCCAGGAGGTTTATTGGAAGGCAGGAGAAGGGACTCATAGGCAGGCCTGCCTTCCAGAAGATGGAGTGTGGCATGTCTCTGTGGGAGCAGATAGGTTCCTATTGGTCTGGAGTCTAGCCCTCCTCCTTGTCTCTGTACCCTCACTAGTTTGATCTAGTGCTGTAGCAAACTCTTCTCTAGCTCCTCAAACATTTCCTTCCATTTGTTGTGTGATGAGGTGCGCCTGGCGCCAACACTGATATCTTTTCAGTGCCAGGTCAAGACTTTCCTCTTCTCCCAGGCATTTTAGCATGTGTTTTTAAATTGTTTTTTTTTAACGTGTTTTTAAATTTGTATATTTGTTTTGAATGTTTTTAATTGTTGTAAACCGCCCAGAGAGCTTCAGCTATGGGGCGGTATACAAATGAAATAAATAAATAATAATAACAATTGTTCTGAGGGAATATGCAAATTTATTTAGCATTTCTTTGGAATTGCGGTGGGTGTGCGGTTTTGAGTTTAGCTGTTTTGCTGTGCTGTGACCAAGTGTGGTGTATGTAGTATAATTTCCAATAAACATTTATCCAGTGCTCCCTGTGCTTCCTGATCAAAGAAAGCCACATGGAAGGCGTTGCCTGATAATGCTTTAATTGGCCCTAAGCTTTAATTGGCCCAGTGATGTCCCTCCTCATTCCAAGGGAAGGACCATGGCTCAGTAGCAGACACACAGAAAGTCTCATTTGCACACAGGAAGTCTCAGGTTCAATCTACAGCATGTTCAGGAGGTTGAAATCCAACCCTGAGAACTGGCAGCTCCCATTCAAAGGGTGAATGGGTTCTCCTTTCCAATCACATGCAACCTTTCAAAGTTGGGGCACAAACTCACAATCTCCTAGGAGATTATCTTGTGTTAGTGGATGCAAGGGCTTTCTGTTTTTACAGTGTCTCCCTCCATATTCCCTTTCTACTTCTCAGGCCTGCAACCCCATCCCAGAAAACGTGTGTGGCACCACCCAACCCCTTCCCTCAAAACTCACCATTCTGGTTGCCACAAGACATGTTCAGACATTCACCTGAACATGCAAATGTACAAAGTCTGAATGGGGAGGGGGCAGGAGCAGGCACACAAGCCCAGCCTCCAGCACCTTCACTCGCTCGCATCCCCTCCTCTGATCCCTGGCCTTCCCCTTCCTGCATGGTCAAGATCCGCAGGGGGCTTCTTCTCATCTCCTCTACACAAGTCAGGGTCCCCAATCGCATGGAGGAGTCTACTTGCATTCATGCAAATGCAGATGGTTTTGGGGAAGAATAAGCTCAGAAACAAAGGCTATATAACCTTTCGCTCATGCCTATGAAGAGTTGAACTAATCCAAATCCTTTCTTTAAAATAGCCTCAACCTGTTAGTAGAGCACCTGCTTTGCATGCAGAAGGCCCCCGGTTCAATCCTGACATCTCTAGGTAGGACTGGGAAATACTCCCTAGCTGAAAACCTAGAGAGCAGCTGCCAGTCAGTGTGGACAATACTGAGGTAGATGGACCAATGGCCTGACTCAGTATAAGGCAGCCTCCGATGTTCTTAAGGTGGGAGACTCAGGAGTACCTTAGGTGGTGTCAGAATGCTGCTGCAGAGTTCCTCATCAGTTATCCCTGAGCAGAGGAGTGTGACAGTTCTCACAGTCCTTAATACATCCCTCCAGCCTCGTGACCTCTTCTTGTAGACATGCTGGGATTAGATCCTCTTGTTGGTTTCTGTCAGTGGGTAAGACGAGGGCCATTTCTTTCTTTCTCATATTATTATTATCTTTAGTGGTAGTAGCATTTTTGGAAAGCATTTCATAACCACTATCTAGATTTATTCTAATTGCTCTGCAAACATATTTAGCATTTAGAAGCTATCAAAGTGGCTGACAAGTAGGTTAACATGATGGAGAGCTGAGCCGTTTTCCCCGCCGCGGTGTCTCGAGAGGGAAAACGTGCTCAGATGTAGTGTGACTGTAGTTCTAATCACACTTGCATTTAAAAAATAGCAAGCGGCTTGACTCGCAGCTCAAGATCAGGGGTGGGCAGACTTCAGGCTGGTGGGATTGACTTTGCGTTTTCCAGAACACCTGAGATGCATCAAGCACAGCCTGGTGCAAAAGATATAGAACTAAAAGAATTCTGAGCCCAGGAATTTGTGTATTTCACAGTCCTTCCAGACAAGAACAACACAAAAGCATTCCATTCTTGTTCCCTGCTTTCTTCATTTCAATAGTATAATTTGGAGAGCGGGGGGAGGCACTTTGTTATTGCCGTTGTTAGATAATTGGGAGCCAGAAATCTTGCAGATCTAATTCATATCATCCAGAGATTTACCAGTGGATCCTGATCTACCTTCTGGATTCCCCCTAGATGGCTACATTCATGGCTCCCTGATTATTCTGGGGGGGGGGGAGTGGGAAAATACCAGTGGGAGTGTATTTGTTATGATGAACCAGGACTGGTTCACACAGAGATGTTCATCAGTCGATGGCAACAGTACCGAGGGATGACTGGCACTTCTGGATGGGCCATTATGGATAGAATGTCACAGATAAATTTCTGTACCTCCTGAAATGCAGCACTTTCTAATTGATTGAGTTCACACATTCAGCTACAGATCTTTAAACATACACAAGTCAGATGTATGTGTGGACCTCCCTTAGGGATGAGCGAATCTTTCTGTTTTGGTTTCCAGTCTAAAGTTGTTTCCCACATCAGTTTGCAAATTCTTTTAAAAAATGCAAAGTTGTCTGTATTTTAGGGCAAATTTCTCCTAATACATGTTTTTGTATGCAATTTTGCCCGATATTTTTGCAAGCAATGTCCCCTGATATTATGCATTTTGCACGTTATTTCCATAAATACATGCGTCTTTCTGCAGGCCTACCAAAGCAGAGGTTGTTCTGGACTGTCTGCCTAAGCAGGCAGCCCTTGAAAGCGGTTGCTAACTGTGCTCCTTTTTCTCTCCTTGTGTTTCCTCACAGATGAACAGACCGATCCAGGTGAAACCAGCGGACAGCGAGAGCCGCGGAGGTAGTTGCATTCTTTGTTTGTTAGCCCCAAGCGCTGTGTGTAATTATTCTCTCTGGCTGTTCTTGGGTAACTCACGGATCAATTAGTAACACAATCACTGCCAAAGCAAAATTCCCTCTGCCGCAAAGATGCTCTTTATTAAATCTCCTTCACTTCGCCTTCCTTTTGCTCATATTCAATTTTTATTTGATTTTAAAAGACAGGTAGGTGCCAACGCTTGCTTGGGAAACAAATAATGGTCTTGTTAAGAAGTGGGCCCTTGGATGCTGACTTAACCAAGTTCAGCAGTCTTGACTGCATGAATGATTGTCCGCAGGCGGCCCATGTCTCAAAGTCCGAGCTGATGAGGTATCTTAGGGGTTCAGGGTAGAAAGTTATGGCTCTGCTTCTGCCTTGGTTGCCTCCTTTTCATTGCTAAAAGGAGACTGATTTTGCAAAAAGGGTCTTCAAGTGGCCTGGCTTGCCCCAGTGTTATCTGGTCCCGGTTGGACCTGACAAATGTTAATCAAGGTGTGATAAAATAACTGCCTATAGTCCTACTTGTAAAGAAAAGAACAAAGTTATCACAACCAATCTACACTATATTGTTTTATTGCATATTTGCCATCTGGATGTACCTAGCACCTTGGCTGTGCCTAAGCCCAGCTGTGCCATAACAATTATGTTCTTCTTGCAAGGTGGCATCGGCTTTATTATTGAGCCTGATTGCTTATAGTGGGGCAGGTTGATGTGGCAAAATACATTTCTGGATCCTGGGCCAGATTCTGGAGAGAAGAGAAGTTGGACAACCCTGATCTAGTGGATTTGGTGTTCCAAATCAGTAGTTGTATCTGAAGAGAGGTATGTCTTGTGATCCCTTCCAGATCGCAATCTAGACTGGTCAAATGTCTTCACTGCTGGAGTTGTAGCTGGGAGTTGTGTTGCATGAGTATCCAAACAGAGCTTAAACAAAATGTCAGCTACATGTGGTTAGGGGCCTAGTGCAACAACCTGTGAATGTCAGCAACAGATCCCCAGGGGACCAGAACACATTTCTAGAGACTAGTAATTTGTGTGAAGTTATTTGCAGTGCTGATTTAATCCTGGCTGATGCATATACCTCTGGCTGAGGTGGGCAGATCGTTCTTTTTGCCTCTGCATTGACCCCCTAGCCTAGGTGTACAGGCACTTTGTGGTACCTCAGCTCCTGTGTTAATGTTGCAAATGTTCTCTTTTGCTCATCACCAGAAACCTTGAAAAGTGGGTTTATTTGACCTCATGATGAAGGGGTGCAACAACATGATTAGGGGGGGTGAGAAAGAGAGTTTCTCATTCCTGAACCAGATCTATCCAAGCCTTTGCAATATGGGGAGAGAGAAGGCTGCTGGTGGTGGTGGTGGAGGGAGAGACACAGCCTGCTGTCTGTCATATGTGATGCACCCAAAATAATAATCAGACCAGCCAATTTGCTGAGTGCTCCTTGAGGGTGTGCTGCCTATGAACCAGCCAGCTTTTCTGAGATCCTTAATAAGCACACAGGTCATGCACCGTGTTCCAGAAAGAAACCCCCACAATTTGCAAAACTCTGGTGGCATTGCTACTGCCTTGGCTTTCGGGAAGGTGCTTTGGAAGGGTGCAAGCATGTGAATCATTTATACCTGTCACACAACTCCCTGGTAGCCGCCCTCTTCGTATTTTAGCTAATTATCTTCCCCTCATTCACCCCACCACTGCCTTGTTTACTCCTCATTTCGGCTTTTGTTGTAATACGAGGCACAAGTGTTGGGATTGGAATGGAAGCCACGTTCTCCTGATTCCCAAAAGAGAGGCTGCTTCCGGACCGGCAGAGCTGCTTGGAGGTCACCTGGACTCAAGGGCAATGATGGGAGACAGAACAGTGAGAACCTAAGGGAAGCTCTCTGTCTCTGTCTCTGTCTCTGTCTCTCTCTCTCTCTGTGTGTGTGTGTGTGTGTGTGTGCAGACAGTGAATCTTGCACTGCCATTAAAATGTCAGCCAGGAGTGCCAAATGCTAATGAAGAGGGTGAATACCATAGGAGAAGATTGCATGAGGGTCATGAGTGTGGGTTATGGGGAGCTGTCCAGCAGGTCAGAAACAGGGGCGTTGAAGATAGCAGGGGAGCTGTCCGGCAAAGAGATTGCTAAGAGCTGAGCAGGATCAGGTGTTGCATCAGCAACT
Organism: Rhineura floridana; assembly: GCF_030035675.1. Taxonomy (NCBI): domain Eukaryota; kingdom Metazoa; phylum Chordata; class Lepidosauria; order Squamata; family Rhineuridae; genus Rhineura; species Rhineura floridana. The sequence goes on along the minus strand of NC_084480.1, from coordinate 6,078,775 downwards.
GTCCGACAAGCACCTGAGCAGGTTTATAGGTGGCCCTGATGCTTGCGACCAGAAATAGCTTGTCCAGGGGGTTGGAGCCACCATCTTAAATTCCTGGCAAGGGTGGGGAGGGGCAAAGAGGCAGGGAATTCAGAGCTGGGGGCACATCAAGAGGAGCACCTGACTTTCCCACCACCTTGGTCTTTCTCCGCTCCCTTTGTGGCTCCACCCCATCCGGGGAGCCGCTTCTGGACCCAGTCCTTCCTGGACTGTCAGAAGGGCCCTGTCTTCGAGCATGTGTTCCCCCTTATGAGTAGGACTCAGGGGTGGGAGGCCTCAGAGTTCTAGAACTGACACTCTGCCTTCAGTCCTGGGCTCCAGTTTACAGAATAAGCCGCTTCTGCTGTTCCCGGGTAATGGCCTCAGATTCCCAATGGTGCTAGGGTCCGTCTCCAAGGAGGATGACTTATCCAGTTATGGGATGGCCTTGACAGAGGGACGGTCAGGCATGACAACTTCCCCTGTAAAACTGGGTCCAAAATAATCACTATTGCGTCACATTATTTATTTATCTAAGACCAATTCATGGAGAAAAGAGGTAAATAAATAGAGGGCAGCAACGACTTGCATTAAAACAGAGGCTGAAGGAGAAGAGATGTAGCTCAGTGGGAGAGCATCTGCTTTGCATGCGGATGGCCCCGGGTCCAATCCCTGGCCTCTCAAGGAAGGGCTGGGAGAGACTCTGAAATCAAGGAGAGCTGCTGCCTGGCAGTACACAAAATATTAGGCTAGGTGGACCAACGCTCTGACTCCGTACAAGGCAGCTTCCTACATTCCTATGTAATACCAGCTGCCCTCATTCCTGGCTAGGGAGATAAAGGCAAAACCCATCTTTCTTGCAAGGCTTTGGCTTCACTATCATGCCTTGTAACATACTACCGGGCCAAGTTCAAGGTTCTAGTCTTGGTGAACAAAGCCCTTGACAGCTCGGGACCAGGATACCTGAAAGACTGCCTTACCCCACAAAGCGTGGAAAAGTTACTTTTTTGAACTACAGCTCCCATCAGCCCAATCCAGTAGCCATGCTGACTGGGGCTGATGGAGTTGTAGTTCAAAAAAGTAACTTTTCCAAGCTCTGCCCTTATATACCCAGTCGATCACTGCGCTGTGCAGGTGAGGGCTTCCTGCAGATACTGTCTTATCCAGAGGTCTGTTCTGCACAACATAGGAAATGGAGCTTTAGTGTGGCAGCACTTACCCTGTGGAATTCCCTCCCCTTAAACATTAGACAGGCACCATTTCTGTTATCTTTTTGGTGCCTATAGAAGACCTTTTAAAGTCTGTTTTTATGTTGTTTTAAAGTGTTTTTAGTGCTTTTGTTTGCCACCTTGGGTTCCTGCTGGGAGGAAGGGTGGGATATAAATCAACAAACAAACAAACAGGTCACATTATTTGATCTTCTGTTCCACTACTGTTGTCTGCTTGGAGTGGCAGGAACTCTCCAGGGATTAGGAACAGAGGAAAATACCTTCCACTGAATCAGCCCATTTGGTCTATCTAGCTCAGTACTGTTTACACTGTCTTCAGGGTTTCAGACAGGGGATATTTCCAATCCCACCTGGAGATGCCAGGGCTGGAACCCGGGACTTCCTTTATCCAGAAGTTGGGCTCTCCCACTGAGCATGCACATATACTCTTCATTCTTGTTACTGAATCAGGCTGATGGCATGTATGCCCATAGCCACATCTCATTCTGGAGTATATATTTTCCAATCTCATTGTTGAACTTCCCTGCATGTCCCCCCCCCCAATTCCCATCTCACTCCTTGATCTCAATCAAGTAATTTTTATTTTTTTACTGGTGTTGCTAAAAATTCCCTTCAGATCTCTATGGCAGCCCCTAAGTTGTGGAACTCTCTCCCCACCGAGGTGTGTCTGGCAACTTGATTGTACAACTTATGGCAAATGCTGAAAACGCACCGGTTTTAACCTGGCCTTTGATACCTGAGATGCGTATTTTTAGGACCCACCCTTTTTTGTGTGTGATGTGATTTTAGGTTGTTTTCAACTGTGTCTAATCTCGTATTTTAAAACGGTTGTGACCCACTCTGCAACCTTTGGGTGAAGGGCGAGTAATACATTTAAATAACAATAATGAATACTACTAATAATATGCACTAACGGTTTCTTAAAGTAGCAATCACATAGATACATACGACAATGCATTTCATTGTGTAAAAACCCTTATGTACTGTATTAATACTTATAAAATTATGCTGCAGAAATATATTACCACATGGGGCTTGGCTCTTTAATATGTATTAGACATATAATATATGCACTTTGGGCATATAATTTTGCATATAATTAGTTGGGTTTTTAAAAAAAATGCATGAGTGGCTTAGACATCAGGAGGTGCTCATTGCAAGAGTCCCATGCAGAAAAGTCTCAGTCAGAACTGCCACATTTTCTGTATTTAATTTTATTTATTTATTGCATTTATTGCATTTATATACCGCCCCATAGCTGAAGCTCTCTGGGCAGTTTACAACAATTAAAAACATTATATATCCATTTAAAATGTATTCCTCCTCCATCCCTGAACAGGTTTCCTAGCACCACTAGGAAAACTCCTGTGAAGCAGTTTCAGTTGAAGGAGTTGGTCTTATCAGGTTTTCTAATCCTATAAGAATAAAAGAAGATCCTTGCTGGATCAAGCCTGGATCATATCAAATGCTTGTCTGGTCTACCAACCTGATGGCTATGTTCTCCTGCCATTGTTGGAGGAGGTATGCTGGAAGCCACAGGAGGGGAAAGTGCAATTGCGCTCATGTCCTGCTTGTGGGTTTCCCATGGGCATCTGGTTGGCCACTGTGAGATCAGGATGCTGGACTAGATGGACCACTGGCCTGATCCATCAGGCTCTTCTTATGTTCTTAGGTTCTAGTCCAGCATCCTTCTTTCCACAGTGGCCATATCAGATGATGATGATTTATTACATTTGTATACTGCCCCATAGCCGAAGCGGTCTGGGCGGTTTACAACAATTAAAAACATTAAAAACAAATATACAAATTTAAAAACACTTAAAAAAAACACTTTAAAAATACATGCTAAAATGCCTGGAAGAACAGAAGACATGATACAAACAAATCACAATGCATGCTCAATAAACAGCGGGAATTATATACCCTCTCCACAAACTTTGTGCAAACAAATAATGATGAATGCTCAAAAAACAGGTTGTCTGGAAGTTATGAGGTTTTGACTGCATTCTTGAGTCCTGCTAGATTAGGCAGAAGAGTCCATCTTGGCCTGTATCCTGTTTCCAACAGCAACCAGGCTGCCAGGGAAGCCTATGGGAGGCCAATAAGCAGGACAAGAGAGCAATATCCCCCCCACTTCTTATTGAGAAGCATGGTACCTTTAATCCTGGGGGTGATATATAGCCATCATGTCTCATAGCCCCTGACAGCCATATCCTCCATGAAATTGTCTAATCCCCTTGTAAAGCCATCTGAGTTGGTGGCCATTACTACATCTTGTTGCAGTGAAATCCAGGCGTTAATTGTGTGGTATAAAGGAGTCCTTTCTATTTGTCTGTCCTGAATCTCCCACGATTCAGCTTCATTGGATGAACCTGGGAACTAGTATTATATGAGAGGAAGAAAAACCTCTTTCTGTCCACTTCCTCCACATCATCAATAATCTTATATGCCTCCATCATGGCTCCCCCTTATTCATTTTTTTCTCCCTGCATTAAAAAGCAAAACATGTTGCAACCTTTCCTCGTAGGGGAGTTACTCCAGCCTGCTGATCATTCTGATTGCCCTTTTCCACACCTTTTCCAGCTCCACAACTATCTTTTTGAGATATGGCAACTGGAAGTGGGCAAAGTGTAGACAAGTATTTGTAGTTGTTATATGCCTTCAAGTCGATTAGGACTTATGGCGACCCTATGAATCTTTTCTCTCTCTCTCTCTCTCTCTCTCTCTCTATATATATATATATATATTCATAGGGTTTTCATGGTAAGAGGTATCCAGAGGTGGTTTACCATTGCCTTCCTCCAAGACTTTGGCACCTGGTATTCCCAGGCAGTCTCCCATCCAAGTACTAACCAGGCCTGACCCTGCTTTGCTTCTGACATCAGACAAGATCAGGTGTGTTTAGTGTAGTATGGCCGTAGGCATAGGCAACCATAAAGGCATTATATTATTGGCAGTTTTATTTTCATTGCATTTGCTAATTATCTCTAGCATGGAATTCACCTTTTCCACTGTGGCTGCACAGTGGGTTGACATTTTCACTGGGCTATCCACTGCCAATCCAAGATCCCCTTCCTAGTTGGTCACTACCACCTCAGATGCCAGCAGGGTACAATACCTCACGTGCATTGTATTTTGAAGGAAGGACCACTCTGTGCAGGGGGTGGAGGGTCACTGTAGGAAGGGTTGTGGCTCTGTGGTAGGCGTGGCCCAGTGGCAGAGCATCTGCCATGCATGCAGAAGGTCCCAGGTTCAGTTCCCAGTGGTATCTCCAGGTAGAAAAAGGTAAAGGTGTCCCTGCACTTATAATGCAAGTCGCTTCCGACTCTTAGGGTGACGTCTTGCGACGTTTACTAGGCTGACCGTATACATGTGGTGGGATTGCCAGTTCCTTCCCCGGCCTTTCTTTACCCCCCAGCATATGCCGGGTACTCATTTTACCGACCACGGATGGATGGAAGGCTGAGTGGACCTCGACCCCTTTTACCAGAGATTCGACTTCCTCCTTCTGTTGGAATCGAACTCTGGCCATGAGCAGAGCTTCGGCTGCGTTACCGCCGTTTACCACTCTGCGCCACGGAAGATCTTATCTCCAGGTAGAGCTAGGACTAATTGATTGATTTTTTATTTACGGTCATAGACCAAACTGAACATATACAGATACACAAATGCACAACAATACTTAAAAGAAACCCCTGCCTGAAACCCTGGAGAGCCACCACTGCCAGTCAGTGTAGACAATAATGAGCCAATGTGAACCAATAAATTGACTTGCTATAAGGCCCGTGTTTCTGTGTTTAATACCCAACTGTGTGGCCAAGAGTTTCCAAATTAAAGTTTTCAAGCCATACTAGCTACTGGTGTGGGGTTTCGTGGCAGGTCACAGGCAGCATCCTGCAGAGAACAAGCTGCGGATTTTACAGCTTGGTCACTGAGAAACCTTCCTAGATTACAGTTTAGGGTCTACCTAATGAAAGAGCATCTTGTCTGGAACTAATATAACTGGACCTTTCTACTTACAAGACTCACAAAAAGGAACTTTTTTTTCAAAGCAGCAACATTTCCTTTCTTACACATGCAATGCTTTTCCCTTCGATTATAATTTATGAAGACGTCATATTATGGTTGGTTTAGAGTGTATGTTACATGTGTACACCATCAGTGTCCACAGAGTGCTTGACAGAGCAGCATAAGCCAAAAGGCAGGTCTCTGTCCCAAGCAACTCACCATCTCAATTTGGGTGAAGAGAGTGAGGCAACTGTGTGAGGGGAGGAAATATACATAAATGGAAATATGCATACTTCCTCTTAATTTCAGCAGGACTAACCAATGGTTAATTGTTTGGGGTCCAAAGCAAGAGTGACCAAATTAACAGTTGGATCACTCTGATAGCGTCTTTCAGAAGTGCGTTTTTTGCATCTGTAAGGATGAGGTGCTGATGCTGTCGAGCAGCTGTGAGGTGACGTGGAGAATTATGTGCAATACTTGACAAAATAAAGTGGAGCAGAACCTTCAGGGGGTCAATGTGGTAAAGAGCCGGGATGGGGAATTTGTGGCCCTGAAGATGTCATTGGATTCCCTCTTCCATCAGCCCCAACCAGTATGGTCAACGGCCAATGATGGCGGAGGGCTATAGTCCAGCAACACCTGATTCCCCACTCCTGGTGCAGAGGGATTTGGTGGTGACTGTTGCCCACTGAAACTGGTGGGGCAGAGGTCAGGGAAGCCAACAGTAGGCAGAGGCAGAGACAATGACAGGCAGAGCCAACTAAGTCTGGCTTTGCCCCCATCCTCCTCCCTGCTGAGTTCTACAAGGGCAACACTGAGACTAAGAAGGAGGAGGAAGATGGCAAATGGGGCCGCCCCCTAGACTGGTTGTAAATAAGGTGGTAAGCAGGTGGATGCTGGCTGAGGGCAGGCTGAGCTTGGTGGGGTGGTTCCCCACTTGCCCTAATGGACCAGCCTTCAGTGAGTGGATTTATGAGGAGCAGGTAGTCAGAGTTGTCATATTAGCAGCAGGGACAAAAGGGTTAAGATCACAGGGGTGTTGTGAGGATACAGGCAGGAGGGGAACAACAATGTTGGCACGATCCCTTAAGCTCCTTGGAGAAAAGGTGGGCTATACACATAATAAACAAAGAAAGAAATAAAACCCCTGTTCAGCCATAAAGCTTACTGAGTGACCTTGGATCAGTCACTCTTGCAGCTTTGCCTACCTTGCAGGTGTGTTGTGAGGATGACATGACTGGAGGGACGGAGGAAGGGAGGCAGAAAACCTGAGCTCCTTGGAAGAAGGATGTGGTAAAAAAATATTTAGTGAAGCAACATAAAAGTGCAGGTTGAATTGTGAACTAGTGTTGTGGCTGAGAGATTGAGGTACAAATCATAAAACCCTGCTTCATATCCGACCCCTCTCATGAACTCGGTTGGACGCTATAGGTGAGCCATTATCTCTCAGCCTGATATGATCCATTTTAAGAACATAAGAAGAGAGCCTGCTGGATCAGGCCAATGGCCCATCTCACAGTGGCCAACCAGATGCCCATGGGATGCCCACAAGCAGGCCCTGAGCTCAGTAGTGCTCTTCCCATTTCTGGTTTGTGGTTTTGGTGTACAAAGCCCTACATAGCTTGGGACCAGGATGCCTGAAAGATTGCCTTACCCCGTACATACCCAGTCGATCACTGCGCTCTGCAGGTGAGGGCCTCCTGCAGATACCATCTTATCAGGAGATCCATTCCGCACAACATAGGAAGCGGACCTTTAGTGTTGTGTCCCCTACCCTGTGGAATTTCCTCCACTTAAATATTAGGCAGGCACCATCTCTGTCATCTTTTCAGCGCCTACTGAAAACCTTCCTCTTGCAACAAGGTTTTAAGTAGAGACCTTATCCCAGTCTGAGTCTGTGCTCGAATTGCCTTTTAAGATGTTTTTAAAGCTTTGTTAAAATATGTTTTTAAAGATGTTTAATATATTTTAAAGTATGTTTCTAAGATGTTTTAGAGTGGTTTTAGTGTTTCGTTTGCTGCCCTGGGCTCCTTCTGGGAGGAAGGGCAGGATCAGAGAGTTCCTTTTTTGAGCTACAACTCCCAACAGCCCAATCTAGTGGCCATGCTAGCTGGGGCTGATGGGAGTTGTAGTTCAAAAAAGTAACTTTTCCAAGCTCAGGGTGGGATATAAAATAAATAAATAAATAATTCATAGCAACTGGCATTCAGAGGATACTGCCTCTGACAGGGGAGAGAAAACATAGCCATTGTGGCTAGTAGCCATTGATAGACGTATCCTCCATTAATCTGTCTAATCTGTCTTTTAAAGCCATCCAAGTTGGTGGCCATCACTGCTTCTTGTGGGAGCAAATTCCATAGTTTAACTATGCAGTGTGTGAAGCTGTACTTTCCTTTGTCTGCCCTGAATCTTCCAACATTCACCTTCTTTGGAGTTCTGGTGTTATGAGAGAAAAATGTCTCTCTACCCACTTTCTGCCATGCCTAATTTATATAGGGGCAGCTAATGGAACTGGATTAGAAGAAGTGAAATGTTTTACTGCTACTGCTGTTGTTAGCATTCTTTGATGCTTTAAATTGCTTTTCTACAATGGGAATTTTATAAGATGGGAAGAGAGCATGTTTTGAAGAGTGGCATATAAATTCATTACATAAATAAGCAAAGAAGGCTAAGTATTATTATAGTGCCATGGAAAGAAAACATAGAATCTTTGAACAAAAAGGAACCATGGCTGTGGCCATTGTTTCTGTTCTTTCTTTCTGGCTAGCCCGTTGAAAAGACAAACCTGAGTTCTTTGATGTGAACGAACAGGGAACTATGTGAGAGAAAGTCCAAAGGTTATTTGGAGTTCAAGCACTGCCTGTGCTTAGCACTGAGGGATCACAAGCGGGAGGCAATTCCCAGAGAGTCGGTGTTGTATTGCTTGGCGTTCCAGCTTCTTCTGCACGCAAGGTTTCCTGAAAGCGAGTGCCCAGGGTTGGTTGTGGTTCTTATCAGATTGCACACATGAGGATGCCTAGCTTGGGACCTTTGGCTGGGAGGGAGGAACAGAGGGGGATCCATCAGTGTGACTGTCTTTAATGGATTTTGTGAAGATATTACTCTCTGCTGAACCTGTTTTTTGGGGGTCAGATTGTAAGACTTGCATAGGTTCCTATGGTGACTGGCTGTAGCTCAGTGGCAGAGCATCTGTTTTGCATGCAGAAGGTCCCAGATTAAATCCCCAAAAACTCCAGGTGAGGCTGGGAATGTCCCCTGCCTGAAACCCTGGAGAGTGGATGCCAGCCATTACTGAGCTAGAAGATCCAATAGTCTGAGCCAAAAGAAGGCAGCTTCCTATCGGTAGTGTCTAGGGTTGCCAGGTTCAATCCCTAAGACTGATCCTGTATCTTTAGGAGAAGAGAAAGTCAGCCAAGTGCAGGTGTTCTTGCAACCCTGTAATGGGAAAAACCACAAGGTGGAATTCTCCCTTCCCCCTGCACAACTTTTAAAGATACAGAAGACCTCTGGGTTGCCAGGCCCAGCCTCCCAGAGGTCTTCTGTATCTTTAAAAGTTGTGCAGGGGGAAGGGAGAATTCCACCTTGTGGTTTTTCCCATTACGGAGTTGCAAGAACACCTGCACTTGGTTGACTTTCTTTTCTCCTAAAGATACAGGATCAGTCTCAGGGATTGAACCTGGCAACCCTAGTTGTGTCCCGGGCTAGTCCTACTCAGAGTAGACCCATTAAAGTTCATAGAATAGTAGCCTAACCCCTTGCTCAATGCTGGAATCCAATTTAAGGCATCCCCAACAGGTGGCTGTCCAGCCGTCTCTTGAAGGTCTCCAGTGTTGGAGAGCCCACCACCTCCCTAGGTCATTGCTTCCATTGTTGTACCGCTCTAACAGTTAGGAAGTTTGTCCTGGTATTCAGCTGAAATCTACCTTCCTGTAACTTGAGCCCATTATTCTGTGTCCTGCACTCTGGGATGATCGAGATATTGACTCTCCTCTGTGTGACAAGCTTTTAAGTTCTTGAACAGTGCTATCATATCTCCCCTCAGTCTCCTCTTCTCACAGTTAAACATGCCCATTTCTTTCAGCCATTCAGTCAGTATACATGACTAAGTTAGATTTGTTAATTTCAGTGGTCTAGTCTGTTTTAGAGCTTAGATGGGTACAATTCTAAATTCCAAGACGGTGGCAGGCACAGTATGGAACATGTTAAGCAGCCTTGCAATCTATGTGAAATAAACCAGACAGGAATAGAGGGAGAAAAAAGTACAGATTGGCCCATTATTCAATGTAGTTATTGCTTCACTCAGCTGAAGGGAGTCCCAAAGAAACTTGCAAGAAAAATAAAATACATTTCATAATAAAAATATACCTAAAAATACAAATAGAATAAAAGCATTCCTCCAAAAACACCAAAAGGAAGAATATCCACTCCCACCCAATACAGGAATGAGCACCAGAAACAGCCACTAGAGTCCAGACCATTAATACTGTCCGACTGCCCAGAAAAAGGGGCAGAAACGACAGGGTTGGTGCCCAGAAAGCTTCCATGGGAATAGCATTCCATAATTGGAGGCTACCACCGAAAAGGCCCCTTTCTCTCATTGCTACCCTCTGAATATTTCTTGGAAAGGGTACAGCAGGAAGGTCTTCAGAATTCCTACCCAGAAGGCCTCCCTCAACAATGCTACATCATGACGTAGTGTTATTCCAGGCATGATTGTGTGTGTGTGATTCTTGTCGTGGAAGTACATTACATGCCTCTTTTCTAGTAAGCTATGAATGGGGGACCTCAGATCCGGAAGTCAAATGAGACCCTCTATGCTTCCCTTGGGACTCTTCCAAGGCCATGTCCCCCTTCTCAGGCCACACCTCTTCTTCTCAGGCCCTGCTCTTCACCAGCCCTGCTCTGCACCACCTTTGAGGGCTTCTGTCTGTCTAGAATGCATCCTTGATCTTCCCCTTTAAGGTACTTGAAACAACACCCAACAACACATAGTTTAAAACAGAGGATAAAGGTAGGTCCAAAACAGGCCTCAGCTCTCAAAGACCAGGGTAAAGAGGTGCGTATTCAACATATGGTGAAAGTTCTACCCTGGAGAGGGAGTTTCACAATTTGTCTCTGGCTTAGCTGGAGGGAGGGGGTATACTGTATTTGCATGTGTGTGCGTAAACCTTTATCTTTTACATGGCTGGAATATAGCCTACTGTAGAAAGATAAGCGTCACATTCATTTCTCTGCTCACTTATGCCTCTGGCCTCACACACCACTGGCATGCACCCCCCTTCACCCCACCTTCATGAAGGTTCTCCATGAAGAAAAGCAGCCCCTGGGTTGAAAAAGGTTCTCCACCTTTGCAAACAACCCTTTCCCGACAAATATGCCATTATTTTTCTCCTGCCACGTCTGAAAATCTCCCTAAATGCCCCCCCCATTTCAGAGCCTGTTAATGGTCTCATGCCGGGGGCATTTTTGGCTCAGCTGTAATTGCAGCTAAGTCACCCCAATTGTTTATAGGAGATGAAAAGCCTGGAGAAGAGAAGACTGAGGGGAGATATGATAGCACCCTTCAAGTACATGAAAGGTTGTCACATAGAGGAGGGCCGGGATCTCTTCTCAATCCTCCCAGAGTGCAGGACACGGAATAATGGGCTCAAGTTGCAGGAAGCCAGATTTCAACTGGACATCAGGAAAAACTTCCTAACTGTTAGAGCCATACGACAATGGACCAATTACCTAGAGAGGTAGTGGGCTCTCCGACACTGGAGGAATTCAAGAGGCAGCTGGACAGCCATCTGTCGGGAATGCTTTGATTTGGATTCCTGCATTGCGCAGAGGGTTGGACTTGATGGCCTTATAGGCCCCTTCCAACTCTACTATTCCATGATTCTATGTAATGTCCACTGAGTATACAGTGTGTGTATCTTTGTACAAAATTGTTGAGATGTACAAATCAACAAATGCACACTCTTTCACACAAAAGCCTATACAGACAGCTTGACTTGATGGCCTTATAGGCCCCTTCCAACTCTACTATTCTATGATTCTATGAAAACCCCTGGCCTGCAAAAGGACCTGTGAAAGGGGTTCTTCGCCCATTGCAGCACTTGCTGAGTTGGAACATCCAGCAAGTCAAAAATGACCAGGACTAAGATGGGTGGAAACCAGCTCTTTAGGCAGACACCTCAAGTACTTACTCACCTAGAAAGAACCTCCCTCCCCATGTCTTTAATTACAGCTCAGCAAAATACCATGTCTGAACTTGGGGCCCATTAACAGCTCTGATACCTTCCTCTTTTTAAATATACAGGTTGCTTGTCAATGCATTATTACGTGCATTAATAATATATTTAGAGTCACACTATACAATTAATTTGCAAAAGCATTCACTGAACTCTGTCATTCGAGTGCACTGGAATAATGGCTCAGAGTGCCGCTCCTTTATGGCATGGAGTGCAGGTCCTTTATGGCGAGGCTGCCGCATCTCCTTCTAACAGGCTTGTTATTATCCAAGGCTGCAATAACCCCCTCCTTGCATTGTGGTTTATAGCACATCAATAGCAAATGTGTTCCCTTTATTGGTAGTGATGTGCATTTTACTATAATATAGCAGAATTTGTGCAATCTATATGGATGTGTTAAGCATCCAATGAATTGGTTCGCCGAACAGTTGCAATTGGAAATGCTTTATTGAATTTTTCCCCTCTTCATCTGAAGGAATGCAGCTGAAGTTACCACAGATTTCTTGCTAAAATAGGTGGGGGAGACTTTGCAAAGATGGATGCTTTCACCACGATAGAGTGGAGGGGAAAGCTCCAACTGCAGATCATACCAAACTGGGTGGGATACCTAAGAAGACCAAAACAGCATCCAAGATGTTGGTAGGATGGAGAACTAGGCCAAAGTGAACATAAGAAATTTCAACAGCATTAAATGTAACATTTTGCAGCAGGGGTGTACTCATCCAGGGTCTTGGGGGGGTCCTAGACCCCTTACTTGTTTGGCAGCAGGGTCTCAGCAGGGCCCTATGTCTCCAGCATCCTATGAGCCAATCAGCATGAAAGGGAAGTATGTTAGTCACTGAGAAGAGTCTTCTAACATGCTTCCTTGTCCTTTCCTGCTGACTGGAGCCAATCATAGTGAAAGGAGGCAAGTCCGCCACTAAGACTCTTTTCAGTAGCTAACACTGTCCCCTTTCATGCTGATTGGCTCCTAGGGATGTCTGTTGTTGTGGGAGAAGCCATAACAAGGATCTCATTCTCAACTCAGCCTAGCAACAAAAAAAGGGGGGAACGAAGGGACATGGCTGTGACTATCTTGAAGGGACCCTGCACTTCTGAATTTGCTACTACATTGCTGTTCCGCAGTTAGGTGGGAAAAATCAGGTGCATAAATGCAGGGTGATTGTGATGTGCCTTCAAAGCAGTATATGTTAAAGGATCTAGGGGTTTTAGTAGGCCACAAGCTAAACATGAGCCAGCAATGGAATGAGGTGGCAAAAAAGGCTAATGCAATTCTAAGTTGCATCAACAGAAGTACAATGTCAAGACTGCATCAAGTCATGGTACTACTTTATTCTACTTTGGACAAGCCTCCCCGGAATACTGTGTTCAGTTCTAGGCACTACGGTTTTCTGGGAGGAAGGGCAGGAAATGAATAAATAAATAAATAAAATATATCGACAAACTGGAATGTGTCCAAGGGTGGGCAACAAAGATGCAGAGGGACCTGGAGTTCCAGGAGAAAAGGTTGGGTATGCTGAACGTGGAGAAGAGAAAATTAACAGACTCATCCTACAAAAGCAAATTTGTAGTCTGGGGGTGTTTTAATTTTAGCAGAACCAGTATTTTTAAAAAAAGTATTTCTCATCAAGATCAAGTAGTGGGATGAAAATTAGAAAAACCCATGTGGATCATCTTGACATAAGATTTTCAGAAATGTCCATCCTTGCCTTAAGTTCATTGGCTAGAATTAAAAGCTGAAAGAGCATTGAATTAGACTGAGCAAAAAACACTGCTCCAGACATAGGCAAAGAAGCATTTGTACCAAGCCCGGCCAATCCAGAAGCATTATGCTGCCTGCCAACCACAGGAGCCAATATTCCCAGTTGTGCCTCAAGAGGGCTCTGTGTGCCAAGCACAGAGAGTTGACAGCACTTTACTGAGGCTGTTTTCCAACCCCAGCTACTAAGTTTTCAGCTCATGCCAGATGCCAACAGGAAGTCCACAAGCAGGATATTGGCTGCATGAGTCATCTGGTGCCTGCATAGTTCTGGGCAGTAGTTCCAATCTCTGGCTATCCACAGTGTTGAAGTGTAGGCCAGCAGCTCTCTCATCTCCTCCAGCACAGTTTCACAGCAATGCAGAGTTGGCCACCTGGAATTCACTGTTGGAGCCTTCATTCAGTTTAGGAGTATCCATAACCTAGGGGGGAAAAAAGCTAAGTTGTTAAAAAAATATGATTGATCATCAGAAACATATTTGGGAAGGGACTGTCCTCACTCAGACAGATCACAACTGAATCTTCAGAGGTTCTTCTGGTCAGACAACAGTTCCAACAAGATTATGGGCTGGCTAAGATACACAACACAAGTTGTGGAGTATTCCTCTGTCGGGAGCATCCCAGGGGACCCAGTCTCATGTGGGAACAAATGTTTCACCATTTTCACTAATTCAACTCAATCACGTCTAAGTTGTGGTTGCAGAAGGGCTGCAGCTCAGTGATAAAGCATCTGCCTTGCATGTAGGAAGGCGCAGTTTCAATCCCCGGCAACTCCATGGAGGACCCTGGAGGGCCACTGGCTGTCACAGAAGCCAAAAGGAATGAATGGACTGACTCAGTTTATTGACAGTTTCCTATATTTTAGATAACCTGGAAGTTATCAGGTCAGATCCTTCTCAGAGGACCACTCTGAATCAAGGCATTTTTCCACTGGTGACTGATCCTGTATCTTTAAGAGAAAGTCAGCCAAGTGCAGGTGTTCTTGCAACACTATAATGGGAACAACCACAAGGTGGAATTCTCCCTTCCCCCTGCACAACTTTTAAAGATACAGAATAATAATAACAATAATAATAATAATAATATGTTGACCATTGAACTGTACTGTCACTGAGTTTATTTCCCATCAAGTCTGCAAGTCTGGAAATCTGTAGCTAGCAGGAGTTATGTCTTTGCCCAGTCTGGGAACGTACAGCCAAGGCCGTTGCCATGGTAGCATCAAGATAGACTGGGAGAGTTCTAGCAGCTATCTGTGTTGAGCTGAGTCTTCTGTGTCATGTCTTTGAACTGAGAACTTCTCTCCTGGGGGGGGGAGCAACTCTACATGTAATCTTAAAGCCTTAAGCCATAATGTCTTGTAGTAAAGACTCTTAACCTGATCTAATGCCTCTGTGATGTTTCTTGCTCAACTTAACTCCAATGTAACGTATGCTGTTTCACGCAATAACGCACACACTTCAACAGGGTTATGGGCCCAGTTCCACAGCGCGTTACACAAGAGTAAGTTGCTGGTCTGAACGGCAGACGGAGTTCCAGAGGGCAGCTTGATCTATTGTACCAGACAGAGGTGAGCAACATGGCTGTAAACCTGTCTGGGGGAGGCTTACCAATGGAAAGATTGACGGAAAAGAATTATGCCAGCTGGAAGCCGAGGATGCGGGCTTTGCTGATAAAAGAGGATTTATGGGACATTATAGATGGACCCCCTCCGGCGGTACTGACCGCGGCCTGGACGCGTAGAGATCAGAAGGCGCAAGCTTTTATACTTCTGGCTCTATCAGACTCTCAACTGTTACACGTGAGAGATGTTACAAACGCCAAACAGATGTGGGACGTGTTGGAGGCCCTACATGTGCAACAGACTGCGGGATCTAAATTGTGGTTGGCAAGGAAGCTGTACCAGATGCGCTTCACGGGTGAGTGCGAAATGAGTGAGCATCTCACGGAATTCAGGCGCCTATTTGCTGAGTTGCAGGATCGAGGAATGGAACACTCTGACCTTCAGAAGACCTATCTGATCCTGGCTTCACTCGATGGGACTTGGAATAATATGGTCATGGCTTTCGAAGACATGCCTGACGGAGGTCTGAACGTTGCATTTATTGAGGAAAAACTGTCCCAGGAATGGCAGCGGAGACAAGAGGCGAAAAGTGCTGAGGAAAAGCAAAGAGCCAAGCTGAAAGAAGAAAGCAGCTGCAGACAGGAAAACAAGCTGGAGCAGCAGCGGCTGAAATCTTGTTATGCCTGTGGGGCTTGTGGGCATCTTCAAAGAGACTGTGCAGTCAAGCGTAACTCCAGGGAAGGAGGCTTGAAGCAGGGAAGTGTGAACTTTGTTTGTAAACAGAAGTCTCAAGATTTAGGACCTGTTGACTGGCTTCTTGACAGCGGTGCAAGCCCTATATTAATCAAAGACAGGAGTTTGTTTTACACGTCTACCGATGAGCAGGACTTTGTTTTACTGGCGGATGGATCACGCAAGAATGTGGAAGCCCGAGGACTGGTGAGATTTGATAAACTTGGAATACTGTCAGATTGTTTGTTTGTACCAGAATTGGCTCATAACGTATTGTCAGTCAGAAAACTGGTGAGTTGTTTGACAGAGGGAAATGTTTTGTGCAAAGAAGAGGCAAAGTTGTCTGTCAGGGTTTCATGACACAAGGGCAGTTTAAAATGACCATGGGTGTAAAGTGTGCTGATGCCTTAAGTTTAATGAGGCGGAAAGAGAATGACGGTCAGAGCTGTAAGAAGACAGCTGTTAAAAGCACACAGCCACAGTATTCATGTAATACAGTCAGGCTGATGCCTGAAAGAGTGCATTGCAGCCGAATTGACAAGCCACAGGGTAAGAGACGTGGCAAACGTGCACCTAGAGCACAAGAGAATGCATATTTCAGAGTTTGGTGTCCAGAAACACAGCAATTAATCCTGAGCAGAAGGATTAAAGTTGCAGAGAAGCCTTGGGATCAAAGGCAAACAGTCATTCTCACAGGGTCAAGTGACACACAAGCGCAAACATTTAAACCAGATCTTGACATAAAAGTGGAAGGCACACATATTCCACTCAGAGATGCGTTAAATGAGCTCATTTGTGGGAAACGAAGATCGAAGAAACGTAAGGCTGAGGAAATGGAGGATCCTGGGCACGCTGTGCCAAGCACAAGCACAAATGGGGGGGGCAGAGAGAGCAGAAGCCCTAGTGCCTTTAAGACGTTCTACAAGATCAAACATAGGGAAACCGCCTGAAAGATTTACTGTGGGGGTAATTACCAGCCCAGGTATGCATAAACAAGTTGAAATGGATCCTGATACACTGTATTTGACTTGTGTACAGCCAAAGTTTGATTGAATAAAGTGTGAGCTAAATGTACCGAGATGTTCTGAACTGTACTGAAATGTAAACTGTATTGCAAGATGTATTGTAGAAATGTATTATTGTTATTGTTGTCATGAATTACAGACATGATGGGAAAAAGGGGGAATTGTTGACCATTGAACTGTACTGTCACTGAGTTTATTTTCCATCAAGTCTGCAAGTCTGGAAATCTGTAGCTAGCAGGAGTTATGTCTTTGCCCAGTCTGGGAACGTACAGCCAAGGCCGTTGCCATGGTAGCATCAAGATAGACTGGGAGAGTTCTAGCAGCTATCTGTGTTGAGCTGAGTCTTCTGTGTCATGTCTTTGAACTGAGAACTTCTCTCCTGGGGGGGGGAGCAACTCTACATGTAATCTTAAAGCCTTAAGCCATAATGTCTTGTAGTAAAGACTCTTAACCTGATCTAATGCCTCTGTGATGTTTCTTGCTGAACTTAACTCCAACGTAACGTATGCTGTTTCATGCAATAACGCACACACTTCAACATAAAAAACTTTAATTTGTTAGTCGCCTATCTGTCCAATTTTTGGACACTCTAGGCGACTTACAGCAGCAGCAAGTACAATGTACAATACAATAAATACAACCATATTCATCAATTAAAACTAACATCAAAACATCAGTTAAAACATTACAAACTAATCTAGCTCAAAGTTCCTGTAGGCCTGCCTGAAGAGCCAGGTCTTTAACGCTCGTCGAAAACTCATCAGGGAGGAGGCATGTCGAAGATTGTAGGGGAGGGAATTCCAGAGGGTGGGAGCCACTACTGAGAACGCCCTCTCTCTGGTCCGCACCAGCCGAGCTGTTTTGGCCGGTGGGACCGAGAGGAGATCCTGCATGGCTGATCTTGTAAGGCGGCTCAATTGGTGATACTGGAGGCGGTCCTTTAGATAAACCGGGCTGAAACCGTATAGGGTTTTAAAGGTCAATACCAACACCTTGAATTGGGTCCGGTAAACCACTGGTAGCCAGTGAAGATCTATCAACACCGGAGTGATGTGTTCCCGGCGATGGCTATGCGTAATCAAGCGTGCCGCCGCATTCTGCACCAGCTGGAGTTTCCGGACCATCTTCAAGGGTAACCCCACGTAGAGCGCATTACAATAGTCTAAGCGAGAGGAGACCAGGGCATGTATCACTCGCGGGAGAAGCTGTACAGGAAGGTAGGGTCGCAGCCTCTGTATCAGATGTAATTGATACCAAGCTGCCCGGCTCACTGCCGAAACTTGAGCTTCCATGGACAGCTGGGAGTCAAGAATGACCCCGAGGCTGTGGACCTGATCCTTCAGGGCCAATCTTACCCCGTTAAACACCAAGTCGATGTCTCCCAACCTTCTCTTATCACCCACGAGTAACACCTCGGTCTTATCAGGATTTAGCTTCAGCCTGTTCTCGCCCATCCATCCACTAACGGACTCCAGGCACTTGGACATGGTCTCCACAGCCACCTCTGGTGAGGACTTAAATGAGAGATAGAGCTGAGTGTCATCCGCATATTGGTGACACTGCAGCCCAAAACTCCTGATGATATCTCCCAGCGGCTTCACATAGATGTTGAATAGCATGGGGAAGAGGATAGAACCCTGTGGCACTCCACAAGTGAGAGGCCAAGGGTCTGAAACCTCATCCCCCAATGCTACCCGTTGGTACCTGCCTGAGAGATAGGAATGGAACCACTGTAGAACAGTGCCCCCCATCCCTAATCCCTCTAGGCGGCTTAACAAGATACCGTGGTCGACGGTACCAAAAACCGCTGAGAGATCCAGGAGGACGAGGAAGGTATATTTGGTTGCCAGGCCCAGCCTCTCATAGGTCTTCTGTATCTTTAAAAGTTGTGCAGGGGAAAGGGAGAATTCCACCTTGTGGTTTTTCTCATTACAGTGTTGCAAGAACACCTGCACTTGGCTGACTTTCTCTTCTCCTAAAGATACAGGGTTAGTCTCAGGCCCTGAACCTGGCAACCCTAATTATGGTCAAAGACAAGAATAGTAGGCACTCGGGGGGGGGGGAAGACTTCTAACGTTTGGAACAATAAACAGTTTTGGCTCAACTCTCTTCAGAATATATCCAGAATGCCATTTTTAGCTAGCATTTTAAGGGGTTTGCGGTTCCATTGACAGAATACCTCAGACATTTTGTGGCATACATGCACACAAAAAAAGATCATATTAGACCGTCAAGCAGGTGTTAGTCCTAATCCTGACCTCCACATGTTAGCCTGTGTAATGGGAACCTGTCACAGCTGTCCTGTCAGTTAGACTATCTCTGAAATGCAGCTGGAGAACTAAGCACTAAAGCACGCACAACTGTCTGGTCACAAAGGGATCAACATCAGATCAGCCCAACTCAAATCCCACAAACAAACACCAGGTTGGAGATATTTAAAGCTCCTTTCAAGCCTCTGACTTTCCATTTTCTCTGCTTCTCTCTGTGCAAAGCCGTTGCTCTCTTCCTACACCCCAAATGCCAGTTCTTCGCACACACAAAAAGGGTGAATAACCATTCCACAGGACCACTCTCTCTGCCTTTGGAGGTGACCATGAAGCTGCAGAATTATCCTTGGAAAAGCAAAGGTTTGATTCTGAAAAGGATAGATTCCCTTCCCTTAGAAAAGGCATTGCTATCACTGCAACAGTAGCTGGGTCACCGTGGAACGACAACAGCTTGGCTCCTCACTAGGAAAGGGAGCAGAAATTCATTTGGTTCACATTGCCAAGTTTGCATTTCCTGAATCGATACATAAATGTGGCTCTATCCTTCTAAATCTGTACACCTCTGAATTTTGCTATGAAATCCTCCAGCCAAAAAGTGCATGCAAAAATATGTCTATATATAATCAGCTGCGTCAAATAATCAGTGGACTGCATCAGTTAACTGCATTGATTTCAACGGGTTTAGTTGCCATCCAATGGGCTTGCAGTCATCATCAGCCTGGTGTGATCCACAACCAGCATGATTGGTTTTTCTGGGTGCCAAATCAGGATGTGTGTGGAATTCTTTGAGAAATTTTGCTCAACTTCTCAAAATTATTTGGTGGGTTTTTTTTTTTTTTTGAGGGGGAGATTTTCCTTGGATGTTTCTCTCAAGAAGGAATCTCCAAATTTGCTGCAGATGTTGCTTGATGTGAATATAGGGACTTAGGAAGCTGCCTTATATGAAGTCAGACCATCAGTCCATCTTGCTCAGTATTGTCTACACTGACTGGCAGCAGCTCTCACCAGGGTTTCAGACAAGGGACATTCCCAGTCTTACCTGGAGATGCCACTGGGGCTTGTACCTGGGACTTCCACATGCAAGACAGATGCTCTAGGACTGAGCTGCGGCCCATTCCTTAAGACATAGGAACACGTGAAGAGTCTGGTCAGTATTATTTACACTGACTGGCAGAGGCTGTCCGGATTTCAGACAGAGTCCTCTCCCATCTCTACCTGGAGATGCCAGGGATGGAACCTGGGACCTTCTGTGTGCAAAGCAGATGCTCTGCCACTAAGTTATGGTCCTTCCCCTACAAGAGAGCGGTTCCGGTTGCAGTGAAGGACATGCGAATGCTGTTACCCCCTTCGCTCTGAAATCCCTCCGCTCCTCTGGCTGAAAGTTAAATCCCAAAGCATTAGCCTAGCATAACAGTGTGTGTAGGCGTACAAGCTGCGTGTGGTTTAATATCCTGCAGGCGGCCGATGGGTGATACTCCCTGTCAGAGCTCTTTGATGTAGTGCTGATATACCTTGGCTACAAACCTCAGGGAATCAATGGAATTAGGGGGGGAAAAAACCCTATTCTTTCAAGGACAGCAAGGAGTGACAACTGGCGCCCGCCTACCAATTGGCATCCGCGCTCCTTCTGCCCATATTTCAGAGAGTGGCTACTTGAAAGCAAGGTCAGGCTGGCGTTATTGCTTTTCATGAATATCAGAAAATGCATCTCTCCTGCCCTCTTTCTTTCTTTTGATCACATTTTTCTTTCCCCTCCTTCTCCCCCCCTTTTAAAAAAAGATGTACAATTGCCATTTGAAATTTCAATACCGTCATTTCTGAATGTGCATTAGTTTTATTCCTCTCTTCAAAGAAAACCTTGATAGCCTTAACACATGAATATATTTATATACACATAGGTAGTAGCTGCTATTCATCAAGCACTTGGCATAGGTTTTTTAAGACATTTTTTCAAGTGGAATACAGATACTTCAGTTCTGCTTTGTAAATGGTCTCCTAAGGTTGGTCACTTTCTTGCATATCACGACATCCTTCCCTCCTCCCAGCACCCTTGGATTGGTTGCGGTATGGTCCAGTGTCTTCCACAGACATTGGAGGCACATGTCGAGGTAGATTCTTCTCAGTTTGAAATGTCAAAATGAAAGAATATAACTCCAGCAACAACACAGACGTTTGCATCTTGATCCTGGACACTCACTGGGAAATAAGGCCGCCATCCAAACTAGCCTGGGAATAAGAACATGCTTTGGGTGCAAAAGATCCTATATGTCCTCAGAATCTCCAGGTAGGGTTGAATCCTGAAGCCCTGCAGAGCTACTGCCAGTCAACGTTGACAGTACTGAGTGAACCAATGTGAACCTAAGTGAGCCAATGGTCTGACTCAGTATAAGGCTGGCTTCTATGTTCTCTCGGAAACTCATGCCTCTGTGTCCGGTACCACGTTGCTTGATTTCCTGTTCTTGGAACGGCGTCTTTTATCTGCTCATCAAAACCTTCTTTTCACCTTCAAGAACATCTTCCATCATTAGTTGCTTGAGTGCTCCCCCGTTACCACCTCCACCACCCCAATGCCCTCTACTGGTTCATTTGTATAGGCCTTTGTCCTTCAATTTGTCTTGTCCTCTTTTTCTTCAGAAGTCTGGTTTTAAATCCTCTGGGTAGGGACAAAGGTTTCCTCTTTAACTGTTAGGGTTAGCCTAGGGTGGTCTAGCCTGGCCAGTGTCTGGATGGGAGACAAGCCCTTGCTAATTTTCCACATCAGTGGATTGAAAGACTGATAAATTATAGAAGGGCATGCTCAATGGAAGAAAGTTACTACTTAGTGCTGCTAATCAACAGCGTGAGTGGCTAAAACTCCAAGGAGGTCCCTGGTTCAAATCTTGCCTCTACCATGGCATCAACTCACAAGAAGGCCTAAGTCAAGCCATCCCTAGGAACAGAGGAAGCTGCCTTATACTGACTCAGACCATTGGACCATCTAGCTTAGTACTGTCTACACAGACTGGCAGCAGCTCTCCAGGGTTTCAGGCAGGGTCCTCTCCCAGCCCTAACTGGAGATGGGACCTTCTCCGTGCAAGCAGGATTGGGAAATAAATTTGGTCAAACTTGCACTTTCCAAAACGATACGAGAAGCAAAACACAGCCGTTCTTTGAAGTTCACACTTATCCAAATTCTCCAACCAAGCAATGTTTACAAAAGTGTATGTATTAGAGGATAGTCTGCATAAAAATGAATATCTCAGTGAAAATAACATATGAAATGCATTCTTTTAGGAGAAAGTGCTTGCAGAAATGTGTACATTAGTCAACGCTGCATACAAAAATGTGTTTATTTGGAGAAATTCACCCTAAAATGCTGAAGAATTTTCATGAGGATTTAAAGAAGAAGAAAAAGACTGGAAAAATGGGAAACTGAGGGAACCAAAATTGACAGATTCTTCCATCCCAACATGCAAGGCAGGCGCTCCACCACTGAACTATTTCCCTTCCCTTTGGTAAAGGAAGCATTCAGTTCTCCAACCTGAGCAATGGCCCTCCCTATCTGCAATATGACAACGATAATACAGACTGTTCCACAGGGTTATTGTTAGGATTGTAGCTAGATAATGGATGTGAAGTGCTTTGAGCAACTGTGTGATACAAAGATCAACTGCTATTATTGCTAGTGATGAGGGCAGGAAGTTTTCCATGTAACGTTTATCAACATACAAAACCTCAACACAAATCAGGCTGTGTCTAGTCTGGGTCCATTGCAC
This sequence comes from Rhineura floridana, assembly GCF_030035675.1. NCBI lineage: Eukaryota > Metazoa > Chordata > Lepidosauria > Squamata > Rhineuridae > Rhineura > Rhineura floridana. Next base: position 6,056,185 of record NC_084480.1, on the reverse strand, counting down.
ATGCAATTGTCCCCATTCCTTGACTGCCCACTAGGCAAATCAGTAAGGGGTTGGGTGGAGCATTTTATCACGGAGATAATGAGATCAGACATTGCAGAGAAATTTGAGATCTATGGGATGGCTGAGAGGGAAAACAGCAAAACCTGACCTGAAACATATGAAAAGGTAAAAACAGCCAAGGCAAAAAGTGCGGGGCTTGCCTTATTGCAAGAACAGTGCCAAGTATCTTGGGAAGTTTCTTGGAATGTTTCTGGACTGGGATAGCCTGACCACTGTTATCCATGCACTGGTAACCTCCAGGCTAGATTACTGTTATGCTCTCTATGTGGGGCTGCCCTTGAGGTTGATCCGGAAGTTGCAGCTGGTGCAAAATGCGGCAGCGAGACTGCTCACTGGAGCAGAATATCACCAACTTGTCACCCGGCTGCTGAAAGAATTGTGCTGGCTGCCCATTAGCTGCCAGGCCGAATTCAAGGTTCTGGTTTTGGTGTACAAAGCCCTATACAGCTTGGGACCAGGATAACGAAAATATCATCTTACCTTGAATACCCAGTTGATCAGTGCGCTCTGCTGGTGAGGGCCTCCTGCAGATACCATCTTATCAGGACGTCCGTTCCACATAACATTCAAGACAGACAAAGGAAAGTCCTTCTTCCCACAGTGCATGGGTAAACTATGAGATTCACTCCCACAGGTGGCAGTGACAGCCATAACTTGGATGGATTTATTTCATTTCATTTCATTTTATTAAATTTATATACCGCCCATAGCCGAAGCTCCCTGGGCGGTTCACAACAATCAGCATAAAATACAATAAAACACATATTTAAAACAGTTTTTTAAAAGCTTAAAATATAAACTTAAAAACATAAACATTTTTACACATACTAAAATGCCTGGGAAAAGAGGAAAGTTTTAACCTGGCGCCGAAAAGATAGTAATGTCGGCGCCAGGCGTACCTCGTCAGGAAGACTATTCCATAATTCGGGGGCCGCCACTGAGAAGGCCCTCTTTCTTGTCGCCACCCTCCGAGCCTCCCTCTGAGTAGGCATCCGGAGGAGGCGTTCATATCGGGAGAGGCATTCCATCAGGTATCGTGGTCCCGCGCCGTATAAGGCTTTATAGGTTAAAACCAGCACCTTGAACCGGGCCCGGAAACATATAGGCAGCCAATGCAAGCTGCCTATTAGACAAGGATTAGACAAATTCATGGAGGATAAGGCTATCAAAGGCTGCTAACAATAATGGCTACACTTGGCCTCCACTGTTGAAGGCAGTATGCTTCCAAATACCAGTTGCTGGAAGCCACAGGAGGGGAGAGTGCTCTTCCACTCAGGTCCTGCTTGTGGGCTTCCCATTGGGGCATCTTGTGGCCACTGTGAGAACAGGATGCTGGACTAGATGGGCCATTGGCCTAATCCAGAAGGCTCTTTGTATGTAAACTGGACATAGGAAGCTTCCTGATACTGAGTCAACCATTGGGTCATCTAGCTCTGTGTTTTTTACACCAGCCTTTCCTAACCTTTGGGTCCCCATATGTTGTTGGACTACAGCTCCCATCAGCCCCAGCCAGCATGGCCAGTGGTCAGGAATTATTGGGAACTGTAGTCCAGCAACATCTGGGGATCCAAAGTTTGGGAAAGGCTGGTCTACACTGACTGGCAGTGTCTCTCCGTGGCTTCTGACAGGGTCTCTCCTGCCTGGAGATGCCAGGGATTGATCCTGGGACTTTCTGTAGGCAAAGCAGATGGTCTACCACTGAGCTATGGTCTTAACACATACTCAATGTGCCCCAGAATCCTTTGCAAGAGGCAGGCATGCTGTGGCAGGCACATTACATGTGTATTTGCATGTGAATATATATGTGTGTGTGTGTGTATGTGTGTATATATATATATAAGCTTTTTGCAAGATAGATTGTAGCATCTCCTCACTGCGGGGAATCTTTTAAGTGTGTCAGGCTCTTAACTAAAAACATATATAATTTCAGGCAGACATTCGTTCCAAGGGGAGCAAGGGCTCCCAGGAATAAAACTAACTCTTCTGAATTTTTCTCCCCCTCTGATTGCTGTAATTCTGCAGGATTTAAGGACAACCTCCCTTGAGGTGCTGGGCGGGTGGCAACCATTATCTAGCTTGAGACTGAATCTGAAATTTTACTAATGGCACTCTTGGCATTAGGAAAGAAAAGAGTGGAATATCGAGAGATTGCTGAGTCCTGGGGTGGCTTTCTTTTCTGCATTTCCAAAATCCACACTTTCCCTCCCAGACATCCTTCTAAAACACTCATCCAAATCTGTTCAACGTTTATCTGGATTCTTGCACTGGTGGCTTGCTGCTCCTGTGGTGGCTTGTGGAGTGTTTGTGTGTGTGTAGACTGTGGTGTGCTCCCAACAGTGGCACTGTGCTCAGTGGATCAGGGATAGGGTAGGATGAGTTTGCAGTGAGGTTGGAGAAGCTCCAGGTTGGCCGTCCTGAGGTAGTCAACCTGCAGCCTTGCAGGAGCCAAACCAGCCCCTCACCCACCCTGGACCACCACTGTTTCTGGCACTAATGACCAGTGGCCAGCTGAGCATATGGACAGCTGACATGAGAGTCCCAGCAGGATTAAGACCAGAGCTATATGGAGCATTGAGGCAGAATGACAGGAGAGTCAGGGTCCCTCTGGACTGTGTGTGTGTGTGGTTGTATTTTGCAGCATGTCATTGATGTAATCATTAGGTCCACAGAACATAGGAAGTGGACTTTTAGTGTAATGGCACCTACCCTTCGGAATTCCCTCTCCTTAAATATTATACTGGCGCCATCTTTTCAGTGCCTACTGAAGACCTTCCTCTTTCAACAAGCCTTTTAAGAAGAGACCTTATCCTAGTCTATGTTGGAAGTGCTTTTTAATGCATTTTTAAAGGTTTTTTTTAAAAAAAATGTTTTTTTAAAAAATGTTTTTTTAAGTTGTTTTGTTTTAATATGTTTTTAAAGATGTTTTATTTTAATATATTTTAATGATGTTTTTAGTGTTTTTGTTTGCCACCCTGGGATCCTACTGGGAGTAAGGCCAGGATATAAATTTACTAAATAATAATAATAATAATAATAATAATAATAATAATTAGTGAAGGATTTATCCTGGACTGTCCACACATTATTCCATTTTATTAGTTGTTCTGCAATGTTTCCCCACTGTTAGTGTATTATTGCCATCTGGAAAGGCACTCTTGCGCTACAACAGCAGGACAAAAACACATAAACTGGAACATCTGTGACATAAAAAGTTATATGATTTCAGCAGGAAGTTGCACTGACTGGAAACAAAGCAGTATGCTTGCCCTTTTGCAGGTGCATCGAAAGCAGGGTTTCATATCACCACCCCTATACCATCCTGAGGACAAAGCATCATGAGTGCACGATAGAAAGGACAGTTGGAGGGGCCCTCCATCTGAAGGCATGGTCTATTGCAGGACAGGCGATGAGATGAAAGGATCCCTCTAACACATGGGTAATGGTATAACAGGGCAGCAAGGTGGGAACATAATAGATCTGAATGTGGTCTGGAAGAGTAATTTGCAATTGGCCCCACTCTCCCAGCCCTCCCACAAAGTCAAGGCCCTGTTCACACAAATGCACAGATGCATATAGATTATCTATATGTGCACCCGTAAAAAAAAAATGGGCCGCAGGGATCACACCGAAGCTGTTGTCCCAACAGGACTGTGAACATGTGTATATTCTCTCCCTCTTTCTTCCTACATGAAACAAACTTCTGAACAGGGCCAACTGTCACCTTTTTTTATCATGTTTGATCATATCTGGAGCCTTCCGCAGCACATAGAGCCATCTAGTGGGCAAAATACACATAGCACAGGAGCACAGGGTGTGATTGCATCCTCTCAGTTGTGCAGCCCCCTGATATAACTGAGCAGAACTGGCATCACGGAAACAATCTGAATTGGACTAATTCTAATACACATATCTGAAGGCAATTGGGCTCACTGTGAGATAAGCAAAATAGAAATACTTCCCAAGGAGAACAGCACCATTTATTACGTTCACCTGCTACAAACCAGGACAGGCATGGGAAAAAAATAAGCAACATCTTTTTCTATACATTGGCACCCAGTACAAGGTATTGCTATCAGGCATGTGCACGATGCTTTAAGCAAGCAAGCAACGTCCCTGTCCCCTTAGAGCTTAAAATCGAAACTTAGTGGGTGGGGAACCCACTGTGGGAGGGGAGAGACAGAGTAGGAAAGGATGACTGATGAAATGCAGCTATGTATGCTAAGGCTTTGTCAAAGCTTGGGATGAAGACTCAGGGTGTCTTCAGGTATTTGCCAGAACACATGAACACTCAAATTGTGGGGAGCTGAAGGGTGGACATGCAAGCCCCAGTGTTCTCATATGCATGTTTCCATAATAGATTTTACTTTCTTTTCTTTGTATGTGTGTGTGTGTGTCTGTGTGTGTGGAGTTGCATTTTATGTATACCGCTCAGATATTCTGAATATTAGGTGGTATATAAGCAGAGCTTTACATGCCTGCCTGCCCCAATCCGATTTGGGGTCCAAACCAATTTGGGGGCCTCGCTCAATCATGCATGGGCTCCTGCTGGGAGGAAGGGCGGGATATAAATCAAATAATAAATAAATAAATAAGAAAGAGAAAGGGAGATGAGGAGGAGACCACATGTTGAATCACTCTCAACACACACACACCCAATTTGACAGGTCCAGATCGCTCCAGGTGGACCCATCCAATCCCGGGAGATCTGGGGCTGCCTCCAACCAGATCTATCCAAATCCCTGGTCGACCAGAATCTAGTGCACAGCCCTAAATACCTGAAATAATACTAATAAATAGTAATACCTGACTCCCCACCACACCACCAGTCCCAAATGTTTCCTGTGTGGCAGGGAGAAGGTCTGCAGAGGGCTTCTATCTAGGAGCATCGGAGGCTGCCTTATACTGAGTCAGGCCATTGGTCCATCTAGCTCAATATAGTCCACACTGACTGGCAGCAGCTCTCTAGGTTTTCAGTTAGGGAGTATTTCCCAGTCCTACCTAGAAATGTCAGGGATTGAACCGGGAACCTTCTGCATGCAAAGCAGGTGCTCTACTAACAAAGTGTCTTGCCAGGTTGAGGCTATTTTAAAGAAAGGATTTGGATTAGTTCAACTCTTCATAGGCATGAGTGAAAGGTTATATAGCCTTTGTTTCTGAGCTTATTCTTCCCCGAAACCATCTGCATTTGCATGAATGCAAGTAGACTCCTCCATGCGATTGGGGACCCTGACTTGTGTAGAGGAGATGAGAAGAAGGCCCCTGCGGATCTTGACCATGCAGGAAGGGGAAGGCCAGGGATCAGAGGAGGGGATGCGAGCGAGTGAAGGTGCTGGAGGCCGGGCTTGTGTGCCTGCTCCTGCCGCCTCCCCATTCAGACTTTGTACATTTGCATGTTCAGGTGAATGTCTGAACATGTCTTGTGGCAACCAGAATGGTGAGTTTTGAGGGAAGGGGTTGGGTGGTACCACACACGTTTTCTGGGATGGGTCTGCAGGCCTGAGAGGTAGAAAGGGAATATGGAGGGAGACACTGTAAAAATAGAAAGCCCTTGCATCCACTAACACAAGATAATCTCCTACGAGATTGTGAGTTTGTGCCCCAACTTTGAAAGGTTGCATGTGATGTCACATGGGAGCTGCCAGTTTTCAGGGTTGGATTTCAACCTCCTGGACTGTTTTTGACACCATTGTCCACCCTCTAAGATGCAAAATAGTGTGTTCTAACAGAAAGGAAGCCTCTGAACATATGCAAAGCACATTTTCTCCCTTCTCATTAAGGGTAGCCCTCCCACCTCTGGGATTCAGAGATAGGCTTTACAACCAGGGGGCAGGAATTTGAGTCAGCTTTCTGGTGCTACTGGTGAGATGCTGGTGGCCACTGGATCATAGGAAGGCAATCCAGGCAGTTCAGACTGAGAGTCCCCTTCCCTCTCTCCACCATTACTAGAACATGACGAATCATCTTCAAGTCCGGCTTGTCAGTGTGACGCCCTTCCCTGGCTCTCCCTGTCAGGTTCCTACCTGCGCGTGGCTACTGCCTGTCACTAGGCACCACCAGGGACTCCACCAGTCCGGACTGTCCTTTTTTATTGTTTCTCTCCCCGCTCTAGCACAGATCTCAACAGATCCCCCTGCTAGGCAACCACCAGTCACGTCCTAATACTAGTATTCCCAGAGACTCTGAATACTGGTATTGTTATTCTCTTCACCGCTGCCACCATTTGTTACAGTTCCCCTTCAGCCTTGGTCATTACCTTACCCTCCCTTCTGGTCTGTGAAACCCCAGCCAAGGATCAGACCTTTGGTAAACCAAATTAAGTATTTATTACAGATAACAAAGCTAACAAGATTAACAAGATTTCTTCTTAAGGCACATAAGCATATGGTTTTACTCAATACTAATCCGAACTCCACCTCCCTCCTTCTCCACTCTCTCCTGGCAAACAACTCTCTAAACCCCACCAAGCAACCCACTCAGTTTCACCTCATCCACCCCCTAGATTCCACTCTCACTCTTCCTTTTATACGTTCAGCCATTTTAAACACTCAGCCAATCATCTAGCATTCTACTGCCCATTCACTCCCCCTCCTCTTTCACTCCACTTACCATGTATCTTCTGAACAACCAACACTTACCATATATACATTAATATAGGAACATCACATCCCCCCCCCTTAAAACAACGGCAGAGTATTATTCCTGTTCCAGGATTTATACGTCGCGTTAACAAATAAAAGTCTCTATGGGGAAAATGCCTTTCTTTGTTCCTCCGTCTGGTCACGTCACAGCAGTCCCAGCCATTTGCCTAGAAAGTCCATCGGCCAGTACATTGTCCTTGCCTTTTATGAACTGGAAGTCCACTTGATAGTCATGTAGGGCCCAGGACCACCTCTGCAGCATAGTGTTATGGTTTTTCATAGTCTGCAACCATAACAAGGCCCGATGATCCGTAGTCACTGTGAATCTTCGTCCCCACACGTATGGGCGCAACTTGTTCAGTCCCCACACGACCGCTAGGCACTCCTTCTGGACCGACGAATAGTTTTTCTCCCTCGGTGTCAGCTTGCGACTCAGGTACGCCACTGGATGTCTGGTGCCTTCTCTTTCTCTCAATTTCCAACTCCCTCTGTTTTTACTTCTCTGCACCTTCCATCCTCAATCTCTCAGTTTCCAACTCATGCTCCCATCTTAACTTCTCTCTCAAGTACTCTATATAAGCGGGATTGCTTGAGTATCCTTCTGGGGTCTCTTCTCTGACAGGTTGTTTTTGCTGGGCAGTAGCAAATCCTAGAAGTGCTACCCTCAATTCATCTACCCCTTTACCCTCGTGAGGTAAATTGAATGTTATGCACTTCTCCACCAGCTCCTCTCTTTTCATTTTTATGTATTCAGCCATGGTGTTTGAGTTCACTCACTCTTTGCCACACACTCTTTGCCAGTCACTGTCACAAGAAATCTTGTTTTGTTATTTCTGTTTGCCACACCACTGTTCTGGATTCTCTAGTATTCGTATCTGGATTCTCTGTTGTTCGTATCCCACCGCTACTGACACCACCTGTGACGCCCTTCCCTGGCTCTCCCTGTCAGGTTCCTACCTGCTCGTGGTTACTGCCTGTCTCTAGGCACCACCAGGGGCTCCACCAGTCCGGACTGTCCTTTATTTTATGTTTTCTCTCCCCGCTCTAGCACAGATCTCAACAGATCCCCCTGCTAGGCAACCACCAGTCACGTCCTAATACTACTATTCCCAGAGACTCTGAATACTGGTATTGTTATTCTCTTCACCGCTGCCACCATTTGTTACAGTTCCCCTTCAGCCTTGGTCATTACCTTACCCTCCCTTCTGGTCTGTGAAACCCCAGCCAAGGATCAGGCCTTTGGTAAACCAAATTAAGTATTTATTACAGATAACAAAGCTAACAAGATTAACAAGATTTCTTCTTAAGGCACATAAGCATAAGGTTTTACTCAATACTAATCCGAACTCCACCCCCCTCCTTCTCCACTCTCTCCTGGCAAACAACTCTCTCAAACCCCACCAAGCAACCCACTCTTTCTCTTCTCCCCCCAGATTCCACTCTCACTCTTCCTTTTATACGTTCAGCCATTTTAAACACTCAGCCAATCATCTAGCATTCTACTGCCCATTCACTCCCCCTCCTCTTTCACTCCACTTACCATGTATCTTCTGAACAACCAACACTTACCATATATACATTAATATAGGAACATCACAGTCAGCTCCTCAGAGTGATCTGGCTAGCCATTGATGGAGAGAAAATGCTATGCTAGATGGACCTTTGGTGTGACCCATATGGACCCTGTCACCACTGCCCAGAATCCCATTAATCCTGGGAGTCAGGTGTCACATCCATTCCTAACCAGGGATGGGACAACAGTTTGAAGCAAAGGTTCCTGAATATGCAAGAGCCCCTGCTCAAATTGCAATGGCTCCAATTTGAGGTGAGCCCAGTTCCCCTTTCAGCATGGCTGTCTTGAATTGGGTTGTCACCTCATCTCTGTCCACTCCTTCTAGAGTGGAAAAAACTCACTCTAGAAAAGAAGGAGGGATAGAAGATGATGGAGGAGGGGTTCCAGAAAATATAGGCATTCTCAGTTTCTATTTTAGCTGTGGGGAGTGTCTCCAAGTACCATGGAAGGTCCATAGCTCAGTGGTGGCACGCAGAGGTCCCCCAAGCTCTGGAACAAACTGGAGCATGCTCGGTTGCCACGGTAACCAAAGGAAGAGATAGTTTGACCTTAAGAGAGTGTGGTCATTAGGAAGCTGCGAGATTAACCCTTCCCCTTCAGTATGAATGCAAAACAGCGGATTGAGGGCTCATGTAAGGTAAGAAGTCTGAACCTTTAAACTCCATCATGATGAGAAAAGCTTCGCCTTTAAAATGGAGTTTAGCTCCAGTGTGAACCAGCCCTGTGTCACCTGCTCACCAGCCTTTGGACCTCAGCTCTTCACAACTGATGCGAAATCCAGCCCCTCTCAACATTCAGCAATGAAACAGTTACTCGGCTGCTCCTGAGACGCACACACACACACACACACAGAACCACGCAAGCCCATCACAATAAAACGACAAGAGAGAAGTGGAGACCAAAAGCCACACGCAGCAAGATAACTTCTCTCCTATTCCAAGCCAAGCCCATTACGAAGAAAATGGGACGTCAGAGGCTGAGATTATTAAAAAATAATCCATTGTAATGGCAAACATTTCACACCTGAGGTGGCAGCAGCAATAAATTCCATTGATTCCTTGGAGGCAATTTACAATTAAAACCCTGATTTGCACAAAAATAAATAAATAAATAGAGGGAGGGAGAGAGAGGGAGGGAGGGCAAAAAGGAGGAAGGGGGTGGGGAGGGAGAAGGACTTGTTCCACCGCCTCTGTGCCGGCAGTTCAAAAACTCCCAGAGCAGCTTGGAGAGTAACTAATAGACATGCCGTTTTGGGTGTTCGAAATGGAGTCCACCATCTACAGTTGCTGATGCACTTCCTAGTCACCCACCCTGCTGCTGTCATCTCTTCCATCATGTAGCTTTTCCTGTTATTTAATCACTTACCGTTCAAAGGAATAACCTCTCCCCAACTCAACACCTCAGCTTCTTGTGTTATCAGAAATGGGCACAGCCATGATCTGAGTTGCAGCTGAAGCGAAGCGTGTCCAGGCTGGCGGATGAGAAGTAGGATGGGGGAGGAATTCATTCCTCATTCCTAGCGCCCAAACAAAGACATGAACCGAAACACAGTTCTCCTTCGACATTCGCAATGCTCCAAATTGTGCGATGACAAGCAAAGGATGTATACAAAAACGCATACATTTGTGAAAGAAAATGCATGCTAAACTGTAAATATTAGAGGAAAAACTGATGTACAGAAGGCATTTTATTAGTGGAAAACTGCTTGCAAAATGCATACACTAGACAAAAATGGGTATAGGAGAAATGTCCCTGAATGTGTGTGAAACATCTGCAGAAATGGGTCAAACTGAAGTTAAGAATGGAAAAAAGAGAAACGTGGGCTACATCCATTAATTCCACATTAAACTGCCATGGCTTCTCCCAAAGAATCCTGGGAAGTGTAGTTTGTGAAGGGTGCTGAGTGTTATTAGGAGACCCCTATTCCCCTCACAGAGCTCCAATAGCTAGAGTGGTTTAACAGTCAGCCCCTCTTCCCAGAGAATTCTGGGAATTGAAGCTCTGGGGGGGGGGTAACAGGGCTCTCCTAACAACTCTCAGCACCTTCCCAAACCAAGATTATTTGGGGGAAGCCATGACAGTTTAATGTGGAATAAATGTCTGGTGTGAATTTATTTATTATTTGATTTATACCCCACCCTTCCTTCCTTTTAGAAACACTAAAAACAACATCATAAAAAGACCTTAAAATACATTAAAACAAAACATTAAAAATATTTTTAAAAACTTTAAAAATATCTTTTAAAAAAAGAGTTAAAGATATTAAAAGACATATTAAAAGCGGTTCTAACACAGACTGGGATAGGTCTCAACTTAAAAGGCTTGTTGAAACAGGAAAGTGGCCTGAGTGAAGCTGGAACTGTCAGAATCATCCATCCCTACTGAGCAGTAGGAGGTGGGTGACAAGATAAACATTCTCAAGTGAAATTTGAATTTAGTGGCCAAAATGCAAGTGTATGGAAGTACTTTCTCTGATGTTCACAGGTACAAGGGATTTAGAGCTGTATGCAATTGAACTCTGGAAATTGTCCACCATATGTGCAGAGAACATAAGAATATAAGAAGAGCCTGTTGGATCAGGCCAACGTGGGCCCATTTAGTCCATCATCCTGTTCTCACAGTGGCCAACTAGAGGCTCCAATAGGAAGCCAGCAAAAGACTCCCAAATATATATCTTACCTCTCCCAGAAGAGATTTTAGGAAGATTTTAAAGCACTCCTGTACTACTCAGTAGAGACTATTGGCTCTGATGTCAGGGGGCAGTGAATCCACCCCATGTTTTAGTCTGAATTTTCAAGCACCTTAGACAGCTCCTTGAAAGTTCAGACTAAAACCTGGCATGGATTCACTGCCCCCTGGCATCAGAGCCAATAGTCTCCACTGGTACTGCTTCAGTGTAATTTTCCTAAGTGCATAGTCATTCAAGGCTTATTTTGTTTGTTATTCATTCATTTGTAACCTGCCTCTGTCCCTGAGGCTAGAAGTGGCTTACGAAATATAAAGTAAAATGTCAAACACATTCAGATTCAACAATAAAAGCATGCACTAAAATCCCATTCCCAGTTAAAGGCTTAAACCCCTTGGCAGCTAAAGGCCATCCTTAAATAGAGATGCTTCTGAAACTGGCTTAAAGCTCAGGTTTTTCAGTAGCCTTATTCATGTGTTACTCACAAGCAGGGCCTTGCCATGTTAACAGTGAAGAAAGACTGAGCTTTTAGTCTATCCCCTGAGATCACTACTCCTTTCTGTAGCAACTGCAACTTGTACATGCTTGTCTGCAAATGTATTTATTTCATTTATGAATCTGCCGTGTGAGCACCTGCTCATGAGTTGAGGGTCTGTGTGATCAGGACTCCCGGTTGTATTAATTTGAATTGCCCTCACTTGCCCTTATCCCCCCCCATTGCCTTTACTTGTCCTCAGTGACATTATAGTACAAATCTGATTGGCTGCATAATGTCAACCATTCACTTTGTGATCCCTGATTGGGTAGAATCATCTGTGTGACTAATCCAAGAAGGAGGAAGCAACAACAGTGAGGGGGAGAACAGTGGTATGGAGCAGAATGGGGGACATGCATCCTCTCTGTTTTAGTATTTGGGGGAAATAAATGTCCATACCACTGCGATTGCTAGTTATAGTCCAAAAATTGCAAATGGGGAATGCTCAGGGTAGCCCTAGTCTTAACCATGTGGTCAGGGAATCATGGTGACCTACCCAGGTTGTTATACATCCTGGGTAGTACTGGCTACCATGTGGTTTCAGCTCATCCCAACCCATACCCTGAAGTTGAGTGTGAAAGCATACATCTAGCCTTATGGGTGCCTCTGATTTCTCTTCATCTCCCTTAAAGGCTCATCTGGGATTTGAGTTTCTGTCCTCGCCAAAAGTGACTCCACTGCCCTATCTGAGCACTGTGTGTAACAGCATTTTATTCTAATGGTACTACTTGCCCTGTTCTCCATGGATTCCTTTAGGATTTGGCTGCCAGCCAACCGTGTCTTCAGCAACCCGATCAACTGTGTGATTTAATGAACCCTCCCTCCTTTCTGGGGAAGGGCACACGCCTTTATGAAAAGCCAGCGAGATGGCACATTTCGCTGGATGACCTCTACTTTTATAAGATGATGGGAGAAAATTGGTTTTGGAAATTGAGGGAGATTGCATTTTGCAGAACAGAATCCCACAGAGTGACACCGGCCACCTTTCCATTCCAGTCCATTTCATTGCAGAGTGGCTTTCTCTCCTCCCTCCCCATCCCCAATTTTTGTGGCTTGATGAGTAACTAAAAATAGAATGGGTCGCTTGAACGAAAACTTCAAATAAGTTACCAGCAATCTAAAACTCTCTTGATCCATGGTTAATTTTGTTTTTTAAAAATGCTGGGAATGAGATTTCCTGGACGCTATATGTTTTCTGTCTTGGAAGAGCTGTCCATAGTGCTGGACCTGTAGCATCTACTCATGGTTCTCATTCAGTGGTGGATGTAAAATATATTGCACATCCTCAGAGGCACCATTCACACAATGGCAATGAGAACATAAGGAAAAGGCCTGCTGCATCAAACCAAAGGCCTATCCAGTCCTGATTCTATGCCTATGGGAAGCTCACAAGCAGAGCATGCGCGCAATAGCAGGACTTTCTCTCTGTTGCTCTTTGGTGACAGGTATTCAGAGGGAAGAAGTTTTAGATCCTGGAAGTAATAGACATGACTAGCAGTTATTGACAGCCTTAACCTCTATGATTTTATCTAATCTGTTTTTAAAGCTGTCTTAAGTCGAGGACTGTCACTGCATCTCAAATCCCATAGTTTAACTATGCAGTGTGTGTGAAGAAGGCCTTCTGTCGGTCCTGAATCTTCCCACCATCTACTTTCACCGGATCTCTTTGGGCTCTAGTATTAGGAGAGAAAGATTTCTTTCCCCACTTTATAATACCAACATTAAAGACTCACAGGCTGGGCGATAGCTAAAATTAAGACTTTTCAGTTATTCACAACTCTTGTATCCTGTCCTCCTGCCACTAGGAATGGTGGAAAAATCCAGTTTCACTTTTAAAGCCAAATCTATCAAATGCACACTTTCTAAAATAATTTGAGAACCAAAACATTGCCATCATTCCAAATTTGCACTTATCCAAATTTTGCAATGCAGTTCTACAACCAATGTTTTTTAAAATACATATATTAGTGGGAAGGGTGCATAAAAATGAATACATTTGTGAAAATAGCATATAAAATGCATTATTATAGGAAATTATAGGAAAGATTGCTTGCAAAAATATGTACATAAGTCAAAACTACATACAAAAATTAGTTTATTGGGAGAAAGTCACACAAATGCTGAAAATTTTCACGAGGTTTTTTTTTTTTTGAAAAAATTAAAAAAATCACAAATTGCTCCAGAAATGTGGAGAGCTGAATTTAAGACTGGAAAAATGGGAAATAGAGAGAAGTGAAATGGAGATCTTTCCATCCCTGGCTGCCACTAAGGAGATCAAAGTTATATTCATTCATTTACTATTAATTTATTTCAGTTATGAATCTCTTGCTATGAAGCATCTCAAAGTGATTTCACAATGCATATATAAAACAATTGCATGCATAAATAAAAACCATTACATAGATAAATAAAAGCAATTAAAAGCATTCCATATATAAAACCCCTTTCAAATCCAATGCTGATACCAGCTGGGATAAAAATCTCCGCTTAGAGGGCTTGCCAAAAGAGGAAAGTCTTCAACAGATGTCGAAAACAGAATACAGCCAGTGCTTGCTTAATGTGTATACATAGAGTCTATACTTTAAGAAATTCCATTTAATCCTCACAACTCTTCCTTCACCATCCCCTTTCTTTCAGGCATCTCCTGAAAACCAAACTTTTTAGACAGGCCTTTTAACATGATTTTTTTCCTTCCAACCAATGCAGTATTTGTTGATGCTTTTGTTATTGTTTTCATTAATGATGGGGTTTTTTAATTGTTTCTTAACTTCGTAATGTTTTTGTATGTTGTAAGCTGCCTTGATGGACTTTTATGGAGGTGTGGCTTAAAAAAGGTTTTAATAAATAAATAAATAAACTCTTTGAGATACATTAGGCTAAGAAATAGTGAGTGGTCCAAGGTTCCAAGGTCTCCCAGTAAGCTCTGTGACGGAAATGACATTTGAACTAAGGTCTGTCTGGATCAGGTACAACCTTCTCTTCATTGCATCACTCTGTCTCTGTGTTTGGTCTCCAAAGTGGCAAGGTTCAACCAGACATAGATCTTTTCCCCAGGCTCAACATATCCAAGTCTTCCATCAGTTATCTTGACCCATTCCAATCTAGGTTCAGGCCTGGTCATGGGACTGAATCAGCCTTGGTCAGCCTGATGGATGACCTTTATTGGTAGAAGGACAGGGGGAGTTGACCTTGTTATTCTTACTTGATACCTTGGCGGCTTTTGATACCATTGACCATGGTACCCTTCTGGGCTGACTTGGTGAGATGGGTATTGGAGGCACTGTTTTACAGTGGTGCCAATCCTATCTCCAGGGTCATTTTCAGAGAATAGAAGTGGGTGATTGTCTTTCGGCTCCCTGGCAGTTGTGCTGTGGGATGCCACCGGGTACTATCTTGTCCCCAATGCTGTTTAACATCTATATGAAGCCCTTGGGTGCAGTCATCAGGAGATTTTGAAGTGTTAGCAGTATGCTGATGATACCCAGTTCTATTTCACTGTAACATCTGAATCAAGAGAGGCCATGCAAGCCCTGGACCGCTGCCTAGCCTTGGTGGTGGGCTGGCTATGCTGAGACTGAATCCTAGTAAGATGGAGGTGCTATGGGTTGGTGGTTCCCAAGTTTGGATAATTGGTCAGGTTCCTGCTTTGCATGGGGTTGTACTCTCTCTGAAAGAGCAGAGTAGTCTGGAGGTGCTCCTGGATCCATCTTTGTCAGGTGACCCCAGTGGCTAGGAGTGTCTTTTACCAGCTTCAGCTGCTAAGACAGCTGCAGCTGTTTTGGACAGGGATAGCCTGACCACTGTTGTCCACACACTGGTAACCTCCAGGCTGGATTATGGTAATGGGCTCTATGTGGGGTGCCCTTGAGGTTGGTCCAGAAGCTGCAGCTGCTTACTGGGGCAGGGTATCACCAACATGTCACCTTACTGCTGAAAGAATTGCACTGGCTGCCCATTAGCTACTGGACCAAGAATAATGTTCTGGTTTTGGTGTACAGAGCCCTATACAGCTTGGGACCAGGATACCTGAAATATCATCTTACCCCTTATATCTAAACAATCACTACAATCACTACCATCTTATCTGGAGGTCCATTCTGCAAAACATAGGAAGTGGGCCTTTATTATTATTAGTGTAGTGCTGCGTACCCTTTGGAATTCCCTCCCCTTAAATATTAAACTGGTGCCATCTCTGTTATATTTTCGGTGCCTACTGAAGATCTTCCTCTTCAGAGATCTTATCTGCATCCAGTGTTGGAATTGCTTGTTCACATGCTACACTGAATGCCAGGGCAAGCTGTCTGTATAGGCTTTTGTGTGAAAGAGTGTGCATTTGTTGATTTGTACATCTCAACAATTTTGTACAAAGATACACACACTGTATACTCAGTGGACATTACATAGAATCATAGAATAGTAGAGTTGGAAGGGGCCTATAAGGCCATCAAGTCCAACCCTCTGCGCAATGCAGGAATCCAAATCAAAGCATTCCCGACAGATGGCTGTCCAGCTGCCTCTTGAATTCCTCCAGTGTCGGAGAGCCCACTACCTCTCTAGGTAATTGGTTCCATTGTCGTATGGCTCTAACAGTTAGGAAGTTTTTCCTGATGTCCAGTTGAAATCTGGCTTCCTGTAACTTGAGCCCATTATTCCGTGTCCTGCACTCTGAGACGATTGAGAAGATAGGTGTCTTCTTCCTTGCATATGAGCATGCTAACATTCAGGACATCTGTCAGTGGGCCCATACAGTGAGTTCACTGCTGGAGATGGAGTCAGGGACACTGGTCTGCTGCCTAGTAATCACACAATTCTCTAAAAGACCATAATCTCATCCCTTGTATACCCAACCAATCACTTCCCTCTGAAGGAGATGGACTTCTGCAGATACCACCTCACCAGGAGGTCTGTGCACGCAGTGTCCAAACTGGGCCTTCAGTGTGGTGGCAACCACCTTTTGGAACTCCCTCCCATTGCATACCAGACAGGCACCATTTCTGTTGTCTTTGTGGCTTTCCTCTTTCAACAAGCCTTCTAGGTATTTTTCATCCCTGTTGGCATCTGATTAGATTTGAAATTGTTTGTAGGTCTGCAATTTTTTTAACTGCTTTTATGTAAGTAATGGTTTAGGCATATATAGGCGAATGTTCTCATAGGAAGCAATTCATGAATGAAATAGTAATAATAATAATAATAATAATAATAATAATAATAATAATAATAATAATAATAATAATAGAAAATGGTGATGGTGCTGATGCCTACTTCATGCAAGTAACACATGAAGAGTGGTGTTGTGTATCAATGTTTAGAGTCATATGAGAGTGGTACACAGGAACAGAGGAAGCTGCCTTATACCAAGTCAGGCCATTAGGTCCATCTAACTCAGTATTGTCTACATTGACTGGCAGTGGCTCTCCAGGTTTCAGGCAGGAGTCTCTTCCAGCCCCACCTGGAGACGCCAGTGGAAGTTGAACCTGGGACCTTCTGCATGCAAAGCAGATGCTCTACTCTACCACTAAGCTACAGCCCTTCCCCAACCAGAATTGGTGTATCCAAAGTCTTTGGATTGTTTGATGCACATTAGAGATGGCTCTGAGATTTGTATTTCCTAGTTAAGTGTCACTAGCACTGCACATGGAATGTGAACATGACTTCATTTGGAGCAGCTGATTAACACACACACACACACATGCGTGGAGAGCATTTGAGTGCCTGCACTCCTTTTAAAGTTAGCACCTTGTCATTGAAATATTGACAAGGCTGTTGCAAATGCCGCTTCATCTCACTGTAAATAAACAAGCTTAGCGCTGTTATTTTAGAATAAAAGGCCAGAATCGGTTTTGTATTGACTTTCTAATACCCACTCAGGAGTTGGGAGAAGAAAATTAAAGATAATAAAGTAAAAGTGCAAACCTTCAGAGGAAGGGGGGAAGGAGAGTTGGCGCATAGCAAACCTCCTTGCTTGGCCCTCAATCGATGTGCGGAGTTTTATACTATAAGGCGGTAAAGGTCAGCTGTGCAGATAAGACTTTGAGGCTGTCAGCGAATCCCAGCATCTATATTTGGAAGGATGACGGCCTGCGGCTGATAGGATCTCAAGTCAGAGATGACTCAAAGCTTGCATCCTTTCAGTGCCCACGTATGGCTGACAGCTGGATGATACTTGTAAGCTCTTTAAAGGGGACATTGTTGTCAACCAACTTGTGTACTCTCGCGCAGCCTTGGGCCTCGTGGACAGAGGGTTGGAGGCAGTTAACCCTTCACTTTCTGACCAAGCTGCCTAAGGCTGAAGTCTGAGGTTTGGTCTACCCAAACAGTCCATGGACTGCCCTAGCGGGTACTGATGGTGGTGGGAGTTGAGCTGTTTGGACACTCCAATATGTGTGTATGTGTTGGGGGGGGGAGTCATTACATATTGAAAACTCACAGATCTGAAAGAATTCTAGACTGGAACCCTATTCATAATAACTGGGTGAGAAAGTGGGGAACAGAACAACCTTGGATATCCTGTGTGTCACTTTTTGAAATTGACATATGCACATTGAGCACTATGGGTGGTATTCAACTAAATAATTGCACTAGTGCAAGAATTAGCACTAGGAGAAAGGGACTTTCCTCCACTCTCCTCCCTCTGTCAGTGCCTCATGCTGTCCCCCAATCTGCTCTGGAGGGTTGGGGAAAATCCCAGAAGAGATGTAGGGGATGTGCTGTGGGAGGAGAAAGGGTGACCATTGCATTGCGCAAGGAGAAATCCTTGCACTGACAGAACCACTGACTTAGTGCTATGTTGAATAACAGCCCAGTCTCTGCAAAGTGAGTCCTCTTATGCAGCTCTGTGTACATGAGGCACTCCATGGGATTGCGACCCCTGCATGATTGGGGGGGGGGTTCTGATCAGAATGGGCCTTACATGCTAACAGCTGTACACAAGTAGAGATCCTTTGAAGATGAGGCACTACATGTGCATATATCAACAGCAAGCACGACATCAGGGAAGCTCAGAGGATGACAACAAGGGAGAGGGCCTTCTCAGTGGTGGCCCTCAAATTATGGAATGATATTCGTGATGAGGTGCGCCTGGCGCCAATATTGTTATCTTTTCGGCGCCGGGTGAAGACTTTCCTCTTCTCCCAGGCATTTCAGCATGTGTTTTAAATTGTTTTAAATTTTTAAATTGTGTTTTAAATTGTTTTTAAAAGATGTTTTTAAATTTGTATATTTGTTTTAATGTTTTTACTTACTGTAAACTGCCCAGAGAGCTTCAGCTATAGGGTGGTATATAAGTACAATAAATAAATAAATCAGGAGGTAGGCAGCAATGCAGCCTCACTCACTTCCATTTCTTCACTGTATGCATGGATGAAATGTGGAGTGGGCTTGGATATTTTCTTTCATGCAGGGGTGGTCTATGGTATGAAGGTGTGTTCTGTGGTAGGGAACTGCCTTGTATCGAGTCAGATTGTTGGTCCATCTAGCTCAGTGCTGTCCACACTGACTGTCAGTGGCTCTCCAGGGTTTTAGGCAGGGGAC
Source organism: Rhineura floridana (assembly GCF_030035675.1). Classification (NCBI taxonomy): domain Eukaryota; kingdom Metazoa; phylum Chordata; class Lepidosauria; order Squamata; family Rhineuridae; genus Rhineura; species Rhineura floridana. The sequence goes on along the minus strand of NC_084480.1, from coordinate 6,037,163 downwards.
ATGCCCAGCCCTACTTGAAGATGCCGGGGACCGAACTTGGGTCCTTCTGTATGCAAAATGGATGCTCTGCCACTGAGCTAGTTCTCTTTTCTTTGTTATTTATTATTTATTGAATTTCTTAGTTGCCCATCTGGCTGGCTATCCAGCCACTCTGGGTGATGTACAAAATAGGCGTAGAAATATGACAAACATTAAAATCTGAAAACAATGACGATGAAATCTAGCCCACCCCAAAAGCCTGCCTGAAGAGCCAGGTCTTCACGGCCTGGTGGAAACTTATTACAGAGGGGGCATGGGGGAGATTGCTTGTGGCAGGGCACATGGAGACACCAGACACTCTGTCATGTTTCTCTAGATCCAGCGTAAGAGTTTCCCCTTTTTTCTCTTTGGCTGTTCTTTTCCTTTCCTGGGCATCTCATCCTTTTGTGTTCTTGCTTCTCAGATAAAAGGGCAAGCCTGTCCTAGAAAAAAACCAATGTGGCCAAAGGATTCTCAAGGATAAACTCAATCAATCAATCAATCAAGGAGGATCTCCACATTTAAATTTGCCTGCACAATTTGTGGGTTAATATCTTCCCCGTTTGATGCCCCTTGCATATCATCACCGAATTGTGGATGCTCTCAGATTTAGGAGGAGAAAGTGTTATTAATATTCTCATCTTCATTATTGCAAATGGGAACTTTTTTGGATGTCCATGTACTTTTAAATTGCATCCCTGTTATATGGGGATTAACAGCAGGGCAACAAGGGTGGACTTTACATGCCCGAATGGTTGCTAAGAGACTCACATTTCGAGCCTGAAAGGAGAAATACCCGCCAACGATTATGCAATGGCTCAATGACCTAACCGCCCTTGCTACATTTGAGTGTACTTTCTATAAATACCAACTCCGTCTGGGTGCATATTTGGACATTTGGGTGGGATTTATTGATCTATATGTGTGAACTAAATGAATGTATAGATGTTTAAACGGTTTGTTAAAGTGAGCTGAGAAGGTTCTTTCTTTTCCTTTTTTCTCTTTAATGGAATTGCAGCTAAAATCAATTACGAATAAACAAACAAATAAATGGGAATTGCTCAAAATGGTGCAATGTATTCACAACAGAAGTGTTATTGTTTAGGGTTCTTCCAGCCAACCATGTTATCTGTCAGGATATTCCATTCTATTCCTCCCACATACCAACACTTGCCTTTCCAGTTCCAACACAACCACCATGCAATGTTCTGTAACTACTGAGTACGCTCAGTACTCATTGAGCTGTTCTTGGGTGGGGGTCTTTGCCCCCATAGGTTGTGCTTTTGTAAAATCTTGGGGTCCCCCTGAGCATGCTGATATCTCCCTCTTGTTTCTTGGTGGCCCCATTTGGCTACAGTCCTATCAACACTCAGCACCTGATTTGGCAATTAAAGGGAGTGGTGGTGGTTATAGATATATATACATCTGTGTCCATTGTATTTTACAGAGTACCAATAAAATGACAGGTCTTTGCCCTGAGAAACGTATGGTAATAACTCAAAACTCAGACAGTATCTCAGGTCCTGCAATCTTAAAAGGGGTTCTGACTGCCCCAGATCTCACAGGACCCCTCCAAGCCCAACCAGGGGTGGTAGTTAATAAGCTGAAAAGGTCCTTGGTGTAGAAACAATTTGCTCAGGCAGAAGAACCCCATTTGCTGGTGTCCCAGGGAAACTGCTTAGCCGGTCAGGATGATTCAGACTGCAGTACCTCCTTCCAGCCAGTTGCAATGGTGGCAGCAAAGAGTAGTAAGTGCAGGCTTTAAGGTGCAACTGGCTTCCTCTTCTCACGGTCACACTTGTGCATTGTGAACTGGAGAATCTAGATACTGAATTCCCTAGTTAGAGACTTTTGTGCCAATTCAAAGTGCTGGTTTTGACCTTTAAAGGCTTATATATCTCGGGCCCACTATACCCCAAGGACTGTCTTTCCCTATAGGAATCAGCCCAGGCTCTGAGACTGTCATCTGAGGCCCTTCTCTGTGAGCCACCTCTGAGGGGGGGGGGGAATGAGTGAACCGGTCTTCTCTGTAGCAGCCCTCTCTTCCCAGTTTATGGAATGCTCTCCCCAGGGAAGCCTACCTGGTGCCAACCATTTCATTGCCACAATGCCAGGCAATGTAATTTTTGTTTTTCCAGGCATTTGGGCAGCACCCATGATGTGATTAAATACATTGTTAAATTTGTTTTTAATCTGTTCTTACAATTTTATTACTGTAGTTTTAAAGATTTGCTTGTAAATCACTTCTGGACTTTTTAGTGGGAAGTGATATACAAATTAATAAACACAGAATGAAAAGGAACATGGGAGTCTCCCTAATACCAAGGCAGAGCATTGGTCCATCTAACCTAGTATTGTCTACGCTGATAGGCTGTGGCTCTCCAGGATTTCAGACAGGGTCTCTCCCAACTAGGGATGGAAAGATATGTCAATTTCATCTCTCTCAGATTCTCATTTTTCCAATCTTAAATTCAGTTCTCCACATTTCTGCAGTAATTTGCTATTTTTTTAAAAAAAATCCTCATGAAAATTCTCCAGCATAAACACATTTTTGGAGGCAGTTTTGACTAATGTACCCATTTTTGCAAGCCATTGATTATCATATAATGTATTTTTACACGTTATTTTCACTCATATATTCATCTTTATGCACCTTTTCCCCTAATATATGCATTTTTGTAATCATTGTTTGGCTGGTGAACTGCATGGCAAAATTCGGATAAATGCAAATGTTGAAGGATGGCTGTTTCAGTTCTGTCGTTATGGAAATTGAGGGTTTGATAGATTTGGCTTGACATGAGAACTGAATAGAAATTCTTGCCTCCTCCTACTCCCAACCCCACCTGGAGTTCTGGGGATTGAGCCTGGTATTGTGTGCGTGTGAAGCAGATGCTCTGCCACTGAGCTGTGGCCCTAAATCTAGACTTTGGTGCCTTGCAGTGGTCTGTACCGATAGGCAGCAAGTTGGACTGCAAGTGGTGACTATCTGAAGTCCCATTGGTTTTGATGGATCTAACTGGAAACATGACTTTGCATCAGCCCATAATGTTGTAGCATTAGCTTTGGACTTGAAGTAGACAGTCTGCATTCAGTTGTTGGTGTGGTTCCTCCCCACCCCCACCTCTGCCGCCATCAACAATGACCTGCTTAGAGCCTTCAAGACAAGGCTACCCTCGATATTTACATAAGCAAATAAAATACTAAACAAGTTTTGTATCAAATCATCTTTGCAATACTGGGCCATTCAATCCCTGAGCCTCCCTCGTTCAGCTCCGCTGGCTCTCAATGACATTGTCTCGTAACATCCAACGTGCTGTGCCCGCATAATTAGGCAAAGTAATGGCCCGTGTGTTGTTGGTTACAAGCAACCTATTCATGTGGTTGGTTCATTTTAATCAGATCTCATTATTGCGTCCAAATAACAACATTTGAAGAAGTTGCTCTGCTGTCTCCTTGGGAGCGGAGTGCAGGCTCCCAAACATTATAGAGCTTCAAATGGGGGGGGGGCTAGAAACAGATACTCAAAGGCTCCACTTGCTGGGCTTTATGGAGGCCGTAAGTCCTCCAGGCACCATGATTCTTTAGCTAGTGGAGACGGATTGGTCCATCCTGGATGACATTAAGGCGAACGCATCCTGCTTAAATGGAGGTATCTGTCTCTCCAATGTGCCGTAAAAGAGATGGAGCTAAGCCTGGATGGATTGGCTCCAAGGCCATTGGAACGGCAGCAAAGGGGTGAGCAGGAAGAGAGAGAAGGGGGGAGGGAGAGAGAGAGAGGAGGAAGTAGAACAACAAATTTCAGCTATCCACAAAGCATCCCTTCCCACTCACACCTCGAGCACAAGAGTCCCCTCAGAATTCTACTGCAACGGTAAGACTCTGATGTGGGGCTGGGGTGGTGGGGAACCACTTACTCGCCCACTAAACTGGTTTTCATTCCTTCTCCTCCAGACTCCTGTCCCTCAGGGTCCTTCCTTGCAGGAATGTCTGCTGAAGAAGAAGAAGCCATTGATATTTTCTTCTTTTATCTAATATAGGGGTGGCAAACCAGAGGCTGGGGGGAGCGAAAGGAGTAGTGTGGCCCACCAGTCCTCTCTGTCTGGCCCTCCAAACTCTCCCTGAGCTTGATCCATGCCCTCCTCAAGTACTTTTTCCTTTGCTGCTAAACTTGGATAATGCCTCTGGCTCGCCAGGGTAGAGAGGGCTCTGGTATGACTTCTAACCTGCTCCATTGAAAGCCAAACTTGACCCACCCCACCCCATATGCACACTCCCATGGCCTGGGGATGGGGTTATCAAAGTGGGTGGGGACACAGAATGAAAATGACTGTTCTGAAGACATGCTAAAGCGAGGGTTGGGAAACTCGAGGGCCGCATTCCCTTCTGGGCAAACTTCTGAGGGCCTCATGCTAGTGGTGGGTGGTGCCAGAGGCAAAAGAAGGTGGAACAAGGCGTGTATCATTTACCTTTGTCTCTGTCCTCCATCCGCACAAGTGAGAGGCATGATCAGAGTTCAAGGACACCTTCCGGCTAGGCAAAAGCATCTGGGGTGTGAAGCAGGGCTAGTGGGAGAGCCGTAAGGGCCAAACAGAGGGGCCTGGAGGGCCACATTCAGCCCTCTGGCCCGAGACTCCCCACCCCCATTTCAAAGCCATCCCATACTACTGGCTCCCTATGCTTCATCCTGGTTGTGACCCTTATTCTCCAACAGTGTGTATAAAAGAGTGTCTTTACCAAGATCCAAATATTCTGAGGATTCATTTTGTTGTCAACTACAGCTACCCAGTTGAGAAGAAAAAGGCAGGGATCTAATTCAGAGCCAGTATTGACTACCTCTGGTAATTCAGGAGATTATTTGGTTCCCATTACTTGAATTCAATTCTCCTCTAATCCACCGAAGCGTTGACACAATTAGTGGTTTATGGGGGTGTCAGTGGAGTCAGTTCCTTTGCACAATTGGCCAATAAGTAATTTACCAACATTTTTGCTTTAAACAGGGCTGGCAAATGCTAGACCATAAAAAAAAGAGTGCCAAAGGGGAGTGGGGGACCTTTCCATTGTCAGGATTTAGTGATTCTGGTTGTGTCTTCTATTTCTCTCACCAACATCCCTCCCCTCCCCTCCCCACCACTCCACTTCACTCCCCACCCCATTCTCAGGCTCGTGGAAAATTATTTAAAAGGAGCGGCAGAACGGATTAATGGCTACAAATCACAGAACCCATCTGAAGCTGTCATCTTACAGCCATTTTGCAACCTCCCTGGTCCTTAAAATGATACATTTTATGTTTAATCTGCATGGGAGGCAGAATCTAGATGGAACCCAATAAGATAGCTCCCCAACACCTTTACAAGATGTGCTTCGGAATTAAAATCCATATCCTTAGGTGAATGCAAAAGGCAATTGGTAGAATGGAGTTTTTAAATTGTTACAGCGATGACTTCTTAGCCTCCTATGTGTTGTATTTAGATGTGTTTTGAAGTATTGGCTCCTCCACACTTTGGGGGAATTAGCTCCAATATTTGCATTAACTGGAGACCTGCAGCCCAAGATTTGATGGGCTAATTCTAATCAATTTCACACACACATACACACACACCAGTGCCATGCCCCCATAAATGGAGAATAGGGCTATCAGTGTCTACTAGCCACAACTGCTATGTAGAAGGCAGTAAGACTCTGAAAAACCAGTTTCTAGGAATCACAAGTGGACATTCTCTGTGGCAGCCCCTAAGCCATGGAATTCCCTGTCCATATAGGTGAGCTGATACCTTCATTACCTAGTTTCTGTCATCTGCTGAAGACACACCTCTTTACCCGGGCCTTTGACACTTGAGTGATATGTATTTTAGGAGCCACCCTATTCTCATGACTGTAATTTGTCTGAAATTGTTTTTAATATTGCATTTTTAAATTGCAGTATTCTGTCTTGGTGCCTTATGGTGAAGGGTGGGTAAGAAACTGAATAAACAACAAGCAAGCAACCTATCCCAAGCCACAATGTTATTTGGGGGGAGAGGCTTGATAGACAGCCAAATATCAGAGAACAGCCTATTTTGGATGTATAGCTATATCTTCCGTAATACAGTAGGGCCCCGCTTTAGGGCGCTTCGCTAATGCAGCGGTCTCAATTAGACGCAATTAGACTAAAACCCCACTCATACGGCACTTGTTCCGCTTTTACGGCGGTTTTCGGGCATCGTGTGCCATTCTATTCAATGAGTTCCACTTTTCAGCGGGGGTCCGGAACGCAACCTGCTGTATGAGTGGGGCCCTACTGTACATGCAAATGTAAAGAATGTCAACACCCTGCAGTTTGCTTGGCCACAGACAGGTGGCGTAGCAAACTACAGCATGATGAGAATTGGTGGATGGATGGTCCAAGCAAGCCACAGGGGAACAGCCAGGATAGGCTGCAGCAGCCCTCTAACTCCGCTGGCACCTCGGCCTGCCAGCCCTGGGGCCCCTGCCTCTGGGATCCAGATCCCCAGGCTGTCCAGTTCTGCTGCTGGACACCTTCCCTATTTGCTGCTTCTGCTACCATCAAGGATGAAGAGACAGTCCAGAAGGAGGAGGAACACGGGAAGGGGGAAGGAGTCCAGAAGCAGCATGTAAATAGCCTGATAATCCTCTGCTGCAACCACCACTGCTACTGATCACAAAGGTGGCCACCATTTCTGGGCACCTTCCTCCTTCCCGCACTGTTCCCTCTGTTGGACTGTTCATCTTTATCGCCCGGGTGGCAGCAGAAGGTCTAAGCCTTTTGTGTTCTTGTCTGTCCTTCTGCTTTGATGTCCTAACATGGGAGCAAAGGAGAAGCAGGGGGAGGATCATAGAATGCTTTTGGTGAGCTCTAAGGGGACGAAAGGAGTGATTTTTGGTGAGGGGGTGAGTGAACAGAGTGGAGCAGGCAGGGGTGGCGGCCTCTAGTAAACATAATAAAATTAGAAAGTATAGTTCTGGAGATGAGCTATTATGGATGGATGGATGGATGGATGGATGGATGGATGGATGGATGGATGGATGGATGGATGGATGGATGGATGGATGGATGGATGGATAACCTGCCCTTCCTCCCAGCAGGAGCCCAGGGCGGCAAACAGAAGCGCTAAAAACACATCAAAACATCATAAAAACAGACCCTAAAATAGACAAATACAATATATGATTCACACAGATACTATCTCTTCAGTGTCACAAGGTCAGGATGTATAGCTATAGGACCTTGCAGATGGGCAACTTGAAAGTGTAGGTCTGTTTCCTTACCTCCCGCTGCTACCCAATTCCCCCAAGCACTGAAAAACCAGATTGGAAAATACTGAATCAGGGGCTCAGAACTGATTTAAGGGCCAATACATGGATTCCTTGAAGAGTTAAGAACAGTGGGTTTTCTACCACTGGCAAAGGACATTTCTAGGCACCCCAAGGGAAAATCTAACATTTGCTAGTAACCCCAGAGGCCCTTGAGTTATTGGACCTTAAAATTGCAAGATTATTATGTATGGAAAAGCTATTTTAGGTCATTCTTACAGTTTTCTCAAATGTTATTAGTTGTCATATTTCTTTCTTTCTTTCTTTCCCAGACAGATCTATGTACTGGGGATCTTTGACCTAAGAGTTTTTCAGAAGGGGAATAAGAAAAATAAAAACAAATGGGCTTTTCATTTATTTATTTAGAGGAAAAAATCCAGCTGTGTGTTTTAAAAAATAACATTCTGAAGAGGCATTTTACTTGCAAAGAACATACTGATACCCTGAAGGTATGATATATTTGTGGGGGGAGAGAGAGACTCTGGATTTCAAGCCAAGCCATATACTATAGAAAGAGAGAGCCGCATTTTCATGAAGCTTCTGTCTTCTACAGAATTTGAGCCATGGGCTTGAATGCTTTGAAGAGTGCTCATCTGACCTGGTGGGGAGGGAACTAATCCACAACCACTGCCCCTCCCCTCCATGACATAGGAGCTTTAGGTGATTTTTTGCATTTGTTTGTAAACGGGTGAAATTGTTCTCAGTGTAGTAGATGCCTACGGAACAGGGATTTATTTATTTATTTAAATAATTGATCGACCACTTCATGCCATAGCTTTTATGTGGTGTACAATAAGGATACCGCACACATCATAAAATCAGATAAAATTGATTTAAGGCAATTATCCCAAGGAAATGGGTTTACATTCTCTTGCCCCAAACCAGGGAAGCGGTGAGCTAAATGTAGATGTTAATGTGCATTTTGGATGCACCTTTGAATATACGTGCAACTGAAAGTAGTCCCAGGCATGATGAACTTTAGCTGGATCAGGGCCCATAAGCACTGCAGAATTTGCAAGAGTTGCCGTTAAGTGCGTGTGTGTTTAAAAATCCAGTTTGAGGTTTGTTTGTTTTTCAGGAGGAGGTGGTGAAGCTGCAGGATCCAACATAAATTGCTTTCTTGTAGCCTAAATCTTTCCCTGCCGGTTTGACACAGGAAACCCTCCATGGCCATCCAGGAGAGGGTAATCTCCACTCCGAAAATTTCATTCAACAGATGCCATGTGTTAATCTGGGACAGAGTAATCAGGTTTATATGCTTACAGCATCTTCTATCCATGGATACCAAACTTTGTTACAAGGATGATCGAATTGCAAGGCCTGGGTGGATTCAATCTAGCCAGGCCCCTTAGAGTGTGGCATCTGCAGGCTTGCTTCATGACAATGTGTGGTTTATGAGCGGAGAGCCTCGGAACAGAGACAAAGGTCTCTGACATTGTGCAGATGGAATGAGGAATGCTCTTTGGACGAGGAAAGCCTCAGTTTTCACACTGAGGGTCACTGCCTGGTCACTCCCCAAGCCCACATTGTCTCTGTTTGCTATACGTTGTATTTGCATTAACCTTTCCTGTGTCAGCTTCTGAAGAAACATGTGCTAGGATACCAGAATGGAAAAAAGGAGGGGAAAGACCTCAAATGAACAAAACAAAAAGGAGAACAGGCTCTGCTGCTTATTTATTTATTTATTGCATTTGTATACTGCACCATAGCAGAAGCTCTGTTTACAACAATTAAAAACAAATATACACATTTAAAAACACATTTTAAAAAATAAATAAAAACAATTGCTTATTGATGCAATGTTCTTTATTGTAGTGTTTCAAAGTAAAACACTCCTTCTTTGGGAACTTGGAAATCTTGTGAGTTCCTTAACATCTAATCAATTCAAGAACAAGCTTGAAAAAGTAATGGGGGGAATGTATTCTCTCTACATCTGTGCTGAACCTCTGCAGGCCACTGGCCTGATCCAGCAGGCTCTTCTTATGTTCTTATGCATTGTGCAAGAGCACACCTGGATCTGAGGTCATCAGGTCCCAAACCAGGTCCTGTGGACACCTAAGAAGGGAGATCTGCAGGTGTGGGCAGCCAGAGGGGCAGCTGAATCCTGAACCTTTTCCCAGACTTTTTTTTTAAAGCTCTTGTTGTCCCAGTGTGTTCTCGCAGCTAGGGATAGGCAAATCCGCCAGTTTCAGTTTCTCATTTTTCCAATCTTAAGTCACATTTCGCAAAAAAGAACTCTGCACGAACATCCATCAGTTTTTACTGCACCTTTCTTCTAATATGCACATTTTTGCAAGCAATTTCTCCACACCTAATGCAGTTATTTTCACTGATAAGTGTATTTTTGATGCACACTTTCCCACCATTATCGCTGTATACATTCTTTGGCTAGGGAACTGCACTGCAAAATTCAGAGGAGTGTGACTTTCAAACAATAGCTGCATTTTGGTTCATGCATTGTTTCGAGACGTGCAGATTAGGTTGGTTTGCATTAAAATACAAAGCAACCTGAAGGTCCCACCCCAGTCACAGCCCAGGACTCAGGCCCTCTTGTATCAGAGGAGAGGTCTGATGACCAAGAGGAAAAGGAAGACTGGACTCAGGAACCATCCCAGGAGAAAACCTCTGAATGAATTGCCTGGCCAGAGGCTCCCACAGAAGGGCTGAACAAGGAGACCAGATGCCTTGACTACCTGCCCACCCTTCTGACTCAGAGGATTTACACCCAGTCCCATCTGCGGTGTTCTGTCACAAGGGGTCTGGCTGTACCTCAATGAACGCAGGGGTGTAGTTGTGCGGGGTCTCGGGGGGTCTTAGACCCTTTACCTTTTGGGGAGCAAGGTCCCAGCAGGGTCCCTATGTCTCCAGCATCTTACAAGCCAATCAGCATGAAAGAGGAGTGTGTTAGCCACTGAGAAGAGTCTTCTAACATGCTTCCTTGTCCTTTCCTGCTGATTGGAGCCAATCAGAATGAAAGGAGGTGAGTCGAAGACTGAGGAGACTCTTCTTAGTGCTAACATTCTCCTCTGTCATAGTTATTGGTTCCTAAGCTTTAACAATGATCTCATTCTCAACTCCACAGCAAAAAAAGCAGGGAGGGGGCATGGCTGTGATTAGCATGAAGTGACCCTACACTTCTGAATTTGCCACAACACTTCTGAAATGGAATGGACTGCCTTCAAGTCGATTCCGACTTATGGCGACCCTATGAATAGGGTTTTCATGGTAAGAGGTATTAGGAGGGGGTTTACCATTGCCTTCCTCCGCGAGGCAGTGACAGGCCCACGATCATCGAGTGAGCTTCATAGCTGTGTGGGGATTCGAACCCTGGTCTCCCGGGTCATCATCCTACACCTTAACCACTACGCCACACTGGCTCTCACTACACTACTAGCGAATAGCTATAATGCGAAACCCTCCAGCAATTTATTTTTGGATTTTTAGTTCAATGGAGAGGGAAGGAAAGGGAAGCAATGCACTCACATTGTCTGTTCATGTGCATGCATAGAGTTGCAGCCAGGCTGCAATCATGTGCACTTTTTTTCCTCTAGGAGCAAACTCCACTCAGTAGAATGGGACTTACTTTTGAGTAATGATTTTACTGTTAAGTCTGTTGCTGCAACCAGTCATAGCTGTCCATGACCCACACCTGGCAGAGGTGCCAGAACTGGTGCAAGGACTGATGAGCAAAGGTATTCTGGAGCTGGACATTCATCTCAAAAGGGAGCTGTTAACCTAGAGACACATATATTCACTGCCAACCCCTCCTCCCCCTTCACTCTTGAGCCCCAAGGGGAGAGAAGCAGGGATCAAGACAGGACTGGAGATGTGGTCAGAGCGGGCCCAGCACCAGCCAGCAGCCAGCTTGGGCCCTGGCTGGGGGCCCCTGTGACTGACAGGGGCCCCTGCAGCAAGGGCTGGGTGAGGGTAGCTCCTGCTCTGTGATTCATGTGTGCATCCATGACCTGATGCTGGCGCAGACTGCAGAGTGGGAGCCGCCCTCCCAACACCGCTGCCACTGGTGGGGGTTGGCTGCACTACTTCCCACGTCACTGCATCAGTGCGATGTGCATGCATGCTTGCTGTCACCCAAGATCAACCCCCCCACACCATCTTGGGTGATGGTAAGTGTCCATGTGCAGTGTGCTGATGTGCCTGTGGCTGTGATGGCGATGGCAGTAGTGTCACTGTGTTGCCACTATCACATTGCCACCTTTGGGGGGCCATTGCAGTCTGGTGCTGGCCCCATGTCAGAGGGGTTATTGGGGCACCCAGACAAGGCATTCCTGACATGGGGATCTTCAGGCTGTCTTTGGATTAAATTGGCGCCCTTGCCTTTTATAATTGTTTGTGTTCATTTTTCAATTCAAATTTTAGTAATATATTATTAATTTTTCCAGGTGTTTTTTAAAAAGGTCTCTGGGCTTAGGGGCGCCTCTGGTGCCCCTCAAGCATTGCGCCCTCCTGCCATGCTTACCTTGCTTACTGTGTTACGCTGGCCCTGGATCAGGCTAATGGCCCATCTAAGCTAGCATCCTGTTCTGACACTGGCCAACAGATGCCTCCAAGAGGCCAGCAAGTAGGACCTGAGTGCAATAGCACTCTCCCTACATGTGATTCCCAGCAACTGGTATTCAGAGACATACCAGTGCCTGCAACAGTGGAGGCAGAGCATAGCCATTGTGGCTAGTAGCTACTGAGAGCCTTATCCTTCATGAATGTGTCTAATCTTCTTTTAAAGCTATCCAAGTTGGTGGCCATCACTGCCTCCTCTGGGAGTGAATTCTATAGATAAGGGCTTTCTTTTGTCTGTCCTGAATCTTCGAACATTCAGCTCCATTGGATGACCCCACTGGATTCTAGTATTATGAGAGAGGGAGAAAAAACTTGTCTCTCCACTCTCTCCCCACCATGCATAATTTTATACACCTCTATACTGTCTCTTCTTACTTGCCATTCTTGGAACTAAAACACCTCAAACGTTGTAATCTTTATTTTCTTCATAGAGGAGTTGCTCCAACCCCTTGATCATTTTGGCTGCCCTTTTCTAAATCTTTCTCAGATCTACAATATCCCCTTTTGAGATGAGGTGACGTCACCAGAATTGTTTACAGTATTCCAAGTGTGGTCACACCGTAGATTTGTATAACAGCATTATGATCTTGGCATAATAACATATTAAGCCAATTTGGAATTTCAGTTTGGGCAAACTCTGGGCCACCTTAGACATCTGTAACCCTCTTCCCCAGGGAGTTTCCATGAATCCTGTTCTTCCCTGAAGTTTCCTCAGATTGGTTTCACTGAAGTTTCCTACAGCTGGCCTCCTAAGCAAGAATAGCTGTCCCCACACATTCACCTAAAATTTCAGTAGAGCGAAACTTTGTGCCAAGGGGTTAATGGGTGACGTTGACGAAACTCTAAGGCTATTGTCCCATGAGCTGGTCACTGAACAGAAAAAGGAAGAAATGCAGGAGACAAGGGAGGGGAAATAACCCATGACTGAAGGCTTTATAAATGTAAATTTTTTTGGCAGAAACGGTGTAGCAGCCCTGGGTGAAAGATTGCACTTGCCATTCCAAGGCACTTATTTCTGAAATCACAGGGCTGGAGTCCATCCAAAAGCTCTTCTCTGTGTTCGCTTTTTCAGTCAGTGAATATCAAGTTGCCTCTTTGTGTGCTCGGATATGCCAAGCTTAAATGAAACCTTGGGGGGTGGGGAAAGAGAGAGTGTGTGTCACGCCATGGACCTGCACTCCTGGGCTTCTGTCGCCCTTTACTTATTAATTCTCCTTTCCCTGCCAGTGCCTCTTTCTCCCATATTATTACCATTATTGTTTTAAAAACATCCACAAAGTCAATCAGTTTCAGATTATTGGTCCCAGAGACAGATGTTTGGCGAGTCATTTTGCCGGGCGCTGAATTCTTCAGACGCTTTGATTTCTCACTCTCTTTCTCTCTCTCTCTCTGCCTCCTGCTCGTTTAAAGCATCTTTGGAGGCCTTCCCCCCTCTTTTTCAAAATGTCTTTAACTGCTCCCACAGGGTAGACTAATGGTGTTGGACACAATATGTGTGAACATCCCTTCAGAGGCTGCATCCGTAGGCACTTTCCCTCCCTTTAAAATCATTGTTTATTTAGTCCTTGGGCCTCAGAACCATCTGCAGTCCCTCTGGCTCCCGTTGTTTTTAAAGTCCTATTAAGTTTCTGAACTTCTCCTCGGAGCATTATTCTATTCCTAAACAACCAGCAACAACTTCCTGTCAACGCCAACGCCTGCCAAGCAAATTAAGGATGGCAGTTTCATTCTTTTGACTGTGACAGGCCCGAGTCCAACATTATTTTGTGCGGGAGCAACTGTTATATATTTAGTTTTCAAGTTTTTTGTGTTTTTTCCCCTCTTTTTTTTACAAAGAAAGAGCCCATAGGGAACAGTCCACACGCTTGGGTTGAGAAACTGCAGGCAACTCTCACTCCATCAGAAAAGCACAAAGGGTTGTGAAGACTAGATCCACTTAACGGTCACCTGGGAAGGCAACAGGGGAATGTTGACTTGGTGTCGTTCCCAATTAGGTTTTCGTTGGCAGATCCTGAAAACTTGTGTTGTTCAGGCTTTTTCTGCTAAATATATTTCCTCTCTTCCTGGTGGTGGTGTTCCCCTCCCCCCGGTAGGCTTCTGAGATGATCCTGAATTCCAGTCCTGTGTTGTATAGGGGAGAAATTTGGCTTGGTTTTTAATATGGACCTACCTTATTTGCAGTTCCCAAAACAATCTGTAAACTGAAACACAGGTATTCTTTGAAATTCTCACTTCTATAGATTTTACAATGCAGTTCTCCAAAAAAAAAAAAAAACCCAAAACTGAACAAAAATTCCTACATGAGTGAAAATAACATATAAAAATGCACATTAGGCAAAATTGCGTACAAAAGCGGGCATTATGAAAAATGTGCTCTAAAATGCTGATGAATTTTCGTGAGAACTTTTTTAAAAAATCGCAAACTGACATGGACATTTGGTGAACTGAACTTAAGATGGGAGGGAATGAGAAATTCAGAAGAACTGAGATTGACAGATTCATCCATCTATAGTGTTAGATGAAGTAATTTACACTAGTTTCAAACGGAGTGTGACTTCTAGTTGATACTGATGTAAACTTGACCTGCCGGCATAGTGATTATTAATAACTTGGGGCTTTGCCTCTGCTTGCTTCGCTCACCGAACCTGCACCCATGTGGATAGCTGAAGATCTCCCCTTCCCCACAACAGGTCACCAAAGCCCCCTCTTCTTCCCTGCCAGCCAGTCCTCTCCCAGGCCCAGCCAGCCTGCTCACTCCCAAGTCTGACCTATCTCCTGGCATCCTGTTTGATCCATGGCTGCCAAGGCCCAGGCTGTAGCCACCACTGTGGCCACTACATAGCTCACTGGCTTGCCCTGCTCCCACCATCACACTGTGGCATCATGTGATGGCGTGAGGACTTGCATTTTTATAGAGAGACATTTATTCTGTGACTTATTCTAAATGTAATTGGTCATATATCGCCTGTGGCATTTTTAGCAGGAAGGCAATTAACTAATATTGTAAATACATTACTGTGCCATCAGTGTTCATGGGGCTCTGCTGAGCTACAAGAATGGGTTGATTTGTTTGTTTTTTTTAAAACCAATTTAAAACCTTTTTGACTAAACCATTTTGTAAGGAAGACTTGGGAAAGAGAAAGACAAAAAAATAGACCTGTTTTACATGCACAGCAATTCTGTATCAAGAACCAGTTCTGCATCAAGACAGTTCTATTCTGCAACAGCCATCTCCCTGACATGCTAGCTTTCTGTGTTCAAAAATACATTTTGGAATGCAAGTCTTCTAATATATGAGCCCTACTTATCTATTTATTACATCTATATCCCACTTTTTCTCCAAGGAACTCAAGGTGGCGTACACAGTTCTCCCCATTTTATCCTCACAACAATCCTGTGAGGTAGGCTAGGTTGAGAGACAGTGACTGGCCTAGGATCACCCAGTGAGCTTCATGGCTAAGCAGGCATTTGAACCTGTGTCTCCTAGGTCTCCATCCTACACTCTAACCATTATACCACATTGTCTCTCTTAAAAACCCTCAGCACCAGGTTTTCCCAGGCAGTCTCTCATCCAAATACTAACCAGGCTCAATCCTGCTTATCTTCCAAGATCAGATGAACTCCAGTCTGTTCAGGATATTATTACCATCTGCAGTGGTCTGGACTGCTTTCTGTGAACTGACCTCAGCCTTCTCCTCTAACCAATTATTTTGCCCCACCCTGTGATGAGTTGCATAAAAGTGACTATGAAAAGAGGGCTCAGACAATAGCCCTGCCCAGCCATTCATAGAAATGATTGTGTGGAGGAGAAGATTCAGCTGGGCTGGCCCTACCATTAGACATTAGAAGGGTGCAGGAAGTGGCATTGAAGTGATGGAGCACATAGAATCATTGAACCATCGAATCAGTGAATGGTTGAGTTGGAAGTGGCCTGTAATGCTTTCACGTCTAACCCCCTGCTTAATACAGGAATCCAAC
Source organism: Rhineura floridana (assembly GCF_030035675.1). NCBI lineage: Eukaryota > Metazoa > Chordata > Lepidosauria > Squamata > Rhineuridae > Rhineura > Rhineura floridana. Next base: position 6,021,281 of record NC_084480.1, on the reverse strand, counting down.
TTAAAACACACCTGGCAGGTTACTATCCAGCTGCCTCTTGAATGCCTCCAGTGTCGGAGAGCCCACCACCTCCCGAGGTCATTGCTTCCATTGTCGTGCCGCTCTAACAGTTAGGAAGATTTTTCCTGATGTTCAGCCGAAATCTGGCTTCCTGTAACTTGAGCCCATTATTCCACATCCTGCATTCTGGGATGACTGAAAAGAGATGCTAGCCCTCCTCTGTGTGGCAACCTTTCAAGTACTTGAAGAGTGCTGTGCTACACAGCTGGCCCTGTGCCCTCTAATCTAGCCTGATGGTATGGTGATAGACGCTATTCTGTTGCTAGTGTTACAATAAGATTTAACTGCCAACACAGTCATGGAAGGGGATGTCATATTGTCCTTCTCCTCAGGCAGCGGAATGTCTTGGGCTGGCCCTGAGATTTGGGACAGACACTCCCTCCTCCACCCCCATGTTCCCAAGGACCCTGTTTCCACAGCACCTGTGTGCAGAAGCTACTGTGGGATGGAGAACCTTCCAGTTCACCAATATATGGAATTGCTGAATGGGAGTGTACGAGCATTTGTGAACATGGACAAAGTATGCATGCAAATAGGGTCCTTCAATGTGTGAAGAGCAGAGGCAGGACCAGTGGACACAGTCATGATTCCCCCCTCCAGATATTCACTTCTCCATATGATGGTTACTTGTGCAGAGGTAATTTTTGCTCTTTTAGCCTTGTATCCGTATGCTACACTCAATATCTAAGGCCCTCCTCTGGGTGCCTACTCCGAGGGAAGCTTGGAGGGTGGCAACAAGGGAGAGGGCCTTCTCAGTGGTGGCCCCCAAATTATGGAATGATCTCCCTGACGAGGTGCGCCTAGTGCCAACACTGTTATCTTTTTGGTGCCAAGTCAAGCCTTTCCTCTTCTCCCAGGCATTTTAGCATGTGTTTTTTAAATTGTTTTAAATTTTTTAAATTGTGTTGTAAATTGTTTTTAAAAGATGTGTTTTAAATTTGTATGTTTCTTTTTGATGTTTTTAGTTGCTGTAAACTGCCCAGAGAGCTTCGGCTATGGGGCGGTATACAAATACAATAAATAAATAATAAATAATAACTTTTATGGCACTGTGCCCCACTCCGAGGGGCTGTGAAGACTGAGATGGTGATTTGTAAGTGAGTTACCAACAGTGTCCTCTCCATCAATCCTAAGACCTGTTAAGGTGTGCCGGGATGGAGGTGATATTTCAGATGTTTGGGGCCTAAGTTGTTTAGTGTGTAACCTTAGTATCTGTTAGTTAGGGTCTGTGATGTGATGACCTGCATCCCCACCCCCCAAAGAGCAGTTTCTAATCTACGGGGGCATTTCCTCTCCCGCACCTGACAGACAGAGGTGGGTACCAAGTAAGAAGCAAGTCATGTTGTTTTGGGGTGCTTTCTTTGTGATGGAGCTCATAGCTTGCTGTTGCCATTTGCAACCGTGCCCTGTGGGACATTCTTCTGTGCACTGATGGACTCAGCCAAGTGAGTCTGTTCCACCGAGTTGCTGACCGGCTAAGCACATCGTCCAACAAGTTTGCCCATATGTGAATTATGTCTGTCTGCACTGTGGCCTGTTCTTTCTTCTTCCTCCATGTCGCTGGGTAGGGTGGAATTTCTCTGAGGTCACCAAGCAAGAAGAAGAAGAAGAAGAAGAAGAAGAAGAAGTGAATGTGATTAAATTTTATTTTTGATTTGTACTGCCTTCAAGTCGATTCCGACTTATGGCGACCCTATGAATGGGGTTTTCACGAGGCTGAGAGGCAGTGACTGGCCCAAGGTCACCCAGTGAGCTTCATGGCTGTGTGGGGATTTGAACCCTGGTCTCCCAGGTCATCCAAGGAGAATACAACTTTCTGCAAACGCAGAGACAGGCATTCACTATAGGAAAACTGGATACTTCCTGAGTAGCAGTGAAAATGTAATTCACTAGATACCTGCTTAGTTTAAATAGACTTTTCTCTGTTTCTCATATTTTCCTGCTCTGGTCTCCTGTGCTCGAGTCTTTTCTTTAGACTAGCAATTCCCACCCCCCAAGTCTAAGTCCCTCTGGCTCAGGGTAATTTAACAAAGGCTGTTCCAGTAGATTTTGAAATTAATAATTTCTAATAGGCAAATCAATGGGAGTTTAAGAACCCTCGTCTTGTGTATTTGCCCAGGTATATAAAAAGGCTAATCACATCTTGTGAGGGAAGAGCATCCGTCATGTGCTTTTAGAGCAGGTTGGCAGATTTAAAGGAAAATATGTTTTCTAAAACAAGTTTTTAAAATACATTTTCATATTAGAGCTTTGTTGAATGCTCTCGACTTTTAATTTCCAGGGCTAAAAGAGCTAGATGGAGTTGGAATACCCCCCCCAAAATTAGGTTTTCCTTTTTTTCAGTGGTCTTCAGTGTCATGAAGTTGGTATAGCACCATTCTTTTCCCGGACAGCTTCTTTTTCCACTTTCCTGTATTACATCACACAGAGATCTCAGCCAATCAGGGATCCTATAACAAACAGGATAACATCAAGACTTTGAGTATCCAATCAGAGATATGGCCCTTTGATGATGTCACTAAGGATACATTAGGGCAATTAAGAGTGATGTCAATCATCATGTTACTTCAGCACAATTACCACAAGGCATATAGATGGGTGGCAGTCAAATGGCATGAACCAGTGACTTGCTGCTGTTGGAGGGTGGGGTGGTAAGCTCCAATTGGTAACTCTGCTTTCTGCAGAGGTTTTGCTATTAATTTTGGTGAAGGGGAAACATCTCTGCAGATATATAACTGCAGTGAGAATCTAAGAAGAGCCTTGCTGCATCAGACCAAAGGCTTATCTAATCCAGTGTTCTGGCTAACCAGATGCCTATGGGAAGCCCACAAGCAGGATATCAGGGTAATATCCCTCTTCCACCATGGCCTCCCAGTGATCGGTTTTCAGAGACATGCTGTCTTGGATTCTGGCAGTTGCAACCAGCCATTATGAGTAGCTGCTGATCTAAAGTGTTTTTTCATTAGGGATGCTAAATTGGGCTTAGTACTGGATTCCAACTGAATTCGACAGTCTGCTATCTTTTCAGACCAGCACTGATTTCTTGCAGTGGGTTGTGGCTATAATCGGCACGGATTTTTTGCAGCAGGCCACGGCTGTAATTGGCACAGATTTTGTTTTGAAAAATTTTCCCAATTTTACATAATTACCTTCATAATTTCATCTAAACTGATGCATTTGTAACAGTGAGTAGGTGTGATAAATAGGAAAAAAGAAACCACCGTGATAATTTACATAGGCATTTAGGTTAAAAACTATGCAATTTTTTCCCGCAATGACAACAAAAAACAGCGGATCGAATCAGCAAGCACCAAAGCAAGCAGGAACAAAAAAAGGGCAGATTGGGATGGAATGATGGACTATTAGAATACAAGCAGATTGGAACTAGGCAGGGAACCCCATCCCTATTTTGCATACACAGGGCTGACACCTCCATAAAGATATGGGAGAAAAGTTTCACTTCCACATAGGGATGAGGGAGAAATTTGACTCAGTTCACATTTAAAGGTGAACCTACCAAATCGGCCCTTTCCTAAACAATATGTGAACTGTAACACACCCATCCTTTGAAATTCACACATCTCTGAATTTTGCAATGTAGTTCTCCAGCCATATATATAAGTGTGCATAACAATGCATATATTGGTGAAAATAACCTACAAAAATACATCATATTAGGGGAAATCAAAATATTAGGGAAATATTATTTGCAAATGTGCATATTGGGCAAAGTTGCATGCAAAAATGTGTATATTAGGAGAAATTCGCACAAAAATGCTGTTGAATTTTCATGATGAATTTTTTTTTTAATAAAATTGCAAACTGATGTGGAAAATGCAAAACTGTGAGAAACTGAAATCGACAGATTCTTCCACATCGCAGCCCATCTCAGGTCTCTGAATAAGGCACATATCTTGAAGCAAAGACGTAAGCATGAATTCACACACATTCTATTTTTTACGGTGGCACTCCTAATTTTATATATGCATCCATCCAAAAATGTACTGTATAAATGAGACAAGCTTTCTTGTGAGAGATACCAGTTGCTGGGGTTCACAAGTGGGAAGAGCTGCTGTTGCGCTCAGGTCCTGCTTACTGGCCTTCCCGTAATAGGCATCTGGTTGGCCACTCTGAGAACAGGATGCTGGGCTAGATGGGCCACTGTCCTGATCCAGCAGCCAGGCTCTTCTTATACCCACATTAGACAGTGAGGCTGCAGCTTGTTATCAAGTGTACCCTTCACTGCAAACTGTAGTTTTCTGCCATGTACAGAGACATGGATTTACCCTTCCTACAATGTGGCAAAACAAACGACGACGACAAAACTACCGTTGCTTCATACCTGCAGCCAGCAGCATGGGGTTGATTTTACACTATTGAGAAGTATGTGGCAATAGCCCAGCCACAAGCCCAATCTCTGAGAACCATAGAGTAGTTGGGCCAACACCTTGCCCTGGAAAACTTTGATGACAGAGGGGATATGAGAACCCCCTTTCAACAAGAAAAATCTGAGAATAGTGGAGATAGTTCTTTGGGCATTCTCAGAAAGATGTGCAATTTGGGCTTTCCACACGCCAGTTGTTTGAAAAACTATGCCCAAGTATTTATATACCTTGACCTGTTCAATATCATGCCCATTGACCCTCCATCTGCGCTTAGTATATCTTTTAGAAAGCCCAATCTCAGGGGGATTTGCTTCTTGGTTGGCAGCAACCCTCTCTTTGAGAGGTCAACTAGGAAATACCCCAAGCCAACTTTGCCTACATGGTTGCCGAGTAATACATGCTTGACAGCACTATAGGATTGCACCACGTAGAAGCCACTTCTGTGCTTCTTAGGAGCAAGTGTGACCAGTGGGCCATTGTCTAAGCATGCACAGCTGCAGTTGCTTGTTACCCGAGTGCAGCAGTGGGGAGCCTAAAACTCTGATTGGAGTTGCTTGCTTGGATGAAGGATAGAGGGGTGTGTGTGTGTGTGTATAATAGCCTACTGTACAAAGGTAAAATTGGCATGTGTAGCTCCACCCACTTTTGCCTCTGGCTCCGCCCACCACTGGCATGTGGTCCCCAGAAGCCTGACCAGAAGGGAATGTGGTCCCCTAGCTGAAAAAGTTCCCCATCCCTTTTGCATCCATCCCTCTCTCCCACTGTTGAACATTTATGTTTCAATCTCCTGGTTACAAATATCACCTGGTTGACCTTTGGCAAAGCAATATTTTCTGTCTCAGCTCCCCACACACAGACCCCTGCCATAATATGGGGGAGCGTTATAATGCTGACCTACTTCACAGGCCTGTTGTGAGGACTGCAGAGGTAATGAATCAGATGTACTGTGAACACTGGTAAGGCAACATATGAATGCTAAGTAGCATTATCATTGTTGTCGCTGGCCTGTGATCTGTTTGGAAGGACAAATGGGCTCCCCTAAAATGCACTTTTAGAAGTTGCAAAGAAGAAGGAGGAAGGAAGTGTAATTTGCATTCCCCTTGCAGGATCTCTTAATAATTTAATTCCCATTAGGAGTGCCTGCATTCAAGGGGTGGGGGGGAGAAAGAAGATTTATAGAGAGATTTCACTCCAGGTTGAGTTTTTGTCTTTCCATGTTTTCTTGGCATTTATCATGCATGTTTTAATTTAGATCTGAGACTTGTTACCATCTGGTCATTATTGCAAAGAAATATTCATTTTCTCTGAGTGACAGGGGCTGCATTCATCACAGAGGGAGCTGATTGCCCTCTTGCTTTCCCACCCTCCTCCCCTTTGCTTGAACTGAAGCGGAAAGGTATGGAGCGTGGTGTGAAGCTGCAAGTTGCTGGCATCCAAGATGGGAATAGCACAAAGGGAGGGGGGGAGAAAGCATTCATTCATTCAGCCGCGGTGGCAAAACAGGCCTTGCACTTCTGCAAAGTTGCTGCCTGCATGAGCTGAAAGAAGTGGAAGGCTAGCATTGCAAGGAAGTGCTTCTAGCCTGAATGCTTTACGGGCAACCAAATTTTATATTTGATCCTTAGTGATTTGCTAAAACTAGGAAGGGATGGATCTGTCCATTTTAGTTTCTCCTTCCTCTGATCTTAAGTTCAGTTCACCAGATTTCTGCATCACTTTGCTTAAAAAAAAGTCCTCATGAAAATTCATCAGCTCTTTAGTCTGCATTTCTCCTAATACACACATTTGCCACTGCACATTTTCTTTAATGTATGCAATTTTGTAAACATTTTTTCCATCAAAGAACTGCACTGCAAAATTAGGAAAAGGGCAAATTGCAAAGGATAGTTGTATCAACTGTTGTTTTGGGAAGTTCAAATTAGATAGGTTTACACTAAAATGGAAACAGAGCTGAATTTCTCCCCTGTCCCTAGCTTAAAAACTACTCATAGTTTCACCTGTGTTCATTGCCCTCTCTTCTAGATGGGCCTTTGGTATGACCCAACAGGGGTCTTTTTATGTGTATAGATTCCTCTCATCGCATTCCTCATCAGTAATTGGCTTTCTTTGCTCTCAGTGGAGTAATCACATAGCCAAACCTGATTGGCTATGTAGGGTAGGGATGGAAAGGTCTGTCAATTTCACTTCTCTCAATTTCTCATTTTTCCAATCTTAAATTCAGTCCTCCACATTTCTATGGCAATTTGCAGGGTTGTTTTTTTTAAAAAATCCTCATGAAAATTCTACAACATTTTAGTACGAATTTCTCCTAATAAACACATTTTTGTAGGCAGTTTTGACTAATGTATACATTGTCACAAGAAATTTCTGTGATTATGATTATGATTTATTAGTTGCTTTCCTTGCAAAGCAGCCCAAAGCAACTGACAACAGCAAGATTAAAACCAATTATAACAAACCCATTCAAAGAACAAGCATAACACAACCTAAAAACAGATCAGTACAAATAAAGACAGGGCTTGCAAGACCTGCCATATTAAAATAGGCCATTGATACCCAAAGCTCTTCAATTTAAGAGCAAAAAGCCCAGATAAAAAGGAAATTATAATTCATTTTGTTTATTTTCACTCATATAATCATTTTTATGCACACTTTTCCCTTTCATATGCTTTTTTGTAAACATTGTTTGGTTGATGAACTGCGTTGTAAAACTGGAATAAGTGCAAATTTTAAAGGATGGCTGTGTTTCAGTTCTCAAATGGTTTCGGAAAGTGTGGATTTCATAGATGCAGCTTGAAAGGCGAACTGAATTGAATTTCTCACCCATCCCTAATGGAGGGCCATTGCGTAATCCAGCTCACAATGTGATCCCTGGTTGGTTGAGATCATTCATATGACTAATGCAGGAAAAAGGAAGGCAAGGGGGGAAATGACATTGAAATAGTAGTAGGTGGGGAAAAGAAGAATGAATCCAACAGGGCCAACAACAGGGAACATCCTGACAATTAAAGCATTCTTTGAGAAATATTTATACCCTGCCTCCCCTGACTATATTGTTCAGCGTGAAAATAAACACGAGAATATTTGATGTTGTTGTAGTAGTAGTAACAGTAGCCCATTATCACTGCACATGACACTTTGCAGAGTTATTAATTTAGTTTATTTATTTCAGATGTTTATTTACCACTTAATTTTCAGAATTTCTAAGCGGTGTACATAAAATGTTTAAAAGAAACCATACAGGGGAAAAGAACAAAACCATCAAAACAGAAAGCTATCTTAAAATGCCTGGAGGAGTAAGAAAGGCTTTGTCATGCCCCAGAACTTCAGCAAGGAGTGTGCCTGTCTAATCTCAGGTGGGAAGGAGTTCCACAGGCTTGGGTCCACTGCACTGAATGCATGGCTTCTAGTTGTTACAAGTTGTGTATCTGAGCCATGGGGTGTGGGAGAGACCACCAACAGAGACTCCCCCAAAGATCTCAGTGATCTGGTCAAGATATAAGGGATGAGGTGGTCCTTGCAATACTCTGGAACCAAGTTGTTAAGGGCCTTGCCACTTAATACAAGAACCTTGAACCTGTCCTGGCAACATATAGGCAGCCAGTGCAAGCTTTTAAGCACGGAAGTTAAGTGCCAACAGTAGTTCTGTCCCCATCAACAGTCTAGCCACAGCATTTTACACCAGCAGGAGCTTCTGGACCAAGCACATGGGAAGCCCCACATAGAGTGCATTGCAGTAATCAAGTATTAAGGTTACCAGTGCATGAATCACCAAATTACAGTCTGTAGTCATCAGTGACAGAATTGAAAGCCAGGCCTCTGCCCCAGGGAGCTTACACTATAAATGTAGACAACTGAGGGTGGGAGTGGGAATGAATCACAGAAGGCAGAGAAAGACGTGGCAATGCCCATTTGTTTATTTTTTTCCACTTCCCAAATTAGATGGGTGACAGGAAATCATTCTGGATATTTTGAAGCAAAACAATGTTAATAAACAATAGTCACTGTCATTCTTGGCCGTTTGCATGCACAGGCCCTCTTCTCAATAGAAAATTTGGGTGGTTGTATTCAACTAGGTCCTACACAGAGTAGACCCATCCAGATTAATGCACCTAACTCAGTCATAGGGCCATAGGAAGCCGTCTTGTAAATGAGTCAGTTCATTTGGCTCAGTACATACTGGAAGCATCTCCCCAGGATTTCACGCAGGAATCTCTCCCACACCTTCCTTGAGATGCGGGGATTGGATCTGGGATCTGTATGCAGAACAGATGTTCCGCCACTGAGCAGAACATGCCAATAGTCATGTCTATTAACTTCAGTGGGTCTACTCTGTTTAAGACTAGCACTGAATACTGTCCTTTCTCCGCAGCAGGGCAGGGCGTGGGCTTCCACCCTTCTCCCCTGCACCCAGCCACGCGTGCAATCCTATGTGGCTGGGCTGTGTGTGAGCCAACCCTATGATTAAGGAGAAGAGCTCTGAAATGGGGGGCTGAGGCAGAGGAGTCACCCCACAGCGGAGGAAGCCCCAGATGCGTCTGCCCTGCACAAAGAGGAGGTCTGCTTTTCCTTCTTAATGATGGTGCCAAGTGCAATTTTGCTTCTCTGGAAATCATCCTGTGACAAGCCCTGCCTGAGGAACATCTGCTCCGGCAAATCCAGACCTATAATTTGAATAAATTATCAATATCTGGCAGTGTCCCATTATTAATGCTTGGAGTCTTTGAATATTCTCCCGTTTAATAAGAAGACTGGAGCTAGCAGTTGGCATAGTGGCTTCCGGATAGCTTTCTATTGGATCTCTTTTGTTCAGTTCCCCCCCTCCCCATATTTCTCTCTCTCCCCCAACCCAGAATCTCCCCTGCTATTTTCTTTCTTTTTCCAAATGCTGCCAATGGAGATGTGTGTGTGTGTGTGTGTGTGTGATGGTTCTGGGCTCTGCGAGAATGAAAAAAAAGAACATCAAAGGGAGATGTGGGAGAGAAAAGCCATTTGTATCCTATATATCAGAAAGAATAATGACACCCCCCCACCCCACCCTGCTTAAAGGACTCCCTTGAGCGTTTTGCTATTATTACCTGTACAAGGTTGCACATGCGGCTTCAGGAGCATCTTCTGTTCCGTTAGGCTGTGAGTTTTCTCAGTTTCTGCACCAGAGACAAGTTTTATTAACTTTCTCTTCAGCATCCACCCTGATAGTTAATGATGCAGGGCACCTTTGAGGGAGTCTAATGTAGGCCGTTTATCAAAAACCACCACAGCGCATAAATAGGCCAGCATTCTCTCAATATGATAAATCAGAGGCTGGCGTCGGCTTCCTTCCTATGGCTTTCTTTGGAAGCAGAGGAACTTTCTCTAATTGCTGACTCGGGCTTAAAGTTGGAGGAGTCCATCAGGGCCGGGCCAAAGAGGGACAGCGTCCTGGGAGGGAAGGTCAAGCAGGCATTATCAGAGTCAGCAAGAAGCCAGAGGCTGGGTGGGGAAATCTGTGCAGAAGGTCAGCGAGTGGCACACAAGTAGACAGGCGAGGGCAAAGAGGTGGTGCCTAGGGATGGGGGAGACATTTGATTCAGTCGGCATCGACAGGTGAACTAACCTCATTTTACTTTCCAAAACAATACATGCACTGAAACATGGCCATCCTTCAAAATTCGTACTGCTCTGAATTCTGCAATGCTGTTCTTGTGCCACATGTGCACATAGGCATGCCTATACTATGTGTGTGCATGCACATGTGTACACAAATAATGCATATACTAGGGTAAAGTGTGTGCACACAAATGCATATACTAGTGAAAGTAGCGTACGCAAACATCAGGAGAAATGCCTTTGCCAAAATGTGTATATTAGGCAAAATTGCAAAGAACAGGATGGATCTTTTTATAGAAGAAATGTATAGGTGAAACTCGCACTGAAATGCTGATAAATTTTCGTGAGGACTAGAACTGAACTTAAGACTGGAAAAGGGAGATACTGAGAGAAACAGGAATGGTGCCATAGGCAAGCATAACGCACATAAAATATGGAGAGGAGGGAATCCTAGCTGCTTCCTAAAATTTAGGGCGTTGGGAGCACAAGCAGTTGGAGGCTAAGCACAGCTAGAATCATAGAATCATAGAGTTGGAAGGGGCCTTGTAGGCCATCGAGTCCAACCCCCTGCTCACAGCAGGAAATCCACAGCTAGAGCATCTCCCGCAGATAGCTGTCCAGCCTCTGCTTGAAGACATCCAGCGAAGGGGATCCCACCACCTCCCTAGGCAGTGGGTTCCATTGCCGAACTGCCCTTACTGTCAAGAAGTTCCTTCTAATGTCCAATCTGAATCTACGCTCCTGCAACTTAAAACCATTAGACCTAGTCCTACCCTCTGGGGCAGCAGAGAACAAATCTGTACCCTCCTCTATGTGACAGCCCTTCAGGTACTTAAAGAGTGCAATCATGTCACCCCTCAGCCTTCTCTTCACCAGACTGAACATGCCAAGTTCCTTCAACCTTTCCTCATAAGACTTGTTCTCCATACCAGCTATCATCCTCGTCGCCCTCTTCTGAACCCGCTCTAACTTGTCTATATCTTTCTTAAAATGAGGCACCCAGAACTGAACGCAGTATTCCAGATGAGGCCTGACTAATGCAGAATATAGTGGGACTATTCCCTCGACCTGGAAACTATAGCTCTGTTTATGCAGCCCCAAACCGCATTTGCCTTTTTTGCCGCAGCATCACACTGCTGGGTCATGCTCAACTTGCGATCCACTACAATTCCAAGGTCCTTCTCACACGCACTACTGCTAAGCTGGGTATTTCCCATCCTGTACCCGTGCATTTTGTTTTTGTGGCCTAAATGCAGAATCCTGCATTTGTCTTTATTGAATGTCATTTTATTAATTTCAGCCCAATTTTCTAGTCTATCCAGGTCCCTTTGGATTTTATTCCTGTCTTCCATTGTGTTAGCTATCCCTCCCAGTTTCGTATCGTCTGCAAACTTCATAAAGCTTCCCTCCACTCCATCATCTAAGTCATTGATAAAAATGTTGAAGAGTATCGGCCCCAGGACAGAACCCTGTGGCACTCCACTCGAAACCTCCTTCCAGTCCGAAGCAGAGCCACCGACGACCACTCTTTGAGTACGGTTTTCCAACCAGTTGTGCATCCACCTGACAGTATTTCCATCTAGTCCGCATTTGACCAGTTTGCTAATCAAAAGGTCGTGGGGGACTTTGTCAAACGCTTTGCTGAAATCTAGATAGATGACATCTACAGCATTTCCGCCATCTACTAAGCTAGTGACCCGGTCAAAAAAAGAGATGAGATTAGTTTGACAGGATTTTTTTTCTTGACAAACCCATGCTGGCTCCTTCTAATCACAGCATTGTCATCTAGATAGTTGCCAATGGACTCTTTTATTATCCGTTCTAATATCTTTCCCGGTATTGAAGTCAGACTGACCGGCCTGTAATTCCCCAGATCTTCTTTTTTACCCTTTTTAAAGAGCAGGATGACGTTTGCCCGTCTCCAATCGTCCGGCACCTCTCCCATTCTCCATGATTTCTCAAAGATGATGGCAAGAGGTTCTGAAAGTACATCCGCAAGAAGAAGAAGATGAAGAATTTATATCCCACCCTTCCTCTTGGAGGAGCCCAGAGTGGCAAACTCATCAGTAAAAGAATTTAACGACGACCAAAAAGAAGCAATTTTTAAAAAAATTAAAAACAGCTTAAGTGGAGTGTTACCACTTCAGACTGCAAGTGGAGACTTACCTAATAGAACACATCTGTAACACAGAGAGAGACACACACAGAGAGATACAAAGTCTTAAATATAGAAAAGCAGCCGGTTAGGAAACAGCACTTGTCCCTGACATGCTTGTTTTCTTGGGGAAGGGCTTCTTTTTGTTTGTGGAAACCTTCAGCCATGTAAACCCCCACCTGCAGTCTGAAATGGTACAGTCCGAACCTCAATGAGACCAAATTCCATCCCACCCATCATTTCATAAACTTGTGAGAGCTTCAGACAGCCTTTGGACTAATTTCAAAAGGCCTCTGCTAGTGATCCCTTTTGACCTGTGGCAAGAAGGATCTGTCCGCTCCGTGGCAGCTTGCTGGTTGGGATGGGGGGGCAGAGGAAAAGAGGGGAGAGATAGAAAGAGAGCAGGGAAGGGGGTGTCTGTCACTTGGGGCTGTGACTTTGCTGCTGCTGGATTTGGCCCTGCCCACACTCAGCACGAGGCCCCTGAGAGGTTAACCCCAAGGGAATGTGGTCTTCAGTGTCTGTTTTAATGTTTTTGATTGCTGTAAACCACCCAGAGAGCTTTGGCTATGGGGCAGTATACAAGTGCAATAAATAAATAAATAAAATAAACAACAAAGTTGCCCACCGGTCATAGGCCCAGTGGAGAACTGTTGGCAGAACAGGACCAAAGAGGAGGAGGTCTGGGATCCAGGGGAGGGGCTCAGTAGTCTGGAAGTTGTGAATGAGGACATCGAGGAAGGGTCAAATGACCAGCCCACTGACAACCCCTCCTCAGAGGCGTCAGCCAATGAGAACGAAGGGGTTGAACCATCAGTCTGTCCTATTGCACTGCCTATGGCAGCCAATCCGCCACAAGGATGCACACACACACACACACACACTGCTGACCTACACTCAGCCCAGGAAGAAATACGAGAAGAGGAGCCAGGGTAGGATCTGGCTGAGACATCCCTGCCTCCATCGCCACGGATATGCCATTGGCTGCGCAGGTGCAAATGGATGGAGCCCATTAACCTGCCTACCCGTAGGAGTGCCCGCTTGCTTTTCCAAGTCTTGAGTCGAGAGAAAAGTCCCGCACAAGTAGTCATGCTTTAAATAAAGTCCTGCCGCATCCTTTATCAGAGAGAGTCAGGGGACGTGTCTAGTATTGCGACAACATCTTCGCTTGTGTAACCATGCCAAGTAGCACCTTGTATTGATCTTATCGCTGTGTGCGCGCTGTAACCTGATCTGTGTTCCACTCAGGTGCTAACCTGTTGATTAAAGCCATTGACAATAACCAAACTGACGGTCCTGAGTTTGATTCGGGGGGGGGGGAGAGAGCCAGGACACCACCCTTGTTACAAAGCTCTTTCCTTTTCCCCCTCTCTTGGTCATCATATTTCCCCTCAACTAAACTTACCAAAGCAGCTCCAGGCATGAGCAACTTGGAAAGTTTAATACTTTTGGAAGAATGAGATTGTTTAGAAGGCCATTTTTCTTCTCTCTCTCTCCCCCCACCCTTCAAATAACATTCAAAGGCATTAGTGGAAAAATTGGCCCGTGGTTATTTCACAGCTACTTTTATTTATGGTAAATTTATTATAATAAGGATGTTCTCTGTCATTGTCTGGTGCGATTTATTTATTGTATCTCCCTTTTGAAAACTGTTGATATTGATTGCTCCGAGAGGTTGCCTCGAAGAAAAGGGGGAGAAGGGGGGGCGGAAACCTGGGGAATGAAAAGAAATGACCATGTTGTTATCAATTACTTCATAATGAGATGTGAGTGGAGAATTTTAAGCATTCTTCCTAGCACTAGTGTATGGGGGGGAGGAACAATATATTTACAGGAAATTATCCCTGGGTGATGAATGGTGTGTTTTAAAGTGAGGGGTTCTCTAATGAGGGCCTCTCTTGATGGCACAGAAGCTTATTTCTAACCACTATGTGTTTTAATTAAAAGAGAATTTAGTGTGCATCCGCTAGAGACCAAAATAAACCCAACAATTCTGCATGGAGTCGTGTCCTTCCGTCTCCAACCAAAGCAGAAATACTGCTTGAGCTTTTTACAGTTAATTCCTTAAGAGATGAACAGGGAAAGAGATTGAAAAGGTGATAGGCCAGGTGTGGGGGACTTTTGGCCCCCCAGATGTTGCTGAACAACAACTCCCATCATCCCTGGCCCTTGGCTTTGCTTGCTGGGACTGTTGGAGCTGTAATTCAGAAGAAGAAGAGCTGGCTGGATCAGACCACCTAGTCAAGCATCTTGTTCTCACAGTGGCCAACCAGTTGCCCATGGGAAACCCACAACCAGGACAAAAGATGTCTCCCCTCATGCAATTCTCTGAAACTGTTATTCAGAAACATATTTCCTCCAAGAGCTGAGGTAGAACAGAGCATGACATAAGGCAATGACAGCCTTTGTTGTTGTTGTTGTTGTTGTTATGTGCCTCCAAGTTGATTACGACTTATGGAGACCCTATGAATCAGTGACCTCCAAGAGCATCTGTCATGAACCATCCTGTTCAGATCTTGTAAGTTCAAGTCTGCGGCTTCCTTTTTGGAATCAATCCATCTCTTGTTTGGCCTTCCTCTTTTTCTACTCCCTTCTATTTTTCCCAGCGTTATTGATTTTTCTAGTGAATCATGTCTTCTCATGATGTGTCCAAAGTATGATAACCTCAGTTTCATCATTTTAGCTTCTAGTGATAGTTCTGGTTTAATTTGTTCTAACACCCAATTATTTGTCTTCTTTGCAGTCCATGGTATGCACAAAGCTCTCCTCCAGCACCACATTTCAAATGAGTTGATTTTTCTCTTATCCGCTTTTTTTACTGTCCAACTTTCACATCCATACATAGAGATCGGGAATACCATGGTCTGAATGATCCTGACTTTGGTGGTCAGTGATACATTTTTGCATTTGAGATGACAGCCTTATCCTCCATGAATTTGTCTAACCCTTTTCAAAACCCATAGGAAAATACTGCAGCCCAGCTGGACCCAGGTAGAGGCCCATCTAGTCTAGCATCCTCTTCTCATGGTAGCCAAGCAGATGCCTATGGGAAGCCGAGAAGCAGGACCTGAGTGCAAACATTCACTCTCTCCACTTGTGATTCTCAGCAACTAGGATTCAGAAGCATACTGTCTCCGACAGTGGAGGTAGAACATAGCTATCGTGGCTAGTAGTGGCGTAGCTCTAGAATCTTTCCCCCTATTTTCAGTGTTCAGGCTGTGAATGCCATTGCAGGGTCAGCGGAACACCAAGGTTTTCAGAAGTACAAAAAAAAAGTTGGAAAAAATCCCTACAAAGGAGGGTAGGATTCAACACAGCCCAGTGAAAACAGAGTGCGCACAGTGGGCATGGAATGCTGACTGGCTACTGGTGGTGGGGATATAAACCAGCAGAAGGAGATTGAAATGGAGTGGTTGGCTACACTGCAACATTTTGTTGCAGGTCCCACTGATTAAGACTGCTGCAAGAAATTGTGCCCATGAAAATGCCCCTTACCAAGCTCACTGGAAATTCCCATTAAGAGAAAAGTCCATCACATTTTTAAAAGTTGTGACAGTGCCTTAAGATGCCTGGACCACAAAATGTATTTTTTTATTGTTGGTATTTATTGTTGTAACCTACCCTGGGGTTTATGGACAAAGGACAAGGCATGAATGATAAAAATAAACAAATAAGGATGATAAAATATATGATGGCATGAGGCTTGTTTTTTGTTTGTTTTGGACTAGAATCCTACAAATATTATTTACTTTTAAGATTTTTCATCTGCCCTTTCCATAAGGACCCAAGGCAGGTTAAAACAATATAACATCGTTATAAAAGCAGATAAAAGAGTGACAGTTATAAAAACAAGTAAAACCATTCTTGCAGAACAATATACATTCAGCAAAAGAAATGGGTCCCGCAAAGCAAAATACCTTACCTGCCAAATGCTAGGGTAAAGAGGTGCATCTTCAGCACATAGTGAAAGCTATACAACAATGTTGCTAGATGCACCTCTCTGGGGAGGGAGTTCCACAATTTAGGGGCTGGCACAGAGAAGGCCCTCTCCTGGGGCACCATTCTGAACACCTGAGAGAGTATGTAGGGATGGGTGAGAAATCTGATTCAGTTCGCATTTCAAGCTGAATCTATCAAATTCGCACTTTCTCAGAACTGAAACACAGCCATCCTTCAAAATTCGCACTTATTTGAATTGTGCAATGCAGTTCGCCGACCAAACAGTGTTTATAAAAATGCATATGTTGGGGAAAGAGTGTATAAAAATGAATATACGGGTGAAAATAACATACAAAAATGCATTATATGATGAGAAATTGCTTGCAGAAATGTGTGCATTAGTCAAAGCTGTCCAGCCAAGAAGAGGAAGACCCTCAAGGTGCCACAACAGCAAACAGCAGAGCGTGGAGAACATGAGAAAATTTTATTGCAGCCCAACGCATTTCAGGTGTTGGCACAACCCTTTGAGTCAAGGGCAATCCGCAAATATATATATATATATATATATATATATATATATATATATATATATGTACACTAGAACAAATAAGGAAAGGGTAACTGAAAAGAAACATGCTAAAAGAGCAACACAAGAAACCTTCCGAAAACGAAAACTGATTACACATGAACTCAACAAAGGAAATTTTAATGGAGCTAGCAACCAAATAAAACAAACCATAACAAAACAAATGGAAAAAAGGGATTAGAATAAATACTCAAAATACCTTGGGCAATGAAAAACACTAATGCTGCCACTGCATTACTCAAAGCTACCTACCAAATCTGTTTATTAGGAGAAAATCACACTAAAATGCTGGAGGAAAATCATGAATTGTTGCAGAAATACGGAGAACTGAATTTAAGACTGGAAAAATGGGAAAAAAATGAGGGAACAGAAACTGTCAGATCTTCCATCCCTAGTAGGGATGGAAGCAGTCTTTCAGATATTTGGACCCTAGGTCATTTAGGGCTTTAAACACAAATCTAAGCACTTTAAATTGGGCCCAGAAGCAAACTGGCAATCAGATTAACATGGCTGTCCCCTTTTAAAGCATATCTCCAAACCATATGATCTAGAAACCTGGGTATTTTGAAAAGGGGAAGTTATACTACTATAGTCCATGGGATGTTAAAGACTAGCAAATCAATTATGGCTTAAGTTTTCAAGGAACCTAGAGTCTGCTTTATCAGATACCTGAAGTATTATTCTCTGTTGGTAGATGTAGAGAAAAGAATGGAGGTAGGGAATGTAAAAGGTGGGTTTGCGTGGAAAAGGCACTAGAGTTGTGCACAAATGGCCTCCAAATTCTCCATCCTATTTGTGGGGCAGAGAAAACATGGAAACCATTTCCAGGTCTGGCTCCAGCAGTGGGACAGGTGGGGCACAGGCCAAAGGAACTCAGAGGGGCCTTCTAGCTGATCCAGCTTATGGATGTTACTATAACATCAAATATTATTTATTTACATACTTTGACTGAACAAAAATGCACATTTTTGTCCTCAAAAAAGGAAATGTGGAATGAGTTTATAGTGGAGAGACCCAAGGGTTAATTTTTGAGGTGGAGGAGTTTTATACAACAATGTTGTATTGTTTTTACTTTGACAATAGGGTGTTGTCATATAAGTCGAGATGTGTTTTATTTTAAAGGGGTGGGGCCAGGAGGGAAGAGGAGTGTGGTTACAGGACTAAAGCCAGGCGACAAGGGGGCTACTGATAGCCTGTGCCCAAGGGCCCCCCGAAACCTGGAGCCAGCCTTTCATTTCATTGAACTTCTCCTGATGGAGGACTTTCCCAGGGATTGGACTCACCAGTAGCCATGGCAATAGCAAAGTTTCTTTCTTCCCTTTTTCTTTTATCTCTTGTGTGCTCTCTCTGTGTTGGCAACTTGGCCACCATTTTGCATTCTCCACAATGCCCCAGACCTAGTGTCATTCCAGGCCATGTGGGAACGGAGTGGATGGTGGCCTCCATTGACAAAAATGGAGATAACATTCAGATAAAATCCTGCAAAGTGGCCTTCTTGTCTAGGAGTTCAGAAGAAGAAAATATCTCAGAAAAAAGCCATCTGGGTCATTTTACCCACTATGGAAATGATATGAAAGCTTTAAAATGTTAGGGGTGTGTACATGCTACAAGATTTACCTTGTATCTGTATATTTTAAGATAAGTCTGATCTGTTTCTGAATCACTCTGTGTACTCTCTGCTTCAATTTGTGTTACAGCTTCCAAGCCTCTCTGTACAAAATTAAGCTTTGTGGGGGGATTTCATTCACTATAATGGAGAATTTAAAAAAATGTTTATAACTTTTTCCCCTATTGACCCAAGTGGATGGAATTTTTAGGCACAGGAGCCCTACCAGAAAGGATTAAGCCTGCGAAATTGCTGAAAAATAGATCAATTTTTTTAAGGGGGCAAGAAATAGGGATTCTTCCCCCCACACACACACAATTCCTTATTGGAGAGTGCAATGGTTTGTCTCTTTCTAACCTTGAAATAATTAAGAGGTGGCAAATAGTGCAGTCTCTGAAAAGCCACTCTAGTTGTTTGCTCGTTTTTCCCCATGGAATGAGGAGGATGCAATCTTGTCTTTCACCTTAAGCAGCAAATTGTCTTAGGCATGACCTGTCATGATTCATAGGATCATAAAGGTAATGGTATCACAGTGAAAGATCTTCAAGGAAACCGGTATCCCCTGTAAACTGATGTCCCAATGTAGTTGCAAAACCTACATTGGTAGGATATTTTTTGGTCTGAAAATGGTCCTTTCCTGTTTCTGTTCTTACTAGGAACTTATAGAGATGCCTTATACCAAGTCAGACTGTTGGTCCATCTAGCACAGTATTGTCGACATTGACTGGCTCTCCAAGGTTTCAGGCAGAGATCTCTCCCACCTATACTTGGAGATGCCAGAGATTGAACCTGGGACCTTCTGCATGCAAAACAGATGCTCTGCCGCTGAGCTAAAGTCCTTCCTGAACTTTCAAACATAGAACAAATGATACAAGAGAGGCTCAAAGGTGCTCTACAATGTGGCACACAAAAATGCCCTAACTGCAGTTGACCCCAACTATGATACTGAAACTTCTATTACCTGTGCTTAACTCTTCAAGGAACTTCCCAAGTCTTGGTCTTCACATGCCTACTTGTTATTTCAACAAACCATTTGTTTCCTGTGTCACATTATCTTTCTTACTTCCCCTGGCCTTGCTTCATCAGCATATATTCAGTAGAGAGAATTTTATCATTCATTTTCTGCACCAACCATGCTCACATGTACCCTTCGTGTACACACACACACACACACACACACTTCATCTGATGCAGAATAGGGAATTATACATTAGCTACTTCGACTCCAGGCTATGACAGACAGTAATTTACCATTTTATTGTGATTCAGTACCTTGGACAGAGGCACACACAGCCTGTCATACTCTGTTCGTCACCAACAGTCGAGACAAGCCTTGGCTGTCAAGCAGAAGCACTGCTCTAATGAGGACACCTAGAGATATAATTTTAAAGTAGGCAATGGGGGACTTTAACAAATACCTTTTTAAGCAGGGCAGGTTGGTTAGAGGATATACAAAAAGTACAGCATAGGGACCCCTGTCCCTCTGTAAGGACAATCCTTTTTCCTGGAAATATTAACCAAGTTTGCAATAGATCACTTGGGGAGGGATTCTTGCTGAGAAGCAAGTGTCATTGAACCTTTATCCATTTGAACCAGAGGATTTTACAGCTAGGTATGGTTTTACATGTTATGTTATGTTATGTTATGTTATGGTTTATTTCTGGGCTGCCTTTTGGCCAAAAAGGCCCCCAAGGTGGCTTACACACAAATAGAAAAACACAAATACAAAACAGAAATAAAAACAATACAATTTACAAAAATTCAAGCCAACAAAATCCTAGCCTTTCTAAAATGCAACAATGGCTAAAAACCAAAAGCATTCCTCGTCCTGGTAAAGGACAATCCCCAGTGAGAGCAGGGTGAAGGGGGACCCTTGATGGTCCCAGGGCAGTCTCACCCCTGCAGCAGTACCTCCCAGTCTGCAGCGCCTCCTTGTAAAGGTCCAAGCAGAGGGGTGGGGCAAGGCAGGTGGAAAACTCTTGGTGAAAAAGCGTGCCCCTTGATGGTCCCAGCACAGTCTCAGCCCTGCAGTCATGCATGAGACATGGGACAGATAGGCGAATATCGGCTTCCATTTCTGTTTTCATTTGAATTCTCCAACAACCCTCATGATAAATGGAGTGCGGGAAGTAAAACAATGCCTTCTTGCATCCCTAATCAGGGCAGAACCTCCCATGGAAAGCATTCCACAGCCATGGTGCCTTGACTGAGACTCCTATTCTGAGTCCCCCCCCCTGCATATAGATGTTATGGGGACCATACTGCAGGTGCTTTGTGTGTATTAATCCTCTGAACCCTTCAGACCTTGGGATGTACAGCCTTCAGACTCAGGTGCTGAAGACAGCCATCCAGGCCACTCTGACCAGCCCTTGGGAACCTCCCTAGGCCCTCCAAGCCCCCTCCCCATGCCCCACCTTCTCTTCTCAAGCTGAACTCCAATCAGGGCAGCTAACAGTAATTAAAACCAACTAGGAAACACAGTAAATTCCAAATCAGATAGTGGGTTTGACCTCCACTGTGTTTCCTTTGCATTGAATTGAATGGGGTGGAAAAATGGGATGACAGTGTAATTTGCATAATTGATTACATAAGTTACATCATTTCACCACAGCAGACACAACAAGATAATGCCATTTTTGGTGGAAGGCGAACAGCAGCAGAATGGAAACAGTGCTGCATGTGATGAATAGGGATGGGGGAGAATGATGGTTCTGTTCATATTTAAAGGTGAACGTACCTAATGGACACTTTCAAGGGGGAAATACATGAACTGAAACAAAGCCATCCTACAAAATTTGCACTTCTCCAAATTTTACAACACAGTTCTCCAGCCAAGTAATTTGTACAAAAAATGCATATGCTAGGGTAAAGTGTGCATATAAATGCATGTATTGCTCAAAATAACATACAGAAATGTATTCTATTAGTCAAAATTGCAAGGAAAATGTGTATATTAGGTAAAATGGCATAGAAAATTTTGCACTAAAATGCTGATGAATTTTCATGAGGGCTTTTTTTAAAAAAAATTGCAAACTGATGTGGAAAATGTGGTGAACTGTACTTCAATCTGGAAAAATAAGAAACAGAGAGAAAGTGATATTGAAAGATTCTCCCATCCCTAGTCTACACTGAAGTTTTTCTTTACTTTTCTACTTTAGCCTCCTTAGACATCCTTCTGACAGAAAGGCAAAGTAAACATTATTTGAATCTATAACACACACACACACTGCAAAATTATTATTTATTATTTGGGAGGAAGAGCGGGATATAAATTTAATAGATAAATATTGAGCAATAAGAAATAAATTCCATTAAATAAAAACAGTAAAAAACCCCAAAACTATGGCCCCTGAATACCTTGAAGGATACAATCAGGTTGCAGAACTGTTCATTGATACATGGATATAAAGTACCAACTGACAATGATTTATTAAATTTATATCCCACCCTTCCTCTCAAAGGAAAAGAAGGCATCAAACAGCAAGTGATAAAACAACAAATCAGTTTAAAACTGCCCCCTTACCAGCAATGTTGTCCTGGCAGACCCGGTTCTTGAGAAAAGAGATTGCACCTTGTATTGGGATAAAACCATTATAACAAATAAAACAATAGATTGCAGCAGACCAGCATAACCTTGGTGGACATAAAGAACAACAAGAATCCTTTAAAAGCTATTAAACTAGAAATTGCAATATGTGTCACATGGAAACTGAAAGGGGGTGACCGGACCAGAGAATGAATGAGTAAATACCACAATCCAAACATGGAAATAAACAATGCACATAAATCCAAGATGCCGTCCTCTGCCTCTAATCAGTATCAAGTTACAGGAGTGGTTTCGAATATCCTGAAGCAATACGCAGGAAAGAATACTTGTGCCCTCATTCTTATTAAAGAGCATGGCTGTACTACAAACACAGCAACCACAGCAGTGTACTTCAGTGTGGACTTGTGGTTAGAGGTTGGACTTGGACCTAGGAGAACAGGGTTCAAATAACCACTTAGTCATGAAGCTCACTGAGTGACCTTGGGCCAGTCACAGCCTCACAGGCTTGTTGTGGAGATAAAATGGGGAATAGAAGAACCAGGCACACCATTTTGAGCTATTTGGAGGAAAGGTGTGCTATAAGTGCAATTACAAAACAAAAACAAATACAACTTCAACTGGGCAGCCTTCAAGGGCAGAACCACATAGAGTAATCAAGTAATGCAGTACTTCAGATTGATTGGGTCCTGGTTGGGATACTCCAGTTGACTGGGTATTCTGACATGGCCCACTGACCTTGAGAACGGTGTGTGGGTTACTCCTGAGGAAACCATACCACAGCCCCACCAGCATCAGGAGCTTTGGGTATCCTCAGCCTCTTCCTAGACACTTGGTACCTTTGGAAGTCAGGTGTAAACTCACTGGCATAGTGACAACTTGTGGCTCACTAGACCAAATGCAGCCCACCACCCATGCATTGTGGCTTGTCAGATCCTTCACACACACACTTGCAGTCAAAGAAGCAACAAAGCCAACAAGTTGGCCAAGCTCTTGGTGGGCTGTCTGTCATCTTGGAACAGTTGGCTCTTCCTCCCTGCCATCACTTCTCAAACATAGCTGATATCTGCAGTTTGTTTGTTGGGTCACAAACTGCACAGGCCTACACCAGGACCTCATTGACACCTTCTCAATGTCAACTGACTTCCTCCATTCTAGCTGAGCCTTTTGCACTGCACCATGCCACCCAGAATTCCCTCATCTGAGCAGCAGGAGATTTCATCCTGTTATCTTTGCTTACGAGCTCACACCACCCAGGTCTGCTTGCTCCTGCCACCCTTCACAGGAATGTAGGAAGCTACCTTGGAGCAATAATAAATAATTATTATTTAATAATATTTAATAATAATATATTATATGGTTATTATGATTATGATTATTTAATAAGTCAGGTGATTGCCTGCACTGACTGGCAGAGAGTTTTAGACAGGGACATTCCCAGCCATGCCTGGAAATGCTGGACATGGGTACTTCTACATGCACAACAGACCACTGAGCTATGGCCCTTTGCTTCAGACATAGGAACATGGCTTAGGACCACAATACCTGATGGTACGCCTCTCCTGACACGAACCCACCCGTACACTACACTCAACATCCAAGGCCCTCCTCCGGATGCCTACTCCATGGGAAACTGGGAGGCTAGCAACAAGAGAGGGCCTTCTCAGTGGTGGCCCCCAAATTATGGAATGATTTCTCTGACGAGGTGCTCCTAGCGCCAACACTGTTATCTTTTCGGCACCAGGTCAAGACCTTCCTCTTCTCCCAGGTATTTTAGCATGTGTTTTTAAATTGTTTTTTAAAAATGTGCTTTTAAATTTGTATATTTGTTTTTAATGTTTTTAATTGTTGTAAACCACCCAGAGAGCTTCGGCTATGGGGCGGTATACAAATGAAATAAATAAACACATGAAAATACCTTATACAGTGACAGTTCAGTATTGTCTACACTGACTGGCAGCGGGACCTTCAGGATGCAAAGTAGGTGTTCTGTCACTGAGCTACGGCCCTTCCTTGCAGCCTCTCCAAACTACAGGATCCCATCCAACTCATCAAAGGTTTTTCCCATGTGATTTGCACAATAAGATGCTTACGCAGGCTCAGTAGTCTCACCATTTATAATGCCTTTGACACTGTGCAGTAGACATCTGTCTCTTGACATAGTTTGGCATCTCATTTTCCACCAAGGTTATGTTTTCTTTTCCACCTGGATGCTGGAAACGCCAGTCAATTACAGACACAGGTACAAATTTAGGGTAGGGGACTGCCCCGATAAATAAAAGTGATTGAACTTGCATTTTGAAGTGGAGCAGCTCTTGAACTTTTTCATTGTCAACGCCAGGTATAAATCTGAGTATTACCAAAGCTAAACAAATTGATTGAATTACATTAAGGGCATTGAAGGCACAATTGTGACAATTTACTTCTCGTTGCTATTACATTTACCTCCCTGGAAACTTTGGAAATCCTGCTGATTCAATTGGAGGTTAAAGGTAGCCGTATAAACATTTGTATTTGCTTTATTGCTAAGCAAATATATTCTCTGCTGACACACGTTGCTTCCCTCTTTCGCTTGCCTCGGCACCAAACAGAAAAGCAACACACTGAAGTTGAAAAACGGCACTCAGCGAGGGGTTTAAATACATTTTTTTAATCCAAAATATATTTTAAAGGTCAGTTTCAGCAGTAATTATGTTATAATGGCAGAGCCTTTTAGAGAAGACAAAATACAAGATTAATATGTTGCCAGATGAAAAGTGTTGGAAGATTCAGTCTCTTTTTTTCCAGGCTGTTCTGCTGCGATGCAAATCTCAGCAACTTTGAAGGTGTTGAAAATACTTTCTCTCCCGCTTTTTAAAAGTTTATTAAAGTTTTCACATTCCCTTTTTACATAGTGCAACATTTCTTTCCCTCTCACCCCCCACCTTGGTTTGCCCCCCCCCCCTGACCCCAGCCATCTCCCATACTGTGATGGTTTAATTCTGCACTTGAGTCATTTGTCAGATCATGTGTTGAACAGGAGCATGGTAGGTAGTTAATCAAGTGGGGATTCAAGTGAGCAAATAGTAATTGCTAATCAAAGAATCAGAAAGGTGGCTGAGTAAGGACTGGAGTCAACAAATAGCATTATTGAGACAGAGAATCAGAGAGTGACATCCAACATTAGTCATACTCAGAGGAATCCATTGAAATCAACTGACAGGTAACCTATTGAGCATGATATCACCCAGCCTTTATTATTATTATTATTATTATTATTATTATTATTATTATTATTATTATTATTATTATCTTTATTTATTCCCCGCCCTTTTTCCAAACTGGAACTCAAGGCGGCTTCCAGATAAAAACAAGTACACATCATTAAGAACCTATAATAATATAAAACATATAAACATATAAAATCAGCATTAAAACAGGATTAAACTATTAAGATGTTAAAACCAATTACTCTTAAAATACGGCAACCCAGTTTAGGAGCGTACAGGCAAAACAATAACATACAGCATCCTCTTCAGTCACTACCCTTAAAACCTTCAGTTCCAAAGGCCTGCTGGAAGAAAAAAGTCTTTAGCTGTCGGCGGAAAGACTGCACAGAGGAGGCCATTCTTGCCTCCCTAGGGAGGGAGTTCCAGAGCCTAGGGGCAGCCACCGAAAAGGCCCTATCTCGTGTCCCTTTAGGGCAATTTGCTGCCCTAGGTCCATGAGAGAGCTCTTCTGCAGTTGTGGCTGGTGCCTATTGGGACTTGTAGGGCGTAAGGCAGGGAGGCCAACAGTAGGTGGCGCTAAAGCCAATGGCAGGCAGAGCCAACTAATTCTAGGTTTGTCCCCATCTTCCTCCCTGCTGAGCCCTACAAGAGCAAACCATCAGCTAGGGCAGAAGAAGCTGACAGCCAGGGTCACCTCCTTCACTGGATATAAGGAAGAAGGCAGGTAGTAAGAGGGCTGGCTGAGGGCAGACTGAGGTTGTGGGCAGTGCTCCACTTGCCCTCATTGACCAGCCTCTGCTGCTCTTCTGTGAGGTTACATTGCATCTCAACAAGGACACTATGAGCAGCTATCAAAGCATCTGGAGCACCTTCCCTGTGAGGAAAGGTTCAAATGGTTGGGGCTTTTTCTTTTTAGAAAAACCAGCACCACAGACACCACCTCCATCACACATAGCAAGCACAGGGTGGCTTCCAACATATTCGCATTCCAACATAATCCAATTCATGCTTGATTTGCAATGAAGACATTATTGACACCAGGAAAATATGTAGGAGCAGCAGTAGAGTAGAAGCATGATGAGTCTCTCTCTTTCAAGTCATTCTGGGCAGAACATCTCAAGTAAGAAAACACAAGGCTGGTGTGTTTTTTTAAAAAAAAAAAATAAAGCAGTAAGTGAAGATCATCGTTTCCTATACTCTTACCATAAATACTGCATTTATATCCCATTAATTAAAATGCTGGCAACTTAAAATCATTTATAATAGAGACCCAAGGACTATTAGTGAAGTTGGCCCTGTTTCATTGCAGAGATTGGACGAAGATGAATTGCAGTATAAGGATGTGAAACACTTGCTGGCTTCAGAATGTTTTGGCTTGACAGTGCTAACTAATGTATTAATATTGCATAGATTAGGAAGGAAAGAGAGGTAGGCTCTGGGATTTCATGGGGTAGGGAGTAAGGAAACTGTAAGTGGGCCCTTCAACACACTCTGTCACACAGAGGAACTGCTGAAGAGATGCTATTGGAGGTCACTGATTCATAGGGTCGCCATAAGTCGTAATTGACTTGAAGGCACGTAACAACAAACAAACAAAAATTATTATTATTATTATTATTATTATTTAGTTGATTGAAACCCAAAGGTCTCCAGGTGACTTACAACAATATCATGGGGTTCCTGAGCAGTCTCCCCATCCAGGCACTGTCCAAAGGAACGCAGGAAGCTGCCTTATACTAAGTCAGGCCACAGGTCCATCTAGCTCAGCATTGTCTACACTGGCTGGCAGAGGCTCTTCAGAGTTTCAGGTAGGGGACGTTCCCAGTCCTAATTGGAGATGTTGGAGTTTGAACCAGGGACCTTCTGCATGCAAAGCAAGTGCTCTTCCACTGAGCAATAGAACTATAGCATAAAACAGGAGTAGCCAACATGACATCCTTCAGATGTTCCTGGACTGCAGCTCCCATCATCCCTTACCATTGACAATGCTGAGTGGGGCTGATGGGAGTCATAGGCCAACAAGCTGTACCCGATTTGCTCAATTTCATCAAGGCCTTCAGACCACACTGTCTGGATCATTCTCAGGCCCACAGATCCAGGTCCACAGCACAGGTCTTTGAGAAGCTGCATGGGGCCCTTTGCTTTAGCTGCTTCAGAAGGACATACTGCTGTGTTTTCAGGGTAATGTGCAGGGAGGGGGAGAGAGTTCCTTAATTTATTTTGGCACTGGGGCTCTTGAAGTCATGTATATATGGACAGTCTAGGATTTTGAGTAGATGCGGTGCCACTGCCCTCTTCATGGTCTTCCATGCCAGAATGACCTGGCTTGATCCAGATGAACCTGCTAAATGAAAATGGATGTTTGGGTATCACCACCTGATACCAGAACCGTAACCATCCTTCATGATCTGTTTGCACACATTTACTAAGAAATAGAGGGAGTCCCAGGTGCAGTTCTTCAGATTGCAAGTTCAGGTAGTCCCACACACTGCCCGCTGCTGGTTGCACGTGACAGTCCACAAGTCCAGTCCACAACCTCAAGCTGGGGGCATCTCTGTGAAAATATTTGGATGGTGGGATCCATATATATACATACGAAAAAGTCACCCTACCTCCAAAAGTAAAGCATCATATGATGTGTAATTCCATGCTCACTGTGGTTACATGTTGAGATTTTTTTAAAAAAACACAAACCCTGTATGGACCAGGAGTTCTGTGCCAAATGGTGGTTTAAATATGTATTCCAGTGCAGGAGGTGAGGGGATAGGCTGTTCAGGTAGAGGGGGGAGGACAGGTAGAGAAGTCAAGGAGCCAACAGTGGAATAGAGCTTCCAACCAGGTGCGTCCTTTGATCTCTCCTTTCTTGAGTATTCAGCACTTGATGTGTGAGGGCCTCATTTGAAAAGGCTTCTGCTTGGGTGAAATGGATAGCTCAGTGGACGTGTCCTTTTATGAAATATGTCCCAAGAGCAATCTCTGGCACCTCCAATTAAAAAGAAAGTTTTCAGGCAGCAGTCTTGGGAAAGACTGCCAGCATTCAGAGTAAAACTAGAACAGACCAGAGATCTCTGGATAAGGATGTTTCATGTAAATTCAGCAGTGATGACAGTTTCTCTTAATGTCATTTTCTTTGGGAGTGACAATCTGAATACTTAGATTGCTGTTTAACAGCCTTCTGAGGAGTCAAGAAAGCCAGTTTTCTTTCTCTATCATTTCCCAATCCAAATTAATAAACATTTTTACAGCTGCATCAAATAGTCTCCAATTTTTATCCACCTACCATGGTGGAAACTAGCAGGTTTGATGGCACAGAAATACCCAGTCCACAAAGGGTTATATTCACCTAATTCCTACTCAGAGTAGACCCAATGAAATTAATGAAACTATGTTAGTCATGTCTTTTAATTTCAATGAGTTTACTCTGAGTAGAACTACCATTGAATGCCACACACATATAATCACACTCACACCCAGTCCTGTTCAACAGTGCCATTGTTTCCCTCTCTGCTGCTTCCTTCTTTTTGATCTAGTAATGAGAAGGTTGATCCCAACCAATCAGGGAGCAAGCATTTAAACAGGAAAACTTCATTGCTGTGCAGCCATCAGATGTAGGCATGTGATGACCTCATTGAAGGCAATGCAAATGAATGAATGCAACTCTGTGTAAGGAGTCCTGAAAAATCACCAGCATGGGGGAGATTTATTTTATTTTTCGACACTGCTGAAAGTCATAAAATCTTAGATGGAAGGGATGTCAAAGTCATCTAGTCCGACTCACACCAATGCAGGAAATACACTATTACAGCATCCCTAATAGGTGGCCATCTAGCCTTTGAAGTGTTTGTGGAAACTGAGTGGATTCAGGTTAGCTCTAGTGTTATTCATGCCTAAGGATTCCAATCGCATTCAAAGTAGTACTCAATTCCTATCTCTTTGCCATTAAGGGTCCAATCTTCCACAAAAAGATTTGTACATGGTGATGGGAGGGGTTTTTTTTCAACCCTGACAGAGTTATTTCCCTAATTTCAACCACAAATTTTTGTAAAGATTGAAGAAACATGATAATATTCCTCCTTCCTCCAATTACATTTCCCATTTCCCCCTTCCCTCCCTTTCACCACAACAGGCCCCCAAATACATTTTCAAATCAAGATAAAGCCATCAAGGATATAACAGGGCATGATTAGAAAGGACCTCTCCTTAATGGAGAAAAGAGGCATGATTTAGCTCTGGCTGCCTTCCAGAGATCCACCTGCAATCAGCCAAAGGCGGGTGTTTGAGAAAACAGAATTGTAAAAGTAACTTTGAAGAATTGGTTGCCATGACAACATATCAGTAAATACTTAACTGCAAACATTAAATGACACCACAAGAGTCTTGGACCTGAGAAGGTTTAGAAGAATGGCAAAATTTCACCATCTCTCTGAAGAGTCAGGGCATACTTAAGATTCCCCCCTCCCTTTATTTTTTGATTTGCATTGCATTCAGAAGGAGTAGAAGGCCCGTGGCTCATCTGTAGAGCATATTTCAAAGTTCATTCATCTCCAGATTTTGTGGTGCAGTTATGCAATCAAAAAAATGCATACAAAAATGCATATGTTAGGGTGAAGCATGCATAAAATTGCATATAGTACTGTAAATAACAAACAAAAATGTCTTGCATTGGGGAGCATTCCTTGCAAAAATATGTATATTAGGCAAAATTGCATACAAAAAATACTGGAAAAAGGCATATTAAAATGCTGATGAATTTTCATGAGGACTTCTAATGTTTTCCCTGATGTGAAAATGTGGAGAACTGCACTTAAGAGTGGAAACATAAGAAACTGGAATCAAAGTTGAGAGACAGACCCATGCCCACTGGTGTGTGCCCACACAACTGAATTATTCCAATTTAACAACCTTTTCCTTTTCCTAGGAAAACTGAAACTGTTTCTTCTTCTGCATTATTGGCTAGAACAGGAGTTATGGGAGCAAATCTGGTATACCTCTAACTACTTGTGAAAATGCGCTTCTAGGGGACATAATTCTCCCACTCCCTATTTTATCCTCACAACAACCCTGTGAGGTCGGTTAGGCTGAGAGTCAGTGCCTGGTCCAAGGTCACCCGGTGAGCTTCCCTTCTCCTACCTACTTCAAACTGTTTAGAGGTGTGGCCTTAAAGGAAATAGCTCCGAGCATGCTCAGAACACCTCCCGGGACTACTTAGAAAGTAGCCTAGTTAAGCTTAGTTAATGAAAACAGGAGAGATAATAATAACAGAAGGGAAGGGAACACTGCATATCCAAGGCAAATAAACAAATAGCACCGGTAAGAAAAAAAATGCTATCACATGGTTTTTCTGCCTGGAGACAGATGAGTGAGACCTCTTGGCCACAGCAACCATTTTGGATTGAGAGTTTCTGAGTAGTGCAGAGAGCTGATTGGCCGGAATGAACAGGAGATTCACAGAAAAGTATCCAGGACTCACTCTCTATTGAAATGGATTATGAAAGAATGTGTGGGACAAGAAAGAGTACGGCTTTCAGCTTTGGGGAGAAATGTTTTTTTTAAAAAAATGCTGGTCATTTCACTTGGTAGGGTTGATCCCTGGTAGCCCTAACGGACCAGCCTCCACTGGTAAGCAGACTGGGGATGGGGGGGGGCAAACGTAAGGTTTGCAGAGGTACAAAAAAGCTTTAAGGAGTGTGTTCAGTAGACATGGGGTGTTGACTGACTGTTGGAGAGCAGAAAATAAAGGGGGAGAGGTAGAATGAAACAGAGTGTCCTGCCAACCTGAAGAGGAGAGCCCCATGCTGCAACATTTTGTTGCAGATCCTGTTGCCTTCTTCTGTTAACTTCAGCATCAGAGGTTTTGTATCCTGAAATGTCATCTCAAGGGCTGTTCAGCTGGGGATATGAAGGGCTGGGGGTATCATATTCAAGAAAGGGATAATGCCTGATAGACCTGTCCCCAATGTTCCAGTGCTGCCCAACATCCACACCTTCAAAGCAATGTTGGGATTTAGAGGCTACATGCAGAGGTTTTTGACAAAGTCAGCATGGCTGTATGGACGGACAGCCCTTGGACACATGACCAGTTAGCGTAGTTCCACTCCTACTTCTGGTATACCGTATGGGTAGAGTAAGTGTACAGAAGCCCAATGCAGCCCTCTAGGTCACCCTGTTTGGCCTTTGGGACCCTCCTCAAGTCATACCCCTGCCCAGACCAAAGCCCTCAAAGCTCTGTGCCATGCTCGAGTGTTTGCGCCTAGCTAGAATGGGCCCTTAGACTGTGACTGTACCTCTTGCCTGCCTGGGAGGAGGACAGACGTCATAGTGGTTGTGGTGACATAGAACCTTTGGCTTTTGCATGGCTGAAATGCATCCTGCTGTACAAAGCTAAGAGACCCATCCATTGCTCTGCCCACTTTTTGGCTCTGGTCCCACCTATCCCTCGGATGCGGTCCCCAGAAAGTTACCCACAAGGGAATGTGGCCCTTGGACTGAAAAAGAGTTGCCGCCCCTGGTGCAGCGGGATAACAGCTGAGCGGCCCTCAGGTTCTTTGGAGGCAAGCCACACCTCCATGGTGGAGCAAATGTTCTGAAGGCAAAAGGCCCCAGGCTCAGTCCCTGACGTCTCCATGTAGAGCTGGATCCCCTGCCTGAAACCTCAGTGGCTAATTCAGAAGTGCAAGGCCCCTTCATGTTAGTCATAACCATGACCCCTCCCCTTTTTGCTGCTGGGTTGAGAATGAGATCCTTGTTAATGCCTTCTCCCACAACAACAGACGTCCCTAGGAGCCAATCAGCATGACGGGAGAGTGTTAGGTACTGAAAAGAGTCTTCTCAGTGGCTGACTCACCTCCTTTCTCTCTGATTGGCTCCAAGCAGCAGGAAAGGTCAAGGAAGCATGTTAGAAGAATCTTCTCAGTGGCTAACACATTTCTCCTTCATGCTGATTGGCTCATAGGATGCTGGAGACAAAGAGACCCTGCTGGGACCCTGCTCCCAAAAAAATAAGGGGTCAGACACACACCCCGAGACACCCCTGGACGACTACACCCTGATGTTATCTAACTCGAGGCCTTTATCCTATAGCAGTCAGTTGTTCCACAGTTAATCTGTGCATCTGTGCTGGAATTGTTTTTTAAGAGGTTTTTAAAGTTGTTTTTTAAATATTTTTTAACATGTTTTAACATGTTTTTAAAGATGCTTTGTTTTAATACGTTTTAAAGTCTTTTGTTTATAAGATGTTTTATAGTGTTTTTAGTGTTTTTGTTTGCCACCCTGGGCTCCTTCTGGGAGGAAGGGTGGGATATAAGTTTAATAAATAAATAAATAATCTGAGCTGGGCAGATTCAATTAAATGGAAACCTCTCTGTCCATTGCTAATAGATGGAACAATGGTTTCAATTGGTGCAAGGCAATTATTTGTGTATATATGTTTGTTGACATTGTCAGCTAAGTTTATATAATGCTTATTGTTAAAAAAAACAGATTCAGCAATAATAGAAGGGAAGGAGTGCTGGAGTTCATGGAATATCGACAAATTATAGGAAGAGGCAACAGACTGCAGTATATGGGGAGATCCAGGAAAATTGGGTGGGAGGGTGGAGGGCAGAGAGCTAAATCATCCCCCCACAAAAGCTACCACCTTCCAGCCTGTGATCGTTGAGTAGATCACTACTTTCACTTTTTTGAAACTTTTCTCTGGAACCATGAGGTCTAGCACCTTATTTTTCTTCAACAAAAGAAACTAACAGATGACCAAATAATGATTTCATCCTGCAGGCGCATCCTATGATTTGTTTGATATGATCATGAGAGCAGACACCTTGATTCAACTAAACTCTTGCAGTAGCATAAAGCCGGGCAAGGATTCCTGCTGGTGCAGTGGGACATCCTCCCTGCCCCCTGTACCCCATTCTGCTCCAGAGGGTCGGGGGAACCCTCCGAAGAGCATGCAGGGGGAGGAGAGGGAAGATTGTGCCATCAGGGGAACAGAAATGCTCCCCTTAGCTCTAGGTTGAATACAACTTTGTGTGACTGATTGCAGAGCTTGGAATATTACTTTAAAAAAGGAATAAATTACAATTACTGTTATATGGCCCCAAAAAGGAATAAATTACCATTATAATTACAATTGTTCTGAAAGGAATTGGTTACTTTACCATTACTCAAACGTAATCACTACAATTACACTTAAGATGCTTGAAAAAAACTAGAGTGCCTACAAGGTGCTGGCCTTGGCTAAAACAACATTAGAAATAAACACACACATGCAGAGGGAGTAGAGTAATTCTTTCTATCCATAAGATAGCAATGGTGGTCTCTCCGCTGGTAGGGGAGGTGGGGTGGGAGGCAGAGGCCACAGCTCAGATCTTTGCACGTCAAACCAAATGCAACCCCCCACACACACACACTCAGCCAGCAAGCATAATCTCTCTCACTTAACCACCTCCCATACCCTGCCCTTCCACCAACTAAGGGACACGCAAGTAAGCAAACATTTCCCCATGAGATGCAAAAAAGGTAAAATACTGCAAATGCAGCAAACTAGCCAAGGAGGGTGATGGAGGCCGCTTTGTGTGCCAAGTGCCAACACAGTATTCACACACACAAACACAAACACGCACATTGTCATCTTGCACCTCCACAGTTCTATAGCTCCATTCTGCTGCCTCCTTTATCCATGTTCTTGCCCTCCCGCTCCTTTTTCCCTCCACTCCATTCTTCACCACCACCATCCATTTTTTAAAACAATTGTTTTCTCCATTCCACCCCAGTCTCACTCTCCACCTCCTCCCTTGTCACCTCCTACCTACCCACAGAGCACGAGGGAAGAGTGATGCTGCACAGAAGCCCAGTTTGAGGCACATGATTTTCATCCACAAATTAGAGAGCGGAAGACTTCCCCTGCTCCCCCTCCCCAAGTAATGCCCGAAAGTATTTATTTATTTATTTATTTGATTTATATCCCGCCCTTCCTCCCAGCAGGAGCCCAGTAATGCTGGAAACATTACAGTTACTCCACAAAAGTAATAAAATTACTGCTCGTTCTACTACAATCAAAATGTAAAGGAATTACCTACTCGTTCCCCCCAAAAGGAATGAATTACAAGTAATTTGTTTTTTGTAACTAATTGTTTCCAAGCTCTGATTGATTGTAACCCATCCTTGCACCTCTGGTATTTGTTGGCTCTGTCATTGGACAGACGAATCTGGGACAGAGGCAGAGAAAAAGATTGTTTGCAAAATCTGTCATGCATAGGGTTGCCATATTGCCCGGATAGCCGGGTTTTACCCGGATTCTATGCACGCCACCCGGCGCCCGGCTAGCCCCTTACGTGGCCCGGATTCTCAGCTTTAATTTAAAAAAAAATTAAGTTTCTAGGTGGTCCGGTTCTCGAGATATACATAAAAACGTCAGCCACCCCCCTCGACTGTTAAATCTTTCTTTAAACAGTACTGTACTATAGCACTTTGTAGCTTTAACCCCGCCCGTTCAGCATTGCAGCCAATCAGGGATTGTGTTCCAGTTTCATTGACCTCAGGCAGTGTCTAGAAAACAAAATGGTGGTTTCACCCACCCACCCCCGTTTATCTGAAAATCTCATAAATTGGGTAAGTATATACATTTCAGTTTTTTTTTCCTCTTGTGTGCAGGAGTCAGAGCTTGGGCAGTGTTTTGAAAACCTTCCCAATACTTGCTTTTTGTAAAAGCAATGCTAATCCCACATGCCCAAAGTAAATCCCATTTAATTCAATAGGACTTACTTTGAGTAGACATGTTATGAATGTGCTGAAAATCAATGGGACTTTGGAGTGAATTTAAAAAAGAATTATCTTTGTGTTCTAACTCTTTCTGTCTCCAGTCCAATTTTAAAGCAAGTAGGCAGGGGTTACTTAGGTATTACAGTTTTTATTCTGTAGGAAAGTAATACTGATTTTTTAAAAACTAATACTGATTTTTCTGCAATGACCAACTGGTTTGACAATAAACTATTATATGGGCTGTATGTATTTATACATCTGCTGTGTGTGCGTGTGCGTGTATGGAGTCTTTCCAACACCCCTGTGAGGTAGGGTTGGAAACCAATGCAGCTCACAACAAGAAATAAAGCCATTTAAAATCCAATGACCATAAAACAAGTATAAACAGTTGCAAAACAGCGTAAAGTGGCATGATTCGGAATTTTGGGTTGCGTGAATGAAGTTGCTTATCACTTGAGGTTGCAGTTCTGTCCCTGTTTGAGCAAGCCCCGCTGAATACGCTGGGACTTGCTTCTGAATAAATAAACTTAGGATTGCACTATAAATATCTTTACAGTTTGTGTAAATAATAAATATATTTGATAGTCATGCTTATATACATATTTCTTCATTTATCATATTTTTGGTTTTTGGTTAGGAATCCTGACTGGTTGTGAGATGCTTAGTTTTTTGGCTTATTCATAGGAATCTTGTTGTGGTTGGTATGGTATTACATTTAGGAAAGTGTTACTGCCTTCTGTGTTTTTTTTCCTATTTGCATTTCACTTATCTTTAACCTCACTCCGTTACAGCCATAGAAGCAACAGCAGCATATGCAAGATAATTAACTCCCATTAGTGATAAGAACAAGAATTTATAATTATTATTTCAATTAAAACAAGAGGCTTATCAATACTTTGAAGAGGACCAGATATTTATTTTGTTTCTGAGCCCAGGACTGGGTCTTTCATGATGCCCGGGGAGCAGGAGAGTAGTCGATAAGAGACAGACATCCTGGCATTGGTAATCTAATTAGCAAGGTATGTGTGGGGTTGTTGCACACTTCCAGGCCCAGTTTCATTTTGAGTATGGAGGTGGAACCTGTGTAGATGTGGTTCAGAAATTTTGAGTTAAGCAAAGCTCTGCTTTTATAAAACCTAAGAAACATAAAGATACTTTAAATGTCTGAGTGCCTGCACCAGTGGAATACTGGAGGAACTTGTAAAACTTGCTGCAACAGTATTTAGAACTGAGCATGTGGTGTGAAAGACTCCTTTTCCTAACATTTTGGCTTGTTTTTCTCCACCCACCACATTTCTGAAATATATTGTATATGTTATGGTTAACTGTGCTGCTGCCCTGACTTACTTTATGTTTGTTGCTATTTTGTGTTTTTATTATGTTTTTATATTGATTGTGTATTTTATTGTTTTTATTATATTTGTAAGCTGTGCTGAGCTCTGTTTTTAACAGCAAAAGGGCAGGATATAAATTCTCTTAATCAATCAATAAATCATAGTGTTGGAAACTAGAGTCTAGGCATTTAAGGCTGAAAATGTTGCTTAAAAAAAAGATTTCTCACATCTTTCCCCAGTTTTTGGTGGTAATTCCTAGGCACAAAAACAAAACAACTGGACAATCCAAATATTAACATGCAAATATTTGCATAATATGCAAATAATATGCAAATAATTTGCATAATATGCAAATTAACCTGCCCGGATTTGTGGAACTGGAATATGGCAACCCTAGTCATGCATCCCTCCTTGGTGAGGTGGCGGGTGGTAGCAGCGGGCAGGTGGCTTGTTGGACAGAGGAGGGGGAGGAAGGGGCACAGGATGTCAGCTCGCTTTATCACTGCCTGAGCTCACGCCTTGTCACGCAGCACTTGCCGTGAATCTCAACAGAGGCTGGCCTTAATAACTTCACACAAGTGCTGCATTGCTAGTGACTTTAGGGACAGATGACAGCAAGCTAGGAATTATAATGAGTTGCTGCAAAGGCCTCCTTCACACAAATTAGTTATTTTCCTTGGAATCTAGCTGGATTTTGCAATGTTTCTGTGGGCGTGGGTGTTGTGTGGAGGGGGGATGAGAGGACATAAAATCCCCCCCTTGCATGGCTTTCTTCCACTTTTAATTAGCACTCCCTCTTTCAGGAAAAAAATATGAGTCTCGATTATAGGGAGGGCTGTCGTTCAGTAGGAGAGCGCTTGCTTTGCATGCAGAAGGTTCTAGGACCAATCTGAGGCATCTAGAGTAATGACAACAGAAGACTTATGTAACTTCAAAGTTGATAATGAAGACACTGAACTTGTCAAGGATTATCAATACCTTGGCACAGTCATGAACTAAAATGGAGACAATAGTCAAGAAACCAGAAGAAGGCTAGGACTGGGGAGGGCAGCTGTGAGAGAACTAGAAAAGGTCCTCAAATGCAAAGTTGTATCATTGAACACCAAAGTCAGGATCATTCAGACCATGGTATTCCCAATCTCTATGTATGGATGTGAAAGTTGGACAGTGAAAAAAGCGGAT
Source organism: Rhineura floridana (assembly GCF_030035675.1). Taxonomy (NCBI): domain Eukaryota; kingdom Metazoa; phylum Chordata; class Lepidosauria; order Squamata; family Rhineuridae; genus Rhineura; species Rhineura floridana. Next base: position 5,983,936 of record NC_084480.1, on the reverse strand, counting down.
AAGAGAAAAATCAACTCATTTGAAATGTAGTGTTGGAGGAGAGCTTTGCGGATACCATGGACTGCGAAAAAGACAAATAATTGGGTGTTAGAAAAAATTAAACCAGAACTATCACCAGAAGCTAAAATGATGAAACTGAGGTTATCATACTTTGGACACTTCATGAGAAGACATGATTCACTAGAAAAGACAATAATGCTGGGGAAAACAGAAGGGAGTAGAAAAAGAGGAAGGCCAAACAAGAGATGGATTGATTCCATCATGGAAGCCACAGACCTGAACTTACAAGATCTGAAGAGGGTGGTTCATGACGGATGCTCTTGGAGGTCACTGATTGATAGGGTCGCCATAAGTCATGATTGACTTGAAGGCACATAACAACAACAAAAAAGACTGTACTCTACCTGTTAAGTGCTGTGCTTAATTACCCTGTGTTTTAAAAGAATCTAATCTTAAGAGTTGAAAATGACCTAGTCCAACGCCCTGCTCAAGGCAGGATCTACAGTGGAGGCTTCAGTGGCAGCATCTCTGACTTAGGGCTGTCTAGCCTCTGCTTACCTCCAGTGAAGAAAGCTGCCCTCCAAACAGAGATATATTTGCAAAAAAGAACTGCCTGACAACATGCTACTGCAGTTCAAGTTTGTATACCTCAGCATCTGCAGTGTTTGAAATGCGCAAGTGTGTATTGCATAGTGCCTTAGTCATCATGCGCATGCATCTTTAGACATATATACCAGAGGCAAGATACATCCAACCAGCCACTCACAAATGTAACATCTAGAGACCTTGGCCACTCTACCCACTCACGCCAATGACATATCCCCAGAATCTTGAGGTGCAGCTGGGAGGGAATCCTGTCTGAAACCATTGGGAGCTGCTGCTAGTCAGTGTAGACAACAGTGAGCTAGATGGACCAGTGGTAGAAGGAAGCTTCATATGTTGCTGTTAAATCAGTCCTTAATTCAGAACCATGAGGACTGGAATCTTGTTTTATTTTTAAGGAAAAATCTGTAGCTCAGTGGTAGAGCAGCTGCTTTGCATGTAGAATGTCCCAGGTTCAATCCCAAAAGGCATCTCCAGCTAGGGCTGGGAAAGTCCCCTGTCTGAAATCCTGGTGAGATGCTGCCAGTCAGTGCAGACAACAGTGAGCTAGGCGGACCAACAGCCTGACTTAGTATAAGGCAGCTTCCTACATATGTTTCTTTTTTTAACAAGTCATCCCCAAAAGGCAAAAACAAGGACGGAATAGTTGTGGTGATTTATCCAGAACAGGAACTAGAAATAGAGAGACTATCCCTGCTAATTCCAGAGAGCTGGAACATATTGAGATCACCAAACAGCCCCTGAAAGTTGTAGACTGCAAGGGAAGATTGCAGGGTGAAGAAGCTGCCTTTCAGGGAGGCTAGTCTATCTTTACCAGGACCAGCGCCAGGCATGCTGGGGTTTGTTGCGTTGCGTGCGCATCCCTGCTATCAACCAAGATGGCAGCAGAGGCATCAGGCCCTTAGGGAAACCTCGACCACCATCTTGGTTGATGGCAGCCTTGTGGCCGTAGCACAACAGGGCATGCCTGGCGCCGGCCCATGTGAAGGGAGAGGTAGGTGGAGCATATTGCAGGCGCCTGCACGGCAGTGGGGGAGTGCGTGGGAGCTCCCTCCCACGATCTGCAGCGCAGATCACAGAAGAAGAGCACTGCCACTTCAGGGGGCCCTTGGGACCCAGGGGCCTTCAGCCAGGGCCCAACCTGGCCACCCTCTGGTGTTGGCCCTGATCTTTACCACCCTTCACATGGAGGTTTAAAGGTGGATTAGACAATCTCATGGAGGGTGTTTTGTTCAGGGACAGCTAAAGTAGCCCTCATGCCACTCCAGCCCCAGCCAGCCAGCTGCCTTCACCTGTGGGTGAGGTGCTCCTGCAACACCAGTGGCAGGACTGGAATCAGCTGGAGTGGGAGTCAAGCAAGCACGTGACTTGCATTGGAGCCCGAGCGGTTGCCTTTTTTGTCCACCACAATGCCCAGCATCAGGCATTGCACTGCCTGTGGGTTAGAATGGACAGATCTGCCCATGTCAGGGTCTCATTTTCCCCCCAATCTTAAATTCAGTTCTCCACCATTCTGTATCACTTTGAGATTTTTTTTTAAAGAAAAGTTCTAAGAAAATCCCCCAGCATTTTTAGTGCACATTTGTCTGTCTATGCACATTTTGGAAGCAAATTTTGCTACTGTAATGCATCCTTTGTTATTTGTTCTATGCGCACCTCTGGACACAAAACATGGTTGGAGAATTGTGTGGCAAAAATTTCAGAAAAGTGAGCATTTTTAATAGCTGTGTTTCAGTTGGTGTATTGTTTCAAGAAGCAGTGTGAATTGTTTGTTTTATTTATTATAATTTTATTTATTAAATTGATATCCTGCCCCTTCTCCCAGAAGGAGCCCAGGATGGCAAACACACTAAAAGCACTTTAAAACATCTTTTAAAAAAACCTTTAAAAACACCTTAAAAAACAATTCCAGCACACACACAGACTGGGAGAAGGTCTCTGCTTAAAAGGCTTGTTGAAGGAGGAAGGTCTTCAGTAGGCGCCGGAAACATAACAGAGATGGCGCTTGTCTAATATTTAAGTGGAAGAAATTCCAAAAGGTAGGTGCCACATAATCTGTTGGTGCCACAAACACAAATTAGGGAGTTTCAGATTAAATACAAACAATACCGAATTTTTCCCCACCCCCTAATTGTGGGGCGTGCTAAAGGTGGCTCCCGGCTCTGATGCAGGCTGAGCAGTCACTCAGCTCCTGTTCCAGCCAATTCTGGTGTGACCTCTGCCACCACCTGAACTGGAAGGAGAAAGAGGCTGGCTGGACATCTGGTTGTACACTGTGAGAATTGGATGCTGGACCAAATGGGCGAATGGCCTGATCCAGCAATCTGGCTCTGATGTTCTTACATTTCTTCTGATATCAAGAAAACGACTCCTTGAATGATGTGGATATAAATTCAGAAATAGTCCAAAGCAAATTGAAATTCGAAGAATTAAAACCCAGTGGTGCCTCACAGCTGAGTGCATTAAAGACCAGAGTGACACTCTTTTGTCCTGAACACCACCGCATCCTTTTCCATTGCACAATGTGATAGAAATGGTGATGACACTGATAAGGCAATGTTTCTCTCGACTTCCATTCTGCCCCGTCATGGAGCACATAAACACCGTTGCCTTGGCAAAGCTGTTTGCGCTGTCTCCATTATTTACTTTCTTCCTTTTATTTCACTTTAGGGGACTTAGGTTAGAATTGACATTTCTTTCCTCTCCGCCACTCTCTGTGCTGGGTCTCTGGGCGCTCAGTTAAGCCAGACAGTGGAATGGCCCAGCCACAAATAGACGGTTGATAAATTGGGCAGATAACACAGCAGCGGTCTGGTTTACCCCAGCACGCACGGTAATAAAAAGGATCTTCCACCTCAGAAAGGTCACCATATTGACAAGGGGAATGATCGTGGGGATGTCTGTTTGCCAGATGCCTGTCACTGAGCAACACTTACCGGGTCTGCAACAATTCTTTGGAAGTAGTTACACTTTGGTTCTTTTCCCTACCAAGAGGCAGAAAAAGGAGGGGAAGGAAATCAGCCAGATTGTGGCAAGAGAGCCCCCAAATTCTGCACTAAATATATCCTAATATTCTTAGTGAACATATTGTGCAGCTGCTATGGCATGCATGCATACATACATGAGATGATGACGATGAATTAGAGATTTGGACTAGGACCTGGGAAATGCAGGTTCAGATTTCCACTTAGCCATGAAGACTACTGGGTGGCCTTGGGCCAGGCACTGTCTCTCGGCTTAACCCACTTCACAGGGTTGTTGAGAATAAATGGAGAGAGGGAGAACTAGGTATGTCAACTTGAGCTCCTAGGAGGAAAGGTAGGATATAAATGCGGTAATGATGATGGTGGTGATTGTGATAATTAGTAGTAGTAGTAGTAGTAGTAGTAATATGCTGCTTAATGCTAAAATATACTTCTCAGTGGTTTACTAAGGCCGCATGCACATCAGACATTTATTCCACATTAAACAGTCATGGCTTCCCCCCCAAAATTCTGGGAAGTGTAATTTGTGAAGGGTGCTAAGAATTGTTAGGAGACTGTTATTCCCCTCACAGAGCTCCAATTCCCAGAATTCTCTGGGAAGAGGGGCTGACTGTTAAATCACTCTGGCCATTGGAGCTCTGTGAGGGGAATAGGGGTCCCCTAATAACACTCAGCACCCTTCACAAACTACACTTCCCAGGATTCCTCAGGGGAAGCCAGGACTGTTTAAAGTGGAATAAATGTCTGGTGTGGATGTGGCCAAAATATAAAAAAATGACACTAGCGATATATAAAGCAGTCACCCATCCAGAACTTGCCTTGCCCATGGTAGCCATAGTCAAGTCTCAGTCCTTTGCTGGCAATATGCACTTGTGCCTGGTAGATGTTACTGTTGGCATATAACGCCCTTAACAGGTTGGGACAAGTTTACTTATCGGATCACTTTCCCCATATGTGCCAACTCAACTACTTCAATCTATGGAACTAGCACTTTTATAAATATCACATAGTACCCATTCCGAACTTGCAAGAAATCAATGTTTAATGTGGTGGGCACCTACACTCTGGAACTCCCTGTCTATTGACATCAGGCAAAGTGCCTTTGCTATACACTTTTCGGTGCCTTCTTGAAACATTTTTGTTTAGGCAAGTATACTCAGAAACATAGAAGTTGATATGTTTTAATCTCTTTTTAGCTTTCTGTTAATTTTAATCATTTTAAAAATGTTTTAATTACTTGTTTTTAATTGTTTTATTGATAATTTTAATATTTTTACAAACCTCTTAGAGGTTTTATTACAGTCGAGTGGTATATAAATTTTGAATATTAATATTTAAAATTAAATATTAGACAGGTGCTGTCTCTGTTATCTTTTCACCGCCTACTGAAGACCTTCCTCTTTCAACAAGCCTTTTAAGTAGAGACCTCATCCCAGCCTGCATCTGTGTTGGAAATGCTTTTTCAGATGTTTTTAAACCTTTTTTTTAAAAAAAAAATTTAAGCTTTTTAAAAAAATGTTTTAAAGCTGTTTTGTTTTAATGAATTTTAAAGTCTGTTTTTATGATGCTTTAAAGTGTTTTTAGTGCTTTTGTTTGCCGACCTGGGCTCCCACTGGGAGGAAGGGCAGGATATAAATCAAATAAGAAACAAACAAAAAAATAAATAAAATGAAATATAAATCTTGTTAAGTAAATAAATATTTTTGATTATATGACTATAATTCAGGCGCAAATCGCACACCACTACAACAGGCCTGTGCATTTCCTTCCTGTGTGCTCATTTTCTTGCTTAGGGTTACATTCCATGACATTTAGAAGCCTATGCAGAGTGGGAGAAAATCCTCAGAACTGGGAATTTGACAGCATTGATCCTTCATACTAGCAGTTGTGGCTGGTGCCCACTGGTAGGGCGCAAAGCAAGGAGCCCAACAGTAGGTGGAGCCAGAGCCAATGGCAAATGGCGCTAGTGCCAATGGTAAGCAAAGTCAACTAATCCTGGTCTGATCCCCATCTCTCCCTCCTGAGTTCTACCAGGACAACACTGAGATGGAAGCGGAGGAGGAAGGTGACAGCCAGGGCCAATCCCTGGACTGCTTGTAAGTAAGAAGGCAGACAGGTGGGGGCTGGGTGATGGGAGTTGGTGGGGCAATCCCCCATTCGCCCTAATGGACCAGCCTTCATTCCATGCTTGCTACATTGGCAAATACTCTGTAGAGGGTAGCAATGGAGTCTACCAGGAGTATCTTTGGCAAGAGGAGGAGAAATGGATATGCTTAATCCTGGTCTGGGATTCTAGGGGAGCTCGGACTGGTTAATTTACTTGTGGCATTGTTATGAATCAGATTTTTACATCACCTAACATGATACAAGTTTTGAAATACTTGAATTAGCTACCAGGCCAAGTTCAAGATTCCCGTTTTGGTGTACAAAGCCCTATGCAATTTGGGGGCAGGATGCCTGAAAGGTCATCTTATTATTATTTTTTATTATTATTAATTGCATTTCTAAACCGCCCTATAGCAACAAGCTCTCAGGGCGGTGTACACAAGATAAAACCACAATTAAAATACGAACAAGTGTGGATTATAAAACATATTTAAAAACAGAATTAGAATACAAAATAAAAATAAAAATTATAATTACAATTAAATTAAAAATTAAAATTAAATTAAGCTTAAAATGCCTGGGCAAAGAGGTAGGTTTTTACCTGGCGCCGAAAAGATAACAAAGGCGCCAGGCGTATCTCATCTGGGAGGGCATTCCATAATTCGGGGGCCACCACCGAAAAGGCCCTAGATCTAGTTACTGTTCTCCGGGCCTCCCTATGAGTTGGGACCCGGAGAAGGGCCTTAGACGTCGAGCGCAGCGAATGGGTAGGTACATAGCAAGAGAGGCATTCCATCAGGTATTGCGGTCTGCTGCCGTTAAGGGCTTTATAGGTAAGGACCAACACTTTGAATTTGGCCTGGAAACATATTGGAAGCCAGTGCAGTTGGGCCAGAATAGGTGTTATGTGGTCGAATATCTTCGTCCCAGTAAGAACTCTGGCCGCAGCATTCTGCACTAGCTGAAGTTTCCGAATCGTTTTCAAAGGTAACCCTACGTAGAGAGCATTACAGTAATCCAATCTAGAGGTTACCAGAGCGTGAATAACTGAGGCGAGGTTTTCCCTGTCCAGATAGGGTCGTAGTTGGGCTACCAGCCGAAGCTGGTAGAATGCATTCCATGCCACAGAGGCTACCTGAGCCTCAAGTGACAGGAGCGGATCTAATAAGATCCCCAAACTACGGACCTGTTCCTTTAGGGGGAGTGTAACCCCATCCAGGGCAGGTCTGACATCAACCAACTGGGCAGAGTGCCCCCCCACCAACAGCATCTCAGTCTTGTCAGGATTGAGTTTCAGTTTATTAGCTCTCATCCAGTCCATTATCGCGGCCAGGCAGCGGTTCAGTACATTGACAGCCTCACCTGAGGAAGATGAAAAGGAGAAGTAGAGTTGCGTATCATCAGCATATTGCTGAAAACGCACTCCAAAACTCCTGATGACCTCACCCAGCGGCTTTATATAGATATTAAAGAGCATGGGGGACAGAACTGAACCCTGTGGGACCCCATATTGGAGTACCCAGGGATTCGAGTAGTGCTCCCCAAGCATCACCTTCTGGAGACGACTCCCAAGATAGGAACGCAGCCACTGCCAAGCAGTGCCTCCAATTCCCATATCCGTGAGTCGCTCCAGAAGGATACCATGGTCGATGGTATCAAAAGCCGCCGAGAGATCAAGGAGAACCAACAGAGTTACACTCCCTCTGTCTTTCTCCTGACAGAGGTCATCATACAGGGCGACCAAGGCCGTTTCTGTACCAAACCCCAGCCGAAAGCCCGATTGAAATGGATCCAGATAATCAGTTTCATCCAAGAGAGTCTGGAGTTGGTGAGCGACCACGCGCTCTAGAACCTTGCCCAGAAATGGAACATTTGCTACCGGTCTATAGTTGTTGAAATTATCGGGGTCCAAGGAGGGCTTTTTTAGAAGCGGTCTCACTACCGCCTGTTTCAGGCAGAGCGGGACCACTCCCTCTCGTAAAGAGGCATTAATCACCTCCTTGGCCCAACCGGCTGTTCCATTCCTGCTAGCTTTTATTAGCCATGAGGGGCAAGGATCCAGAGCAGAAGTGGTCGGCCGCACCTGTCCAAGCACCTTGTCCACATCCTCGAGCTGTACCAACTGAAACTCATCCAATAAAACCGGACAGGACTGTGCTCCGGACACCTCATTAGGTTCAACTGCTACAATATTGGAGTCAAGGTCCTGGCGGATGTTCGTGATCTTATCTTGGAAGTGCCTCGCAAACTCATTACAGCGGGCTATTGATGGTTGTATTTCATCCGAAGGACCAGAGTGTAGAAGTCCCCGGACAACTTTATAAAGTTCCGCTGGGCGGTTACAAGAAGACTGAATGGAGGCAGCAAAGTACTGCTTCTTCGCTGCCCTCACCGCCTTCACATAACGTTTGGAAGAGGCCTTCACAAGTGCATAATTACAGCCGTCGGGAGTTCGCCTCCATTTGCACTCAAGCCGTCTCCTTTCTTGCTTCATCACTCTTAGCTCCGAGGTAAATCAAGGAGCCAATTGAGCTCTGCAGAGGAGAGGGCGCAGCGGGGCGATTGTGTCAGCTGCCCGGGTCATTTCCGTATTCCACAGAGCGACCAGGGTTTCAACAGAATCGTCAGTTTTATCAGCCGGAAAATTCCCTAGAGCCCTTTGAAATCCCTCAGGATTCATTAGTCTCCGGGGACGGACCATCTTAATTGGTCCTCCACCCTTGCAGAGGGGAGAAGACAATGTGAGTCTAAATCTCAATAGGCGGTGATCTGTCCATGACAAAGGAATAGATGTAAAATCCCTTACTCCCAGATCACCATCCCCTAACCCAGTGGCAAAAATCAAGTCTAGAGTATGTCCCGACACATGCCCTTATATACCCATTCGATCACTGTGCTCTGCAGGTGAGGGCCTCCTGCAGATACCATCTTATCAGGAGGTTCATTCTGCACAATATAGGAAACGGACCTTCAGTGTGGCATCACCTACTCTGTGGAATTCCCTCCCCTTAAATATTAGACAGGTGCCATCTCTGTTATCTTTTTGGCGCCTACTGAAGACCTTCCTTTATCAACAAGCCTTTTAAGTAGAGATCTTATCCCAATCTGCATCTGTGTTGGAATTGCTTTTTATGGTGTTTTTAAAGTTTTCTTTTAAAGAAGATGTTTTAAAAGATGTTTGGTTTTAATATATTTTAATGCCTGTTTTTAAGATATTTTAGAGTGTTTTTGTTTGCCACCCTGGGCTCCTACTGGGAGGAAGGGCAGGATATAAATTTAATAAATGAATGAAATGAATGCTTGAACTGCCCATTTTCCCCCTGTAACTGCACATATTGGGTCTGGCTGACCTGTAACATCAACATCATGACTAGTAGTAACTGATAGCTTTATCCTTTATGAATTTATCTAATCCCCTTTTAAAGCTGTCCAACATGGTGGCCATCAGCAACAGCCGAAGGAGCTATGATACCCTCCACAATCTATCAAAATCTATGAACCTAATGCACTGAGAATTTCCCCTGTGCTCTACTGAAATGAATTCAGGAAATACAACTTTATTAGTCTTCAGGAGATAGCCATTGTCCTTTATGCCTCCCCACTGCTCAAAGCCCACCTCTTTGATGATGAACCATTTGGCTTCAGCTTATGTTTGTGTGAAAAGTACTGTGTACACTCACAGTGCCGTAATAGTGGTGATGATGGTGATCATCATCATCAGGGATCTTTGTAACATTACGCATTCGTACGGAGTACTGTCACCTCTTTTTTTGCAACCATTTTGTGCTGGCACCCACAGCACTTTTATCAAGGTATGAGTATCATAGAATCATAGAATATTAGGAAGGAGTCTACAAGGCCATCAAGTCCAACCCTCTGCGCAATGCAGGAATCCAAAACAAAGCATTCCTGACAGATGGCTGTCCAGCTGCCTCTTGAATGCCTCCAATGTCGGAGAGACCACTACCTCTCTAGGTCATTGGTGCCATTCTCGTATGGCTCTAACAAAAGTACCAGCACCTCATATTGTTTATATATATATATATATATATATATATATATATATATATATAAGCACTGATAATATAATAATTTACATTAAAATATTCAGACAGCCCTGACTAGCTTACAATATAGTCATTGTTGTTAGTAGTAGTAGCAGTAGTAATAGAAGTAGTAATAATGATAATTTTCATTAAAATAGATTAATAAAGACAGGTCCGTCACAGTGTCCTGATTATCTTACAGTGTGTTGTTGTTACATAATGTCTGATATTAAAATATTCAGATTAAGAAAGAAAGGTTGTCCTGACTAGCTCACAATGTTGTTGTTGATGTTATGTTTTATATTAATGTGTTCAGATTGATAAAGACAAATCCCTGACTAACTTACGAACTAAACTTTGACACAGGGGAAGAAGGGAGGGGAGGTACAAATTGTTGTTGTTATCATTGGTAGTAGTAGTCCCTTTCTTCTGTCTTTTCTCCTATGTCAGACTTTAGATTGTCAGCTAGTCAGGGCAGGGACCTGTCCTCTTGTACCCTCTAAAACGCACTGCATGCTGATGCATTCTGTGAACACAATGCTGCAGTTGCTAATGTTTTGATCCACAAAGGGTGTATGCAATTGCAGTTGCTCACATTTGTCCTTGGTTACTCCTGCCCTCTGTTATTTCCCCCATCTCACACACAAGATTTAAACTGTATTGTAAGCTTCCTGGTGCAGGAGCTTATCTGGCCCTGGTGGCACTACAAAAACAGTGAGGTGTCTCCCTTTTGATCTCTGTATCGGTCAGTTAGCAGTGCTGGCCTGATGAAATGTGCCTCTCCCGCTGGCAAGTGAGCTGGGGTTCAAAACATGATTGTCCTAATTAGTTTTCACGCACATTGAGACCACCCGGCAGTGATTATAGCTTTGCACCAGTAGTGACTTAAGATGGAGGGGAGCAGCTCTCTCACACAAAGTGTTTAGACTCCTGGCACATTCATCTTAATAAGTTTTATTACAGCCTGCCAGTTTAAACCTAATGACTAATTTATCGTCTAAAATACCAGCAATATACTTTTTGATTTTGCTAATTAATTATCTCAAACAAAGGTGATATTTATAAAACTGTCCAGAAATGGTATGTGCAGTAAAATTGGCTTGCAGCAGGAGATGAAATTATTACTAATATGGGATAAAATTATTACAGTATTGACTTAGTTACTTTATTACTTGGTAATGGATTTCTTCATTATTTTTCCCCAGGATTGTCGCATTCATGATTGCATTAAAGTCTGTTAATCTATGCAAATATCATTAGGAACCACTAATAACCGCATCGACATTCCTCCATTTCAAGGAAAAAGGCTAAATACTCTCAGTGTGCATTGTTCTGTTCTGTTAGTGTGATGGAATTAACTCGGGCTCAAAATTGGCGGGACCCTGGGCAGAGAGGAGACAGGAAGAAGGATGCTCTCCCCCAGGACTGAGCTTAAACAAAGGAAGAAGAGAGAGTTTTGATGTGCCAGGCTACAATGCAATAAAGTATGAAAGCCCGTCCTTCAATCGATCCTCTACAAGGTCATTGGTGTGACAAAGAGTAAACAGGATGTGTGAGAAATGGTAGCCAACTTGTTTCTGGGCCCTATTTAAGATGCTAGTGTTAGGTTTTAAAGCCCTAAACTAGAATCATAGAATAGTAGAGTTAGAAGGGGCCTATAAGACCATCAAGTCCAACCCCCTGTGCAATGCAGAAATCCAAATCAAAGCATCCAACTACTTTGGTTCCAGGTATCTGAAAGATCACCTCTTTTCCTACAGACCCTCCTGGGTGTTGAGATCAGCAGAAGGAGCCCTCTTGGCATTTCTGGCACCCTCAGAGGTTTGGGGGTGGCCAGGGAGAGGGCATTCTCTATGGCAGGAACTTCATAGTTGTGGAACTCCCTCCCCACAGAGGTGCATCTGCACCTTCACTGTAAAGCTTTGGTTTGTTACGACACGTGCTCTTGGGAACATGAGTGTGTGAATTTGCCACCCTCATGTCCCATGAAACACATCTCCTTGAGAGGAGGGGATCTTTTGCTAGGGATAAAACAAGCGCTTTGTAACAGGTTGTATGCTGAAAATGCACCTCTTCACCCTGGCCTTTGAGATGGATATTTTAGGACCCACCCTATTTTCTATGATTTTTTTTTTTAATGTTGTAATTTTGAGTTGTTTTTAATTGCTTTTAATGATGTATTGTAAACAGTTGCATTCCACTCTGGGACCTCAGAGTGAAGGGCGGTTAATAAATTAAAATAATAACAACCACCACCACCACCTAGGGACAGCCAACATGGTGCCTTCCAGAAGTTGTTGGACTCCATTTCTCATCAATCCCAGCTAACACGGCCATTGGTCAGTGATAATGAAAGCCAGTGTGGTGTACTTGTTAGAGTGTAGGCATAGGATCTGGGAGAGTAGGCCTATATCTGCATCATACATTTAAAGCACTATTATTTCACTTTAACGGGCATGGCTTCCCCCAATGAATCCTGGGGAAGCCCTTGCAGAACAGGTTGAATGCCACCCGTCTGGCCCAGGGAAGCACCCACTAACATCACCTCAGTCTTACCTGGATTGAGCTTTAGTTTATTGGCCCTCTTGCAGCCCATTATGAAAGCCCAGACACTGACCCAGCACACCCACTGCTACACCTGCAGATGTAAAGAAGAAATGGAGCTGTGTGTCATCAGCCCTGCTCCAAATTGCTGTGGAGCAGACTTTTCGTATTTTGGGGACTTGAAGGAGAAATTCTCCTGCAGAACTTAGGGACCACCAGGGTATATAAGGGATAAGACTCAAGTAACCTGGTCCTGAGCTGTATATGTAGGCTTTTATGATGGGATTGCTGTGGTATTATTATTATTATTATTATTATTATTATTATTATATTAATTTTATTTCTACTGCGCCTTTTGACCAAAGGCCTTCAAGGCGGCTTACAAAAAATAGGCACAACTATAAAAAAAGTCAATGAAGGCAATACAATTTACAAAAACTAAATAACAAATAACATTATTAAAGAAAAAAAAACAGCAATTACAACACTATTAAAAAAAACAGCAATTACAACAATTACAACTTATACCCCTACAGATGTTGCTGGACTGGACTGGATGTGTGCATTGTCACCTATTCCCACAAATGGAACCTGAGAAACAATGAAAAGTCACCTATGCGATGAATAACATCAGAAGTAGATAGGACAGAATCATTGAAGTTGTTAGGAGTTGCTGGCACATTTAGTTGGATTATGAAAAGTTGCAACTACACGGCTTGTTTCTGAAATCTTCTCTGTAAGATCAGCATGAATTGCTGGGAGTCTTCAGCAGTGGGGTGGGGGGGCACTGGAGGCTGACAGGGCCGAGCCGGTGGCCAAGGGTGGCAGGAGGGGTGGTGGCTGAAACCCATGGCGGCCTCCGCGGGGAAGATGCAGCCTGAGGCGACTGGAGGCGGTCCTAGGAAGCCACCAGGCCCGGATCCTTTCCAAGGCAGGCGGAGGCGAGGTCCTCACGGCCAGGGCTGTGGAGTCGGAGTCGGGAGCAGTTTTGGGTGGAGTCGGAGTTGGTAGAAATGTACCAACTCTGACTCCGATTCTGACTCCAACTCTGACTCCGACTCCTCTATTTTTGTACTGTCCGACTCTGACTCCTTCATAAATGGCAAATGTATATTAACAAGTAATAACAAATTTACTGTAGTAAAATGGTAGCACAAGGCATTTCATCACCACCACGTGAATCCAGAGCTTGGAAAAGTTACTTATTTGAACTGCAACTCCCACGAGCCCAATCCCTGGGGCTGATGGGAGTTGTAGTTTTAAAAAGTAACTTTTCCAAGCTCTGGATTCACGTGGTGGTGATGAAATGCCTTGTGCTACCATTTTACTACAGTAAATTTGTTATTACTTGTTAATATACATTTGCCATTTATGAAGGAGTCGGAGTCAGACAGTAGAAAAATAGAGGAGTCGGAGTCGAAGGTCTGGTGTACCGACTCCACAGCCCTGCTCATGGCACTGCATCCACGACTGAAAGGGCAGCAAAGGCGCATGAGGGAACAGGGTTGCCAAAGGATATGCCAATAGTACCGAATGCGTCAGAGAGGTCAAGTGCTTCGATGTCTTGGAACCCTCCAAAGTAGAATCTGCATGTGCCCAGAATGAAAAGGGGGTGTTAGCTTTAGTATTTGGATAACTGAAATACCACGAGTATATCTATAGTCATCGGTTCACTGTTATCATGGACCATAAGCCCTCTTAAGTGAGACATCCCCTAGGAAACTGGGCTCCAGGCTGGGAGTTCCTATATTGGCAACTGCTAGGTTACAATGCTGGGCCCTGATATGGGCTGCCTATAGGTGTGACTTAGTTTTCAAACCTTCTACACACAACATTTAAATGTGTACTCTTCCACTTGCTCCTACATGAACTGGGTCTGTCAAAACACTGGACACTTTCAGGTGGATTTTCTGAAGAAGCGAGCCTTGCCAGGCAAGCGTTTTGCAGATGCGGCCTATTTCAAACCCCATCCTAAACATAGTGTGTAAATCCATTAAACAGGGTGGGCCATCTCACATGACAAAGCCCAAGTTCAGTATATATATCAGGGGTTGCTAATGTGTTGCACACAAGTGCCGGGGAGGCTATGGTGCCCACAAAAGGTCTCAGTAAATATACCCTCAAAAATCCACAATGTGTGAGAGAACGTTTGCTTTTTCTGCTCGCTTTCTGTCTGTACTGGCTCATCTTCTGCTACACTGAATCCATTATGCCACACCTCCAAGACAGCCATTTTGTGCAGTGCGGTATCCTCGTAGCGGCCATTTTGTGCAAGGCTCTGTCCCATGAGTAGTGATGCCTGGCACCCAAGGCACTTCCTCAAAAGTCCAAATGTGTCCACTGGCCCAGAGAGGTTGGTGAACCCTGATATAGATATATGAGGTGAAAGTTCACGTTACAAAAGAGGCGCCTTGGGGGTGGGGGTTATATATCAGTTTTTTAGTTGCTTTTATGCCTGCTTGGGCTGAAGAAGGGTGCATTAGAAATCTTTTAAATAAAATAAATCTGAGACTTCCAGATCCAAGCCAAACAATCAAACCACTACACCCTCTTGGCCTGGTTGGTTTGACCACTATTTCTGAAGACGAAGGGGGAAAGGTCATTTTCTTTCTATCTATTTCGTCGCCTTCCTTGTAATAAACTTTTGAGGCTGTGCTCCTCAGACTTTTCCACCCCATGGAGTCTAGTTAATTTTAATGAGACTTCAGTTGATGTGCTGCTTTGACATTCAGTTTGCAAAGCTCCTTGCCGCCTTGGTTTAGACTCCAAACCTGATCTTTTATTCTAAGCAAGGCTTCTTGAAACACACGCACTCTTCTGTCCTGCATTCTCCGCTGTGCTTATTCTCTGCCATCTGATGGATTCACACCAGTGTCTCTGAATATCACCTGCAGGTAGATATTCAAATTGACCTTAAAACCACCCCCACTTCCCAAAAAACTCTAATCTTGGGTCCAATTATAAGAGGCGCTGAACTCTGTGTGCCCTTATCCTCTTCCCTTGGTGTGTGTGCCAAAGCCCTGGAAAGGAGACATAACTTGAAAATGCTAAAGGCTTCCTGTTTTGACACAATGTCCTGCACTTTGCTATTAACAGCTCAGGCAGGGTTCAGGGGGGTGAGGAGCAATCCTGCAGCCTCAGGAGATGACAGGAATTTAGATATGTCCAGATGTCTATAAACACCAAATGTATCACACACACATTCGACTTCATAAAAATCCCTCCGTCTGGTGTGAAATCTAGATCCTGCAAGGAAAGCATCAGCAAAAAAGTGGGATTAGCCATTTGCATCTTCGTAATGGATTAATGTGATTGTTTGGTGTTTGCCTATCCATTTGCATTTGTCTTGGAGAAAGGGGCAATGTTAACTTGCAACTCTGGTCTAAGAGCAGAGCTTGGAAAAGTTGCTTTTTTGAACTACAACTCCCATAAACCCAATCCAGTGGCCATACTGGCTGGGGCTGATGGGAGTTGTAATTCAAAAAAAGTAACTTTTCCAACCTCTGTTAAGAGATTATCCTGTAGATTCCGGCACCTTTCCCATTGTAGTCTCCTGGCACTGTTGTGGGTATCAAGGCCTATTGGGAGTATACTGTTACTGCTGACCCCCCAGGGAATGTATATAACAACCCTTACCCCCCCCCCCC
Source organism: Rhineura floridana (assembly GCF_030035675.1). NCBI lineage: Eukaryota > Metazoa > Chordata > Lepidosauria > Squamata > Rhineuridae > Rhineura > Rhineura floridana. The sequence continues at coordinate 5,968,006 of NC_084480.1, read as the reverse complement.
GGAGAAGCTATGTGATGCTATGTCAATGCAACAGATTTCTTGTCAAAATTCATCCATCCTGTCTATGGATTGCCTTATTAACCAGTCACCGTATTCCAGGGGTTGCCAACGTGGTGCTCTCCAGATGCTGTTGGACTCCAACTCCTATGAGCCTCAGTCAGCACAGTCAATGGTCAGGGACTGGTTCAAATTGGGTCACTCTGCTACTTATATTGGATGCTTTGTGTATGAGTACTTGGTCATAGTTGTACTGCACGATGGGCTATGAAATCCTAACTTAGTAAATGCATGCAAACTTCAGCCTACAAAACCCATGTAGTATGGCCAAGTGAGCATAGGTAAAATAAAAATTGGGGCGTAACAATGTAAGAATATAGCACTACTAAGGATCGAATTTCCTGAGCCACTACAGCTCTGGATGTATGTTGAGATTCACCAGAACAACCATTTCCAAAAACTCCCAAATCTGTCCAAAGAACCAGACCAAGATGCAAACCCTTGCCATGCTGCCAGTGTGGTGATTCTAGATTTGGGAGTGAAGTGCACTGTGAAGACATAAGGCATAAATGGTCCCCAGCCCAGCAGAGCAGAGCCTGCATTGAGATGATTGGCTGTTAGTTAACGTGAATGACGTCATCATTTGTTGTTTGTTGTTCTGTGCCTCCAAGTCGATTACGACTTATGGCGACCCCATGAATCAGCGACCTCCAATAGCATCTGTCATGAACCACCCTCTTCAGATCTTGTAAGTTCAGGTCTGTGGCTTCCTTTATGGAATCAATCCATCTCTTGTTTGGCCTTCCTCTTTTTCTACTCCCTTCTGTTTTTCCCAGCATTATTATCTTTTCTAATGCATCATGTCTTCTCATTATGTGTCCAAAGTATGATAACCTCTGTTTTATCATTTTAGCTTCTAGTGTTGCACTAAAGTGATGGGCCAGAGATCAGTAGTGGTGAGAAGTTGGCTTATATCAAGTCAGAGTGTCTTCACTGTCTGCCAGTGGCCCTCCAGAGATTCAGACTGGAGACTTTCTCAGCTTTCCCTGGAGGATGCCAGAACTGAACCTGGGAATGTCTGCATATAGATCAATTTGGGGAGGGTCACAGCTCCGTGGCAGAGGCCCTGCTTTGTATCCAGAAGGTCCCAAGTTCAATCCCTGGCATCTCCAGGGAAGGTTGAGAATAGGGACATAGGAAGCTGCTTTATACTGAGTCAGACCATTGGTCCACCTAGCTCAGTATTGTCTACACTGACTGGCAGCAGCTGCCCAGTATTTCAGACAGGGTCTCTTTCCCTGCCCTATCTAGAGATGCTGGATATCTAGAGATGCCGGGGACTGAACCCGGGATCTTCTGCACATAAATTAGATGCTCTGCCACTGAGTTACGGCCCTTCCGCAAGATCCCTCTCTGACACCCTGGTGAGCCACAGTTACCAGTCAGTGTAGGCAGTACTGAACTAGATGGACCAATGGTTTGACTTGGTCTAAGGCAGCTTTCTATAAACAGACAGCTGCTGAAGGAAGGAAGGAAGGAAGGAGTGGGGAGGCAGAGATGTCTGAAGTGACCCCCAATAACCCACCCCTTTCTTTCTTAAGCAGTTGCACTTTAGCACAGATCTCTTTTACTGCAGGGGCTTCTGTTGTGCCATGGATGAGACGATGGTGTCGGGTGGAAGGGTTTGGATTTGTTAGGCACTGGGGAACATTTTGGGACAAGCCGGGCCTGTACAAAAGGGACGGGCTCCACTTGAACCAGAATGGAACCAGACTGCTGGCACTTAAAATTAAAAAGGTGGCAGAGAGCAGCTTTTAAACTGACTGAGGGGGGAAACCCGACAGGAGCTGAGGAAGGTCCGGTTCGGAATAAACCTCCCCCCTGGGATAAAGACCAAAGAAATGATGAAATTTTAAAAGGGGTAGGCCTAGAAGTAGGCATTGTGAGAGCAGGGGCACAGGATATAAATTCAGAAGAGCAAAATTACCACAGGCCTAACCACAAGTGCCAAAGACACTTGAAGAGAGACACTGCTTACAAGTGCCTGTACGCTAATGCTAGGAGCCTCCGAACCAAGATGGGAGAACTGGAGTGCTTGGTCTTAGAGGAGAGCATTGATATAGTGAGCATAACGGAGACCTGGTGGAATGGAGAAAACCAGTGGGATACGGTTATCCCTGGATATAAACTATATCGAAAGGACAGAGAAGGACATACTGGTGGTGGAGTCGCTCTATACGTGAAAGAAGGCATTGAATCCAGCAAGCTCGAAACCCCCAAAGAGGCGGACTCCTCCACAGAATCGTTGTGGGTGGTGATACCATGCCCCAGGAGGGATTTAATACTGGGAATGATCTATCGTCCCCCTGATCAAAATGCTCAGGGAGACCTGGAGATGAGATATGAAATTGAGGAAGCATCCAAACTAGGAAATGTAGTAATGGGTGACTTCAATGATATGTTTTCACCTGCCCTTCATCAAATGATTCCAGGGTGGGTTAAAATATTATTGAAAACAAGAAGCATCCAGCAAATAAAGAGGAGGTTAAAAATGTAGTTTAAAAAAAAAAAAACACCCAACAGACTTAACAGCTGATTATGATCCCATAACTACCTAGCTAAATAGTGTTTTGAGAGCCAGTGTGGTGTAGTGGTTAAGGTGTTGGACTACAACCTGGGAGACCAGGGTTCGGATCCCCACATAGCCATGAAGCGCACTGGGTGACCTTGGGCCAGTCACTGCCTCTCAGCCTCATGAAAACCCCATTCATGGGGTCGCCATAAGTCGGAATCAACTTGAAGGCAATACACACACACACCAGGGAGACCTGGATATGAGATATGAAATTGAGGAAGCATCCAGACTAGGAAATGTGGTAGTAATGGGTGACTTCAACTACCCGGACATAGACTGGCCGCATATGTGTTCCAGTCATGACAAAGAAGCAAAATTTCTAGATATTCTAAATGACTATGCTCTTGACCAGTTGGTCATGGAATCAACCAGAGGAACAGCAATCCTGGACTTAATCCTCAGTGGGGACCAGGACCTGGTGCGAGATGTAAGTGTTGTCGAACTGATTGGGAGCAGTGACCACAGTGCTATTAAATTAAACATACATGTAAATGGCCAATTGCCAAGAAAATCCAACATGGTCACATTTGACTTCAAAAGAGGAAACTTTACAAAAATGAGGGGATTGGTAAAAAGAAAGCTGAAAAACAAAGTCCAGAGGGTCACATCACTTGAAAATGCTTGGAAGTTGTTTAAAAACACTATATTAGAAGCTCAACTGGAGTGCATACCGCAGATCAGAAAAGGTACCGCCAGGGCCAAGAAGATGCCAGCATGGTTAACGAGCAAAGTCAAGGAAGCTCTTAGAGGCAAAAAGTCTTCCTTCAGAAAATGGAAGTCTTGTCCGAATGAAGAAAATAAAAAAGAACACAAACTCTGGCAAAAGAAATGCAAGAAGACAATAAGGGATGCTAAAAAAGAATTTGAGGAGCACATTGCTAAGAACATAAAAACCAACAACAAAAAATTCTATAAATACATTCAAAGCAGGAGACCATCTAGGGAGGCGATTGGACCCTTGGATGATAAGGGAGTCAAAGGTGTACTAAAGAACGATAAGGAGATTGCAGAGAAGCTAAATGAATTCTTTGTATCTGTCTTCACAGTGGAAGATATAGGGCAGATCCCTGAACCTGAACTAACATTTGCAGGAAGGGATTCTGAGGAACTGAGACAAATAGTGGTAACGAGACAGGAAGTTCTAGGCTTGACAATATAAAAACTGACAAATCACCAGGCCCGGACGGCATCCACCCGAGAGTTCTAAAAGAACTCAAATGTGAAATTGCTGATCTGCTAACTAAAATATGTAGCTTGTCCCTCAGGTCCTCCTCCGTGCCTGAGGACTGGAAAGTGGCAAATGTAACGCCAATATTCAAAAAGGGATCCGGGGGAATCCCGGAAATTACAGGCCAGTTAGCGGGGGCGGGTGGCTGATGCGACTACTGTGGGATCAGCTGAGTGCAGGGGCTCCATTGCTCAGGGATCTGCAAAAACATGGTGAAAAGCAAAGTATCCACTTTGCCCAGGTCCTTTCCAGATTCCCACACACACACACACACCATCTGGATGTTGCCAGAGCTGCCAAGTTGATGTGAATCCTGTGCCTGCCGAGCAAACAAGGTGTGATTCACACTTCCTTTGTGAGCTGGTCTTTTGGGGATTACCTGGAGGCCTGCAAATCCAGTTGTCAAAGAAACAAGGTTATCAGAAGTGGTAGTTTCCTGAAGAAGAAAAAGAAAAGGGAGGGAAAGTCGAACACTTTCTTTTCTCTCTCATCCCACAGATGTGGGCCAGATCAGGAACCCACAGCTGATCTACCTTCTTCCACAGTAGCCACACACACAGGCTTCACCTGCACTATGCATTGAAAGCTGTCTTATACCATTTTAAACAGTCACAGCTTTCCCCCAAGCATCCTGGGAAGTGTAGTTTGTAAGGGGTCTGGGAGTTGTTACGAGACCTCTTTTCCCCTCGCAGAGCTACCATTCCCAGAGTTCCCTGGGAAGAGGGATTGATTGTTAAACCACTCTGGGAATGAATTCATGGCCAAGAGAGACAGAAACACACAATCACAGGCGTCACACTCACAAAGACACTAAAGCTCCCTCGCAGCTCAGCTGCTCCATGCAGATGAGGAGGGAGTTGTCGCACCTCCCCATTTTCCAGATGCTCAGTCTGATAAGTCTCACCACTCACCACTCTTTCCCCCCACTTGACTCCACTTTTCCTTTTCACAGCAATGGGACCACTGCCAATGGAAAATTGTGCCAGTCTGGGTGGCTACTGGGGAAGGCTTGGTGGGCTATGATCAAGCCTGCAGACTGGCATAGGGTTGCCAGGTTCAATCCCTGAGACTGATCTTGTATCTTTAGGAGAAAAGAAAGTCAGCAAAGTGCCAGTGTTCTTGCAACCCTGTAATGGGCCTGGCAACCAAGAGGTCTTCTATATCCTTAAAAGTTGTGCAGTGGGGAGGGAGAATTCCACCTTGTGGTTTTTCCCATCACAGGGTTGCAAGAACACCTGCACTTGGCTGACTTTCTTTTCTCCTAAAGATACAGGATCAGTCTCAGGGATTGAACCTGGCAACCCTAGACTGGCAGCTTCCCACCTCTGTCACAGACCAAGCCAGCCTTAGGGTTAGTGAGCTGGGTGTCCAGCTGAGCTGCGGGGGTGTCCAGCTGAGCTCAGTGGTTGTGTTTTTTGAATGTGCTGTCTGCAGTGAGCTAGGGTGGCAAAAAGCAAGAGTCTGTACCCTTTTTTTCAAGGTTCTACAGGTTGCTTGGGCTACTTACTGCAAGAATGATCTCCCTGCAATCAGCTTTTTCAATTTCCACTTTGATGTCATTTGTGTGAGGTAAAAATAAGTGGAACACACCTTTACTTGGAGGCAACGTTACTGAGCACATATCACTTCAAATGCTGTAAACACTGTAAGCCCCATATAAATAATAAAATAAAGCCATAAGGTGCAAGAGGTCAGCTGGATACCTCTTCTTTATTAATTTTAAAGATTAAAAGAATACATATTCTAAAATAAAGTATGTTTACCAAATGGTAGGAACTGCTACAAAACAAAATATGAAAATCTATGATAGCTGAGGAGAGAGTGTTGGAGCTCAGGGAGGGAGGAGAGCTTGCAGCAGGCGCCATTTTTCATAGGCATTACTGGGGAAAAGCCTGGGAGTAGCAGAATCTGTTACACTGCTATGTTTTTTAATCCTGCACAAGCCATACAACTTGGTGACACTGCAAAACTGCAGGGCTGCCTAGAGAATGGGCAATTGGGGCATTTTTCCCCAGACCCCTACAAAGCAAGGGGACCCCTGCCTCAGTTCTTGTGCATATTAGTGGCTCCTGACCTGACCCTGCCACATTGCTTCCCATAATTCTGGTATTTTGTTTAAGGTTTTCATAAAAAGAAGAAATGGCATATTAGAGTGTGATATGACACTGAATCTGCACATGTAATTGTGACATAATGGGACCTCTCCCCAGCCATGGTGAAGTAAATATTTTAGATAATTGTGTATGGAATAGAATAGAGGCTAATTTGAGCCTTAAGCTGGCTTTAAAATGTATCCTTGGGAGGCTGGAAGAGAGGGGCTCCCCTCCTGATGTAACAACAGCTTCAAGGAAGTGATTTTTTTCTTGCCATGATAACCTGGGAGGGAAGGTTTAAAAAGCCCTCCACCCAGGCTATGGCCCCAATCTAGATCTCTGCTGATTAAGGTTAAAAACAAACAAACCACAAGTCCAAACAGTATACTGAACATAACATTTCCTTTGGCATTAAAACAGTGGTTCACAGTCTCTTTTTTTGCCCCCTTGGGCCACTTGAAAATTGCTGATGGTCTCGGTAACCACTTAATGATTTTTCTGCCTGTTATCACAATTGTAATGTGCTGTGTTAGATTCTAATGATATTTAATTGTATTTTTATTGCTTCTTTTATTTCTTGTATTGGAATGTATACAATGTGCATCCCATAGAATTCAAATTGTAATACAATAAAATGCAACATAAGAAATAAAGACACAATAAAAATGCAATTAAATATCAATATGAATATTTAATGTGGGCATGTCGCAGATCACCTTAATGAAGCTCATGGACTACTGGTAGTCCATGGACCACAGTTTGGGAACCCCTGCCCCAAAACATTCATTTGTGCAACTTACTAATAGATTGTCAATCAAATTATTTGTTTCAGTCACAGGTGACTGGAAAGCATATTTTTGAAAGTGTGATTTGTCATGTTTTATCAAAGGACCTTGGTTATGCAGAGGGTTCAAGCAAATGCAAGTAGAGCCCCCTGCAGATCTCCTTTGCTCAACATGGGGTGGTCATGGACGGAGTGAGTGGCGCTCACGTGCTCAGGGACATTGGATGTTGAACTTTTATGCTTTTAAACACTGCATGTTCAGGAGAACACTGTGTGATTATATATGGTAGTCTGTTGTAGCAAAAATATCCAACAGGCCTGTGCTACTTTAAATATCTGCCAGGAGTTATGCTTGAATAACTGTGTATAACAGTTTGGCCATGAATGTTACAAAACTCAGACCCTAAAAGAAATGGGATTTTAAAATCTCTCAGGCATATTTTGGGCTCTGAATTTGCTAACTAGCTCCTTAGTATAATATCAAGCACATGAGCTCCCTTTTCATATACTGATCCAAATCTCTAATACAATAAAGGTCTAATGTGTTAACAAATAAGGATTTGTAATATGCTAAACATTTTCTTTGTCACATTAATATTCTATTAGCCAAATGCATTATTATGCTAATATGGTATTAAAAATGCAAAATGTAATTAGACTCTCTCTACGCAGCTCTTCCATGGAGATCCCATTCCTGACCTACTGAACAATTATTTGTCCACAAGGATTTGTCTTGGAAGAGTATATTTTTAGAAAAGTTATTTATATCCCCTCTTCTCTGTTGCAAATGGTTGGTCAGACTCAACAGAGAAAGTGCCCCAGTACAAGCTTTGATATTAATTTATCAGGGAGAACGGCTGTAGTTCAGTGGCAGAGCGTCTGCCTTGCATGCAGAAGGTCCCTGGTTCAACCTCCAACATCTCCAGTTAGGACTGGGAATGCCCCCTGCCTGAAACTCTGAAGAGCCTCTGCCGGCCAGTGTAAACAATGCTGAGCTAGATGGACCTGTGGCCTCACTCAGTATAAAGCAGCTTGCTGTGTTCCTAAGTTGCCATCATCAAGTGGTGTGAACATACATGTACGAACAATCAACTTTGAGAAACACTACTAGGACCACATGTGGAGCCCTCTACATTCCCTTCTGGGTGCCATCACTGAAGGCGGATCTTATAGATAAGCTGAAAAGGTTGCATCAGTCTGTGGCAGGGCTGGCCAACTTGCTACCCACAGCATCTTGGGGGGGGTACATGTTCCCCATCTCTGGCCTTCATGGGTCTCAGACTGAAAAAGTAAAGCAAAGGACCAGAAACTAGTAGAATACAGAAAACAAAAAAGAAACAGTGCCACTCCTGGCTGCCAAGTCCCTAAAATGGGCAGGGAACCTGTGGCCCTCCTGCTGTTACTGGTCTACAACTCCCATCATCCCTGACCATTGACTGTGCTTACTGAGGCTCATAGGAGCTGGAGTCCAACAGCATCTGGAGGGCACCATGTTGGCAACCCCTGAAATATTGTGACTGGTTGATAAGGCAAATCATGAACGGAAAGAATGAAGCACTAAGCATGCACGGATAAAGAAAAAGGCAGGAAGTATACAGGAGTCACTTATTTTAAACTGCATGTAGGTTGCACAGCTTGTGACGCACTGAGCCAAAAACAGGCCACCAGTCATGCATGGTAGCCCACTTCCATTTTTTAAAAAAAGTGGCTGGGACTGAAGGATCTCAGCAATACGGCTGCTGACATCTGCCCAGTGGTCCCTTGAAAAAAATAATAATCCAGTATTCTGCATCAGGAGATCAAGCAGCTGCCATTATAATTCTCCAACGACACCAGATCCTGGTGCATTGTAGGACGTTAAAGGGGCTTTCACTCAGGGCCAAAGGACCGCTGCTGCTGTTAGCACCAGTTAAGACCACCAGGGGGAGCCCAGCAGTGTAGGAAGTGGGGCCAGTGCCAAGAGTCCTTCAAGCCTATGACAGATGCCAGCAAAGTTCTCTGAGCTTGGACCCAGGAAGAAACACTGGGAACCCACTTCAAAGGAAAACCCAGAATTCTTTGTCTGGATTGGAAAAAAATATCTGTATGCTTTTTATCCTTGATTGGAAATTGTCTAGAAGCTGGCAGCAACTGGCATTCTGAGGCATACTGTTTCTGATGCTGGAGGAAGAACATCGATATCATATAGGAATAAAGGAAACTGCCTTACACCAAGTCAGACCATTGGAGCTCAGCATTGTCTACACTGACTGACAGCAGCTCTCCAGGATTCCAGGCAGAAGGCTTTTCCCAGACCTACCTGGAGATGCGGGTATTGAACTGGGACCTCCTGCATGCAAAGCGATGCTCTGCTATGGAGCTAGGGCCCTCCCCCTATCATGTCTAGTAGCCCAGCCCTTAGGTAGCCATATTCTTCATGAATTTATCCAATCCCCTCTGAAAGCCATCCAAGCTGGCAGCAATCACTGCTTCTTGAGGGAGCAAATTCTGCCATTTATGCACCATACGAAGTAATAAATAATAAATAAATAACATTTTGTGAGTCGCCTATCTGTCGGGGTTGTAGTGGACAGCACGATGAAAATGTCGACCCAGTGTGCGGCAGCTGTGAAAACGGCAAATTCCATGCTAGCGATAATTAGGAAAGGTATTGAAAATAAAACAGCCGATATCATAATGCCGTTGTATAAATCTATGGTGCGGCCGCATTTGGAATACTGTGTACAGTTCTGGTCGCCTCATCTCAAAAAGGATATTGTAGAGTTGGAAAAGGTTCAGAAGAGGGCAACCAGAATGATCAAGGGGATGGAGCGACTCCCTTACGAGGAAAGGTTGCAGCATTTGGGGCTTTTTAGTTTAGAGAAAAGGCGGGTCAGAGGAGACATGATAGAAGTGTATAAAATTATGCATGGCATTGAGAAAGTGGATAGAGAAAAGTTCTTCTCCCTCTCTCATAATACTAGAACTCGTGGACATTCAAAGAAGCTGAATGTTGGAAGATTCAGGACAGACAAAAGGAAGTACTTCTTTACTCAGCGCATAGTTAAACTATGGAATTTGCTCCCACAAGATGCAGTAATGGCCACCAGCTTGGACGGCTTTAAAAGAAGATTAGACAAATTCATGGAGGACAGGGCTATCAATGGCTACTAGCCAGGATGGCTGTGCTCTGCCACCCTAGTCAGAGGCAGCATGCTTCTGAAAACCAGTTGCCGGAAGCCTCAGGAGGGGAGAGTGTTCTTGCACTCGGGTCCTGCTTGCGGGCTTCCCCCAGGCACCTGGTTGGCCACTGTGAGAACAGGATGCTGGACTAGATGGGCCACTGGCCTGATCCAGCAGGCTCTTCTTATGTTCTTATGTTCTTATGTTCTCTCTCTGGTCCTCACCAGCCTAGCTGTTTTGACTGGTGGGACCGAGAGAAGGTCTTGTGTGGCTGATCTCGTCTGGCGGCATAATTGGTGATACTGGAGGCGTTCCTTCAGATAAACTGGGCTGAAACCGTATAGGGTTTTAAAGGTCAACACCAACACCTTGAATTGTGCCCGGTAAACAACTGGTAACCAGTGTAGGTCTACTAACACCGGAGTGATATGATCCCGGCGACGGCTATGCTTAATCAAGCGTCCTTTCTTTTGCCTGTCCTGGATCTCCCAACATTCAGCTTCATCGGATATCCACGAGTTCTAGTGTTACGAGAGAGGGAGGAAAATTTCTTCCTGTCCACTTTCGTAAAACCACAGAATAGTAGAGTTGGAAGGCCCCTATAAGGCCATCGAGTCCAACCCCCTGCTCAATGCGCTTTCTCCATGCCATGCATAATTTTATACACTTCTAACATGTCACCTCTTACTAGGGCTATGCACCAGATTCGGCCAAGGCCAGATTCAAATCCGGTCTATTTGGATGTTTTCAGACCTTGGCCGAGTCAGGTTCTGACAGCCATGGATGAGCACAGGCCAGATTAGATGCCCAAGACTGACCCAGGGCAATCAGGAGTCAGGGCAGCAGAGAGGAAGAGGCAACTGTCAGCCATGGCTCTCCTTCCTGCTTGATGCGCAGAGGCAGCAATCCTACAGGGGTGCAGACGCTCTTTTGTAAGAGGCTTTCCTGTAGGAAAACCCTTTGCAAAAACAGCTTCACAAAGGATAAATTGAGCCCACATTCGGCCAGGGGGCATGGGGAAGGAGACACAACATCTCCTTCCTCTAACCTCCGCCCCACCATATGTTTAATTAGGGATTTTTTACCCTGATTAAACATGAGCCCCACCTCCAAATTCTGAGCTGGGTGTGATGGTCCCTTGGTCAACCCAGGGTAGATTTGCCTGATGCCCTGCTCCAGATTGGAGCCACGCTGCAGAAGGGGGGCGGGTGTCTGTGCACAGCCCTGTCCCTTCCTCGCCTTCTCTCTAAACTAAAAAGCGCCAAATGCTGCAACCTTTCCCCACAGGGGAGCCGCTCCAGCCTCTTGATCATTCTGGTTGCCCTTTATTGAACCTTTTCCAGTCCTACAATATCCTTTTTGGCATGTTAGGGTACTAACAAATACAACAAAATAACAAGCAAGCAAACTAAACTTTGCTCCAGAGAAGAGCTAAGAGCTCCCCATCCATCTCCCTCCAGTCCTCACAGCCCTCCAAAGCCCTCCCCACCAGCTCCTCCCCCCCAAGAAAAATCTATCTCTTCACTTCCCTTACAAATGACAAGGTTGCTTGGTAAGACCACATGGTGGTTTCCTTCCCTCCCCTCCTTCCTTCCCCATTGCCCTGCCAGGGCAGGTAAGGATGGAAAGATCTCTATTTATTTATTTATTTGTTTGTTTGTTTATTTATTTATTTATTGGATTTCTTAGTCGCCCATCTGGCTGGCTAACCAGTCACTCTGGGCGATGTACAAAATAAGCAAAATAGCATAAAATGACACATCAATACAATAACATTAAAATCTAAAAGCAATGATGTTAAAATCTAGCCCACCCCAAAGGTCTGCCTGAAGAGCCAGGTCTTCACGGCCAGGCGCAAACTCATTGTAGAGGGGGCCTGGCGGAGATCATTTGGAGGGGAGTTCCATAGGGTGGGGGCCACAATCGAAAAAGCCCTCTCTCTAGTCCTCACCAGCCTAGCTGTTTTGACTGGTGGGATAGAGAGAAGGTCTTTTGAAGCCGATCTTGTTAGGCGGCATAGCTGATGATGCTGGAGGCGCTCCTTCAGATAGGCTGGGCCAAAACCGTGTAGGGATTTAAAGGTCAAAACCAACACCTTGAATTGGGCCTGGCACGCAACTATTTCACTTCTCTCAGTTTCTCATTTTTCCAGTCTCAAATTCAGTTCTCCACATTTCTGCAGCAATTTACGTGTTTTTTTAAAATCCTCATGAAAATTCTCCAACATTTTGGTGCAGATTTCTCCTAATAAACCCATTTTTGTAAACACATTTTTGCAAGCGATTTCTTATTATATAATGCATTTTTGCATGTTGTTTTCACTCATATCAGCATTTTATGCACGCTTTCCCCTAACATACACATTTTTGTATTTGGTTGGTGCACTGCATTGCAAAATTGGCATCAGTGCAAATTTCAAAGGATGGATGTGTTCCAGTTCTTGTATTGTTTCAGAAAGTGAAGATTTGGTGGATACAGCATGAAATGTGAACCAAATCAAATTTCTCACCCATCCCTACAGGGCAGAAAGCCCATAGAAATGTGGGAAATGCAGTTCTTCCAAACACAGCTGTAATTGCAAGTTGCAAGGGACTGGCGAGTTTGTTTTGGGGAGTAGGGGGCTGGTAGGGAAGGCTTTTAGGGGCCCTGAGAAATGGTGAGGAAAGGTGGAAGGCATTTCCCCCCAAGCCCTCCGATTGGCGCCAAAAAAATGTCTCAACATTTTCCAATATTTTCTGGAAGATCTGAGATAATTGCTGACTTGATCCAAAATAAACGTGGAAGAGCCTCACCCGTCTCCCAGCACCATGAAAGCCTAGGAGGACACATTTGTCTCAGCTGATCATATTGCGCAGTTTGATTTAGGATAAATGTAATACAAAGCATTTCATAATATAAAACATAGAAACCAGCCACCTTGGGAAGTTTTGGAACCTCTTTCCTTGAAAGCTCTTATGAAAAAGTTCAATATAGGATGGCCTGTCTGAGGAAATCAGGCGAGATCAGGAGAACCAAAGCCATATCTTGCAGATATTGTTGAACTATAGCTCCCATCATCTCTTGCCATTGGGCATGCTGGTTGCGGCTGATGGGAATTGCTCTCCCAACGACATCGAGAGGGCACCACGTTGACTAGCCCACCCAAACTGTTGCTTTCCAGATGTTTTGGGCTACAACTCCTCTCATCTCCAGCCAGTTTGGTTGTGGTCGAAAACATCTTGAGAGCACCAGGTTGGGGAAAGCTGGACCAGACGCTCTCCCAGTTTTATGATTCCAAGAACTTTGCTGCACACAGAATACCTCTTGTGTCCATGCCTCACATACTCATGAATAATGGAGTTGGCAGGAGAAGAAGTCTCCTGAAGTTTGTCATGCTGTTGCTAAACGTTCATTTGATTGCTTTTAGATGGGCCAATTAACAATGAAAAGGTAAAGCGAATAGCATGCCTAAAAATGTCACATTTGCAACATTTAGGAAGAAACAGCATGAAATGAAGGAAGGCCATGAGTTTTTAGGCTGTTATTTAGGTTTAGAAGCTGCAGCTGAAGCTGCAAAATGCGGCGGTGCAACTGCTGACTGGGGTAGGATATCACAAATGTCACCCTGCTGCTGAAAGAATTACATAGGCAGCCCATTAGCTGCCAGGCTAAGTTCAAGGTTCTGGTTTTGGTGTTCAATGGTTTATATAGCTTGGGACCAGGATACCTGAAAGTTCATCTTTTCCCTTATATACCCAATCAGTCACTGCGCTCTGCAGGTGAGGGCTCCTGCAGATGCCATCTTATCAGGAGGTCTGTTCCGCACAACATAGGAAGTGGACCTTTAGTGTAGTGGTACCTACCCTTTGGAATTCCCTCCCCTTAAATATTAAACAGGCGCCATCTCTGTTATCTTTTCAGTGCCTACTGAAGACCTTTCTCTTTCAACAAGCCTTTTAAGTAGAGATCTTATCCCAGTCTGCGTCTGTGCTGGAATTGCTTTTTCAGATGTTTTAAAGATGTTTCATTTTTAAAAAATAAGATTTTTTTTAGATGTTTTAAGATGTTTTGAGTGGTTTGTCACTTGTTTACTGACCCAGGCTCCTTCTGGAAGGAAGAAGGAAGGGCAGGATAGAAATAGTAGTAGTAGTAGTAGTAGTAATAGTGGTAGTAGTATTTGGGAGGGACAGTGACATTTTGTGAACATTTTTTCATTCCTCTCCTTTTCGGCATTCCCCCCCACCCAACCATTTCTCAAAAGGAAGTGGAGGAAAGTAGAGAGGGGGAAGATTTTGTCCTTCTGTCATAACACTAGAACTCAGAGCCATCTGATGAAATTAATTGGCCGGTGGTTCAGGACAGAACAAAAGAAAACAATGTATAATTAACCTATGGAATTGCCTGTTGGATGTTGGATCGGGCACAAGCAGATGCCCAGAATGCAGAACAGAATAGTGACAGGCTAGATCCCAGTTGAATCACTCAGCCAGACAAGACATAGGTTTTAAGAGTCACTTTTACTGACATGAAAAGTTTCAGGATACATTTACAAGCTCTTTCTCTCTACTAACAAACTCCTCGACCCCCACACTCTGCCAGTTTCAGTTTCCAGCTATATACTGATAAGACAGCTGGTTGTCCTGGCAACGTGTCCTTGAGGAGTGCATGTCCACTCCAGCCTTGTGAGCTACTTGGCCTTGTAACTCTGCCATGGAAAAATACTCTTAGGAACTTTTTACTTGCCAACACCCCCCACCTATTTTTCCATAAGCAGCACCTTTTACATTTGTTCACATTTTTGCTTCCATTTGTCATTACATTTACATTTACATTTCTCCACATGATACATTTTTCAGTTTACATGTTCAGTTCAGTGTACATCTACATTTCTTTGTTCCTTTATTTTACAGAGGTTTTACAAACATCATCAGTTTATCTCTTTGGGTTTTACACACTCCAAGTATAATGTGTCAGCATCCATTTCCCTGTGTGTTTGTGCTTCATTCCCCTTTATTGTGGCAATCCTAAATCTGTCAGTTAGCACACTCACATTTGCCCTTCCAGAACGTCTCAACATTTGTTTGTCACTTTTACCAAGGTATTCTTTTACCCCTGTTTCTCTGTCATGTACTGTGGGTGCATTTGTACTAGGCTTGGCTTTAGTGTTCCTTGCTGCTACAATTGCCTTGGTTCGATGACACGCATTGCAGTCTACATATTTACCACAGTTTCTCAATGTAATATCATTACTGTTCTCAGTTGTTTTCACCACATTTTCATATCCTATATGTCCCAATTTTCTGTGCCATAAATGTACACAATCATTGTGGGGTTTCTCATTAGCACACATGAGTACATGATTTGTTTGTTTCAAGTATAAGAAGAACAATGAGTTCCTTACTATTCCTTTCATGAATGTTTTTTCTCCTCTCATTACATGCACTGAACCCCTTTTGAACATTACTGTGAACCCCATTTCATTGAGTTTCGACACAGCCATAATGTTACATTCGATATCAGGAACAAACAGCACATCTGTCATAATGGTATTGAAACCTGCTAATTTCACTGTACCCCTACTTTTGATCTGTTTCTTAGATCCATCAGCCATTATTACATGATCCTCTACGTCACAAAATGTATGAAACATTGATTTATCTTTGATTATGCTATTTGTAGCCCCACTGTCAAGAGCCCATACATCATTACATTTATTTCCCTGCTCATTGTTAATACATTGCTTATTCTT
Organism: Rhineura floridana; assembly: GCF_030035675.1. Classification (NCBI taxonomy): domain Eukaryota; kingdom Metazoa; phylum Chordata; class Lepidosauria; order Squamata; family Rhineuridae; genus Rhineura; species Rhineura floridana. The sequence continues at coordinate 5,952,379 of NC_084480.1, read as the reverse complement.
ACTAGCATAGATCACCTGTACACATGGTTTTCTTCCTCTTTCTCTTCTTCTTGCTTCACAATTCCTTTGAAGATGTCTGGAACCACAAAAATAACATGCCTTTTGTCCATACAGTCTCTCTTGTTCAGCTCTGTTGTTCAGCTTTCCCATGTTGTGTTTAGACTCAGTCCTTTCCTGCTTTGCCATTTCTTGCCTTCTGTGATACTCTTGTAAAAGTTTTCCCTCTATATAATCCATATTGAGATTTGCATCGTCCATTGCTTCCATAGAGCTCACCAGACTATCATAACTTGAATCCAGACTTGATAACACAATATAAACTTTTTGCATTTGAGAATGTTCAAAGTCACGTTCTGTCAACTCAGCAAATAGTCTATTCATCTCCAATAAGTGCTCTGACATGGTTGTATCTCCAGATAAGCGCATCTGATATAATCTTCTGGCAAGATAAATTTTACTACTAGCAGTCTTTTTCACATGAATATTTTTCAAAGTTTCCCAGGTTTCCTTTGCTGTTACTGCGTCACGCACGTGCAGTAGTTGAGAATCATCAATAGCAAGAACAATTAACGCCTTTGCCCTTTCATCCAGCCTTCTCCAAGCTGCTGGAATTGGCACCACGGTGGGTGGGTCATCTGCGATGGCTTGCCAAACGCCTTCTTTCACTAGAAAAGCCTGCATTCTCTGTTTCCAACTGCCATAATTTTTCCCTGTCAGCCTTTCCAAGGGAATCCCGGCCGATAACGTAACAGACATACTTTCACTTTTCACAGTTCACCGCCTTTGTAATTTAGAGCTTCTCACCTCCGTCCTTCAGTCAGTTATTCCCACGGCTCTCTCACAGCTTTCAGCTCAGCTTTCGGTTTCGCCGTCTCTTCACACGCTTGTCCTCTTCACTCCTCTTTTGGCTTTTCTTCGGACATCCGTCTGCGCATCGAAACCATCCTCTGCTACCACTTGTTGGATGTTGGATCGGGCACAAGCAGAAGCCCAGAATGCAGAACAGAATAGTGACAGGCTAGATCCCAGTTGAATCACTCAGCCAGACAAGACATAGGTTTTAAGAGTCACTTTTACTGACATGAAAAGTTTCAGGATACATTTACAAGCTCTTTCTCTCTACTAACAAACTCCTCGACCCCCACACTCTGCCAGTTTCAGTTTCCAGCTATATACTGATAAGACAGCTGGTTGTCCTGGCAACGTGTCCTTGAGGAGTGCATGTCCACTCCAGCCTTGTGAGCTACTTGGCCTTGTAACTCTGCCATGGAAAAATACTCTTAGGAACTTTTTACTTGCCAACATTGCCTGCCACAAGATGTGTCAATGGTGACCAGCTTTGAAGGCCTTAAAAGGGAATTAAAAAAACATTTGTGGAGGATGGAGCTGTCAATGGCGTTCCAGAACTGGAATAAATATTTAAATCATAGATACATAAAATTAAATATATAAAGATGATAGCTATGTGAAACCTCTAGATTCAGAGGGAGTCTACCAGTGAATGCCAGTTGCTGTGGGACAACAGCAGGAGAAGCAGGATGGTGGACTAGATGGGCCCTCAGTCTGATCCAGCAGAGCTCTCTTTGTGTTCTTGTCATATAAAAGTTTTGCCAGGGGAAGAAGCCAGGAGATGAGGAAATGGTTTCATTCAGGCAATGCTCCATCTCAACAACTCTGTGCTATAAGGGCTCCAGTTTCACCATCCTCCCATAAAGTTTATAGCTGACACTCACAGCAAGCCAGTAGACATATGAACTTACAGCAGCCCTATCCCCAAGCAGAGCCTGTCATAAGTACAATCCTTTTACATCACTGCCTTGAATTGAAGCCGGCAACGTAAAGGATCTTCCTATGTAGGTGCAGCTCAAGCCATGTGCTCACCTTGTGATGTCTAGTGATTGACAGGTAGGAGGCCCTGTCCGCCTGTCAAAATGGCGCATAGAGAGTCAGGGATCCCCTGCCATAAACTCACCATTCCAGAGGCCTCTCCTGTTCATTCCAAGCTATTAAAATTTCTGAACGTTTGCTGGGGTTTGTACATGCACACATGGAGACACACGCCCACACACACACACACACACATTAAAGGAGTAAACTTCTAATGAAATCTTTTGCACCTCCCTACTGCTGTGTTACATCCCACCAGCCATGCCTTGACAGGCTGCATCAGTCAATAACGATGCAATATTAAAGGGTAATGACACAGCCACGCAGATAATGAGAGAAAGCAATTTCTCTCACTATTTAGCCATTTACCAATCGATTGGTTTTGAAGGCACCGGGTCGAAAACATGAAGGCTTGGCAAAGCCTTCTCGGCAGCGGCTGGTGAGCTCATCCTCGGAACACTGTGCACTTTGCTCGACTGCCCGAGGATAATTAAAATACACCGTGGCAAAAAAAGAAAGATAAAAAAGAGAGGCTTGGTTAAATCAAATGGCACATCTCCGAGTCCCGAGATATGAAGCAGAACTGACGAGAAACTGGGGAGGCAAAATTCAGTGGAATGGCCAGCAGAAAAGTCTGGATGAGCCAAACTAAGACTCAGGACCTCACAGCTCTAAAAAGGCCCGCTTGGGATAGAAATCAAAAGCATGGTACCCATAAAGAAAAACATTTGCCTTTTTTTTTTAAATGATCTGAGAACAGAGTTTTGGGGGGCCAGTGCATTTCTATGGCTGAGACACCACAAACACAGAGCGGATCCTTTGGCCTTTGTACTCCTAAAATGTTGTTTACAATGATCTGCAAGGGTTTGGAGCACCTTCTTTATGAGGAAAGGATAAAGCAGCCTTCCCCAAGTTGGTGCCCTCTTCCACGTGTTGCTGGGCTATCATCCTCACTGTGGTCCATGCTGGCTAGGACAGATGGGAATTGGAGCCCAAGAACAGCCGCTGGAGATCAGGTTGGGGAAGGCCTGGACCGAGCTCTGGAGGCATTTAAACTCAGACAAATGGTGACGAACCAAGGACATCAAAGAGACTTCTAAAATGATTCATGATGCAGAGAGATATGATTTTCCCCGCTCCCTCTCTCACCCCACCCAGTGAAAATTGATGGGCCATAGATTCAGGACATACAAAAGAAGGTACTAATTCTCCACACCACATATAATTAATGTATGCCATCTGCCCTTGTGAAAGGTGACAATGAGGGTGAATTGGCAACTTTAGAAGTTTCAGGTACAAACTCCCCCAGTTCAGAAAACCTCACCATATTTCTTCAGTATGTTCCCTTGATTTTGAAAGGTGGTGGGTTGGGTTTTTTTTTACATTCCCCACATCTGTTCAGTGAGATCACACCAGCCTACATTCTTCATGTACTTGTTATTAATGTGCTTGTGTACATAGAAGTCATGAATGGCTGCATCCTCAGGGGAAGCTCCTGGGCACAGAGTTCATCTAGGGCAGGAATGGGGAACCTGCAGTCCTCTAAATGTTGCTGGACCACAAGTGCCATCATCTCTGACCATTGGCCGTGCTGCCTGGGGCTGCCTGGACTCTGAGTCCAGCCACATCTGGAGAGCCAGAGGTCCCCTCCCCCAACCTGAGGGATCAATATTGATACATGACCCAGAAATGCTCCTAGGGAAGAAGGGGGAAAGAAAGCTAGGGCGGGTGACTTTGGTGGTAGCCATGGGGCTCCTGTAACTTGCCACCAAAAACTAGCCACATTTCCAAGGACTGTAATTTTAAATGAAAAATGGCTATTTTCCATTTCAGTCTATGGATCCACACTGTATAAGTATATTCCCAAGCTTCAACAGAATGAGGATTCACAGGCAGGGATGGAAAGATCTGTCAGTTCTCTCAGTTTCTCATTTTTCCAATCTTAAATTCAGTTCTCCACATTTCTGCAATTTACAATTTTTAAAAAATCATGACAATTCTACAGTATATTAATGTGAATTTGTCCTACTCAACACATGTTTGTATGCAGTTATGACTAATGTACACATTTTTGCAAGCAATTTCTCCTGTGTAATGCCTTTTTACATGTTATTTTCAGTGATCTATTCTTTCTTAAGCGTATTTGTAAAAATTGTTTGGTTGGAAAAACAACATCACAAAACCCAGGAAAGTGCAAATTTCAAAGGATGGCTGTGTTTCAGTTCTCATAACATTGCAGACATTTGATAAGGTCAGTTTTAAATGTGAACCAGTGAGGATTTCTCCTTCATAGGTGGAAGTTGTGAAAGTGCCATTTGATACAGCTGGGAGGGCTCTGTAGTAAAAGATCTAAACCTCGGGCCCTCCAAAGGTTGGACTACAACTCCCATCATCCCTGACCATTGGCCACATCAGCTGGAACAGCTGGCAGCTGCAGTTCAACGGCCTCTGAAGGACCACACATTCCCCATTCCTGGTCAAAACAATACAAGAAGTATTATGCATTTCAGGGGGAGAGAGGAAGTGGCCTTTTGCCCCAGGAATGGAGAACTCAGTGCTGTCTGATGTTGCAGTCTCTAAATCTAGACACTGAAAGTCTCTGTTGCTGTGATCCTTTGTCCACAGACAAAAAGCTGGACTTCTTATTTATTTCTTTATTTATTTACTTAAAATATTTCTATCTGACCCTTCTGCCCTACAACGGGGCACTCAGGACAGCTCATGGTGCCATGATACACAGCAAATAAAATCACACCAAAAACATAAAATAGATTAAAAAAGACATGAAGTGCAGTTAGCAATTCAAGGGGAATGATATGCAGGCTGCGCTTTCAGTCCCTCCCAAAGGCTCTCCAGAGCAAGGTGGTTTTCAGATGTCTGTCCTTACAGATTAGTGCCTGGGGTTGCAGGGTAGGAAGCCAGGTATGTGAACCTGTTAATTTGTGTGTGTTTCCAAAATTCACCTTCAGTGGGAATGAAAGGGTAAAACATTCCCAGAGCTCCAATCACAGCCAGTGGCAAGGGAAGACCGCACCGGCTTTCCTGTATGGCGCAGGAGAATGCCAGGCAGGGAACCCTTCGGCTATGCAAAACCTTTTGAGAGGAACTCAGTGGAATGTGGGAGAGAAAGAGAGCTGGCGGGACGCTGGAGATTAGAAAGGGAGAAGTGGTCCAGGAGGATGCAAAATAGCGACAGTGGAGACAAATGCAAAGCACCAGAGAGAAGACAGGCCGCGTGGGGGGGGGGGCAGGCGGGGAAGAAAATGGGCTTCTTTCTGTTTTATTTGCTCTGAGCTGATTATATGAGTAATCCAGCGACTGGAAAGAATGAATCCAGCACAAGTGGCAGAAAATATTACAGCTAGAGGATATATATGGAGAGAGAGAGATGTTTGGCTTTGCCGCAGCAACTGAGCTGAGAAGGAATGTTTGCCTTTGGGGGGGAGGGGAGCGGGGGGAGAGAGAGCTGATCCTAAGTGAACGGATGCAGTTGGCTGGTTTTGAACTGGTTTCTGGGAACTCTGGAAAGAAATCCAAACTGAGGGCCCTTCCAGACTGGTGTTTTAAGGTGGGCATGTTCTGCAACATGGTCTTGACACAATAATTGTGCACTGGTGGTAAATTCGTTCTGCTTTACTTTGTTCTGCAATGCCATCAAAACTGCCTTAGTGCTGTCTGGGGGTGCTATGGCATGACAAAAGAGGGATAAAAATAAGCTGGAACAGTTGTCGTATACAAAGTGACAGGATTTCAGCAGGAATTAAGGGGATGTGCACTGATTAGAAATGATGCAATGTGACACCCCCACCCCCCAAAAAAACCCTTTTGCACTGGCAAATGTTATGGAAAGCAAAACTGCATCATCTCGACAGCATCATGAGCACAAATCATTATGAATGTGCACGAAAAAGGATGTCAGGAGGGGCCCTGAATCACAGGGAATTTTCTCACTAGGCCCTCCCCCTCCCCAATGCTCATGCCAAGCAACAACCCTGACATTGAGATCCCTCTAAGAAATGAGTAAAGAGAAGCTATTAGCTACAGTTGGATGTCGCCTCCAAAGGCATCCCTCAGTAGGGATGGGTGAGAATTTGGATTCAGTTTGCATTTCAAACAGAATTTATCAAATTCGCAGTTGCAAAACAATATGAGAACCGAAACACAGCCATCCTTCCAAATTCGTATTTATTGGAATTTTAGGATGCATTTCGCCAACGAAACAACATTTACAAAAATGCATATATTAGGAGAAAGTGCATAAAAATGAATACATGAGTGAAAATCACATGCAAAAAGGCATGATGTGATGAGAAATGGCTGCAAAAATGTGTACCTTTGTCAAAACTGCCTATAAAAATGTGTTTATGTGGAGAAATGTGCACTAAAATGGTGGAGAATTTTCATGAGATTTTTCTTTAAAAAAAATTCACAGATTGCTGCAGCAATGTAGAGACCTGAATGGAACATTGGAAAAATTAGAAACTGAGACAAATCTTTCCATCCCTATCCCTCAGCAGAGCAGGGAAGGCGGCCATTTTCAGAATTTCATTCTCCCTCCTGCAGATTTCTTGGGAGGGCGAAGCTGCAGGGGCTGCAGAAAGGATGGGCAACCACTAAGAATTCACTTCCTCCTTGCTCTGCTGATGGATGTCTTCCATAAGCACATCTGACTCCATTAGGCACCTCCTATTGTCAGTGAGAGGCTGTACATAAGATAGCTCGCTGTTCTTCAACCCAAAAATCTCCAGATGTTGTTGGACTACAGCTCCCATCATCCTTGGCCATTGGCAAAGCTGGCTGGGGTGGATGGGAGTTGTAGTTCGACAACATCTGGGGACCCAAGGTTGAAGAATATTGAGGTAACTACAAAGCAGTGAAGCGGGGAATTTTTCTTCCAGAGACGACCTGTGACTTCTTCAAACTTCCACCAAGGGAAAAATAGCTCAAATTGTGGTTTTGAATAGAAAAATATGGCGGGGAGAGGGCAAGGTGAGTGTTCCATTCACCTTCCCACCCACCCATGTTGTATTTTAATTGCCCCACTCTCAGATACAGGCTGGATCCAGTTAGGGTCTGCTTTGTTTTCTTTACCATCTCCATGCTGAACCAGAATAAGCCACTGAAGCTGTTCCCAGCTTTCATGGTCTACTCTGGAGTTTTGGTGGGGCAGAAACCATGCACCCTCACTGGCCTTTAAAGTTGGCCAAAAGTAGGGATGGGCGAACCTGTTAATTTCGGCTTCTCATTTTCCCTGTCTTAAGACCAGTTCTTCACATTTATATTATATTATATTATGCTATATTATATTACATCATATTATTATAATTTATATTATTATAAATTTAGAAGTCCCCATGAAAATTCATTGGCGCTTGACTGTGATCCCTCCCCCCCTTAATATACATAATGTGTTTGTATGCAATTTTGCCCAATAAACATGTTTGCACAGCAACTTCCCCTAATATACGTTATTTGCACAAATGTATACATCTGTATGCACACTTTGCCCTAGTGTTGTGGTTCCCGCTTCTCAGCAGGGGTGCCTTTGCCTCCTCCTCCTTTTCCCAAGGAGACTTGGGAATTTGCTCCCAAAGGGAGGGGAGCCATGTGGTGGTCATCTGGCCAATAAGGAAGAGGGATGAAAGTTGGTTAAAAGCCAGCTCCTCCCTCAATTCTGCCTCTTTCACCTGGCTGCACCCTCCCTCCCTCCCTTGACAGTATGGACTTTGCTAGTCGCCCCTTAGGGGCTGAGTAGGATTGTTTTCTGTTTTGTTTTTTCTGATTTCAGGCTCCCTTGGGTTTTGCTTACTCCATACGGCTTGGGTTAATTGGATTGGCTCTGGGAGTGGAGAGGTTAGCTTGTCTTGGCTGGCGCGGAGTTCGGACAGGTGAGGAAGGTGTGTGTGTGGGGTACACAGCTGGTATACTGAGGCATTCTGTAGGGAACTGCCGGTGCTTCCTGCCTGGTGGGGATCCAGGGGTGTCCTTGTGGGCCTGATTTGCACATCAGGGTGAACGCCAGTAAGGCAGGGACAGGTTGTGCTGGATGGGCACACACGGTAGGCTTTTCTAGCAAGGAGGGAGAATTTCATTCCCATCCTTGGCCAGGAAGCCACAGCCGGGGGCAGATTAACATCCCGAGGGACTGGAGGGGAGGGAAACATCCCTACTAGATAGATTTCTAATCCTCACCTGTTCAAATATTTTGAAATTGGTTCATTCAGTTTAACTGGCCTGCAGGTTCTCCAAAGTTGTTATATTTTCAATAAATAAATTTTCAATAATTTTGAAAATAATTTAATAATCATTTAATATTTTTCAATAAGTATAGCATGATTCCAATCTTGGTGTCACAAGTCTTCTTTGTAGGTGTGGTGCCAAATGCATTTTTGTACACATTACTTGGGGGGAGAAATGCTTTGCAAAATTTGAAGAAGTGTGAATTTTGAAAGATGGCTAGGTTTTGGTTATTGCATCGTTTTTGAAAGTGAAAATTAGGTACTTTTAGATGTGAACTGAACTAAATTTCTCCCCTATTCCTAGGCACCACTTAAACCAATCTGGCGTAACCCCCTAAAACCGGCCAGAAATTCTTTTTCTAGTGAATACACAGTATTGAAGGTTCCTACTTTCTCTCTTCTATCCGTATCTATTCAGAGTCCTTATATGTCAGACATTAGCTCAGCTAAGCTTGCAAGTTTCCAGCAGCAGTTGTCTGAATAGGTGGATTTTAATGGTTGGAGACCCCACCCAAGGATTCTTGGATCTTGGGAGTAATCAGGAAAATAAATGGGGAGGCTGGGCCTGGCAACCAAGAGGTCCTCTGTATCTTCTGTATCTTCCCTGCAGAGGGAAGGGAGAATTCCACCTTGTGGTTTTTCCCATTACAGTGTTGCAAGAACACCTGCACTTGGCTGACTTTCTCTTCTCCTAAAGATACAGGATCAGTCTCAGGCCCTGAACCTGGCAACCCTAAGAACAGTAGATTAAAGGCACCCTTTTAAACAAATACTATTTTAAAAAAAATAAAAATTCCATTTCTCAAAAAAAAGGAATTCACAATAATTCAGCTACAATTCACCTGTATATTAAGATGTGTGTATAGTGTACAAAAATGACACTAAAGGATACCTCCACATCACAGGGCTTACATGCAGAGAAACTTTCAAATACCGCAGACCCATATAAACACAGTTGCAACACGATACTCCAGCATGCCTCAGTCCATCAGAAACCCTTATAAAAATGTCTAATAGGAGGGATCACCTTTGATGTCTAGTGCAGAATAAACACACAGCACTGGTGGAGATTTAAGGCTCTTAGTACTACTAAAATAGCGCTTTGTATGAAGGGCTGAAAAAAGGGCCTTTCTAGGGACAAACTATTCATCTCTGAATAGTTTACCACCAGGAGGCAACCACAAGGACTTCTGTATCTTTAAAAGGTGTGCAGGGGGGAGGGAGAATTCCACCTTGTGGTTTTTCCCATTACAATGTTGCAAGAACACCTGCACTTGGCTGACTTTCTCTTCTCCTAAAGATACAGGATCAGGATCAGGCCCTGAGCCCGGCAACCCTGTGAGAACAGCATGCTCGACTAGACGGGCCTTTGGTCTGATCCAGGAGGCCGTTTCTGAAGGCTTTTTGGACACATTCTTCTGAATCTTTGAATCAATTTGCTTTGCTTGCAGTGACTTCTTTTCACCCTTCAGATTGATCATCTTTGGTTGCTATAATTTGTGTGTAAAGACTTCTGCCATCTCTTTGCAGTTGTTTTCTTTCATACTTTAGACGTATTTAAAATAAAAATATTTTTTCTTCTACGGGGGAAAAAAAACCCTTAGATTCTCTCCTTGAGAGCTAAAGACAAACTGACAATATTTTACGTTATAGGATGGTATAAAAAATACATTATGCTATAAATTATAAAATGAGGGGAGAAATGCTCAGAAATATGCCAAACGCAGGTGGGAATCCCATTAAACAACAGGGCTGGATTGCAAAGCATTCCCTGCAGAAATCTTATGCGCCTTGCAAGAAGCCGTTTGGTGGGGTGCAAGGAGGAATAATGTAAAAGATCAAATGCATAATCAGTCAACTAGAGATATGAGATTTTTACAAATGCATAAAGAAGAAAGGTGACTTCCATTTAGAGCAAGATCAATTTCCACTTGAGGCACCAGGGATATGGAAATGTGAGCTGTGGCTTGAATGGGAGAGAATGTCTGCACAGGTCCCTGAGAACGGAGGAGAAAGCGTTAGAAGAAGGAGGGGATCCAGTGAGGGATGCCACCAAATTGCATCCTGGCTAGTGTGGAGGCTGGAACCCTTGTCGTGGAGGATAAGGCTATCAATGGCCACTAGCCACAATGTCTATGTTCAACCTCCATGTCAGAGCCAGTATGCCTTAGAATTCCCTTTACTGGGAGTCGCAGGTGTGGAGAGTGCTGTTGCGCTCAGGTGCTTGTGGACTTTCCAAGGGCATCTGGTAGGCCACTGTGAGAGCAGGACATTGGACTAGATGGGCCTCTTCTTATGTTCTCATGGCCTTTCTAGAATGGGACTGGTAAGGACCAGGACCAGTGATAGAAGGCAGCCAGGTCAGGCCCTGGCCAAGGGGCCCTCCTTAGGGTGAGAGGGTAGCTCTCCCATTCCATGATTGGTGGCAGGGTCAGCTCCCAAATCTGACATGGATAGCAGAGAGGGAGTTCCAAGGGGGCCCCCATACAGTCAGTGAGGGCTTCAATAAGCCCGCATGCATGCCCCACCTTCCTCTCCCATTCCCTAAGGGGCTGACCCCTCCCATCTTAGTTGATGGCAGGCATGCGTGCACAATGTGCACGTCATTCACAGGGACAGGAGAGGAAGGGGAGGATATTAGCCCTGTGCAGCTTGTATGGGTGAGTTGGGCTATGGCACTGCGGGCCAGGGGCAGGCTGGTGCCCAAGGGCCCAGTCACGCCTGGCGCCGGTCTTGGTAAGAACACCTGCCGGTCAACGCATCACAGGCCTCTGGCTACATGATGGGACATGCTATATCTCTTTGTGCATGTCCAGAGTATATTGTAGAACCCACTTTCCACAATCACCCCAGTTGGGGCTGGAGCCCTTTGGGACTGGTAGGTGAAAGGCAGGGAGGCCAACAGTAGCTGGAGCCAGAGCCAGTGACAGGCAAAGCCAGCTCATTCTAGTTTTGTCCCCAACCTCCTCCCTGCTGAGTTCTACAAGGGGCAACAGTGACACTGAAAAGGAGGAGGAAGCTGGCAGCCACCCCCTAGACTGGATGCAATTAGAAAGGTGGGGGTGGCTGATGGCAGGCTGAAGTTGGTGGGGCACGGCCCCGTTCATCCTCCTTGGCCAGCCTCCCCAGGGCATAGCAGAACAAAGTCGTTCCAGTCCCCGATGAGACTTTTAGGATCAGGGTCAAGTTCTTCACAATCCCTGCATTTCCCTTTCTAATATGACCTACTAGTGGCACATCCACAAAACCATATCTTTGCTCTCCACTGGGAATATTTTCAAACTGCAGCTGACACAACACTGGATAAAACATGGCACTCTTTTGCGTATCAGTCCCATAATATCCAAATATTAGAATTTTCTCCTCTCTCATAATATGAGAACTGGGGACCGTGCAATGAATGCTGGAAGACTGAGGACAGACAAATGGAAGTACTCCTTCATGGTGTGTAGTTAAGCTACGGAATTCACTACCACAAGTTGTAGTGGTGACTACCAACTTCTAAATTATGCATGCCATGTGCCTCAATTATGCAAAATATATATTTCTGTGCACATTTTTTGCACACCAAAAATCAGGGATGTAGTTGTCCAGGGTCACGGGGGGGGTCATAGACCCTTTCCTTTTTTTGGGAGCAGGGTCACAGCCAGGTCCCTATGTATGAGCCAATCATCATGAAAGGGGAGCTTGTTAGCGACTAAGAGTTCTTGTTCTTTCATGCTGATTTGAGCCAATCAGAGTTAAAGGAGGTTGTCAGCTATTGAGAATACTCTTCTCAGTAGCTAACACGCAGTCTCCCCCTTCATGCTGATTTGCTCCAAGGGATGTCTGTTGTAGTGAAGTGTGGTCTCAGACCAAGAACAGAGGGTGACAGAAATGTCTGCAAAAGTTTTAGCAGGTGCCATTAGAACAAGATCTGCAATGGTACCTTGAGTTTTAATCTGATATAGGTGTTGCTGTTTTTAGTTGATAGTTTTACTTGTCCATTTAGTGACTAAGAGTTATTGTCTTTTCATGGTGACTTTGAGCCAGAGTTAGAGGCTAGTCAGCTATTGAGAAGACTCTTCTCAGTAGCTAACACACAGCCTCCCCTTTCATGCTGATTCGCTCCAAGGGATGTCTGTTGTAGTGAAGTGTGGACTCAGAGACAACATGGAAAGCAAGAGAGACAAGGGGAACTGGAAAAGGGGGTGTGGCTGTGCGGTGTCATGGTGTGATTATCATGGAGGGACTGCACTTCTGAATTTGCCACTACGCTGCTGCCAAAAATGCATTGCAAAATCTGGAGAAGTGCACAATCTGACTGGGAGCTGTTTTCTGATCTACAAGAAAATTTGGGAACATGAGATCAGGTTGGCCCACAGCAAAAAGCAAGCCAAATTAATTCTTCTCCCATCCCTTGGATCAGACCGCTTCTTACTGGGGAATTCACAAAGATCAGATTGCTCAAGCATCCCCAATACTTCTTCCTTGAGGCAGTTAAAGACACATTGGATGGGGCATCTCTCAACTGTTTTAGACTTAGGGGAACCTATTTTAGGAGAGCAGCCAGCCTTGGGGATTGCGCCAAGTTCATGATTCTTGTTTTGAGTATATAAAACCCAACCTCACAACCTAGTCAGTGCCACAAAAGCGGCTCCAAACAGCTGATTGAACTCACCGACTACATGAACAAGCTTTTTTCCCAACCGAATCCCTGATAAGTTGTTAAATGCAATGCAAAAATCATTTGCGGGAACAACAGAGGCATGGATTTTGTTTGGATTTTATAGGGTCAGTAAAATAAAAGTGCATGATTCCCCTCCCCCCGGTTCTTTAATCAATATATATATTTATTTGGAGGAAACTTTTTTAAAAAAAATATCCCAATCAAAGTGGGTTTTCAGATTTATAGGACACTAGCAGCCTTATTCAAATGCAAAGATGTATCACTGAACACCAAACTCAGGATCATTCCGAGCATGGTATTACTGATCTCTATGCATGGATGTGAAAGTTGGACATTGAAAAAAGTGGATAAGAGAAAAATGAACTCATTTGAAATGTGATGTTGGGGGAGAGCTTTGCGGATACCATGGACTGTGAAAAAGACAAATAATTGGGTGTTAGAACAAATTAACCAGAACTGTCACTAGAAGCTAAAATAATGAAACTGAGGTTATCATACTTTGGACACAAAATTATAAGACATGATTCACTAGAACAGACAATAATGCTGGGAAAAACAGAAGGGAGTAGAAAAAGAGGAAGGCCAAACAAGAGATGGATTATTCCATAAAGGAAGCCACAGACCTGAACTTACAAGACCTGAACAGGATGGTTCATGACAGATGCTCTTGAAGGTCACTGATTCATAGGGTCGCCATAAGTCGTAATCGACTTGAAGGCACATAACAGCAACAAGCAGCCTCATACCTGGCATTGTTTAGGAATTCTAAGACACTAAAAAATCAGTGCAGTTTTGAAATCATTGGTTAAAGTCAGTGCAGTTTTGAAAGGTTCAGCCCACCTTCCAGTTGCATCCAAACACAGATAAACATCTGTTCAATTATCTCAGGAGCCATCATGCAAAAAAATGGTTACAATATTTTAAGTCTTAAGAGGTGTCCAAATGCATAGCGAACAACTCCCCAAATTATGCAGTAGACAGACAGATGAATGAATCTGATTTGTTAGACAATGATCAGATTTGGATTTAAGGTATTGGGCATTGTGAAAGTTGCTTTATTAAGGTGAAATGAGTTAGCAATATTAAGCAAATTTGAAAGGGCAACTGTTGTTTATTACCAGGGCTTTCCTTTGCCAAAGACTCTGCAAAATAGGGCAGTAACTAAACTGACAAGGAGAGCTGTAGTTAAAGCTCAAAATGGTTCCTGATACAGGAAGTGCCTGTCCTGGTCCTGCAGTGTGGGCTTCATTTAAAAAAAAAATCAGAAGACAGTGCTCTTTTTTATTGGAAAAAAGGAAGAAAATGACCAGATTCACATTATGAATCCATTATAGTGTATCTGGAGGAAAGTATTCTCGGTGCCACAACAATGGCTTCTATGATGGCGAAGCAGAGTGAACAAGGGGCTGCGTTTAAAATTGTGGTTTCCAGGGAAAGGATGGTAGCTCACTAGCAGAGCATCCGGTTTGAATGCAGAATGTCCCAGGTTCAACCCCCAGCATCTCCAGGCAGGGCTGGGAGAGAGACCTCTCCCTGAAAACCCTGGAGAGCCACTGCCGGTCAGTGTAGACAATACGTGGACCCAATGGGTTGACTCAGTATAAGGCAGCTTTCCATATTTCTATGAAGCCCCTTGTTTGGGATCCCTCCTCTGCTAGGATCTCACTAGGTGGCCTGAAGCCACAGCTGAGGAACTTGTGTGCCTCCCAGATGCTGTTAGACTTCAACTCACATCAGCCTCGGACACAGCCAATGGTCAGGGATGATGGGAATTGTAGTTCAGCACTATCTGGAGGGCCAAAGTTTCCCCACAACTGCCTGAAGCAAAACTCTCCTCTATCTGTCCTCCCCTTGCCATCAACAGTATGGAGATAAATTATTGGCCTACCTTACAAGGTTATTGTAAAGATTGCAACAGGTTATGTGAAGAGCTTAGATCATGTGGATGTTAAGAATGACGATGATGATGAAAAAAATGGAAATGGACTGCGTTCAAGTCGATCCCGACTTATGACGACCCTATGAAGAGGGTTTTCATGGCAAGCGGTATTCAGAGGGGGTTTACTATTGCGTTCCTCTGAGGCTGAGAGGCAGTGACTGGCCCAAGGTCACCCGGTGAGCTTCATGGCTGTGTGGGAATTTGAACCCTGCTTTCCCAAGTCGTAGTCCGACACTCTAACCACTAGGCCACATTGGCTCTCTGATGATGATGATGCAGGGGCACAATACCTTCTGCCCATCCCCTCAGCACCTGAAAAAGGAGAGGGCAACAGATCAGACTGCACTGATTGTCCATTGCAGCTAAGGATCAGCCAAGGGAAAGAAGAAGGTCCAACCTATATGGTTACGCCAATGTGCTTGAAGACTGCTCATTGGAAGATTGAGCTTCTGAATGCCCAGGGGGCTTTATCATCGTCCACCTGCTAGTAGAGCGGTTCTGCTCCACTTGGCGAGTGGCCTCTGCTTTTTTTTTCCCCCTGTGCATCTTTCCTCACAAGATCACGATGAGTGAATCGACAGCAGGCAGTGCTGTAACTCGATGGTGCATCACCTGTGCTTTGCATGTGAAAGGTCTCAGGTTTGCACCCTTGTTCCTTCCAGATGAGAGCCAGTGTGGTGGTGAGAGTGTTGGTCAAGGACTGGGGAGACCCATGTGCAAATCTCCTCAGGTGACTTTGGGAGAGGTACACTCATCCTGAGTTCCTTAGATAAAATATGGGTTATACATAAGATTAGGGTTAGGATTAGGGTTTATATGGAGTCAGGCCAGTGATCCATCCAGCTCAGGATTCTCAGGAAGAGGTTCTCTAGGGTTTCATGCAGGGGACGTTTCAAGCCCTGCTTGGAGATGTTTGGAATTGAACCAGGAAACTTCTGCATGCAAAGCAGAGGCTTTATCAATGAGCCCAGCCAGCATAGCCAATGTTCAGGGAGGGTTGTAGTCCACAATATAGAACACCACATTGGCTACCACTGGTATAGCCATCTGGGTGAGAGCTGGACCACCTTCAGCCTAAGTGAAAAACAAAGCCTTAATTTTCTAGCAGGTGTACATTTACTTCCAGGCCAAGCTTGATTTACACAGTGTAACCACTTGTCCACTGGAGCAGACACGTTCTTTCAAAAATTGTCAGCCTTTTTCCTAAGCACTGCTTCCTATTAAAGATGGCTCGCGTCCTATGAAAATTCATAAACTCTGCAGGCGTTTCCACAGCGATTTGACGCCGTAATCTCCCATCATCTCGGTTTCTCTCCGACAATGACAAGAGGAAGATGGATTTATCAAATACACAAAGACATGTTTATGACCCTGTTTTGCATAAGCAGGCGCTTGAGCCATGGGCTGCGCAGTGGCAGATAGTGAGAAAATGCTCCCCTCCCATGCCAGATACTTTGACAGGCAGAAGAGATGTTTGGAAATACATGAAAAATATATGGATCTATATTTTATTTGCAGTTTCTTCCAGAAAATGGGAAATGCAACCCCTCCTTCCAATTAATTTCTCAAGGAGTATGAAAGCTTATTCAATCAATTTTGGTTCTCTGATGTTCTGAAGTTTGGCCTTAAACCTATATTTGCCCGCTGCTGAAATGTAACCCTTGAAACATGCTGCAATAGAGGTGCATAAGGATTTGTCGTGGGGAGGGAATTTGTTTCCTGTGTATTATGGCAGCACTTATCAGTCAGAGGCCCACAAAAATGAGAAATGCTCAAGACTGGCTGTATTACGACAATTCGGCAATAATGAACCAATCTGGAGAGAAATCATGGAAGACAATTTGTTTGTTTTATTTTTATTTGCAAATTTTAAAAGGAGGGAGAAAAAAAGAAAAAAGAAACATAAATAAATGAAGTGAAATTAAAGAAAAAAAGGAATATATAATCATAAAAAGCCACCATTGACTCACATTAAGGATATAACTATCAGTACATCCATCCCAAGTGAAACATGTATGTTAATATAAGCCCTCCAGATGTCCAAATAGGTATCCATGTGAAATTGATGCCTACAAGAAGTATGTTCAAATGTAACCAGGGCAGTGAAGTCCTCAGACCTTTGCATGGTAGATGGTGGGTGTTTATCCTTCCAGGCTCGAGGTGTAAGTCTCTTAGCAACCTTGTAGGCTCATCAAAGCCACTTTTGTTGTTGTCCTGACATTAATCCCCATACTACAGGCATATGATTTAAAAGTACGTGAACATCTGCAAATATCAAGGGTTTCACAAATACAAAATTTGTTCAATTTTTCTTTAAAACCTACATTAGCAGTCAGGATGCAGCAATGTCTAATTTGAAGGAAGACCTTGTTATATTTGGAGGTAAGATGGCCAGTGGACAAAGATTATGGGAGTTGTAGTCCAACAACATCTGGAAGACACCACATTGGGTACCCTTAGCGTAGATGAGTCCACCCATCCCCATAGTTCTCTTGGGAAAGGGCCATAGTTCACTAGACAGAGAACCACTCGACATGGAGAAGGTCTCACATTCAGTCCCCAGTGGCATCTCCAAGTAGGGCTGGGGAGAGGCCACTCTCTAAAATCCTGGAGAGCTACTACTCTCTGTCACTGTGGGCAACACAAGCTTGCTGGAGCAATGGTCCAGTTTTGGAATCTGCAACGTCTGGAGGGCAACATGTTGGCTACCCTTGGGTTATACTATGTCAGTCCATCCTAGCCTCAGTGTGACTTTGCACCAGCTAGAAACCTTAGGCCTTGTCATGCTGTCCAACCTCTTTGGGAAAGTGCCACAAGAATAGTCCAGTGGGTGAGAAGCATTTATGTATTTCTACAATATTTTTCTACATCTTACCCTTCAACATTAGACCTCTTCCACCACCACCCACTCTCATGATGGGTTGCAACAAATACACACATAACACACGATATTAGAAGATCTCATCATACAGTAGGGCCCCACTCATATGGCGGGTTACATTCCGGACCCCTGCTGTAAAGCGAAAACTGCTGTAAAGCAGAACGCATTGACTAACATTGGCCAAAATGGCACCCGAAGCCCAAAAAACACTGTAAAAGTGGAACAAGCGCTGTAGGGGCAGGGCCTTTCTGCAATTGACAACCACTCTATCGGTGGAACGCTGCAAAGCTGAGCGCCGTAAAGTGGGGCCCTACTGTATCAACAGTCTGCCAATTCATCACTACAAAGGCCACCATTACAGCCTTAAAAATCCAGAACAAAAGCTTTACAGCAGAGATGATGATGAAGGAGAAGAAGGCGAATCTAGGGATCATTAGGAAAGGTATTGAAAATAAAAGTCACCTCAGAAAGTATATTGTAGAGCTGGAAAAGGTCAGAAAAGGGCGACCAAAATGATCAAGGGGATGGAGTGATCCCCTGTGAGGAAAGGCTACAGCATTTGAGGCTACTCTGAACTGTCACTGTTTTACTGTTTTATTGTTGTATTGTATTTATTATGATGTATTTTAATTGAGTTGTATGTCGCCTAGAGTGGCCATTGGCCAGATAGGCGACTTATAAATTAAAATTATTATTATTATTATTATTATTACTTTAGAGAAAAGGTAAGAGGTGACATATGTGTATAAAATAATGCACGGAGAAGAGAGAGTGGATAGAGAAAAGTTCTTCTCCCTCTCTCATAACACTAGAACTCGTAGCCATCCAATGAGGCTGGATGCTGGAAGATTCAGGACAGGCAAAAGAAAGTACTTCTTTATATAGCACATAGTTAAACTATGGAATTTGCTCCCACAAGAGTCAGTGATGGCCACCAACTTGAATGGATTTTTTATTTATTTATTTAAAATATTGCTATCCCGACCTTCTACCCTACAACAGGGCACTCAGGGGGACTACAATAAAATAGCACACATGTATAATAAAAAACACAATAAAAACACAAACATTACAGTAAATAAAAATGCATAAAATACTATTAGAATACATAAACTGCATTATGCATAGACATACATAAAATGCATTATGCATAGACATACAAACATACATACATGTATATATATGCATACACATACGAAACAGTGAGAATAAAAGAACTTAAAAGAAAAAAACAAAAGATAAAAAACTTTGAACAGTGTCAGGCTGACCCGTCAGTCAGTTTTAAAAGAGGATTAAACAAGTTTATGGAGCAAAAGGCTGTCCGTGGCTACGAGTCAGGATGGCTATGCTCTCCTTCCATACGCAGAGGCAGTAAGCTTCCAAATACTAGTTTCTGGAGACCACAGGAGGGCATTCTTTGCACTCATGTCCTGCTTGCAGGTTTCCTATGGGCAACGTGTTGGCCCCTGTGAGAACAGGATACTGGAATAGATGGGGTATTGGCTTGATTCAGCAGGCTCTTCTTCTTCTTCTTCTATCATCATCATCATAATCATCTTTGGAGTTGAATGATGATCTAACATCTCATGCTGATTCAGGAGCCTGTCATTGCTCTTTCTGGTGCATGAAAATGGACTGCCTTCAAGTTGATCCTGACTTATGGTGATCCCATTTCATGGTAAGAGGTATTCAGAGGTGGTTTACCATTGCCTCCCTCTGAGGCTGAGAGGGAGTGACTGGCCCAAGGTCACCAAGTGAGCTTCATGACTGTGTGGGGATTCCAACCCTGGTCTCCCAGGTCATAGTCCAACACTCTAACCACTAAGCCACACTGGCTCTCTTCTGGTGCATGTAATACTGAAGTTCAGTGCGTAACCGTGTCAGGAGCTGAATGTCATGCTCATTGCCCCCCCCCACTGCCCTCAAATTCTCACAAGGATTACCAATTCCAATATAACGTTTTTCATGCTTGTGCTTAAACAGCAGGGATGAGGGAGAAATTTGATTCAGTTTGCCTTTGAAGCTGAATCTATCAAACTTGCACCTATCAAACCAATATGCAAACGGAAACACAGCTATCCTTTGAAATAAGTACTTCTTCGAAATCCACAACACTGTTCTCCAATGAAACAATGTTGACAAAAATGCATATTAGGGGGAAGGTGCATATAGACAAATACATTAGTGAAAATGACATACAAAGATGCATTATATTAGGAGGAATTGCTGCCTAGAATGTGCACTTTAATCGAAACTGCATATAAAAACGTGTTTATTTAAAAGAAATTTGCAATAAAATGTTGAAGGATTTCCATGAGGATATTCGCATATTGTTGCAGAAATGTGAAGATCTGAATGTAAGTTTGGAAAAATGAGAAGCAGACAACCAAAATTGACAGATTGTCCCGTCGCTGCTCCACTGCAGTGATTCCTGCAAAGTTTTCTTGGTTTCGGCCACCTAGTGGCCAAGAATAGATTGTTGAGCGAACATCAGAGTGAGTATGTTCTGGGTTTACAGGCCTTTATGAGCAAAAGAAAGCCTTGCATTTCTGTGGTGACCCCATACTTTAGATTAGATTAGACATGCTGAAATTAGACAGGCTCCCTTGCTGAACTTCAGGTGCATGACTAAGATTTTCATATTCCAGCAGGCATTTTAACGTAGCGTTTGGTTTTAGGATGAATTGTATTGTTTTATTTTCTCTGTGGTTTATTTTTACGTATGCCTTTGTGGAAGAAAAACTCTTTCCAGACCAGTTAAAAGCTCCAAAAGTACAGAGGTTTATTGAGTAACAGCAAAAAGGAGAAAGCACATGAGGGAAAGGCTTGCAGGAAGCCAGTCCTCCCCTAAAATCACGGTTACATAGCTTTTTATACTGTTTACATGCCATGCATGTATTATCTTAATACTAATACATCATTCACCTATCAATAGCTAAACATGCATTTTGTTACCATATAAGGCACATACATAACCTTCCTGGGTGGTCCTTTAAATCACGTTTTGCCCCAACTTAGGACACCTGTGTCCAGTGTGATGTTCCGAGATTTCTTCCAAACTAGCTCCACTCTCCGGACATGTACAAATGTCTCTGCACCTTTGCTTCATACCCTAGCTTAACCACGACTTCCCCTTATTCTGTACCTTAGCCCAACCACAACTTTTGCCTTATTATTCTACAGCAAAAACATGTTTTGGACTACAAGCAGGCAAACTTCCCCTTTTATAGAGACTGCATTGAATGTCATTAAAACTCTTATCATGCACACAAACATTTACACCAAAGTTTACGACTTGTTACTTATAAAGATATTAATAGGATTGCTTCAAAGAGACCCTCCTAGACCCTCTGGACACACAAACCTGCTAACACCAGCAGGGCTTAAATAAATAAATAAATACTCTACCAACTCTGAAGGGAATATGCACTGGGTTGAGCACAATATACGAACACCTTGTCCATTTGATGAATCTCTAATAACACCCTGGCAGGTGCGTTCTGTACCAGTTGTAAACTCCAAGCATTCTTCAAAGGCAGCCCCACGTAGGACCCTTGCTATAGCTCAGGGCTGGGGAATAGTTTTCATCCCACGGGCCGCATTTCCTGGGCAATCTTCTGAGGGCCACGTGCCGCTGGTGGGCAGGGCCAGGGTCAAAAGCAGACAGAGCAATAAATGTGATTTGTAGCTTTCTATAGTTTCTACACAGTCACCCTTCTCTGTCCTCCACCCAGGGAAACACAAGGCATTATCAGACTTCAGTGACACATTTCAACACTCAGGGTGCAAAGGAGGGCTGGTGGCTGCTTTCACAAATGGGGCTGATTGCGTTGGTTTAACAGACCATAAAGGTAGCACTTCTGTCCCGATTTCTAAAATCCCTTTCACACTAGGAACAGCAGCTTTTACAGCCAATATACTGGCATTTTGCGCAGCGGTCTTTCGCATGGCTGGTTTTCGTCCCTCATCTATTATACACATGCACTCTGTTTCTCATTGTGTAGGAGGTCTAGGTTCTCGTCCTGTCGCCATGCAAGCCCTCTCCTTTTAGGATCTGACTTTTTAAATTGTTGTATTGACACAGGGGTGGGAGTGGGAAATGCTGCCGCCATCTGCACCAATGTGGGAATACTGGTACAATTTTCATCAGGCAACTGTGCGACTAAAGTGTGGGAACGCACTGCATGCTGGGATGCCTGTCATGTGAGTGGCTGCAGCTAGCGAAAAACTCCCGCGATCTTCCAGGTTCCCAGCCTTGCTAACGGATTATTTCTGATACCGTTTATCACGGAAACTTGCACTAAACTTGCACTACATTCCACTAGAGTTCCGGAGGCTAGCTTCTGCATTGTGTGAAAGATCAAATATAATGTGCAAATTACCTGGTAAGAAATCGTCAGGATAACAGAATAAAGTGCAGTGTGAAAGCACCCAGTGTGATCCTCAGGAGGACAGGAGAGACTGAGGAGGGGGTGTGGCCTGGGGAGAGTCCAGAGGGCAAGACAGAGAGGCCTAGAGGGCCACATTTGGGGCCTGAGGTTCCACACCCCTGATCTACCCGAATGGAAAGCTCTGGAGAACTAAAAAGCATAGCTAGTGTTTTCTGATATTTCAGTTGGCTTAATAAAAGGGTTGCCCTGCTATACATTTTGGACTGAAGTTGGATATTGGGAGATTCAGGGCAGAGAAAAGGAAGTTCGTCTTCACACAGCACTAGGGATGGGATCTGCTGGCTGGTGCCACTTAGAAAGCTCTCCATCTGCCTAACAGGCTGGTATCGATTTGAGTTCGTTCTTTGTTTGCTAGCCACCCCTATTGCTGGTCCAGTCCCCCCCCCCAAAAAAAATACCGATAGCAATATCAATCTGTTGAAAAGAAATATAAAATTTTTGCAAGGACATATCGATAAAATTATAGTTCTTGGTACTGATATTTTGGAGGTGTATTTTTTAAAAAAAGTTTTTGAAAAGAGCAGCAGAAAACCCATTCCACAACTATAGAGAATAAGTGAATTATTGGAACATTTGCTACCAAATCTGGGCAGGATTCTAGCACTTCCCTACACCAGACATAGTTAAATTCTGGAACTCACTCCCATGAGAGGCAGTGATGGTGACCAACTTGAATGAATTAGAAGGAATGAATGAATTAGACAAATTCATAGAAAATAAATCAATGGCTACCAATGGCTGCTAGCCATCATGGCTATGTTGTGCCTCCAGGGTTAGAGGCAGAGCTTGGAAAAGTTCCTTTTTTGAACTACAACTCCCATCAGCCCAATCCAGTGGCCATGCTGGCTGGGGCTGATGGGCGTTGTAGATCAAAAAAGTAACTTTTCCAAGCTCTGGTTAGAGGCAATAGGCTTCTGAAAGTCAGTTCCTGGGGATCACAAATGGGGAGAGTGCTGTTGTGCTCAGGTCCTGTTTTTGGGCTTCCCATAGGCATATGATTGGCTACTGTGAGAACAAGATACTGGATAGACAACTGGCCTGGTCCATCAGGCTCTTATGTTCTTATATATAGTTTTGCGATAATTTCAGAATCAAACGGGTGTAGAGAACTTCCACCTAAGACATTTTGCTAATCTTATAGATGTTGCTTCCCTAGAAACTTGGGTGTCTTGTCTAGGCAGATTCCCTACATTTGCCTGGGGATTTCAAGGCACTCAAGAATTACTTGGCAACTCTACACTCTACACCTTGGGTTGGGGTTGGGGTTAGGGTTGCCAGGTTCAGTCCCTGAGACTGATCCTGTATCTTTAGGAGAAGAGAAAGTCCGCCAAGTGCAGGTGTTCTTGCAACCCTGTAATGGGAAAAACCACAAGGTGGAATTCTCCCTTCCCCCTGCACAACTTTTAAAGATACAGAAGACCTCTTGGTTGCCAGGCCCAGCCTCCAAGAGGTCTTCTGTATCGATAAAAGTTGTGCAGGGGGAAGGGAGAATTCTACCTTGTGGTTTTTCTCATTACAGTGTTGTAAGAACACCTGCACTTGGCTGGCTTTCTCTTCTCCTAAAGATACAGGGTCTGTCTCAGGCCAGGAACCTGGCAACCCTAGTTGGGGTGATGTTTTCAGCACCCTAACCCATGCCCCGCCCGTCTTCCATATCATGCCAGTGCACCTTCATTCTCTGTTAGCAGGAGATCCATCTGTGGTATCAGCTGCTTCTCAAACAGACCTAATAGCTGTGGTGTGCTCAGACAAGCATGATGGGTAACAGCGGAGCAGATTGAACTATATTGTCCAGGGAGTTCATATATTTTTATACACTCGCAGGGTACACATCATCCTGCGATGGCAATGAAGCCGAGTCAAGCATCTCTGCGATGCAATAAAAGAGATTAAAATAGTCTCCTTTAACTCATTTGCCAGTCAGGAGGGTGGGCTCTCTTCCCCCTTTCTTTCTTTTTTAAATGAGGCTAATCAGCGAGAGAGACTATTTTGCATCCCACTTCAA
This sequence comes from Rhineura floridana, assembly GCF_030035675.1. NCBI lineage: Eukaryota > Metazoa > Chordata > Lepidosauria > Squamata > Rhineuridae > Rhineura > Rhineura floridana. The sequence goes on along the minus strand of NC_084480.1, from coordinate 5,928,308 downwards.
AACGAGAGTTCCTCAGCAACCTTGCCCTGCCATTATGTCCCTTTCCACTCCTCATGCCAGGCATAAAAGCACGGAGCATCATAATCTTCTAGGGAAGCAATGGACATGAATTCTCAGGAGGAACTGGGTCAGGGGTAAGGCAATTCTTGCTCCTCTTGAATTAAGGACATCACAGCTCACAGCTCCTGCTGGGAGGAAGGGTGAGATATAAATCAAATAATAAATCTCTGCATTACAAATTTACACCACTGTAACCATCACAGCTCCCCCTGCCCCATCCAAAGAAGCCAGAGGATTGTTGTTGGGTGAGGGTGCTGCAGATTCTTCAGCAGAGATCCCAGCATACTGAACGATACTTCCCAGGGATCCTTTCTATGAAAGGCTGTTTGCCCAGATTAAAGGCCAAAACAGGTGTGGCACAGACCACTTGTTAACTACTTTGCAAGCCCCTTGCATGTCATGCCATGTTTAAATGCAGTTGCCAGATGGATTTGTCCATTTGCATGTAATCTTAGCAAGCCAATGCTGCATTTCCCCAGGTCCTTGACTGCTGACTAGCTAAAGGAATTTGTGAATGGGCAAACGTATTTAAATGTGATGGGGCGCATGCAGAACACTTACAGAAGAAGATGTTTATCCATGGCTAGTATCACATCTCTTTGAGGGTCCCTTTGGCCCTAGTCATTGCAAGCAGAACAAAGATGGTGATATCACTCCAGACAATGTTAGAGCAGCCAAGAGAGGGACTAGGAGGAAATTGACAAGACAAGTGGTTGGCCCACACATAAGCCGAGGTGAGTCCCTTGCCTCAAGCAACAGAACAGGAGGGGTGGTGTATTGTTAATGTTTTCTGCTTCTGTAATAGAGAATATGTGGTAAGTTGTTTATATTAGAGTGTATATGGTAAGTGGCTAGGGTTGGGAGGGGGAATGAGTGAGGAGAACGCTGGTGTGTGCTGTATGCCAATTGGCTGAGTGTGTGAGAGTGGAATGTTTATATTTTGATGCTTTTGACAGTTGACAGACGGAAAAGTTTTTGAGTAACCTATCTCAGTTTGTGAGATAGGTTATTGGCATAATAATTAAGGAACTTATTAAGTTTATTATATTTGAACTTAAGAACAACTCACTCTAACCAAATCCTTGCACACCGAGTTAAAGTAATATCGTTTGTTTTGCTTTTTACTTTCAATAAAATCTGTTTAGTATTCAAACATACCTAGTTCTTGGTCAGCATACAAGTATTGGCTCAACATAAACCAAGATTTTGAAACAGTATCAATGGTGGCAGAGGAGTTTACCTCGGAGAAACAGTAACAGGTTAAGGGAGCAGCCCATAGCTGTGACCTTTTTAAAAGGCATGAAGATACACAGGGTGTGTGTGGGGGGTGTATGTGAGGCTTGCCTGTAACCCTGGTTGTTCATAGCAAGAGCGGAGGGAATAAAGCAGAGTCCCTAGTAGTAGCATTGCTGTAAGAGTGTGCTGGGTAAATAAAACATGTCCCCGTCAGTTATGGTGTGGTGGCAGGTGAGGGCGCGACATGCTCAGGATTCCAGCCACTCCTCTGCATTCCTCACCCCAATTTTCCATTCCCCGTCCCCCTCAAGAATAAGTCAGCATTCCATGGCCACTGAGATGCTTAGTCCTTATTTGGTTGTTTTTGAGGAGAGATGGGGGAGGAGTTCTCACATTATTTTGTACTCCTGAAGACCTTGGGGATCCCTCATTCCTGCTGATAGCTCCCACTTGGTGCATTGTGGTGTGTGGAGTGGCATGTTGGCTACATTAGCAACATCACTCTCACCCTGAACACTGAAAATAGATGGTACTATAATGGCTGTGTGAAGCCTCTGGATTAGTTGTGCCTGTGAATGCCAGCTGCTTGGGAGCAATATCAGGTGAAGACTGCTGCCTTCCTGTCCTAACTGTGGATTTCCTGAGGGCATCTGCTTGATCACAGCGGGAAGCAGGATGCTAGACTTTTCTTAATTTTTATGCTTTTAAAAATGTTGTGGTCTAGTAACTTGTGTAGAGCTATTGTGAAGTTTGCATTCAATTGTAAGCTCTGCATCTATAAAATTGGGGATAACTGTGCTCTGCTGTGCAGGACAATTGTAAGGAGCTGTAAAGAATGGATGCATTTGCACTGTGTGTGATCAAAATAGGACTTGTAGGCCAGAGAAGGCTCTCAGTGCTGCTTTGCTTTCCTGTTACCCAGATGAGTGAGCTTGGCCCGATTCTCAGAATTTAGCCTCCCTATTTCTGCTGTCTGTGGGTTTCCATTTCAGCTGGCATGGCTAAGATAGATGGGCAAGCTGTAGACCTTTGCGACGCTCCCTTTGATTGTTAATATCTTCACCACACTGCCCTGGCATGAGAATGAATTAAAGGCCTGGTTATCTTAACTTGTTTTGCTTTCTGTTGGACCATCCAACTTCATTTACTAAATCAGATGTGACAGGAGAAGATTTTATAGCCATTCGTTCCCATGCGGACTCTTTTCCCGGATGTTTAGTTATGTCGAACAGAACAGTATTGAACATATCCCTGAGCCATAAGACCCCATATCTCTTCAACCAATGGCTTCTTCCTTTTCATGCCAAGCAAAGAGCACATTTCCAGAGGGAAATTACCCATTATAGATAGAGTGTTCTTTGACTGCAGGGAAGAATTATGGAGGCTTCAAAGCAAGAAGCTAAAGTGGGCATGGAAAGGGACTTTTTGGCATGGCATTTTCCAGGCGAATCCATAGCAGAGGTGTACATACCACAGCACGAGGCTCTCATATTGATTTCATTTATTCTTAAAATTTATCTCCCACCTTTCTTCTTCAAAGAAGAACTTATGCAGGGTTGTAACCTTGCATAAAGCCACAATCAACTATCCACAAAGCAATCTGTCAAAGCAACAGCCAAAAAAAAAAAAAGCCCGTAGCAGCTTTATGAATAGAACTACCTCAGATATCCACAAAAGACAAATCATCCTTTCACAATTTGGGGTGATAATCCTTCTGACGGATCCATCAAAAGTTAGGCATTCATGAAAGAGCTAGATTTCCAGCACTGGAGTAGGCTGATGACACCCCTTGCCAGTGCTTAGAAGCCTCAGCGCAGCCCTACATGTGGGTGGCAAAATTTGGGCAGGGAGAGGAAACATTTCACTGAATGTTCCCCAGGGATAATTGTGTTGGCAGCCAGGCCACCATTTTGCATCCTCCATAATGCCCCAACCCAAATTTTGTTCCAGGGCATTCTGGGAGTAAGGGGAAATGGCAGCCACCACAAAAAAAGTGGACTCTCTTTTTTGAGGGTGTAGAACTCTCTTTTTTTAGTAGGCATAAGAAAAAGAACAAGATCAGAAATGTTCTCATAGATATTTCTGAATTCCATCTCTGTTTTTAAACCTTTTTTTTAACCTTCAGGGATACAGTTTCAGGACTCAGTGTGTTGAATTCAGCAATGCAGTGGCAAATTTTTGAAGCAGAAGAATGCATCACAGCAGCGCTCGTAGCCATGCACCCAGGGAGTCCATCGTCATATCCTCAAGGACAGTCCACATGCAGGCTGCTGAGTTGATCAGATAGATCAGGGACAGGGAACCTGTGGCCCTCCTGATGCTGTTAGACTCCAACTCCCATCAGCTTGAGCTATAGTCGGGCGTGATGGCATTTGTAGTCGAGCAGCGTCTGGAAGGAGGGAAATGCGTGTTCAGTGTGCAAGTGAGGTGCATTTGAGCGGGCAGAGCTGGCTCTGCTATAAGGCAGAGTGAGGCAGCTAGCTCAGATGCCAAATGCTGAAGGGTGGGTAGTAATCAGGGCTCCATGCACCATGTGGGCCCCCAATTGAGTCCCCAATACTGAATGTGCAGGTCCTGGTGGATACAAACTGTGCATCTCAGGCCCATGGGGGACCAGTAAAAGTGACTGCCCCAAAGATCTCAGGGATTGGGCAGGGATATAAGGGATCAGGCAGTCCCAGCGGTATCCTGGAGCCAAATTCTTAAGACCCTTGTAAGTTAATATTAGTACAAGAACCTTGAACCTGGCCTGGTAGTGTATGGACAGCCAGTATGCCACTTTCTGTCAGGAGAGACTGAAAGAACTGGGCATGTTTAGCCTGGAGAAGAGAAGACTGAGGGGAGATATGATAGCACTCTTCAAGTACTTGAAAGGTTGTCACACAGAGGAGGGCCGGGATCTCTTCTCGATCATTCCAGAGTGCAGGACACGGAATAATGGGCTTAAGTTGCAGGAAGCCAGATTTCGTCTGAACATCAGGAAAAACATCCTAACTGTTAGAGTGGTACGACAATGGAACCAATGACCTAGGGAGGTGGTGGGCTCTCCAACCCTGGGGACCTTCAAGAGGCAGCTGGACAGCCATCTGTCGGGAATGCTTTAAGATGGATTCCTGCATTGAGCAGGGGGTTGGACTCGATGGCCTTATAGGCCCCTTCCAACTCTGCTATTCTTTGATGTATGATTCTCCACATCATGCATAATTCTATAGACCTCTGTCATCTCTCTCCCTGCCTCCTACTACTCTTAGTTGTTCTAAACTGGGGGGGGCTTACCTTTTCCTCATAGAAGAGGTGAACCCGCCCCCCAGAGCTCAATTGTGTTTACTTGTCCTTGTCTGCACCAACTTGGTATAGTCCTGCTTGTCTTCCCTTTTCTTGCTCCTATCCATTCCCCCTCTTCACATTTTTTTGAAAAAGAAAGAACATTTGCTATATACTACAGGGGGAACAAATGGAAACCGTGTGCCAAGAATCGGATCTATAGCACCCTTCTGTAATCTATCAGTCCTGCTTATAACATAATAGTGGTATAACTCATACAAGCCACTGACTCATGTAAGGCATGGCGGTCTACATTGCACAGGGGAGGCATGAACAAGGCGACCACAGAACCCATCGCCTGCTAAGATTACAACTCAAGCAGCAACCATTCCACACTGTAAATGCCAGAGGAAAATAGCCACAAGCTGCAACTGGTCGACAGAGGACTTTTCATTCTCCTCCACCACCACCCTCCTCCCCATCAAAAAACAAAACAAAATGCTGACATCTTCTTTGGGAGAGCATGTGAAAATATCTAAATGGCTGTTTGGCAGGAACCAAATCCTTGGCTTCCATCAGAAGAGGAGAGAATGCTGGTGGCTCACCCGTATTATGCACTCCTTTCTTTTCCCCTTGGTCCGTAACAATTTACAAGGAAAAGATTCGATCCCGCGCGCCGTGGACACAGTCGATGAACCAGAGTTGGCCAGTTGCAAGCTGGTAAATTGGGATCGGTTTCAGCTTCTCCCTTCTGAGGAAGTGGACAAGGTGCTTTCATCTGTGAAGCCAACCACTTGTCTTACTGATCCTTGCCCTTCGTGGCTCCTTGTGAGCTGCAGAGAGAAATTGGGCGAGGGGATCAAAGCGGTGGTAAACGCATCCTTGAAAGAGGGTGTGATGCCATCAGCCTTCAAGGAGGCAATTGTAAAGCCCATCTTAAAGAAGCCCTCCTTGGATCCCCAAGTGTTAGATAACTTCCGCCCAATTTCGAATCTACCATTTCTGGGCAAGGTCATTGAGCGAGTGGTGGCCAACCAGTTGACAGCATACTTGGATGAAACGGATTATTTGGATCCATACCAATCGGGTTTCAGGACTGGTCACGGAACTGAAACAGCCTTGGTCGCTCTGGTTGATGATTTGAGGAGGGCATTAGATAGGGGAGAATCCACCTTTCTTGTCCTCCTCGATCTCTCAGCGGCTTTTGATACTGTCGACCACAGTATCCTTCTGCTTCGCCTGGAGGGATTGGGAATTGGAGGCACTGTATTACAGTGGTTCCATTCCTTTCTCTCCGACAGGTACCAACAGGTAGCGTTGGGGGAGGAGGTATCAGACCCTTGGCCTCTCAATTGTGGTGTGCCACAGGGCTCTATCCTCTCTCCCATGCTATTTAACATCTATATGAAGCCGCTGGGAGCAATCATCAGGAGATTTGGGCTGCAGTGTCATCAATATGCGGATGACACTCAGCTCTATCTCTCGTTTAAATCTTCACCAGAGTTGGCTGTGGAGACCTTGTCCAACTGCCTGGAATCCGTGAGTGGATGGATGGGAAGGAACAAGCTGAAGTTGAACCCTGATAAAACCGAGGTACTACTTGTGGGGGACAAGAGAAGGTTGGGTGACATTGACCTGAAGTTCAATGGGGTGAGTTTACCCCTAAAGGACCAGGTCCGCAGCCTTGGGGTTGTGCTTGATTCCAGGCTGTCCATGGAGGCTCAGATTTCGGCAGTGAGCCGGGCAGCCTGGTACCAACTACACCTCATACGAAGGCTGCAACCCTACCTTCCTGTTCATCAGCTCCCACTGGTGGTACACGCCCTGATCACCTCTCGTTTGGACTACTGTAATGCGCTCTACGTGGGGTTACCCTTGAAAACGGTCCGGAAATTACAACTGATACAAAATGCGGCGGCTCGACTACTTACGAATAGTCCCCGCCGAGATCACATCACACCAGAGTTGTTCGACCTACACTGGCTTCCAGTTGTTTTCCGAGCCCAATTCAAGGTGTTGGTATTGACCTTTAAATCCCTATATGGTTTCGGCCCAGTTTATCTCACGGAGCGCCTTCAATGCCACCAATTATGCCGCCCGACAAGATCGGCCACACAGGGCCTTCTCTCAATCCCGCCAACAAAAACAGCCAGATTGGCGGGTACAAGAGAGAGGGCATTCTCAGTGGCGGCCCCCACTCTTTGGAACTCCCTCCCACAAGATCTCCGGCATGCCTCTTCCCTAAATGTATTTCGGAAAGCCTTAAAGACCTGGCTTTTTCAGCAGGCCTTCGGGGTATCCGGGGAGGGTTAATCGATATAATTGTAATGCCTCCTACCCAGTTTTAATATTGTTGTTGTAGATCTATTGTTTTTATTGTATTACTGTATTTTATTAATTGTATTTTAATAATTTTGTAAGTCGCCTAGAGTGGCCATTGGCCAGATAGGCGACAAAGAAATTAAATTTATTATTATTATTATTATTATTATTATTATTCATTCCTGATGGTTTGGGGAGGGGGGTTGGTTCTCACTTGGTCTCATGCTGGATGGCTGCTGATAGATGGATGTGTGTGATGCAATTTTCTCTGCAATGCTTTCTCTTTTTTTGCAGGCCCATAATGCAGGGAGTCCACATGATTAATTTGAAAGAGGGCCCTGTCAAATGTGGCTAACATTTGTTATATGCTATTGTAAGGGTGGGGGCCCTCAGGGCCGGGACTGAATGTGGCCCTCCAGGCCTCTCCATCCGGCCCTCAGAACTCTCCCCAGGCCATACCACTCTCCAGCCACACTCCTTCTCCCCAGGCCATACCACTCTCTGCCATTGCTTTGCATCTCCCTTGAGTGTTTTTAGTTGGCTGGCATGTGCCCTTGAACCCTCATCATCCTTCTTGCTTGCCTGGATGGAAGACAGAGTCTGGTGTGCGAGGGTATGTAGGAACAGAGTAAAATTAACTGCAAACAAATTGGGATCTGAGCATCCAAATGCCACAAAATAGAACAGGACTGTAAAGCAGCCTTTCCCAACCTTTGGGTCCCCAGATGTTGCTGGACTACCGTTCCCATCATTCCTGACCATTGGCCATGCTGGCTGGGGCTGATGGGAGTTGTAGTCCAGCAACATCTACAGGTTTGGAAAGGCTGCAATAAACGTTATGGGCAATATTCAGCTAAATAATTGAACAAGCAATGAATCACTTCTGCTTGTGCAATGGGAATTCACTCCTCTCTTCCCCTGGGCACACCCTGCACTGTCCCCAAATCTGCTCCAGAGGGTTGGGGGGAAATCTAGAATAGATTTTGGGGGTGCATGGGGGGAGAGATAGTGCTTAGCACTATATTGAATACAACCCTATATAACAAATTTGATATAAACAATTTTATATTATTATCATCATCATCAACAACAACAATAATAAATTGAACTTATATCTGAAAGAGTGTATTGTTAAATATAAACAAATTAAAATTAACATAACTTTAAATACTCAGTATAACTAAACCAGACGGGTTTCGAGCAAAGGCCTTCTTCGATGGTCTGAACATATATACAGTATGTAACACAGAAAAAGAATATGTCAGTGCAAAATACTCCATACAATTAAAGCAAAAGGAAAAAAATATGAACTTAAATCTGAGTAAGAACATCCGTTAAGGCTCATTGCCTTATTCCTGATCAAACCATTGAATTAGAAGAGTGTATGTTTAATAGCAAACAATAACACTCAAAAAGGAGCCATGGGCTCCCCATTTAGTTAGGATCTCTGAGACAGCTCATAATTATAATCATCGTATAACTCTTATGGCCCAAATAATGAACCAACACAAAAAGCTGTACTTCACAAGGGAATGTGGCCCCCAGGTCTGAAAATGCTCCCCCACCCCTGAACTATGGAAATGCCTGACATAGTGATAGATGTGGATATGTGTAAAGGGAGGCATGTACCTCAATGAAGGATTCCGTGCATCTCTCGGTGCATCCACACATCTGCTCATTGCACCCACTTGTGATCTTTGCTGGTAGAAGGCAGCCATCTCTCCCACCCATTGAAAAGGGTGATGGGCAAGCATTTTACAGAACCAATCACTACCATTCATATTTTAAGCCCTGTTCGGATATCTTCTATATGTGCAAACAGAGGTAATGGGATTGGGCCCACCTCTACCCCAAAACATATTTCATCATCACCATCTGTCCGTACACTGCTTTTTATTTAAAAAATTGTTTCAAATATGTATTTGTTACAAACATACATCAATGAAAGATACAAAATAAGTGACATACATAAAGAATACAGTGTGTGTTTGTCATGCAAACATATCATTAATTACTAAATATAAATTATATTAGTATTTAATGAAGCTATTCGTTTTCATATCTTCCTTCTTTGTAATTCCTGTTACATTTCTTTTGTTGCAACTCACATACTTCTGATTATTTGAAACACCATCTAACAGTTTGCTCATCAAAACACATGAAAGCCATACTGAGCATTTGAGAGATAATGGCTTCTCTGAGAATACAATATAAAAGGAGACCATATTTCCATGATTTCTTTCTGTTCAATACCCATTTC